>NC_142316.1:622000-1239000 GCF_054855325.1 Carica papaya | reverse complement strand
TAATTAGAAATCAAAATTATGATGAAGATACGCAAAAAAAAAAAAAAGATATTTCGAGACAAAATTTATTTTTGTTGCAAAGTTTAATTATTAAAGATTAATTTTTTGTAGTAAATAGTATATTAACAAAGAGATTAACCAATTTTATCAAAGAGATGGAATAAATAAATTTGAATTACAACTATTGGTCGAATTGAATTTTTTTCGTTATTTTGGTACGTATTTATGTCACAATATGTTATTTGGCATACGGGAGGTAGCTTTAAAAATTTATTTCTATATCATATAATTATACAATGTTAAGCTCACATAGATTAAGAAATATAAAAAAAAAATCAATCTTATTAGTCAATTTTTTAAAATTTTACCAAGCATTTATCGAATCGAATTATTAGTAAACAATAAAGTGTAATTAAAATTTTATTAAAATAATAAATACAAAAAAAAAAGATAAAGTGAATGATTTTTGAAGATTCGTCCTTAATAAAATTCCTTTGAATGTGACCAAATAAAATCAAAATAAATTATAAAATAAGTTAAGTAAGAACAACTTAATGAAAAACAGATAAAATGTCATATGAATAAATAATGAAAATGAATAGAAAAAATAAAAATTATTAGAATATGGTTTATTATGAAAGATTTATTGTAACGCCCAAACATGGGTATTTTTGTAATTTCATTATTAATTGTTTTTATTAAGTTTATTTAAAAAAAAAAAAGAGCGCCACGTCAGCAGCCACGTCAGCAGGCCCAGTCAGCAGTCCTGGCCAACTAGGACCTGCCACGTGGCAAGACCACGTCGACTCGGGGACGGGCCACGTTAGCGATTCGCGTACGCGCGATCGGACGGCCCAGATCAAGCATGCGCACGGACAGCCCAGATTCAATTAGAAACGGACGGTACAGATTAAATCAAAATGGACGGTTGAGATCAAAAGGCAAAAGGGTATAAATAGAACCCCCACACCTGACCACAAAAACCCTAGCCGCTGCCCTCGCCGGAGAAGATGAACCAGACGCCGGAGGAGCCGGCCGCCGCCACCACCCGCCGCCGCACCGGGGAGATTTTCGACCGCTTCCGACCGCCGATCGAGGTAAATTTCATACCCCCAACTCGTTTTTCCACGCTGAATTCCCCTGTGGCCAAATCGGAGCAAAAATCACGACCAAACGGCCGGAAAACACGGCTGAAACCCAGCGGCGCTGTCGCGCCCCTCCTCGGTTTTTGCCTCCGATGAGGCCCTTCCCGGCCTCCGTTTGATGTAATTTTTATATCACCGTGATCACCATTCTCTTCTCTATAGGTTGATCGGAGCCGAATCACCAAAACACAAACCTCACCGGAGAGCCACCGCACCCGAGAGCACCGCCGCCGGTAAGCTTCGATTTTCCGTAATTTTTTGGCCCCCCGAGGACCCTAGGGTTGTTTTATCACAGGGACCGAATGCAAGTGTGGCCGAATTCGGCCGAAAACGGCCAACCCGAGGTGAATCGCCGCCGCTTGCGGCGGCGCCGTCGCCGGAGCACGGCGAAGCCACCGTGCCGGAATTATGATATTGGCCGAAAGGGGCCCTGGGCCTAATTTGAGATTTTTTGGAACACGTGCAGGTACCAGTAGTGCATTTCAGTTTCCCAGGAAAAATTCAGGGAAAATTAGGGACAGCCTGTAGGCGCACTGTGAAGCTGTGTTCGGACCCCGAAACGAGTAAGGACCCCTCACCCTCTTTCCTATCACGGTATTAAAGTTCAATAATGATAAAACGGTATTTCTTGAATCAAAGAATGTGTGAAATTACTTAAGGTCGCTAATGAAGTCCGAGTCTAGTGTGTTTGTCGGTTAACTGTTATTTGGCCTATTTTACAGTTTTAAATGCAGTATGAGGTCTGATGTTTTTATTTCATAGTTTCATGTGCATATTTTACTGTTTATTTGATTATGGGTTGAATGACTGAGTAACCGATGCTGTATGTTGTCTTGTTTGGCATAAATTACTGTTTTGCTTGTTTGTGTGTGAATTGATGATGCTGACTGAGGAAAAAAAAGAATGAAAGGTTATGTAAATTGATAATTGTATAATGTGATCAGCCTGACTAGATATCCTGGGAGATGGTGGACGGACCGGGTCCGTAGGGAACCCTACTGGGATTGTGGTCTCTCATACCGGACGGAGTATGGAGACCTTATGTGTTTTGGCGCCCATACCGGACGGGGTATGGGGACGGCCTTAAAATCAGGTTGTAAATGTTAAAGGTTCACGGATAGCGGGACCCCTATGGATCCCCACGGATACTAGTAGGCTGGTAGAAGAGAAAAAATATGTTGTGTAATGATTGAATTACAAAAGGCGTGATAAGTATTATGTTATACAGTTTATATGATTTCATGATGATGATAATATTATTGCTTTCGTATATTATTTTATGAATTTCACCGAGGTAAGTGGATGGTAAATGTTTTATTATTGATAAAATAATTTGTTGTAAATTATGCTCCATTGGTCTTTTTGTGTTTTCTACCCACCTTTACCTCCGTGAAGGTGAGATATCGTGATGTCTTTACTGGGTTAGTGTAGCTCATTCTTTATTTAATCATTTCAGATCAGGAAGACATTGTTCCCGAGCCCGTTCCGCAGGAAGACGACGAAGGGGACGCCTAAAGACTCCATAGTCATATTCATAGTTTTTACTTTCGAGTTTCTCTTTTAGTTAGTTTGATCTTTTATATTTTGAGCACGTTTTTGGTTTTAGTGTAAGGGATGTTAATCGAAATTTTGACTTCGCTTCTGCATTTGACATTTTTAATACACATATTTCACTTTAAATTTCCGGGGTCGTTACATTTATTCTATTTTTTTCACATCCGGGATGCATAATCCGCACTTTTTATAATAAAAACAAGAGAAAAAATATTCAAGCTTCTTTTAATATGTCCTTTTTATATCATTTTTTGGTATTGTTGTTTTTTTCTATAAAAAAAAGATTGAAGCATAATCTAATGTTAGATTGCATGTATCCCTAAGTGTTTTTAAACTTTCGTTCTCAAATTTTTAAAATCTTTTCCTAAAATTCTAATAAATAGTAACTTTTACTATGTTTCTTAATAATTCTCTTTAACTATCAAAGATCAGCCGATATATTTATATAGAGAAAATAACATTATCAAAAAATATACAGTTCTTTTCTGTAACGGCCTCGGAATTTTAAAATGAAATATGTGTATTAAAAAGGTCAAATGCGGAAGCGTAATAAAAATTTTGATTAAACATCCCTTACACTAAAACAAAAAACGTGCTCAAAGTATAAAAGAACAAACTAACTAAAAGATAAACTTGAAAATAAAAGCTATAAATATAACTACGGAGTCTTCAGGCATCCCCTTCGCCGTCTTCCTGCGGAACGGG
This sequence comes from Carica papaya, assembly GCF_054855325.1. NCBI lineage: Eukaryota > Viridiplantae > Streptophyta > Magnoliopsida > Brassicales > Caricaceae > Carica > Carica papaya. Next base: position 1,235,596 of record NC_142316.1, on the reverse strand, counting down.
CTCGGGAACAATGTCTCCCTGATCTAAAATGATTAAATAAGGAATGAGCTAGACCAGCCCAGTAAGGACATCACACTATCTCACCGTCACGGAGGTAAAGGTGGGTAGAAAACACAAAAAGACCAACGGAACATAGTTTATACAAATTCTTTTATCAATAATAAAATCCTTTACTATCCACTTACCTCGGTGAAATTCATAAAATAATATACGAAAGCAATAACATTATCATCATCATGAAATCATAGGAACTGTATAACATAATACTTATCACGCTTTTTGCATCTCAATCATTACATAACATATTTTTCCTTATTTACCAGCCTACTAGTATCCATGGGGATCCATAGGGGTCCTGCTACCCGTGAACCTTTAACACTCGTAATCAGATTTCAGGGCCGTCCCCATACCCCGTCCAGTATGGGTACCAAAACTATAAACCTCAATACCTCGTCTGGTATGAGGGTGAAACGGGCCGTCCCCATACCTCGTCCGGTATGGGCGCCAAAACACATAAGATCTCCACACCCCGTCTGGTATGAGAGACCACAATCCCGGTAGGGTTTCCTACGGACCCGGTCCGTCCACCATCTCCCAGGATATCTAGTCAGGCTGACCACATTATACAATTATCAATTTACATAACCTTTCATTCCCCTTTTCCTCAGTCAGCATCATCAAATCACACACAAACAAGCAACCAGTAATTCATGCCAAACCAGACAACATACAACATCGGGTTCTCAGTCATTCAACCCATAATCAATAAAACAGTGATATATGCACACGAAACTATGAAATAAAAACATCAGACCTCATACTGCATTTAAAACTGTAAAATAGGCCAAACAACAGCTGACCGACAAACACACCAGACTCGGGCTCCATTAGCGACCTTAAACAATTTCACACATCTATTGATTCATAAAATACCGTTTTATCATTTATTGAACTTTAATACCGTGATAGAAAATAGGGTAAGGGGTCCTTACTTGTTTCGGGGTCCGAATACGGCTCTACAGTGCGCCTACAGGCTGTCCCTAATTTTTCCTGAATTTTTTCTGGGGAACTGAAACGCACTACTGGTACCTGCACGTGTCCCAAAAAATCCCAGATTAGACCCAGGGTCCCTTTTGGCCAATATCGCAATTCCGGCACGGCGGCTCCGCCGTGCTCCGGCGACGACGGCGCCGCTTGCGGCGGCGATTCGCCTCGGGTTGGCCGTTTTCTGCCGAATTCGGCCACACTTGCATCGGTCCCTGCGATAAAACAACCCTAGGGCCCTTGGGGGGCCAAAAAATTACGAAAAACCGAAGCTTACCGGCGGCGGTGCTCTCGGGTGCGGCGGCTCTCTGGCGAGGTTCGTGTTTTGGTGATTCGGCTCCGATCAACCTATAGAGAAAAGAATGGTGATCACGGTGATATAAAAATTGTATCAAACGGAGGCCAGGAAGGGCCTCATCGGAGGCAAAAATCGAGGAGGGGCGCGGCGGCGCCGCTGGATTTCAGCCGTGTTTTTCGGCCGTTTGGCCAGAATTTTAGCTCCGATTTGGCCACAGGGGAACTCAGCGTGGAAAAACGAGCCGGAGGTATGAAATTTACCTCGATCGGCGGTTGGAAAACTCCCCGGTGCGGCGGTGGGTGGCGGCAGCCGGCTCCTCCGGCGTCTGGTTCGTCTTCTCCGGCGAGGGCAGGCGGCTAGGGTTTTTTGTGGTCAGGTGTGGGGGTTTTATTTATACCCTTTTGCCTTTTGATCACAGCCGTCCATTTTGATTAAATCTGGGCCGTCCGTTCTTGATTGAATCTGGGCCATCCGTGTGTGTGCATCTGGGCCGTCCATGCGCGCGGGGACGCATCTGGGTTGTCCGTGTGTGTGCATCTGGGCCGTCCATGCGCGCGGGGACGCATCTGGGCCGTCCGATCGCGCGCACGCGGATCGCCCACGTGGCCCGTTCCTAGGTCGACGTGGTCTCTCCACGTGGCAAGTCCTGGTTGGCCAGGGCTGCTGACTGGGCCGCTGACGTGGCTGCTGACGTAGCGCAATTTTTTTAAATTGCGTTTTGACCTCCGGTTTCCGATTTTCTTTTTAAAAATACCCCCATAATCCTAATTTTCACCCCTTTTTCCCAAAATCAATTTCAATTAAATTCAAATAATATTTTTACCCAATTTTATAATTATTATTATTTTTATTATTATTATTATTATTTTATTTATTTTTTTTTAAATTATAAATTAAACTAAATAAATAAAATAAATAACAATTAAAATTAATAAAAAAATAATAATAAAAATGCTAAAATTATTGGGCGTTACATTCTCACTCATAATTGTTCAAGATTTCAAAAGGGTTACTCTAAGTTTTTAATACGGGTAATCATTATAAGAGATATCTATCATCAACATATTATATACACAATTTTATGCACAAAAATCGTATATTAATTGTAGAGGATATTGAATATTATAACTCTAACTAAACACTTATGTTATCACGTCCCAAAATTAAGGAATTTATGCAAATTTTACCATAGCTTTTCCTTTGAGGCTACATTGAGTCCTATAATGCAAATAGAGTGAATATATGTATAGTACTAAAAACTTATGTAGGCACACATGTTTAAAATAAGAGATATAATAGAAATAAAAATTAAAGGTCAATAACACAACTATTATCTATGTCTTATAATACATAAATACGTAAATATATATATATATATATATGTGGCTCCATGCCAATAATATAATATTATATATTACACAACAAAATTATAAATAATATAAATTATCTAAATTTCTTAATTCCCAAATAAATTAGTAGAGAGTGGCATACCTTAATTAAAAGGCCTTAGGTCCAAAATAAAATGGTCATAATGACATAAATCATTTTTAAAAAAAGGCCACAAGCACAAAGTGATTAAATTGGTCTAAACAATTTCAAAAAGCATAAAGCTTAAAAAAAAAAAAATTAGCCCAAATAAAAAGGCTTAAAACCCAAAATAAGTTATCCAAAGTGACCAAAACATGTGAGTTAATAGGACTTAATATAAGTGGCTTAAATTATTTTAAAGAGCTCAAAAGTAAATTGATAAGATAGTTTTACATCTTGAGGCCTCAAATAACTTATTTAAGATGGGCTTAAATTAAATTGGCAAAATGCTCAAACCAATTAAATTACCTAAATTCCAAATAATTTATCTAAGGTTCAATTAGCCCAAAAGAGGCCCAATTATGTGTTGCAAAAAAAGCATAAATCATTGCAAGGCCCAATTAGTTTTGACAATAAACCTTAACCAAACTTTTTTCAAAAGAATAAACAGCTAAAAGTTCATCTGTAATACCGGGGCCCAAAATTTGGCCAGGGATCAATTTCGGTATTTTAAAAAATAGAAAATAAAAAATAATAATTATAAATTAAATTTATTCAAGTTTATTAAATTATTGAAAAAAATAGGTAATGATGTAATTAAAAGCAATTTTGGAGAAAAATGTGTAAAAATTTAAATTCAGATGGTGTTTTTAAAAGAAAATTTAAAAATATAGAGTCAAAGTACAAATAGAAAAAGTTCGGTAACGTAAAATCGTCTATTCCGACGAACAAGAGCACGTCGTGTGACAAGGCACGCTGACGTCGATGCCACGCAGGAGGCCACGTGGGTGATTCGCGTACCCCACGATCAGACGACTCAAGATCGATCCTGCATGCATGGACGGCTTAAATTCGTTCTCTTTTACGTGCGATCGGACGACAAGATTAATTGCGATGGACGGTTCAGATTCGTTTTCTCTTTATACGCGATCGGACAGACGAGATCAATCGCGATAAACGGTCCAGATCGACACGGGATGGGTATAAATACTTTGCATCGCATGGGAGCTCAAACTCTAGCCGCCAGCTCCCATCTGAGAAGAAGAACCAAGCGCCGGAGAAGGAGGTTGATCGCCGACCGCTGCCACATTAGAGCCACCACCGACCACCAAAAAAGGTAAATAAAATTTCTATCTGCTCGAAATTTGATTCCGAGCATCTATGTGACCAAATCGGAGCAAGAGGGATAGCGAGTGAGTCGAAAACTGTGGTTAAAGACTGGTGGAGCCACCGCGACCAAAACCCAAAAATCCATCCGATGAGCCCCTTTCCGTTTTTCATTTCACGTAATTTTTCGATAATTATATTCACCGTCCTTTTCTGTACAGGTTAGCCGAAAAAGAAACCCCAACCACGAAGGACCAGCGGAGCCACCGCACCTGGTGACCCCCTGCCGGTAGGTTTGGTGTTTTTAGTATTTTTTTAACCAACTGAAACCCCCTAACGTATTTTTCTGAAGGGATACGTGTAAAATCGGCCAAAATAAACTAAAACCTGCTAAAATTAGTCAGGCCGAGGTAAACTGCCACGGTGGACGGCAGAGCCGGCACCAAAACGTGGCAGCGACGCCATACTAGAACCCCTAAATCAGCTGGAAAGAGTTTTGGGCTCTGTTTTAGATTTTTGAAGTATTTTTAGATACATGCCGAGTGTTTTGGATTCTACAAGAAAAATTCAGAAAACTCGATACCCATTAGGAGACGTAGTAGACAACGGACATCTCGAAACACTGATCCGGGTAAGGATCCCTCACTCTATTCTCCGTTACGGTAAATTGAGACTTAACGATATATAATTTTGTATTTTTATAAAAAATTAAAAAATCTTAAAAATAATTATAAGTCACTAGTGGCGCCGAAACCGGTTAATTCATAATTACCCTAATTTTCTGTTTGTTTTTTTTTTACTGTCATACTTGCTTGTTACTGTATTGTGCATGTTCTTAATTTATAGTTTCAATGGTTTTATCGATTTATCTAGGTTATTTGGTTATCTGATTACTCGATCCCTTGTTATGATAAGTTACATCTTCTGCATAAATATAATATAATTGATCTGTAAATATAATATGAGATATTAGTATGCGTTTATTGGTTATTTTACTTGATGAGAATCTTTATGTAAAAAACTTACTAGTTACCTAGGGAAAGGGCGAACGAGCCATGTATGTAAGGAATCCTACCATGAATGCCACCTCAGTCAGATAGGGCTAGAAAATCTCATATCAGAAAAGTTTAGAAAATATGATTCACCTTCATACTGGATGGAGCATCGAGACGATGGAATATTTGACGCCCATTACCAGACGATGTAGGGAAACGACTAGTTAATTGTTAAAATTGGGTATTAAGTTCACGAGTAGGGAGACTTTTCTATAGACCCTCAAGGATACTAGTAATTAAGTAAAAAAGAAAAATTATCATCACTCTCACTCTCATGCTCATGCAAGTCATTCACAAAGTTCAACTTTCTTCGGTCCTCACGCGTATAACAATCTCACTCTCATGCTCATGCAGCACGCTAACATAGTCCAGCTCTCTTTAGTCCTCATACAAACGTAGTCACACTCATATTTATGTTATTGACAACCCATGAGTCCTTGTGATGTCTTCAGCACCTGCAATTTGTTGGCCCTGCTTGATACCATAATTGTTACCAAAGTTTAACCTCTTGAAAACGTATGCACCATGTAGAAATTGATTAAAATTGATTACAAATGTAATTGCATTGCAAGATTATTGCCCTCAATCAAACATGCTCAAATATAGCATGGTTTTTAAAGTTATCTTTTTGTTTTTATCCATTCAAAAACTTGATGGTGGCCCATGAGGGTAAATCTGAAAGGAGTTTACAAATGGATGAACTTGAGGAGAGAGTCTTCTAGAGATGTTGCAGCATGGAGATTGTTTTGTTTTATAATTTTCTTGCATTCTAATGGTTTCCCATACCCCATCAATTATTTTCCTTCTCCTTTTTTTTTTCAATAATCCCATATACACATGCACATATCAATATATAGATACATATATATAACATGTGTTGAGAGACTTGTATATATATATATGTATGTATATGTAATCGTGACACATGATTTGGTAAGATTTTTTTTCACTTGCCTAACATTTTTCCCTCCAATTTTATGTTCATATTGCCCAAATATAAATACAAGATATTTTTTGCTATCAAAAAGTTTTCAACTTTTAATTTTCAAATATATTTATAAAAACATATGATTCAAATATATGCGTTTGATTTAATTTATTCTATAAGAGTTTATAAGTTATAAAACTTACAATTTTTTTTTTCTAATAATATATAAGCTAATACAAATATTTTTAATAACTAATTTGTTAAATATTATGTCATATTTTCTTATAAGCTACATGAACTTATTTATTTTATTAGTGAATATATAATTTATAAATTATTAATTCTCTCTAAATAAGAAAAAAAGACAACATTATTATTTTTTGTTTAAAATTTATTTATTTATAAAATTAAAATATCAATTAAATGTAAAAATACTATTTTTAAATTATTTTTTACTTTATATTTTTAATTACTTATAAATTAGATATATATGTTAATTTTTTTAAAAATTTGTTAAGGTATAATTATTACTTTAAATTTGTAAATAAATATATTATAAATACTTATGAATTAAAAAATAATATAAAAAATAGATTTTTTTTTCTTTTTTGGAAAAAAAAAAACGTCTTATTTCTGGTTGGACCTAATTTTTTTTAATACTTTTAGAGGATAAGAGAAATGGTTGTTTTTGAGTGGATGCGTATGAACGGTAAAAGCAATATATATATATATATATATATATATCCTTTTAATAAATCAAAAATTAGTTATAGCCCCTAATGCATCTTAATTAGTTATAACCCCTGAGTTGGGTGCTAACGTGGAAATAATTTTTTTAAATTGCGTTACTCTCAGTTTTTTATTTTATTTTTAAAAATACATTCAGAATCTAAATTTTCACTAATTTTTTTCAAAATAAATTTCAATTAAATTTAAATAATATTTTTATTCAATTTTATTATTATTATTTTTTATTTTTATAAAATTAAATTAAATAAAAATCTAAAAAATTCAAATAATTAAAAAATAAAAAAAATAATAACACTTGAGTGTTACAACTAATAGATCTTAATTAATTTAATTTTAATAAAAAATAATTTTTGATAGTAATTTGAATTTCATAAAAATTATGTTATTTTATAAAATATTATAAATTAATAGTAATTTATTCATAATATTTAATTAAACGAATCTTAATGGATCTTAATTAATTTAATTTTAATAAAAAATAATTTTTATTAATTAAAATTTTTATTTTCTGATTAAAGATTATGAATTTAAATTTTGTAAAGAATTTATTATTTTATAAAATATTATAAATTCATCATAATTAATTTATAATATTTAATTAAACAAATTTTAAGATCTACTTAATACATTAGTTTTGTTATGATGATTAATTTATATTTAAATTTAATAGACCATACGTATAATCAATAAAAATATATATATAATTTAGTTATATTTTTTAAATTATTATGCATATTTTTTTGAGAACATGTAATTTTTTAATAAATTAAATCCCAAAAATTATATAAAAATAGATAAAGATATGCTCTGGTTCATGCTCTTCCATTGCTGACCCCATGAATGCGACTCCCAAATTAATCACCACCACCAAACACGCCCTTCGTAGTCAAATACTCGATGGGGCCCACCAAAAAAATATATTCATTTTTTGTAATGAGAAAAAATGAAATGAAATTCAAATTCAAATGAAATTCAAAGCAGGTCAGCCAAGTCACGCATCAGCAGTAGATCGCTTCCTTCCTGGCCACAAGTTTAGATACGCCTCCTTCGCACGTGTCACTCCGTGTGGGCCCACTTTCCGTATCTGCCAATTGAATGGCGCGTGACGTCACGTAAACTGAACTCCACCCCTTCTGCTCCTCTCTTTCTCTCTCTTCTTCTTCCTTCTCTGCGACTTTCACTGTCACTCTATTTTCTCTCTCTCTTTTCCTCTGTTTTTGCTTGTTGGATTTCTTTTTCTCCTTTTCCTCTGTTTTTTCTTCTTTTATCTGTTATTCACTGAAAAAGGAACAGTGATCTTCGGGGCAGTAATTCATGCTTTATATTAATAGTATTTTCTCTTAATTTTTCGTTTTAGTATCATTTTCTTTTTGGCTTTTTTTGGCTTTTTTCTGTGGGGAAATTTGGCGATGTGTGGCTTAATTCTTGAGTGTTTCTTTGGATTTACTTTTGGTTTTGTGAATCTGTGCCGGTTCTCTAGAGATGTTTGATTGGAACGACGAAGAGGTAAGAAACCACTACTCTGTTTATCTTTTTGTGTTTTCTGGCATGCTTTTTTTTTTTTTTTTTGTAATTCGCTTATTAAGAGGAACCAGTTCTTTATCTGTTGTTTTGTTAGCTCGTAATAGTTTTGAATTTGGGAACTTTTTTGGTCTGATGATGATAATTCCTGCGGAACTGAAATGTGATGTGGGTTGGCTTTCTAGGTGTCTGCTTAGATTGTTGGCTTCTAGGTCTTGACTAGACTAGTCTTTGTGTGTTGAGGACACCTGTTTGGGTTGTTCCAGCTCCTGGTTGACAGTAGAGTAGTGAATTTGTGTTGGTTTGTTAAGGAGTCAAGGACAGAGGGTGGAAATGCTTTGGAGTGTTTTGAAATCGTTTTTGGATGTTATCTTGACATATAATGAAGGTAAAAAAATGTTCATAATTCTTGACATGAATCCAAGTGATCAATAAGATGCCACTCAAAATCCTAGGTGTTGGGAACTGGAAAAGATTTTGAAGGATGTTGTTAAAGGAAATGCATAAAATTCCAGGTTGCTAGGATGATTTAATCACATGGGTTTTGATTCATACTCCTTGGCATTTTTGCTTAGATAGTGAAGGGAGGTATGTTTATGGGATTGCTTACCCTTTGTATGTCGCAGTTGTGGAGATGTGATACAGTTTTAGTATCAGAAGCAGGACATGTAAAAATGCCTCTCATGACTGACTGCAAATTTTTGGAATAGGGTAGATATAATTGTGGGATGGGAATTGAAACTTGGGGGTTAGTCAGAATAGTGCTTCTGGAACTTCCTCTCAGTAATTAAACTGAAATACAGGGAGGGTCAAGGAGATGGAGTGCCTGCATGCTCTACAAATTTAGTTATTACTTCGGAATCAATGGTTCAAACTCCGCTTTCATCAGGATTAAGTGGTCTATGGCCATGGTAGGTGCTGCACTCTCTTCCAAAAAGGATGTGAATAAGATCAAAAGATCCAGGCTAGGACAGGTGAGGATGAGGGTGAGAGCAGAAAAAGCTTTTCCCAAGTAGTTGAATCTCCTCCAAAAAAGATAGAGAGATCTAGGTTCAGAGAGGTGAGAATGAGGTGAGAACAGAAATAAGCTCTCTAAGTAGTTGAATCTCTCCCACAAATGATATAAATAAGATGAAAATATCCAGGTTAAGAACTTTGATTGTTACGATTTAAGGAGGTGAGACACAAAAAACTCCCTATAGAAGGTGAAATTACTTTTACATTAGTCTGAACATATCAAACAATGCACTCTACAACTTCCATGTGGTGTCACATTGTAGAAAAATATGGTTATGTGTCTCAGCGTTGTATTTTATACATAAGGCACACATGTGGAAGAAGAGCACAATTTGATCTACGCATTTACAACATTTCATTGATATTAAGCCTGTGGAATAATGAATATTATGTGTAGTATTGGATTAGAGGAAACGTATAATTAATTATATATCTAGGTATTTTACTAGTATACATTTTATCTTGATTATATAAAGATAGACATTCTTATTTAATACATATTTCCAAACACTTCCCCTCTAACTGGTGAATGGACATTGTCTATTCCCATATTGAAAATTATCATATGAATTTCAAGATTACTCAACCCTTTAGTTAGCACATAAAAAAATTGTAAGGTGGTGGATATGTATAACGTGTAAATGATACCACTATTTAGTTTCTCCTTGATAAAGTGTCTGTCAACTTCAATATTCTTGGTTCTGTCATTTTGTACTAAATTGTGCTCTATACTAATTGCTGACTTATTATTGCAATAGAGTCTCATAGGCCCTTCCTACTCAATTTTCAAGTCTTCTAAGATTATTTTCAGCCATAAAGGTTCACTTACCCCTTGGGTCATTGGCGCGAATTCCGACTCTGCAATAGATCGGGCTACCACATTATGTTTCTTACTTCTCCATGTGATCATCTTTCTTCTAAGGAAAGTATAGTAAGCAATGGTGGATCTTCAATAAATTAATAAGCTTACATAATCTACATTAGTATAAGCTTTAATCATCAACCAATTATTTCTTTTAAACATAATACCTTTCTCTTGTGTATCCTTTAAATAATGGAGCACCCGATATGCAGCTTGCAAGTGTACCTCCTTGGGCTTGTGCATGAATTGGCTTATTACCTTACTGCGTAGGCGATATCTGATCTGGTGTGTGACATGTATATTAATTTTCCCACCAATCTTTGTTACATTTCCTTGTCAATATCCAGGTCTTCCACCAATCACTAGGATCAATAGGGGTACCAACAAGTTAACATGCTAGCTTGTCAGTCTCTTTCAAAAGGTCAATGATATACTTTTAATGTGATATAAATATCTTTGCTTTAGAGTGGGCCACTTCTATCTCGAGGGAGTATTTTAATTTCTATAATTTCTCGATTTCAAATTCTCTTACTAGATATTGTTTGAGCACTGTTTTCTCTTTTTTATCATTATCTGTCACAATTATATCATCAATGTATACTAGGAGGGTGCAAATCCCATTGAATTGGAATGTTTAACAAACAGGATATGATCTTCCTGATTTTGTCTGTAACCCATAACTAGCATAACCTTTGCAAATCTTTCGAACCATGCTTTGGGGAATTGCTTGCACCCATACAATGCCTTCTTTTGCTTGCATAATTGATTTGCCTTTGTGCCCTTGGAAAACCGTGGAGGGATTTCCATATAGATCTCTTCTTCTAATTCTCCAAGTAGGAAGGTATTCTTCACATCAAATTATTATAATTGCCAATTAAAATTTACAGCCAAAGATAGTAGAACATGTATTGTATTCATCTTTTCTGCTGGTGCGAAGGTTTCCTAGTAACCAATCCCATAAATTTTGTATATTCTTTAGCCACCAATCTTGCCTTATATCTCTTTATACATCTATCAGGTTTATACTTTATAGCAAATATCCACTTGCACCCTGGTAGTTTCTTTTCTTTGGGCAGGTCCACCACTTTGTATATTTGATTCTTTTTCAAAGTCTGCATTTCAACTTTAATAGCATTTCTCTGTTTCTCAATAGTTAAAATCTTAGATAGTGTATTAAGAATAGATACTTAATCCTTAGATCTTCCGAAGTTATTTTCAACAACAACAGCTAATATGTTCACTGAACCATTGCTCAGAATTCTGATTCTGTTCTGGATCTGGCCACCATATTCTATTTCTTGGTTCTCCAGGTGACCAGATTCCGTTGAAGGAAGATGCAAGAATTTGTAGTAGATCTTCTCTTCCTTCTCTATCTTAATTCCCTTTTCTTTGTCCCTTCCTCTTCTCCCTCCTTTGGTGCCTCGCTGTCGTCACCTCGGCCTCTCTCTCTTATTACTACTGGCAATGCTCTCTCCTTTCTTCTTTGGCTTTTTCGCTATGAAGGCCCACTCCCCTCTCTGCCTTTTTCACCTCTCTCTCCTACTGTGATTGCCGAGCCTCTTTCTTTTCTGCTGACCCTTTCTCATCTTCTACCATGACCGCCAACCCTTTTCTCTCCTATCATGGCTACGAACCTTTTCTCCTCTCTACCTCAAGTCAAAGTAGAAGACACAGGAAGAAAATGGAGGCCTCTAAAATTAAAAGAAAAAAAGTCATTAACTTTTTTTTTGGGGGGTTTCCAAGTATGAAAAATGGTGTTATGACATTTTCTTTTTTAAAGTTGAACAACGTCTGTGCTTTTGAAATTAGTTTAAAATTTCGGGACTAAACTATAATGAAAAATACTTTTGGGACTAAATTGTATTACATACCAAAGTTCATAGATTAAAATATTAAATTTTCCATGATAATAATGTTGAAAACTGTATGCACAACTAGAGTAAATAGTATATCAGTAAAATGCCCTTATATAGTTAATTATAGGGCTTCCTTTATTATACTCAAAAGTATGTATATATAGGGTCTTGTTATTCAATGAAATACAAATGATTCCGTTCTTCCATACGGTATTAGAGATTCAGGAAGGATACTCTAGTCCGCTTTTGTTGCCATAATAAGGAAAAATCTTTAAAGAGTCCCAACCTTCATAGGTGGCCTCCACGCAACATTCGGCCAGCACGGCTAGCCACCACTACAGCAGCCAGCCAGCACAACTCGCTACCATCATTCATATCCGACCTTAATAGCCAGAAAAACTCCAGATGCATGGCCCACTGCTGCGCTCCACTCAGTTGCCCTAGTCTCTCCAGCTACGTCCTGTAACACCTCTGCACACCAGTTACATCCGCGCACAACTCCAGCCGGCTTCGTCTCTTAAGGCATGCCCTTGCCCCATCCGTATGTTGCTGTCTCAGCCGTGCACCACCGAAACAGCCGCTAATCTGTCCAGCTGCTCGCTAACCTTTCAAGATGCATGGGATGCGTCTTCTTTGTTCAGTTGCACATAGTCGTGCACGTCTACACTGCCCAGCCGCACACATCTGGACCCACCCATCTTCTTCATCTGTTGTAGCTCCTCTGCAGTGCATACCACCAGTTGTGTGCTGCCCTGCTTTTAACTAAACTGGCCTTCATTACTTAGATATTTCTTAGATCATGTTTGAGGTCATATCACAAGCCACAAGCGCTAATTCATGTATTGCAACTTTATAAAGTCCAACTAGAGAATTACAATATCAGGCGGTCTATCGCGTGAATGAGAAGAATTACCTGAAGGGATCTCAAGTGCTCCGAATTATCCTTGGAGGTAAATGAAAAATTAAACATCTCTTAAGCGCTGGATCACAACTAGGGAGACTCGCTTTGATGCATGGGAAGAAAAAACTACATGATTATAACCTCACTTTGGAATTCTATGATTCTACAGATTAGTGACACCTGTATGTTCCTACCCAATACCAGAGAAATTTGGGAGGCGGTGAAAGAAACATATTCTAAGGTCCACGGTGCAGCCCATCATATGATTTAAAAATCAAAGTTTGATAATTACAGAATATGCCAACCTTTTGAGACTTGGCAGCAAGAGATAGACCATCGACGTTGCCTCAACATGTAATATAGTGTAGGTGCTATAGCATTGAATGCCTTTATTGAGAAAAACATGGTCCTTGAGTTCTTAGCAGGTCTTAATGTGGAGTTTGACTCTGTAAGGGTTGAATTATTGAATAAAGATGTAACATCGCCACTGAAGGAGGTTACTTCACTCATTGTGGCAGAAGAAAGAAAAGAGAGAGGTAATAATACAAGATGTTACCCATCTTGGAAGGAGCAGAGTCAAAGTTCCCCCACCAAAATATGAGTCGAGATCTAAAATAATCTATGGTATACCTTTTGTAAGAAACTCAAGCATACTCAAGATGAAATGTTGGAAACCCCACAGTAAATCAAGTACCTCTAGCCAAAATTGAAGATACAAAAATACAACCCAGAAGCATCAAGGACAAGAAAATATGGTCAGTTAATAAGGAGAGAAGACATTTGATCTCAGCAAATTCAAAGTAGAGATCGAATGACTAAAAACTCGACTTGAGTCCTAAAAAAAACCTAGAGGTATAACTTTATTGAGACATTTAGGTACGTCTTTTATCTCACATAGACTAAATGTCTTGAATAAATCATTTGCATTATCCTAAATTATAGACTCAGGAGGTACAGATCACATGATCAATTCATCCAAATATATTAGTACTTGTGCCTCGTGTCCTAGTAGTAAGAAAATAGTCACTGTAAATGGTTATTAACCACTATAGTGGGGGTCGGCAAAATAAAGATTAGTCTTCACTTTACGCGTACGAATATGCTTCATGTTCCAAAATTGTGCACAAATTTTACTTCATTGACCAAATTATCTCATGATGTAAATTGTAAAGTGATATATATATTTTTTTCTCATTGTGAATTTCATGATCAGACATTAGGGAGGATGATTGAATATGTTGAGGTATGGAACAAGTTGTACTTCTTGGATACGCTTGAAATGCCACACTCTACTTTTTTTTACTAGAACTACAGATAAGATTTTAGTATAGAATATTAGGACACTTTTATTTTTCTATCTTTAAGGTTGTGTTTCTTTTATTATTTAAAGAATCCAATGATAGAAATTCGCAATGTGATTTATTAAACTAGTAAAATACAAACATGTAACATTTCTCCTTAGTAATAAAAAAAGCAACTTCATTTATATTAATTCATGGTGACATTTAAGGTACATCAAACATCCCTAACATTTCTGGTGTTAGATGGTTTGTTTCATTTATAGATAATTGTACATGAGCAACTTAACTCTTCTTACTCAAGTCAAAATCTAAAGTGAGTCATATCCTTCGCCAATTCCACAATATGATTAAAACTCAGTTTTGGATGAAAATTAAATGCTTACAGTTTGAAAATGCTAAAATGATTTCTTCAACTAAACGTTATCCTTATTTTTTACTGTGAAGAGATTGTTCATGAGTCTTTCTGTGCTCACTCTCCACAACAAAATGAAGTAACTGAAAAGAAAAAGTCACTTACTAGCTACTACTTGTGCCTTCTTTTCCAGAATAATGTGTGCAAGCAATGTTGGGAAAGGTTGTTCTAATTGTCACCTATCTTATTAATAGGTTATCTTTAGAGTGTTGGAGTTTCAGAGTCCCATGGAGCTTGGCTCAAGGTCCATAAAGTGTGTGTTCGTGGGATATTTATCTACACAAAAGAGGTACAAATGTTATTATCATTCAGTAAAAAATTTTATGTATCATAGATGTCACACTTGGTAGAATTAAGTTCTTCAACCAAAGCTTATCTTCAGAGAGAGTCTGTATCAAAACATAAAAACTTAATTTCTGTTGAGATCCCACTACCTTCTACACGGCCAAACGTTACACAATCTTAGTTACCCTAAAGTCCAAGAAATGAACCCCAGTTACCCCATCAAGACAATAACCTAGACCAGTAAACCATATAGGACCATGGTTCTCTCAAATGTACTTAAGGAAGAAGAATTTGGATGCTAAATTGAAGCAAGTTCAAGCATCTAAATCAAGTTTTGGGAATGATGTAACCTCTAATAATCTTTTGCCTTTTGATATAAATATACCTATTGTAATATGAAAAGGGACTACGAAGAGTACTAAACACCCACTCTACCTGATTACAAATTTTGTGTCACTTGACAGGTATCCTTGATCTCACTAAAAACTTTCTCATTAGTGTAAATGTAATGTTTATTCTTAACTCATCATCTGAGGCATTATCTTGTGAGAAATAGAAATGTGTCACAAATATAGAAATATAAGATTTGGAGAAGAGGCAAACATCGGAAGTGGTAAACATACCTAAGAAAAAAGAGATCAGTAGAATGCAAGTAGATGTTCACGATAAAATACAAGACTAATAGTATCATAGAAAGGTACAAGGCAAGACTCGTGACTGAGGAATATACCCAAACTTATGAGATAGACTATCAAGAGATTTTTGTACCGGTTGGCAAGATAAAAAGGCTAATGGTACCATAAAAATGTATTGATGACCAAATGATATACCCAAACTTATGGGATAGACTATTAAGAAATTTTTGTATCAGTTGCCAAAATGAATATAGTGTGAGTCCTATTGTCTCTAACTGCCAACTTTGATTGGCAACTGTAGCAATTTGATGTAAATAATGTTTTTCTATTTGGAGATTTGCAAGAAGAAATTTCTACTAGGATTCACTATTGATGCAGAAGCAACTAAGGTTTGTAGACTAAAAAAGGCACTTTGGATTCAAACAATCATCTAGAACACGGTTTGCAAGATTTGCAAAGTTAACGCTGGCACTAGGGTTTAAGCAGAGTGAAGGAGATCATATCCTGTTCATTAAGCACTGAGACTCAAAGGGAGTTACAACTTTCTTGGTGTACGTTGATGATATTATTATGATAGGTGATGATGAAAAGAAGAAATTGGTGCTAAAGCAATGCTAAGCCAAAGAATTAGAGATTAAAAAATCGCACAAATTAAAATATTTCATTTGAATTGAAGTGTCTCACTCAAATATGCGATTTTCATTTTACAATAGAAGTATATAAGTGATCTACTAAAGAATACAAGTAACTTGATTTTCAAGCCTGCTAGCATACCGATTGACCGCAACCATAAATTAGGACTAGTAGAGGAAGACACGAAAGTCAACAAGGAGATATACCAGAGACTAGTTGGAAAATTGATATATTTATTACATATAAGATCAGAAATATTGTCTTTATCGTTAGTGTAGTAAGTTAATTTTATACACAAGTCTAAAGAAGTGCATTTACAGGTAGCATAAAGAGTGTTACATTACCTGGAAGCGATACTAGGAAAAGGTATCATGTTGAGGAGGAACAATATGTTATTTCTTGAAGCCTACATTGGCATTATGTAAGATCAGTAGTTGATAAAAGATCAACTACTGGCTATTGTACATTTCTTGGAGAAAATTTATTCACATGTAGAAGTAAAAAACAAAATGTTGTTGTAATGTCTAGTTTAGAGTCAGAATTCCAGGTAATGACTCAAAAAGCTTGTGAGCTACTATCGATGATTCTAGAAGATCTAAGGATAAAATGGGATTGTCTCACGAGACTCTAATGTGACAACAAAATCTGTAATTAACATTGCTCACAATCTAGTGCAATATGATAGGACGAAATATATTGAAGTTAACAAACATTTTATTAAAGAGAAATTAGATAATGGCTTGATATGTACAGCTCACATGCCTACTGATTCTCATCTTGCTGATGTATTAACTAAAGGCTTAAATAATCTAGTATTCCAGATAATCATTGCCAAGTTGTGAATGGATAATATCTATTCACCAACTTGAGGAGTGTTGGAAAGTGCATATATATAATTAGAGTAAGGGGTATATAGTAACTAGTTAATAATTTTTTATATTCTGTCTATCTCTCTTGCCTGCACGCTGCCCTGTATATGTTAGTGTATGTGCATATGTTTGTATGGATAGTGGCCTGCAATAGCTTCTATATACATGTATATATGTGTGCGTATATATATTTGTTTATGTATTCTTTCTTTTAATTTTTCCTCCTTCATGATTGCTATAAGTTGTTTCATTGTGATACTTATGGTTGATTTCCTGTATCTTTAGCTTACAAATATAATATGGGGTGAGGCTGGTGAGAGTGAGGACCATATTGTGCCTTATCCAGAGGGAAATGAAGTTTGTCGCAACAAGAGGGGATTGAATCAAGAAGCTAAAACCACCAAGCCTACTGAGCAGAAGACATCAGGTGTTAAAGTTGACCTCTATGGTAGAAAGCTGGAAAGCAGTTCCAACTACACAAGTAATGAAGGAATTCCCACTTCAGGCTTTGAAATGGGCTCATGGCCTGATTTGTCGTCATCTAATGCTGCCAAACCTGATCAGGATTCCATGGGAACTGAAGTTTCAAAAAGTCTAGCGGAAAAATACAGTTCTAAAATTGGCGGTGAGAGTTCTCATCATCTGTAGGAGACATATAAAACTAGTATCATTCTCCTATTATCTCTAAGAAAAATATACTTCTTTACCTCTTCACAGCAGAGACAGCCGAAATTGACAAAAATAATGAAATTTTTCAAAGTTCACATGAAGGGAAAGAGCAAGGTGATTTGGTTGACTACAGCTGGGCTAACATTGGAAGTTTCGATGATCTTGATCGAATTTTCAGGTAATGCAAATTATACATATCCTTCATTTTTTCTTTGGTGAAATTTATGTTTCTGTAATAACTTAAATATATATTTTTTGATTCTTATGTCCAGAACTCACAGCCACCAATAATCCAACTGACATGCCTTATTGTTTCTATTTTTTTAATTCTACAAATGAACTTGATGTAGAGAATACTTTGAGCTTCAAAAGAGAGTTGATCTCTTTGGAATCAGAGTAATTTATCCTGAGCTTCTAAGAATTGAATGCTCATTGTTTCCCCAAATTTTATTTAAACATATTCAACATTCAAATATGAATCATATAATAACACTGATGGAATTCAGCAGTTTTGGTGCTTGGATATTTTTCATACTATGTTATTCATTTTCTAGACCCTGCTTTAGGCATGAAATGAGCAATTGAGCTTTTCCCAACAAATTTTCTTTCTTCTGAATTTCTTTAACTTGACAATTGTCCAGATATTTCTACCTTATGTTATGTTTGTAAGCACCTTATCTCAATTTAGAAGACCAGAATTTCTTGAGATGTTGATGACATAAGTCAACTTACCAAGTGGTGGTAGAATTGTTTGCATCTCGTTCATCTAATGACACTTTCCTTTTTTCTTTACCACATTCATAACTATTTCCATCTGACTCAGTATCCTCACAAGTGATATTTTGCAGTAATGATGACCCATTATTTGGCAATGTAAGTCTTGGTAGTGCTGATGAGCTATGGTCTTCTTCTAAAGATGTGATTAACAGCCCACCAAAATACTTCCCCCTAACTGTGGATTCTCCAAGTATAGGGTTGGGAGCATTAGGGATTACGTCGGAGAATTTGGACAATAAAACAGAAAATGAGCAACAAGAAAACCAGCCATTTACCCTTAGCTACGGGGAACTGAGTGACCCTTCATCTCATGGTCCGTATAATGCAAATTTACCTCTAGATCATGGCAGATATCCTGGAGGAAAATATAAACCCACAACAAAGGAACAGGTAATAGATATGTCTTAGCGTGGTAGACACTCTGAGCACTTTCAGTTAAAGGAGTCAAGAAAATAATTTTAATTATATATATAAATTATTTTCTCTCTTGCAGGCAGATGGAGTCATTAGGGGGAATATCACTGAAACAAATCATAGCCTTGCCGCAGAAAAAGTTGAGACTCCTAATGAACTTGTTGATAAGGTATCCTTTACTCTGATTCATTCAGCTTGAGGGTTATGTGACTCCAGTTATTATACTTCCATATTCTTGGTCTAACAGAAACACATGAATAATTTTAATGAGAACTGGTGTTTGTTGTTTTTGCTTGTTTGTGTTAATGTTTTGATGACTTGGTTAATTTAATTTTTAAAATAATGTGTTCTAAATTCCATAAATGGCACCGAACACTGAAATCTTTTTATCCCAGTTGTGCTAATTTCCTCGATAACATACTTGGATAAGGGACCATTAGCTAACAAGCTAGCCATGGTTAAAAGACCTTATCAACATGATAGTTGATCAGTCTTTCTTCTCAATTTCATTGGACAAGCAAGAAAGTTTTCTAGTATGATTGAATAAGAGCATAAATTGACGGATTATGTTCAATTGAGATATGCACTGTAAACACCTGCCGATGCTCTCAATTCCTCTCCTAGCTCAAAGATTCTCTCTTATCTCTTTCATTTTCTCCCTTTATCCCTCCCTGCCTCATCTCTTTCTGCCTTATGCAAATAGCTTGGCTTGCTTGTTCAATTTCTCTCCCATTAAGCTTGGCTTGCTCTGGGAGTCATGGTAACCGACCCACCGAGAAAGTTCTTGGTGGTAGAGAGAAAGTCCTACAATACAGAGTTAGAAGGTGAAGTTTGTTATATTCTTCACGTAAGGGAAAATGATTTTCATTTCTAGGATTATCTCTTTCATACAGAAATAAGATGGCTTTTTAGAGCTTCTTATGAGTTCTTCTAGTTACAAGGCCACAAAATGTGGAGCAAGAAACTTCTGGGGGGTGATAAAGACTTGGTTTTCCTCTGTTAAAACAAAAGAGGGGAAGGTTTCAGAACTGTGTGAATGGAATTCAGGTGGAAAGTGAATGATATTGTTCCTGGAGAAAATAAAAGTTGACAGATGGTGCCATCTAAAAGCATACAAAATACTCTTGTAGTTAATCTGTTATTAAATTTTTCATATAGTTTGTTTATACCACTACTCTTTTATTTTTGTATTACTAAGGCTCTACAACCTAATTCTTGTAAACTTACAAATAGAACATTCATGTGGTTAATAAAATCACCTTGAATATTTTTTTTTGGTACCAGTTTATGGTATCAGAGCAAATCATCAACCAAAAAAATTTCCTTTAGAAATAACCAGATGAGTTCTCCAGGTAGGGTTTTGACAGGTCAACTTCTTTGCAAGCAGGAAAAGCCTTCAAACAAATAAATTTTGGTTGAAAGCTCAAGCTAAATACTAAAGCTACAAAGCCTAGGTTATCTTAGTAAGCTACAGGAAAATGGGTCAAAAACTACCAACATTTGTAAGACCCAAGGTCTGGCCTGTTAGACAGACAAAAGGGTCACAATTCTAGAAAAGTCTCCAGGTAAATTTCCTATATGCTTTTTTCTTCTTCCTTTGAGAACTTAGGACGTTAAATTGTTTTAAGTTGGTGAGCCTAATGAGGTAAGGGGTGTCGGTGGATGAAGAGTGGAACTTCTTTGTTTACCAAGGATCATTCCTAAGGAGGGATTTTCTCATACACCTAGCACATGTTCTCACGTTTGAAATGGAAGTTTCTTGTAGGGAGAATTGGCTTGTGGCTATTGTTCAGTCTCATGGTCTGCATCAAAGCAAAGATTATTTGACCTTGGAGTTGGATAGTTGGCAAAGTGACAAAGAAAATTGTTTTTTTTATAGTTGTCTATGGTATCTATTAGAGAAATAGCAAACTAGATTAAAAGGTATAAAAGTCAATTATACCAAATATAGTGAATTATGTTAAAGAGTATAAGAGTAAATTATACCTGTGTAATTAGTTATAATTAATTGTTTATTTCTTTTTGTTTTAAAAAATCTGTATATATAAGACTATAATATTAAATAAAATATATCAATCATTCTTGATATGGTATCAGATGCCTACATTAAAGAAACCCTAACCTTAGTTAAAAGTTCTATTCAGTCTTCATTGTCGAAATAAGAAAACCCTAAAAAGGATTAGCTTTCATTGCCGGCCATCACAACCCTAGCCATCAGCCACCGACCGGCCACCTCCACAACCAGTGGACATTGTAGCTGACCATCTTTGCCAAGATCAGCCTTCATTGTTGGATCTAGTTTGCCTAGTCTAGTCATGCACAGTCCAGGCATGGTCACTTAGTCTCGCACAATCCGACCAGTTGCGCACAACCCCAGCCGCGGTCACACAGTCATCCAGTCGGACCAGAGGCGCAACTCTAGTCGCCACCATCTGAGCATATCCCAGCCACGGTCGCCCTCCATCTAAGCTATTAGGGCAGCGGTCACATGATTCTACTTGAGCTACACGATCTATCTTGGCCCATCCATATGCACAACCTCATGCTTCCGTTCGCTTTCACGTTCTGCCATTCTAAATGGGTTCTTGGTCATGATGGTCCCTATCCTGGTCTTGGCAATCGGAATCAAAGGAAGGACAGTTGAGTTCTTCGAGACAATGCTTCTGTTTGGCAATTTCTTCTCTACAGTGTTGGAGAGCTAGTTGTTTGCGTTGGGCTTTGGGTCTCGAAGAGAATTCAAAGGATCGCTTGGTTGTTGTAGGAGTGGAAGCACTACACTATGCAAGAGAGAAACAGAGGTGCGCACTCCACATAGCAGCTTGAGATCCAGCCTATCTGCACAACAACTTTGAACAGACACACATAGCTGCACACCCTCCTAGTAAAATCCTTCCTGTAATTTTTTATTTGATCATAATTATCACAAAAACACTCAAAGAATGTCAGAGGTAACATCTCAAAATACTGGAACTGACTTTCATATAGGAATACCACTAGTGAATTTCAGTCAATCTAGGTAGGCTATCGCTTTATGGGAAAAGATTATTTGAGTTGATCCCAATTAATCTGGACCACCCTCTAGGGAAAAGGCAAAAGGCAAACTCAAAATAGAACCTGATCCTATTTTGATGCTTGGGATGAAAAGGATTCCATGATCATGACATGGTTATGGAACTCCATGCCTCTAGAAATCAGGAAGACCGTGATGTTCCATGACAAAAGCAGTGTAGGATGCAATCGGTGAAATCTACTCTAAAGTCAAGGACGTCGCACAAATTTATGACCTGGCAACCAAGACATGGTCCACCAAACAAGGGAACAAATCAGTAAATGAGTATTCTAACATGTTAAAAATTGGTCATAGAAAGTGGATCAATGCCACAGCTTGACCATAGATTGTAGTAATGATGTTGCTCGACGTAAGAACTTTATAGAAAAAGACCGTGCATATCAACTTCTAGCAGGATTAAATCCTAAATACGATCAATTACAAATTTATATCTTGGAAAAAGAGGAAACGTCATCACATTAATGAATTCATTTCTATTGTAATGAAATAAGAGAGTATAAGAGGGATTATTTTAGAACATCGTCCCACTAATAGTTCAACGTTGATTTTACGAAATTCCAAACATAGCCAACAGATGAAGAAGGTGAATCACTCTGAGAATTCAAACCCAGGAAGAGATAGCAGGGACAATCTTTGTGTACTTTGTAAAAAACCTAAACATACAAAGGAAAGTGTATGAATTACATAAGAAGCCCTGTACTTCAAGTAAAGAGTGAGGATACAAAAATAACTCACTAAAAATTCACAAATAGGTCCACATAGCCAACCAACAAGAAGAAGAAACACCTGTCAATCTCACTGCTTTCAAATGTGAAATTGAATGACTACGTAGTCATATGGAAGGCCGGAGAAACTCACAGGTACAATTGTAACAAAATACTCAAATATGTATTTTTTTCACACGGTTTAAATATCTCAGGTAAACACTGAGAATTCTTGAATTGTAAAATCTAGAGCCATAGATCATATGAGTAATATTTCTAAATATTTTCATACATATGTTTTATGTCCAAATAATAAGAAGATTAATACTGTAGATGGTTTTTTGAATACTATTGCGAGCAAGAGTAACATTAAGATTTGTCCTATTTTGTCTTAAAAAATGTGTTATATATCCTCAAATTGTGTACTAATTTGTATAAGTTAATAGATTATCACAAAACTTGAACTGCAAAACTACATTTGATTCTTCTCAATGTGATTTTTAGAATCAGAATTCAAAGAAAATGATTAGACATGCTGAAAGCAGAAATAGACTCATCTATTTGGATGCACTTGAGGGGGCCTTCTTTACAATTACCATTAATCCTATACATAAGATTTGGCTCTACCATAAAAGACTTGGAACTCATCATTCTCCACCTTGAATGTTATATTTCCTTTATTGTTTAAAAATTCAAAATATGGAAATGTATTATGTTCTATTTGCGAATTTGCAAAATATAAATGTGTAACATTTTTAAATTAGTAATAAAAGAATATTAACTCTCGTGGCCCAGAATAAAAAAAACAAAAGTTTTGGGCATTAATTAGCTTGTATCCATAGAACATTTAGCGTTGCATAGATAATGAATAAATAGGAGTTAATATCATTCCCATTGCCATTACAAAAGTAATTAGTATTTTTGCCATTACAAACCCATTCATGCTTGGTAATGCAAGGGAAACCATCAATAAGATACTGAACATCGTGAATATTTTTGGTATTGAAATAGCCATTCCTCTCATTTCATCGAGATAAACAAGATGTATTCTATCATAACTCATTCCTGCCAAGAAAAAAAGTGTAGCGCCAGTAAAGCCATGAGAGACTATTTGTAAATTAACTTCTTTTTTATTAATTTATAGTGATATTTGGTAATCCACTCACACACTTAATCTTTTTAGGATTCAATAATTTATATAATTTATTGACGATTGCACTAGAGTCGCATGGCTATTTTTACTCAAAACCAAATATGATGTTAACCATATCATACCTCAGTTTTGCAACATGATAAAAGCTCAATTCAGCATCAACAACGCCAAAGATTTTTTTATCACACACGTTCATCATTCTTTCATAAAGAATGAATTCTTCATGAATCATCCTGCGTCCACACTATACAACAAGACGGAGTAACAGAACGCAAGAACATTCACTTTTTAACCACAACCAGAGATTTTATGTTTTAAAATCACGTCCCAGAACAATATTGGGGCAAAGTCGTCTTTATCTACCTAGTAGTAAGTGTCCCCAACCATATGTTTTCTTGGATATTTGGTCTCGTAGTTTTGAAATATGTATTTGTGGGGTACTGCTTTCAAATGGATATAAATATTCTCATTCGTCCACCCAAAAATTTTATGTTTATAGATTTGTTGAATAGAAATCTTACTTCGTCCAACCTTAACTTTAGGAGGAGCCTATATTGGAAGATAGGGATACTAAATTCTTAACAGACTTTCCCCTGCTATTGTTACGAAACATACCAACACCATCATTACAAGAGAACCTTCAAAATCCACCAGAACAATCACCGATTAATAAGATCATACTAGACCCTAGTTTTTCTTAGGTATATACAAGGAGAAAGATGCTACGTACTAAGTTATTTAAAAAAAATGTAAAGTATTGAGCCCAAATCAATTCAAGAATCCGACCTTAATTCTAGAATTGAGGTAAGTCTCAAAGAACCTATACATAACAATAATGATGTACCTATTGTACTTTATAAAGATATAAGTGAACTAAACAATTTCTTTATCCTATCTCATAATTTGTGTCATTTGATAAATATTTACAATCTCATAAAAATTTTCTCATGAGTTTAAATATTGAGTATATTCCTATCATAGTATCTGAGACATTATCTTGTAAAAAAATGAAAAACAACATTATAAATGTGGAAATGTAGGCACTTGAAAAAAAACCAGACATGGGAAATGGTGGATTTATCAAAAGGAAAGAAACTGATAGGATGCAAGTAAGTATTTACAATCAAATATAAAATAGATGAGACAGTTGAGAGATATGTAGCGAGATTGACGACAAAGGGTTATACACAGACATATGAGATAGATTATTAGGAGATATTCGTACCAGTAGTCAAGATGAATGTTGTGCTAATCTTGTTGTCACTAGCGACTTAGTTTGATTGGAAACTATAACAATTTGATTGAAAAATGCCTTCCTACAAGGAGATCTAGAAGAAGAAATTTACATGGATATTCCACCAAGCTTTAATAAAGAAGTATGAGGAGACAAAGTATGTAAATTAAAGAAGACCATGTATGGACTCAAGTAGTTGCTAAAGCATAGTTTGACAAGTTCATAAGGGTGATGATAGATATGAAATTGAAGCAAGCCTTAGAGGACCATACTCCGTTCATCAAACACTTAGAAACAAGGGGAGTGATAACTCTCTTAGTATACGTTGATGACATCATCGTAATAGGAGATAATGAGAAAAAAAAGTTAATACTAAATCAACGTCTGGTAAAAGAATTTGATATCAAGGAACTTGATAAGTTGAAGTGTTTTTTCAAAATTGAAGTTGCCCGCTCAAAGTTTAGAATTTTTATTTATTAGTAGAACTACATTCATAACCCATTAAGGAACTCTAACAAGTTAGCATGAAAACCAGGTAGGATTCCTATTGGTCCTAATTACAAATAAGAATAACAGGAGAAGATATGCTAGTAAAAAGAAAATGTATCAGACATTAGTTGGCAAATTGATATACCTATCCATCACGAGATTAAATATCACCTAATGTGGTGAGTGTTATAAGTCAATTCATACATAGTCCGAAAGAAGTGTACCTACGAGCAACCACAAAATACTGCACTAGCTAAAATGGTCACCTGGAAATGAATTATGTTCAAGAAGAATGTGAAATTATTCTTACAAGTTTATACTAATGTAGATTATGCAAGATCGAAAATCTACCACATGATACTATACCTTCCTTGGGGGCAACATAATCACCTAGATAAGTAAGAAGTAAAATGTAATTGCAATATCAAGTACAGAAGTAGAATTTCGAGCAATGACGCAAGAGGTATGTAAATTATTATGGGTAAAAGAACTTTTAGAAGGTCTTGGAGTTAAGTGAGAAAGCCCCATCTGTCTATACTGCAATAATAGGTCAGGCATAAGCATTTTACACAATTTGGTGCAACATGAAAGAATCAAACATATTGAGATTGATAGACATTTTATTAAAGAAAAACTTGACAGTTGGCTAACATGTACCTCATACATGTCTACCAATTCTCAACTTACAAGTGTGTTGATTAATTATTTAAGTAATACAAAATTTTATACTTTTTATTGGCAAGCTAGGGATGGACAATAGTCTACTCCTTAGCTTGAGGGGGAGTGTTAGAGAAATGACGAATAAGGTTAAAGGGCATAAAGGTCAATTACACCTAATGTAGTGAATTAAATTAAAGGGTATAAGAGTAAATTATACTTATATGATTAGTTATAATTAATTATTTATTTAATTTTTTGTTCTAAGAAACTTGTATATATAGGGCTGTAATATTCAATAAAATATATCAACAATTATTGATAGTATTGAAATCCCAATAGATGTTAAACAACATTTAATAAGGTAAGTAAGTTGTTTGGGTAGAACTTTGAATTTTAAGAGACAAGTGTTCAAACTCTTCAAGAGACTTTACACGAATTTAATTAATGGGAGTGCAGAAAAGGAAGGGTTAGACCAAAGATGAATAAGGAAAAAGGTAGGAAGATGAGAAAATTGAAAAGGTGAGGATGCTCTTACTTACTAAAGAAAGGATAAGGAAGCCAAGAGTGTTGAGGAAGGAGGAGTTATTATTTCTATCCGTGCTCAATCATTAGCAAGGTGATTTCTTGGAGCATTAGGGGTATCAATGATATTGGAAAGAGAGTTTGATCTGAAGTGCTTTGAGTAAATGGGAGGTGAGCTTGTATGTTTATTGGAGACTAAAGTGTAGAATATGACACACAGCATCTACGGAGGAGTCTAGGGATAACAACCAATCCTCACAAGCTGCTTGTTGATCGAGTTATAACTTAACCCATGGTCCACATCAAGTATTTTGTGCTAGAGAAGGAAAAAAAGGGAAAACAATTGATTCATTTGAGGCATTCTGGGTCTGTATCAATCTCTTGTGAATTTAAGGTGAGCAAGTCTAGCTACTCTTAGATTTCTTAGATTTTCATTGCATGTACAAAAAAGGCAAAGGTCAGCAAAGGAGAGTGGGTTGGAGGATTTTATGCATGTCATGCTAAGTTGGATATTGGATTATAGGGGGTGGCTTTAATGTGGACTTATCTTCATTTGGTAGATTTAGTGGTTTGTTTTCCAACTTTATTCCAAAGAATTTCCTGCATCCTCTACATTTCAAATTGGAAGGTATTTGGTTAAAGATGAAGGATTTTGAGAACTTGGTTAAAATCTTGTGGAATGAGGTGAAGTCCACGAGTATTTGTAGGTTCTAGATTAGGAAAGTAATAATGATGTGGGATTCCATGTAATCCTGGATTTGGTTGATTCCCATAACATGGGAATTCTCGGTTATTCAATAATCAGATCCTGCACCCAAATTTCTATCATTATCTTACCGAACTAATGATATAAAGTAGTTTCTTGGTGTAATCCTTCTCCTATATATTGTTGTATTGTTCTTCATCATAATACAAAACTATATTCTGAGAAATGATCTCAGAAAATTATGGTGTTGCTAGTTTCAAAGCTGTCAAAAGGAATTCTAATGTGAAAAATAGGTATTTTGATAATAGCTTAGTTATATTTACTTATACAGATAAAATAGAATACAAACCTTGACCTAGTCTAATGCACCATCCTAGATCACAGTCACTAGTGGAGAGTGATTGACAAAGCTGCCACCACCAGTATTAGAAGATCCTGATTGGCAACTCCTAAAAGCCCTTCCATGAAACTCCGCCAGAAAATGGGCCACTCATTGTACTTCCGACTTGTATCCCTCACCTACATTAAGTTGGTTGACAAAATCTCACTTCAGTTTGTTGAGCGGGAGCTAATGCATGAGCCATATGCGCACCTAGGTACAAGTGGGGCTCGCTCAATATGCTCTATTTAACGGCTGTTCACTTCAAGTTTGACTAAACTGGTTTCCTTGATCAGTTCTCACCTTAAACAGACTAGTCAGACACTTGTTCAAGGAAATTTCTAGCTCTTCAATAGTAACTAAGGTTAAATTAAATGGTAGGCAAGATGCGCAGGAGACATAAATTAATACTAGATTCAAGACATTGCAAAACACAGCTGATCCAATTTTGAAATAATTAAGACACTTGTGCACTGGAAAGTAGCTTTACCAGTTCAAAATTTGCAAGCCGCACTAGCCGCTGATAGAAGAAACATTGAAGACAATTCTGGAGACATTACTAAGATGGCAAAGGAAGAAGCTCATGATTTTGATAGAAGAAGAGATCCCTATTTCTTCCTCAATTGGTTTAATTCAATGGAGGAATACTTCATCTAGTATGACAAATTAGATGCATGAAGTCTTTGATTTATCAAAAATGTGGTGGTACAATATTGATGAAAACATAACAAGAAGAAAGCAATTGACAGTTGAAAAATGGGATATGATGGAAGTCATTCTTCATGAAAAATATTTACCTTCCAACTACTTGAATAAACTTCATGATCAAGTTGATACTTTAATTTAGGGCAACATGTCAATAACCGAGTACACACCAGTTTGAAGGATTAAAAATTCAGTCAGTTTGTAGAAGATGATAGTTAAGCAACATCTCAATTCAATGTAGGGCTAAAAGCTGATAGCACAAACTTACTAACTTGCCCTTGGTATGGAAGAATACTTGGAATATTCAATTCCAAGATACATTGAGTTTCTTGTCATGGAATCCACCCCTTATGATACCTTTGAATCAAAAGATAAGCTCAAAAACAAGTCAATACCAATTTCCAAGACTTCTTCTAAAAGCAAGGAAAATGTTAACTTTAGATATGGAAAAAGTGGACCCATGAGAGTTAATTCGAAAATCTCCTTTGATCATATCACAAACTTACCCAGTTGCACTTAATGTGGAAGAATATTTGAAATGTTCAATTCCAATAAACATGAGTTTCCAGTCATGAAACCCACTCCTAACGTATACCTTTGAATCAAAAAATAATCTAAAGAATGGATCAACATCAATTTTCTATACTTTTTATAAAGGTATGGAAACTGTTAGCTTAAATATGGAAAAAGTGGACACATGAGTTACGGATGCCAAAGAAGAACAATTTGCATGTTGGAAAGAAACAAAAAGAGGTGATGCAAGGAAGTGATAATGGTTATGTATTATGTGAGGATACTAATTTAGCTCCTCGTGAACAAATACATCTCTTTTGTCTATAGGAAGGTGCATATTAGCAAACTCCAATGATGAAAAGCAAGAAGAACTACCATGTGCTCCTATTCCTCAAGAGACAATTTGTGGTAGTTCCATGCATGGAGAGATTTGATGCACCAATTAGTTAATTGTTGAGTTCGTCCTCTCACTAGGATATCACTCCACAAATAATTGTATTTTGCTATTATTTGAGGTATTTAAAATAACAATGACGTGATCCCAGGAGGCTTAAGTTTAGTTCTAAAGATGCAATTCCGCATCAAGAAGGAATATTGCGGAAATCCATATTCCGGCAGGAGAATTTCTTGCGAGTTTGCAGCGCGCACAATGTGCAAGCGCAAAGAAACCGCACATGCATGCCACACTGCATGCGGACACGTTGCACGCACGGGAAAAAGGAGATTCCCGCAAAGCCAGGAGCTTGGCATGCATGTGTGGGCATGCACATGCGCAAGAAGGAGCATCTACACATACAGGGACATGTCTCACATGAAGAAGCACGCAGGGCACGCGGGAAAGCAAAATCTGCACATGTGGACACGAGGCACACATGGGAAGGCCAGACTGTGCGTGGACAGGAATTGTCATATGCCTGCTTGTGCAAGCTGGGCTGTTCACACGTTGAAGAGGCACGCTTGTGTGAGCGCCACATGCCACACACGTAAAGCGCGCATGGGGGCACACACATACGCCTGAGAGGTTGCACACCTGCAGGTTGTGCACATGCGAAAGCCTTCTGTGTATGTTAGGTGTGTGGACGGGAAATTGCTGCCGAGAAGGACTCCTCCTTTTCTCCCTGTAATTTAATCCAAAATCACATGGGATAATTGCAACATTATTTTATTAATATTTTTATTAAGTTTTTATTATATTTTTATCCCTTAAAAGTCTTTAATTAGTATTTTAGATTAAGGGATTAGGATAGGATTATTATTTTATTAAATTCTAGTCTTTGTATTTGATTAGAAGTATTCGCGTGAAAGCCTATAACAAGGCCTCGCCATTAAGCTGTAAAAAACAACTTACAACTTTATAAATCAATAAATAAAAGATTTTGTTTTCTTGAAATTAGCTTTGCTAATTTTTGAGTATTCTCCAGGCGTCTTCAAGATGGGAAATTTCAGACTGCTTTGTTGAGATAGGGAATCGGGATCGACTTATTAGGTAAGCCATGATGTCTTACCTGAATAAACTT
Source organism: Carica papaya (assembly GCF_054855325.1). NCBI lineage: Eukaryota > Viridiplantae > Streptophyta > Magnoliopsida > Brassicales > Caricaceae > Carica > Carica papaya. Next base: position 1,205,083 of record NC_142316.1, on the reverse strand, counting down.
TCAATACGTTGACTGTGATTCCAGTAGGGAGGGTTGAATTTAGGTAATTAAGTTCTTAAATTGCTAAATATAGTAGGTTCATGATTGAGATATTTTCGATCTGTGGAGTCATCCATCTCCGTCCCGCGTCAAACAACTGAGTAGAAAAGTTGGTAGGGTTTATGGGAAAGTTCGAAGATCAAGGTTTTAAATCATTTGTCACTTCAAACTCATGATCAAGTTTTTTTCCAACCACATAAGAAGAATGCACAATGAATTAGTTCTTTGTTGCTTAAATAAATTAGAAATCATAATTCTATTAAATATAGAATTACTATGCTATAGAAGTCTATATGATAATTTAGTAATCTTAAGATTTTATTTTTGTTAGTATTTAGTTTCTCAATTCATATTAGTGATATTATTAGGAGTAGTATTTATGATCTTATTAGTTTTGGTATTTATTAGTTTAATCTTATTTCAATAAAAGCCACTTAAGACACATTATGAATATCTTTGTAATTTTAGTTCTTGGTACAAAACTTAGTTATTTAATGAAATATTTTGAGAATTTGTCAATTTTATGCTTGTCACATACAGTCAAATTTTTAAGTGTGATGCTTAAAATTTTTTATATATTATGTCTAAAAAATTCTAGGTGTGATGTTTAGGTGTTTATCGCCAAGTCTCTAAGTAGATAAATAAACACTAATTTCTCCTAAATCATATTTGGTAATGTAACTGAGAAAAGAGATAGTGTAATAGTAGAGATTAATTCAAAACACAAAGAATTTGATGTGAGATTATTTGAAGAAGAAAAACATAGAAGAAGCGTGGCTTAGGTAGAGATGCCTAACTTATTGGTATGGCATCAAGAAGGGAGACAAGAATTCAAAATTTTTTGATCAAATGGAAAATGCCCATCACAAGAATAATCTATTTCTATGTCGGTTATTGGGGAGTTTGAGTTTGGTGATGATAGTGACATAAGAAGTGCAACAAAAGATTTTTATGAGAACCAAATAGAAGAGGCCAAAGTTGGATAGGCCAGAATTTTGTCCTTAGGGGAGGCCCCTTTAGATTAACTCTTAAGAGGTCCCGTCTTGGCTAAAGGACTATAAGAGGCTCGCTTTTTTTGCAATGGGGATAAAGTGTTTAGACTTGATGGTTTTCCTATGTCATTCTTGCAACACAATTGGGGTGTGATTAAGGATGAAATATAGTTATTCAATGAATTTTATGCTAATGGTAAAATTGTGAAAATCTAAATTTCTCTTTCCTTATTTTCAACCCAAGGTGGACGGGGCTATTAACCTTAAGAACTTCAAACATATTAGCTAGGTTGATAGTATCTAAGAAATTGATTGAGAGAGTTTTTGCAAAAATCTTGAGCAACTTTTTGATTTCAGTGGTTGATATAGGTTCAATATCTATTAGTTTGGGATAGAGAAATTTTAAATGTGTCTCTTATGGCAAATGAAATGGTTGATACCATCCTAAAAATGAGGATAATCGACGTTTGTGCAATAGGTTAGCGAGGAAGCATATGATCATGTCTCTTCGCACTTTCTTTTGTATCTACTTAAGGGGATGGGTTTAGGGCCAAATGGAGAGATTGGGTAAGATCTTGTATTTTGAGGCAATTATTTTAACAGCGAGCCATTGAAATTCTTTCCATCCTCTAGAGGCTTGAGATAGTACGATCTTCTTTGCTTATTTTTTTTAATTTCTTGTTTTAGAAGCGTTTAGTCATATTTGGTTCAAAGTTAGAAGCATTAAGAATAATTGAATGTGTATTTTATTGAATATCAATACTCTATATTCTCTTTCGTTCTAATTTTGAACGAAAAAAAGAAAATTAACATTTAATTATTGAAGATTTTTAAAGAAAAAATATTCTCTTTTTCTATTTCTTATTTTTTATGTTGTTACAATTATAATATATATAGAGAATTATTCTTATTCTAGTAAGATTCTAATTATATGAGATTATTGAATTATTAGAACTCTAAATAATAAAATATTGTATTTAGCATAATATCCTACTTAACATGGAATCCTTAGTAACACTCCCCCTCAAGTTGTTGTAAAGATATCACACATCCAACTTGCAAACTAGGTTCTGAAGAGATTTATTGTATAGTCGTTTAGTAAAGATATCTGTCATCTGATCACTAGAAAATACATGATATAAGCATAGGGAGTCATCAACCACTTATTCTTTTATAAAATGTTGATCAATCTCAATGTGTTTTGTTCTGTCATGTTGAATTAGATTATAAGTAATGTTAATAGCTGTTTTATTGTCACAAAATATGAATAATCTCTCATCTTTAAGTAGTTTTATTCTAATAGAGTTATAATTACATGAGATTACTAAATTATTAGAACCCTACTTTAACTTAATTCTCTTAGATTAACTACATATAATACATTCTTCAACGCTCTCCCTCAAGCTGGGAAGTGGATATTATTTATCCCCATCTTGCCAATGATATTTCAGAATGCTAGGTTATTCAAACCTTTGGTCAATCTGTCTACAAATTGTAAACTGGTAGGCATGTATGGAGTAAATATCATGTCATTGCTTAGCTTCTCTTTAATAAAATGTGTTCACCATTAACGTGTTTGGTCCTGTAGTGTTGTATTGAACTATATCCGGTACTAATAGCCGATTTGTTATCACAGTATAGACGCATGGTGTCATCTCATTTGATTCTTAGATATTTTAAAATCCTCTTCAATCATAGTAGCATATATACTTCTTGAACCATTACACGGATTCTAACTCCGCACTCGATCTTACAACTACATTCTCGTTTTTACTCTTCCACTAATCTTGCAAGTTTGCATTAGTATAGGTTTCTAAGAGTAGTCTATCATTCTTTTTTAACATGATACCTTTCCCCGATGTCCCCTTTGGGTAATATAATACTTTGTAGGCTACTTGTAAGTACACCTCTTTAGGGTTTTGCATGACCTGACTTATCACACCCATTTCATAGGCAATGTTCAATCTTGTGTATGGAAAGTATATTAGTCTTCCGACCAGTCTTTGATCCATCTTCTTATCAACCTCAGTATCCTCTTCTGTTAGGTTTAATTTATGATTGGAAGCGATAAGATTATTAACTAGTTTACATTCTAGTTTACTAGTATCTTTTAACAGATCCTGAATATATTTTTTGTTTTTTTAATTTTGAGCGGGGGATTGTAATTCTTAGGAAGTACTTCAACTTTTCTAACTCTTTCATCTTGAACTCTTTTGGCATACATTATTTGAGCATTCATTTTCTTTTTCATTGTTTCCTATCACAATAATATCATCAACATACACTAGGAGTTATGACTCCATCTAAAGGAGAGTGTTTGATAAATAGGATATGGTCTGCTTATGTCTTCTTATATTTGAAGTCTAACATTACCTTTGCAAATTTGTCAAACTATATTCTAGGGTAATTGCTTGAGCAAATTGAGTGTTTTGTTCAATATACATACTTTATTTGTCCCTACCTCTTTGGTAAATCCTAGTGGGATTTTTATATAAATTTATTCTTGTAGATTCCCATGTAGAAAGATATTATTCACATCAAATTGTAGCAATTTCGAGTAAAAGTTAGCAGTTAACAACAGTAAGATTCACACTGTATTCATTTTAGTAATTGGTGCAAATGTCTTTTAATAATCTATCCTATAGATTTCAATATAACTCTTGCCACTAGTCTTTGTACCTCCCAGTTGTTCCACCGACCTAGTATTTCATTGTGAATACCCACTTGCATGCCACAAGTTTTTTTCTTTCAGCAACTCCACCACTTCCTATGTATAGTTTGTCTTAGTGCCTACTTTTTAATATTCATAGTACTTTTTAATCCTCACAAAATAATGTCTCGGATACAATGTTAGGAATAAATTTAGCATTCAAACTCGTAAGGAAATTCTAATCAGACTACGAATATTTATCAAATGCACAAACTTTAAAACTGGATAAAAAGAGTGTTTCTTGCATTCCCTGGTTCCTTTAAGGATTGCAATGGGTATACTAATGTCAGGTTGTGTAGAGTTTCCAAGATTTACTTCAGTTGCAAAACTTGCTTCTAATGTTTGAAGCTACTTCAACTCAGCACCCAAATTCTTCCTTCTTGAGTACACCTGAGTAAATTTTGGGTCATCTGTTGTCACTTGGATAGGTTGATTTGCTGGTGGGTTTCGAAGTTTTTCTTTAGTGGGGCTAATGGTGATTACATAAGTGGTAAGAGTAGAAAGTTAAATGTCAACCAAGAAATTTGTATTTTTATCTTCTAATATAGGTTTCACCTGAATATAAAGTTGGGTAAACTGGAAGTATGTTTCAGCAAAGTTTATATAGTCGAAGAGTATGAAGTTATGCTTTTGCTCCTTTCCACAGTGCATGTGAATGAGGATAGGGACCAGATTGAGTGAAAACTTAAACAAAATGGGCAATTCATAGTAAAGTTTTATTATAAGTATCTTAGGACAGAGAGTAGAATGGGATTCCTAATTTTTTGGCCTATCAGATTTAGAAAGGGAAGGCACCTTCAAGGGTCGCTTTTTCTACCTAAAGACAAGCCGTGAGTGCATATTGACAATTGATAAGTTACTGAAAAGAGAAAAATAATGGTAAACAGGTGTTATAAGAAAGCTGTTGAATCATGTAATTACATTCTACTTTGGTGCCCGGTGGCGTATGAATTATGGACAATAGTTTACAGTTTGTTGAGGACCAATTGGGTTATGTCGGGGTCAGTGAAAGAGGAACTATGGACTTGGAAAGGATTATGCACAAAAAGACAATTTGTAAAATTTATTCTACTTACTATACTTTGAGTTTTATGGAAAGGAAAAAATAGTAGGACCGTTGAGGGTAGTAAAGGTGAGATAGCTAAGATCAAAGATAGATGACTGCATTTTTTGGGTCCTTACTTTTGGGACATATTTTTGGATGGAAGATTTTGGGAAAGTTATCAATATTCTTATACAATTGTAATTCTTTGTACACGGGTGCTACTCTCTCGATATCTTGTGAATATCACTATTTACACTTTTTATTTTAAAAAAAAATATTCCCCGACACATAAAATCTTTATGTGGGTGGATGGTAACACTTGTGTTCTTTTTGAGAAGAGAGTACTCTACAAACACACATTTTAAGGCTTTAGGATCAAGTTTTCCTCTTTGATGAGAATCAATATGAACAAAGGCAAACACCTAAATATTGGAGGAATGAGATGGTTTGTGGTGCTGACTTTGGACAGAACTTGGAAAGTAATTACAGTGGACTTTTAAAGTATAAGGCGATTGGGCATTGTTATAAGATTAAAAAATATTCCCTTATATAATAGTGTGATTGTTATAAGTTGACTTTCCGTATGCATTAACATAATTATAGGCCACAAATTAATAGAGTAATTTATATTTGTTACCATACATAAATCACTCTGTATGTACATATATCCCTAACCTATTGGAATGAAATAACAAAAAATATTCTTATATTTTTGTGTCTGATTACAAAGATTATTAGTTAATAATGTAAATTCTCCTGAGGTTGGGCTTTCTAGTGTGGGCGTGCAGCTGGAACAGTCCACACAAGCGCTCCCCTTGGTGTGTGCGAGCTCAAGCGTGCGTGCGGCAGCTTCTGGCTGCATAAGTGCACCTCTTTGTTGCGTGCGACTTCAGTCCTTTCGCGCACCTCTGTGCTTCTTCACGCGGAACATGTCCCCACATGTGCCGGTGCTCTTTCTTGCTCATGTGCATGCCTGCACATGCGCAGAAAGCGGCTGGCTTGTACTGCTTGTCTCTGCGTCTGCATGCTGTGCGGCATGTGTGCGCGGCATCCTTGCGCTTGCGCATTGTGCATGTTGCATGCCCTTCTCTCCATGCAGCTGCAGACTCCCGGGTAGTTGTCCTACCGGAATCTTGATTTCTATGGGGTTCCTCCTTGATACAGGACTGCATCTACTATCAATCATGATAAACATAACTGGGAGGGAGGGGGGATCCCAATTTCCACAAGAAAGCAAACATCGCAATTCTTGTTACTGTTATGGAGAGATACTTCACAGACTATCAATGTAAGTTGAAAACAGTTATGGTAGTGGAAGAATGTGAGGAACATGATGAAGAGGGAAAGAAGAAAATCAGGAGTTAGATCAACAAGAAAACAAGAATGACACTGGAACCCTTTCGCTACAAGCTATTGAGGTATCTCCTCGGGTGGAACAGTAAGAATCAGACGACTACTCAACAAAAAACCCATTATGATCCTCCTAACCACTGGTAGTTCACATTCATTTTTGGACTCCTCTGTGGTTGAAGGATTACAAAAGAAATTGGTATACTATAGGTCACTCACGGTGGTGGCTAATGGTCACAAGATTACTAGCAAAGTGGAGTATGTGAGAGTCCAATGGAGAATGTAGAATTATGACTTGTGCTACAATTTCATGATCATTCAATTGGGAGGCTATGTATGATCTTGGGGATAAATTGGATAAGGATGGACAATCTCAGTTTTTTATTTTGCTGAATCAAACGTGAGTTTCAAGATGAAGAGGAAACTGATAACATTATTTGGAGAGAAGGTTCCTGATAAACTAACCAAATTGTTGAGAGATAAACTTAATAAGATGTTAAAGGGGAGAGGCAAGCATAGTACCGGAATAGTTCACTATCTATGGTTTATGGAATCTTACTTACCCAAGAGTCAAGGAATTTGATGATGACAAACTAATGAAGCAAGTGTTAAAAGTCTTCCATGATATCTTTGCGGAACCAGAAGGACTCCCACCCTCCAGAGGCTTAGACCATGTTATTCCTCTAGTGAATGGCAGTTCCTTAATTAATCCAAGGCCCTATAGCTATCCATATTTCCAAAAGAAGGAGATTGAACATGATGTTAAACAAAAGTTGGATGTTTCAATCATCCAACCGCGCTCTTCTCCATTTGCATCACCAGTCCTGTTAGTCATAAAGAATGATGGAACTTGGAGAATCTGTGGATTATAGGGAGCTCAACGAGATCACCATCAAAGATAAATTTCCAATCCATGTGATTGATGATCTTCTAGATGAATCACAGAAGACAGAAGTATTCTCAAAAATTGACTTAAGGTTTATGTACCGCCAAATCAGAATGAAAGAGAAATAAGCAGAAAACAGCCTTCAAGATCAATCATAGGCACTATAAGTGGAGAGTCATGCCATTTGCCTCGACCAATGCACCGGCCACATTTCAATCCCTCATGAACCAGGTATTTACGACCTACCTGAGGAAATTTATATTGGTTTTCTTTGATGACATTCTGATATACCACCCATCACTAGACCAGCACATAAGCACCTGGAATTGGTGTTCACCTTATTCAGGAAGCATCAATTGTTTGCCAAACAGTTCAAGTGTTGCTTTGCTCAAAAGGAAGTTGAATACTTGGGGCATATCATCTGTAAACATGGGGTTTAGGACTAACTCTAGAAATAGCAGCAATGCTAGCCTGGCTTCTTCCAACATCCTTAAAGGGTCTTCGGGGTTTTATTGGATTCGACGGTTATTACAAGAAGTTCATTCGCAATTATGGCACTATTAGCAAGCCCTTGACAGATATATTAAGAAAAGAATGGATTCAAATGGACAGAAGAAGCAAAAAGGGCTTTAGAAATATTAAGAGAAACCATGACCAAGAGACCAGTACTGAAACTGCCTGATTTCTCCATGCAGTTCATCCTCGAAGCAGACGCTTGTGGGGTAGGGATGGGCATTGTCCTTATGCCAGAGCAAGGTTTCTTTTCCAGGGGAAGGAATTGTCATGAAGCGAGCTCAAACAAGAGAAAATGAAACCAGAAACAGGCAATCAGGACGAGCTCATGAAGTTAGAAATGGAACCGAAAGCAGAGAACAAAAGGAGGTGGCGGTTTATAAGCGGAGAACTGGTAACACGTGGCTTAATCAGGAGTAAGTGGGGGGCATGTTTCGACAATTAGCTTAAGCAGGGAAAAGTGGGATACGTGGCGTTAATCAATGAATTTTGGGGCAATGTGGCAAAAATCTAGGTTAGCTATTTAAAGGGACATAGGGTTGGAAGAAGAGTCTCGAATTCAAATGGTCATTTCGTTTCTTCTTCCATTCCTCTGTTTACATGAAGGGTTTTCAGGACATATTCATGGCAATTCTAGCCTCTTTGGGGTTTAAATATGTCAAATAGTCTTTAATCTAAGCACCATAAGTTTGAATATTAAGAAAATATTTCCGATTCATAATCTTTTGAAGTCCTCTTTCTCCCTTATTCTCCCTCTCCCCTCTCCTTCGTCTAATCATATCTTCTTCACATTCTCACACTCATAGTGTACATGTCAAAAGTATCTAACAAAAGGATAGACAAACCCTTGAACCATCAATGTAGTAAACAATACTATAACCTATGACAACTGGAGAAAAAGGGATCTTCATGTGAAGAAATCTATGGAGTTGAGAATTTCACTAACAAAAATTCTTGGTGTTAGAGACACCAAATGATGGATGGAAAAGAGAGTGGTTGGAAAAGAGAGGAGAAAGATTACCAATGTTCTAAAAAACCCAGAGAAGCTCTAATACCATGTAAATTTAGGATAGATTCACACAATGGTTTTCATTTCATTAACTATAAATATACTCAAAAAGTTGTCTGTTTATGTTGCGCTCTACGAAGATAAATATTGGAGAAGTAAAAACTGAATGATGTAGGCAAATGAACATAAAACTCTGAGAAAATTTATTAAGATCTAAAGATGGAGTCTCAAATCTCAATAATCAAATCAGTAACTCAATATTTGTAAAACAATCATATGAATTGTCTACCAAATAGTTAAGTGAAGACATCCTATTTAAAAGCAACAAAATACAGTCATAGTAGGAATTGTTAAATCTATATAGGAATTCTACAAAATAGGAAAATAAACTAATTAATTGGTATATCCTGTCATAGAAAATAACTATATAAAATCTTAACTATCTAGGAAATAATAAACATATACTAAGCCTATACATACTAGTTTCTATATAAACTAAATACCTTAAGAAAACAAGAACATTTAATTACGTAAATATGTCTTATTGTTGGAAAATGTCCAGTTTAAGATCTTCCTGTTCTGCATCACTGAATCTATATCCTATCAAGTGTCTGGTTGGGTGTTTCTTCTTTTTCCAACTCCTTTTCTTAGTACTTTTTCAAGGAAGGAGAAGCTGAGCATCATTGTTACAGTACTTGGTTCAGCATCTAGTCATGAGTATTCATTGTAAAATCATGCAGCATGCTTGAAGCTTGTTTATTTGATTCTCGGCCTTAATGTAATATGATTGGGACTTGTTAGAAGGAATCCTTCTTTCTTCTGAAGTTATCATAAAATCCCCTTTTACTTGCTAAACTCTTGAATGATGTTTAATGATGAATTAGCTTACATTTGGACAGTATTACTGGTTTCCTACAAGGATTCTTAGTTGATCTAGACTAATTAAGGTAAAACAATTCCTGTTTTATTTTATTCCTACATAGTCAACCACGTATTTGGTTTTATTCTTGGGTAACTCCTAATCTATTAACATCTATCTCCTAATTAAGCCTAAACTACAGACATAACCAAAAGAGAGTTCCCATATAATGAGAGAAGCTGCTCTGTTCTTTCTCTTGTAAAATAGGGACCTCTGCTACAGCTTCCTCTGATACTCGTTTCTCTGCCATTTCTTTCTTCTCTTTCTTTGTAATTTTTGGGCCATAACAATTATTCTTCCTTTTTCTTGTTATCTCTAGGGAAGGGGTGGAGGATGTTTTAACTATTTTGTTCATAGGTTAGAAACATATTTATGTTCTTTTTTATTAATTTTGAAATGTCAATATCCAATTGTAATAGACTTTCTGTGTGCACAGCCTTGTAGGCAGAAGAAATTATTGAAGTTTCGGAAGAAGTCAGAAGAAAGGAGTGATGCAAGGTCATTGCAAGATTTGTACCGTACCTGGACTCCATCAAGAAACCCACTGGGACAATTAGAGAATCAGTTGGAACCAGCCATTGTGCATTCATCTTCTTCAGTTCTAAATCAGCAGAGGCAACTTCAAGGAACAGAGACCTCACAATATCAAAGTATCTCCAATCCATTTATGGCCACTTCTGTATATGGGAACTTGACAAATCCATACCCTGCTATGCCTGTGTTATCCGCTGTTCAGCCTGCTGAATTCAAGAATCAATTATTGCATCCTTCTTATGAGGTTTCTCCAGGTCCTCCAATTCCATTAAGCAGGTCAACAGACGCTCCTTCAAGACCTTTGACAATGACTCCGCGGGAGAAAATTGAAAAGCTACGGCGGCGGCAGCAAATGCAGGCTATGCTTGCTATTCAGAGACAACAGCAGCAGTTTAGTCATCAAGTTGCCGGTGCAGATCATCCTGTCATGCAAAAAAGCCCCCAAGATAGTCAAATCCAACTAGCTGATGCTGCTGACCTTGAAGATTTAAGTACTCTTCCTTCTTTTGATCAAAATTCACCTACAGAACATGATGATTCCAATACAATATCTGTGGCAGCTGATGATTATTCAGCAGAGGAATCAGTACTTTATCGGCTTCAAGATGTTGTTGCAAAGGTGTGCTTGATGTACCTGTAGGTTTTTTACTGTGTAGGTAAAAATTTGGACTCAGTGATAATATGTGCTTACCAACAGCTGGATATGAATATAAGACTTTGCATACGAGATAGCTTGTTCCGGTTGGCTCAAAGTGCAATGCAGAGGCATTATCCAAGTGATACAAGCAGTTCAAATAGAAGTAGCAGGGATGAACCTGAAGCTGTTGCAGAAGAAGAGGCTAAAGCCTGTAATAGGTTAGTTAACTTTATGCAATTTTTACATTACTTATTTTTTTATGTTTTGCATAGAAAAGGCTAGTTTGAGCCACTCATCAATTTTTTTAAAAAAATAAAAAGTTTAAATATATAAACAGAACACCAAGGAAGTGCAACCATATACAAAAATATTACAAGTTTTGTTAGGCAATCTATTATGTACCCAAAATCATCCACCCTATACAAGTCATGCCTAATAATTAAGGAACCAAATAAATAGAACCATCTATTCCTAATCTTTCCAATGTCGTTTTCAATCCCGTCAAACACCCTACATATTATTTATCTTCCAAATAATCCAAAAAATAGTAAATGGAATTAATCTAGTCAGTTTCTTCTTCCTTAAACCCAGACCAGACCAAGCCCCCACTTCCTCTCTTACTGAACCTGCCACCACCCAGCTGATCCCAATAAGTCCGAAAATCATGTGCCACAACTCCTGTACAGTAGAGCAGTGGAGAAGAAGATGACAGCAAGTTTCCAACTCCTTTTTACACAAAAAACATCTGTTGACCATCACCATATCCCTTCTCATAAGATTATCCACCGTCAATATGCTGTTTCTGCGTGCTTCCCAAGCAAAGAAAGCTAACCTTGGCGGAGCTTGAGTTCTTCAGATCAGTTTAGCAGGAAGCCGCGTCTGGCCTCCATCCCCCTGCCCCATAATGTGGCCATAATATGATTTCACGGAAAACTCCCCATTTTCCTTATGTTTCCATACCAGCTTATCCTTGTCAGTGGATGAAGAAATTTTAGAGAGCAAAAACAGTAAATTCTCATGTTCCTTTACCTCCCAATCATTGAGGTATCTGTTAACCATCACACTCCATTCCCCAACACCATTCCACACATCCTCCACCAGAATATTCTTGTTTTGAGCTATAGCATAAATGTTGGGGAATCTATCTTTTAGACAGCCCCCCCCACCCAATCATCAGTCCAAAAGAACACATTATTTCCTCTCCCAATCCTCCAGCTCACACACTCACTCCAGCAGCCACACTCACCAGTGAAAGGAGTTCATATATTTCAGTTTCAAGTAAATGAGAAAATTCCTTCCTGTTCATGCTCCTCCAGTTTCACGTATTTGTCGTGAGATTTACTCGCCCTTGTCAGAAATGACCATGGACAGTGCAAACTTGGTCTCTTGTGACTTCCTCTGTTGTTTTTTTTTCTTTCATTTTTTGTTACTAACGACAATTATGATATGTATAATAGCGGTTATAAGTCTTTGCATGGTTTTCAGGAAATATGTATAATAACGGAATAAGTCTCTGCTTGGTTTGCAGGAAATGGCTTCCTGGAAATTATTAATTTTTTTAATTTTCTTGTGTTTCAGAGGAAAAAGGAGAGAGAATGAAAAACTTTTTTTTTTCAGAAGAAAACAAGAAAAAAGCAAAAACTCCATTTGATACATAAAAATATTTTTAAATTTTCCCTTTTGAAACGTATATATAAACACTGAACTTTGCATGGCTGTATAATGTAACTTTTATACTCAAGTATATAAAAACAGTTTTTTCTTAAAATGGTAAAGATAATTTTTTATTATTTTTAAATGCATGCCACATTTTTGCAATCAGTTTCAAGAAAATTGTTTTAACTTATTATATATTTTATCTATTATATATTTTTATATAAATATATATAAATTTTAGAAACAACAAGTAAAAATATTTTCATGTAACTATGTGAGTCAACTTTCCCCTTTAGAAAAAGAGGAAGTTATTTTCCTTTGACTTAACAAACTCCAAATCTCCATCAATTTTGTATCTCTTATTCCCCTATGAAATATGTTTCTCTTTTTTTGTTCTATTTTCCCTCCTTGATCCTGAACCTTTTATTGTGGCAGATACATGAAGATGCCAGATGCAGAAACAGAGACCAACCCCATAGACCGGACAGTGGCACATTTGCTCTTTCATAGGCCCTTGGAGTTATCAGGAAAGCATCCTGAAACTCCAGAATCGCCTGCATCTGCAAAGCTCCAGTCAGAAAGGAAGACAATGGGAATAGCGGACATGCAATTAGGATATAAACTTGAGAGTTCTAAAATGAGACAAAGCTATCCTCAAGAAGAGGATAAAAGTCCTCCCCCATTAGCAGATAGGCCTGAATCTCTTAAAATTGATATATTCGAAACCAGTCCTTGCATGAACATTTCAGAGAATGCATCAAATTATGGATCGGCAGATGTTGGAGCTGCTGAGGCCGAATCTTCCCAATGAAGATCACAATGCAGAACTTTTTGAGGGTAATTCCTTCCTTTATTGCATCCATATCTTTGAAAATACCATCCTTGTATTTATACAGATTTAGTGGTAATCCCAAGGTTTTCTATTATTGTCAGCCAACTTGATTGTCATCAACAGTGGCCTCTGGAGCTTTCGGAGTCATGTCAGTTCGCTTCTTCTGCCGGTGATTGATTTCTTATATACCAGCAGGAAAGAAATGAAAAGAGTTCCTATTTTTTCTGCATTCACATGTCAGAAGTTACTTAATTGCTCGTCTCTGAAGTTGTCAAAGTTACATGTGTCTCCAAAAGATCGAATTGTCTGTAATAAATGTTATTGGAGATGACAACTTGTTATGTTTTTATGTTGTGATCTGTTGTCCTAATTGTGTGAAATCATGAAGCTGTGTAGTATCAATAAACCCTAATGGATTGATGTTGACGACGATGGAATTTCACGAGTTCTGTTACCAAGTTGCAGAACTGAACTTCATTATGGAACATATTTATACAGAATTTGAAATGTATGTCTAGACAATAAAATGCGATGACATAATTCGTCTTTAGATCTCTGAACATGTATATGTGTTTTTGTTTTTCCATTTGACGCATAAGTTTCGAGTAGCACGGAAAGCATCTTCATGTGTTAGTAGCGAAGAACAAGGATGTTGGTTCCTCTGGAAAGCACAAATCTGTTCACCAACATTGTATTCGCATCAGGTTGCTACTATCTATTGTAATATTTGAAACAAATCTGAAAATTTTGTAGAATTTATTTATAAATTTATATTTAGCTTGATTAGCAAAAGTCAAAAATTGTATTAAAATAGCAAAAAATTGAGTTCGTATACAATTTTATATGAAATAGAAATTTTACATTTTAACATTGTTGGATAAAATTTAAGATATATTATTTCAATTTTATACGATATTTCTTAAGAATTTGTTACGGGATGTCGATTACCTTTTCTGACTGAACTCTTTAGATGTTCGAAAACATTACAATACATTCAACCAAACATGATGGGACTGGGCATTCTGGAAGTCGACGCCCTTTACTTGAAACAAGTATTTATTTCTACTGACCAAATGCATGCTAAATTCGAGTTCATCATCAAGGAATGTCGTGAGATGTTCAAGAGTCGTTAGGATGTATCAGTTAGTTGCATCCGGAGAAATGGAAATGTATCGGTTTACCAGTTTGCTTAAAAAGTTTGTAATTGTTTATATTTTAATATATGTAAAAGATTACTTTCGACCTATTATAATTTAGTTAAATAAAATTTTGCATGATTTTTTTTAAAAAAATTTCTATTATTTTAAGTAAAAAGTTCGGTATCGTAAAGTTAAAATTAACATGTATTTATTTTTCATACATATTCTAAAAGTTAGCCTATTGTATTTGCATTTTAATACTGAGTCAATTATTAAAAGGTTAGTAAAATAGTTTACTAGGTTACATATAATGCAAATATTAAATATATTGTATTCATCGAATCATATTAAATAAAAATAATAATAATAATTAAAGTAAGTTACACATGTATTAAATTAATTATGAAAATAATATCTTTTAGTGGTGTGACTTAATGGGTTGAGGAGTGCATACAAATACATACGTGTATATATATATGTACATATTTGTATTAAAATTTTATAATATAATCTTAGAAGAATTTTTCATAATTTTATAAAAGATAATATAAGTATCATTTTACATTAAAAAAAAAATTTATAATTATATGCGTAGTGAATGAAGTATAGAAAACATATAAATGATCAAGAGTTCATATAGTGTATAGTTTTAAATAGTAAATATATTATTATACATATTTGTAGCTAATTATTAAAAATTAAATTCTATTTTTATATTTAAAATTATTATTACATTGATTTTGTTTCTCCTACTATATATATATATATATATATACACACATATATATTATCACTTTAAACTAAAAATTTATAAATAATATAAATTAGGATAATATTAATAACAGTGTTGGTCAAGTTCTCAGCCCTAGCCCACTTACAACCCAAGAAAATCCAACGCTTTTATGGGGGTACGTCGAAATCCAGTGGCAAAGGACTCTGCTTTGCATCGGCAACGCATAAGATCTGTGGGCGTATATAATATGTAAGTATCTGTATCAGAATGGTTGGTGAAAGGCAGGGGAAATACGGGGAAAAACTGAAAGAGGGATGCAGATGGAGATTGAGTACGAAGAGAACGAGACAAAAAAGTTCAAGAGATTCAACAAAACTGGGAAATTTGCAGCTGCTGCTGCTTCTTCTTCCGCATCTATTAACAATCTTGACGATGGTTGCCTCATGCACATCTTCAGTTTCTTATCCCCTCTTCCAGGTACTTCAGTCAACCTTTTTTTTTTTCTCTTCTTATCTCCATGTATGCCGTCGGCACTTAATTTATGGTCAATTTTGTTGTTTTTCCTATACGCTGGTGTGTGTGTGTGTGTATAAGTATCGTAAAGTAGCTTTTATTTTGATTTCTCTTTTTGGAATTGAGCATTTCTCGCTTGTTCATGGTAGACTGGTTTAATGATGATTAGCTAGGGTTTGCTCTGTAATGTCTTCCAGCTAATTGTTTAGCCGATTAATTGTGCTTCTTTCTCTGCTAGTGTTTGGGTGCTTAATACTTCAAATGAGTTAGGCAGTGGACCCTAACCGGGAAGAAAAAGAAGGATGTAAGAGATTTTTGTAACTATGTTGACATGGATTTACGTTGAGGTTTTGTGGTTGATGGTTTCATTTGACAACTTACTAACAGGGCATATGGGCTTGACACCTTATAAGCTTTCTTTGTTGGTTTAGAGGTTTCCTTTGTTGGATTAGAGGTTTCCTTTGTCTAGTTATAGATTTTCTTTGAGCTTCGTGTGGCTTTAGAGTGTATGAGAATTCGAAACTTAAGCGCTGTTTAGTAAATCAAAATATTTTTTGAACGTTTTTTCTGCTGAATTCATATATGTTAATAGATAAAATTATGAATTTTTTTAAAATCATTTTCTAACCCTTGTTTTTATTTTCAACAATTTATATATTTTATAGATAAATATGTTTCTTTCGAAACAAAACTAGAGAAGATATTCATAGCTCTCCACCTGATGCAGCTGTTGCTAAATGCCTATATATAGGCATCCCATTTAGTACCAGATACATCATTTTAGTCTTTGAATGAAAGTTTTTCCACCTAAAGTGTTCTCTTTTCTATGCTCTCTGGGTTCTTTGGCATACATTTGGCTCGTTCAGTGCGTGCAAGACATCCTTATTATTTTTTTAATGCATAGATAATTTATATGATCTCTTTGACATATTCTTGTTGAGTTTGCAGATCGCTATAACGCTGCCCGCGTTTGCCAGAGATGGCATTACTTAGCGGGTCACCCTCGCTTGTGGCTGCGAGTAGACCGATCCATTAAAGATTTATCAGAACCTGGAGTTTTCCCAAATATTGAATCAGCTGTATCAGCAGCAAGGTTTGTGGAGTTTGTGTTGCGTGATTCTTTATTCAATTGTAGCTCTCACATGTGATCATCGAATTGCTTCTTCTAGACCTGGCGACACCATTCTAATTGCAGCAGGCGGGATTCATCATGCATCTAATATTCAGATTGAAAAACCTCTTTGCCTGGTATATGTTCTTCCTTCAGAAGAATGCTCACATAGATTAATGTTGACTCTTTAATAGATCTTGAAGGAAAGCTAGTTAATATGATCATTATTTAATAAGCCATTGGTTTTGGGAAGCTTGTGAGTTGTTTGATGTCTGCTACTGCAAGTTGGTCGACAGAAAACTCCTTCAGCCTTTTGCTTTTCTCTGGGATATCTATGAACACAGTTTTTACCCAGCCACTAAAATTCCTTTTACTCTTAAATTTGACAATGATATTTGACATTAGGAATAGAAATTTTTGTATTTTCTTTTTTGAAAGAAAGAGTATATTAACAAGGCACCAAGGGACCTTAGCAGTTTATCCCAATGGCCACTAATATCCAGCATTTTACAGAATCCTTGGGTTCTAGTCTTACAAAGGGCTGCACCCTAAGCCCAAAAAAAAGGTGCTGAGTGTGGCACAAATTTTAAGAGAACAAGTTACAGTCTTGTCAAAACATCAAAAAGGTTGTTGAAATAGGGGTTAAAGACCTGAGATTGAAGGAAAATTTTCAGAGTAGTGTTGCTGTGCTGTTTTACACATATTTCACACATGGTTTCCATGCTAGGAAACTATCTATACGTCGAGACTTTTTATCGTGTTACTATTAAGTTATAAATTTACAAATAAATAAAGAAATCCACATTTTTTTAATGAGTAAATATCTCAAGAATAGAACATAGATTGTTTTTGGAATTATTCTCAGCAGTCAATACTCTCCCCCAAGATGGTTCACAGATATGTCCAATTCTTTAGTTAAGACATCAGTTAGCTGTCCAAAAGTCTCATGGAGGATATTTAAAATGCAGAACTTATTTTTTTCTTTTATGAATTGCAGGTCAATCTCAATGCGCTTGTCCTGTCTTGTTGAACTAGCTTTTGCCATTACAGCTTTTTTGTCCTATGTATTTTTATAGAAAAAAAATATATATCATTAAGATGACAAAGAAAGACATAAGAGTGGAGACATCCTCCTCTAATCCTTTATAAGAAGATTATGATAGCATAAAATAAAAGACAGTAGATAATGACAGCCAAAAAGTCACTAGACTTTCGCTTCCAAGTCTTATGAAGCATAGAGAAAGCAGTGTCTGAAAACCATCCATGGGCTTTAGCCTATAAAGAAGGAAATCCCACAACTCCTGACTTGACGAAGAGGGGTAGTAAAAAATCCTATGATTCCTTTGAAGCCAAAGAATTCATAGACTGGCAAGTATAGCCCCTCTCCACAAGGTTATAGCCACCCTATGGATGCCATCAACCATGAGTGCAGGAACTCATCAAAAGCTCCATTTGGGATAAGATGGCTTCCCTTTGGCCCAAGACTTATGGGAAATACTCTGACCTTTTCCTTGCTGTGTTTTACAGGAGCTGGGATGCTATAGTCATGTGGTTTTTTTCCCCTTCTGGGTTTTTCTGTTTTTAGTATATGCTATTTTCTTTTTCTTTGGCTTCAGCTGGATAACTTATATGTTGTTTTCTACGTAATGTTTTCCTTTTTTTCTCAATAAACTTCCTTCATATAAAAAATAAATAAATAAATAATTTAAATCTTTTTTTCTCTTTCACCCCATCTAAAAACCTCTAATTCACCCAATGTACACTTTGTTGTCATATAATGATATAATTGGTTCCTCTCCCCAGAACCTTTTACCCATGCTTCATTTTTTGAAGCCATAGTTTTTCACACCTATCTTGGGTCAGAGATCAATTTAATTTTTCTACTTGATTGATCGTTATAATCTGTTTCTTTCTCTTCCTAATAATACTTCTTTTTCTATTAAAAAAATATAGAAGATAACAATGATAAAAAGAACTTTATGAGAAGGTGATAATGAGTCATTTGAGACAAAGTTAAAGGATGGAATGTTTGGTGCAAGTACGTGTTTCTTTTATAACAGTATAGGGATTATCAAGGTCAACAATAATGGTATCAAGAGTTGGGTAGGACTTCCTAAATGTTTACTCAAGAACTGGATTCAGTAGTTGTGTTTGACTAGGTAGAGCTTGCTCAATGGCCTCATGTATATGTAAGGTTTCATATCTGCCCTGTCCAACCTTTTATCCAAGTTTTTAACCCTCAGCAATTTTTTCAACCCCTCATCACTTGGGACTGGAACATGCATAGGCATTAAAGGGCCATGGATTGAATTTTGTGCATTTACCTGTTCTCATCCAGAAGAGGAAACTGGTGGAAGATAAAAGGGTTAAAATTCCCGAGGTCATATATAAACTCATGTAACACATTTTTTTTGCATAGCTTTTTACCACCTCTACAGACACATCTTTTTCCTAATCTTGACCTATTAACAGCCCAAGGGTCATACTCTCTTGTGGTGCCTGTTTGCATATCATTTGTGGACCTTAGTTTACGGTCTTCTAGAGATAAGTTGGGTGATGGTGGGTTCAGTGAGGGATAAGATCCAGGCTGGGAGTAAAATGCATAAGGATAGGCGATTTTCAAGGCTTATTCCTTTGTATACCTTTTGGTTAATCTGAATGTAAAGAACTAGGAGAGCTTTTAAGGATACAGAGGCTAATTTTGATAGATTTAAGGACTAGTTCCAGATTCTAAGCTTTTTGATTAAGAGTCATCCTCCTTATTGTGAGGATTTAGGGAACTTAATAGGCGTTTTATTTGATTTCTAAATACTTTATCTACGGGTTTGCACCGTGTTAGTGCTGTTAAATGTAATATATCTTTTCTTTTTTAAAAAAAAAAAAAAGAAATGGCAGTTGGCTATGAGTTGTCATTAGAACTGTGTAGGTTTCTGAGTGTTGTGGATCGAGTGGAATGTTAGGATCTTAAAATACCAAGTTAGCCAATTCTCTTTTTATGTGGCCATGTGGCTTTTTTGTTGCTTTATGGGCTAAGGCTCGTGGCTACTATAAGCCTTTTGGCAATTTTGCGAAGTGCCTGGTCTTGCTTTACCTTCTTGATGTATTCCTTTCTTTAAGATTCTTTTAGAAGGATTTCATCTTCGGCCTTTGTAATTTTCTCTCATTTCTCTAATAAAAGAAAGCCTTGCATGGCACTCTTCCAATTAAGCCTTGTAGTTTGCAAGTCGCAGTGATTTAGGTATCGAACTAGGCCACTATCCATTTTTTTTTTATCTGACACCATTACATGGCACTCTTCCAAGTAAACCTCCTTAGACCTAGCAATTTTAAGATATGAGGCATAAGGGGATAGAAACACCCAAAAACTCCCTCCCAAGTTCTCATCGAGTGGCATCCACACCTAGAACTAAACATGTGTATAAAAGTTCTTCTGGACGGCACTAATGCACTAACAATCACCCAAATCATGGGATTCCCTTGTTCTACTACCCGCAAGTCTATTCTTGGCTCTGAACATCCTCTGCCTGCCATGAGTAGTTTTTGCTGGAAAATCCTTCAATCTTCTATTTCAATATTAGGAAATTAATTTTTCAAAAATATATGATACTGGTTGGGGAATCACATTGATAAGTGGATTTGTTTAGTGCAATTAGTTTCTTACTCCTTGCAACACCTATATCTATGTATGTCTATGCTCCTTTTCAATATACAAAAATTTCAGCTTCTCTCTAAATCCACAACTGTTATCCTTCATTAACCTCCAGAATCACTTTCCAAGCAAAGGCCATATTGAACATACAGGTGATTGGAAACTGTGATCCCCTTCATTAAGAGGCTTCTTCATCAAATTTCAAGCCACTAATGGAAATGGGCAATGGTCGTGTATTCTGTCAAAAGAAACAGGGCTCCTGTCTTTTAGCAATACAAGCAGGGATTGAAAACAAAGACAGAAGGTGGATGAATGGCTTACAGCAGGAGTACTAATAAAGCTAACCTGTCTCTTTTTGTAGGAATCCATGTTTTTACCCTGCAAACTTTCTCGAACTTGATAATAAATCATTCTCAAATGGTCTCGTCCACAAGACCAAGTAATTGACAGGAATTCTTGTTCTAGTGAGCAGCTATATAAGCTTATGTTACAGATTGTACTAATTGCGAACTGTTCCAACTAGGTCTTATACCATTGATGATGGTTATTTGAGTTAAACAGTGTATGGGAACCATTGATTTTTATTTTGGTGTGTCTCAAGTTGTTAATGTTAGTCTTACCGTTACAAAAATAATTAGGTTTACCACTTCTTGGCACTGCTGATGACTACAAAGCTAGTCAATTCCATATACACCATGTGTGAAGGAAAGATTTAAATTGGGCAATCCAACAAAGTCATTGGTTCTCGTCATATTAGTTAGAGTTAACAAAAAAATGACAATGACAATTATATAACTCCTGCACTCTTTTTTTCTTAAATATGTATTTCTTGGTTTAATGACATCCTTTCGGTAATTTCTTATGTGAACCGAGATTGTATGGGTTTCTCTTTTTTGGTTATATGAGGAACAAGAAAGATAGTTGTGCACTTTATAACTAAATGTCTCTCTTGAACGCAATAAGGATGTTTATATTTCCTTTCTTTCTTTCTTTTAATTCTCAACTTATATTGTTCAGATTGGTGGAGGTGAGCGTCCGGATGAAACTACCCTCATCTGTTCTCGAGGTTCAGACAGGTTCGCTAAATTACTATATATTGTATTGTTGTGTTGATGATTATTAGCGAGAGTTTTCTTACTGGAGATATTATGAGGAGCCACTCCATATTGCTTGATTTCAATTGCTCCCATAAATCTAAAGGTGGATTGGTTCCTTTCCAAGCCAATCAAAAAGGATTTTTCATTATCCAGCAGTTTGAAGTTGGCTCCTCAAAAAATCTCCTGTACTTTTAAGCAGCAAGGTTTTGTATGTGCTGTTCCTTTTCTTTGAGCAGTGCATTGGAGTTCCTATCCACCTGCAAGTTGGCAAATTTAACAGTGAAAGCAGAGCTTGGTTACTGCTTGCTTCATAGGAGTGGAAAGCTGACCATAGATGGCTGCATTCTTCAATGTGAGTCAAACCCTTTGGATTACCTTTCATGTCCTATTGTCAGTACAGCCGGTTGCCATGCAGTGTTTCCGTCAACTTTTAAGGCTCGTGGTGATAGAGTTTCTGTCTCTCACACCCGGATTGAAGGAGGCACTAAGGCTGTCTTGACAAGTGGCGACCTAGCACTGCAGCGTGTTCGAGTGATTTATGCTCGCACTTCTCACTATTTCTGGTTTGATGTAGATTACCAATGATGATTATTGCCACAGCTTGTATGCAAGTTTATGTCTCTGTTCAAGTAAAGTTCTATTTTTTATTACATAATTTATTTGAAAGGTCTCAAGATTGTATGTTCTCCAAGTGTACTTTCAATAATCTTTACTGTTCAGTTTGAACAGAGTTGATGATTGGTCAGCGAAAAGAATTGTAACTTTAGAACATTCTCACAAAAAGAAAGTTACTGATTAATGGCCAGCATTTGCAATTGCTGTGTTTGTATAGATCGAGGTTGTATATGGAAGCTCCTCTAACACCTTCCAAGAAGCATACCAACATGGCACTTGCTATATAAGATAAAAGACTAGAGAAAGTGATTCAAGAAGGTTTCAGAGCTTATGATCTGAATGTAACATAACACTGTAATAATTCCCAAGTACAGACCGCGACCAAAATTGTCACATTGATGCAATGCACAAATAATTGCTTGTCGAACCATATGTTGGAATTCTAATGCTACAGATTACAAAGTTATCTCAACCTGTTGCAATGTCCAAAATTCTCTTCTTTGTCATCTCCATATACCTCCCAAATCATAAAAACAGTATCTCCTGATTCTCTTATACTAGCTTAAACCTCATTCCATATTCCTCAACTGTAGTTTCCAATATTTCTCCAGTATTCAAATGGTTGGAACAGCTTCATGTTTGCACGGCTCAGATTCTTCCACAAAGATCCAAATGCTAAGCACAGTGATTCACATAACTTGCAAGTTATGCATTAAAAGCTTCATAATTATTTGGATTCCGAAATCAATTATGAATAACCCAGTTCCAAACCAAGATGCGAGCATCCCATTTTCGTGGATGCCAAATCAAACCATTTGCTTTAGCTTTTTAATATATCAATGTCAAATAAGCAAAACTTCACATATTTGTCGTCTGGTTAATAAGAACAGAGAAAAGGTCTCACTTAGTGTGAAGTACAACTGAATGCTCTACCTCTAAACTCAATTCCCTGTAGGCTTTCGCTGCAACACCAAATCATCGGCAGAGTAATAATCTGCAATAAGCCGATACATGTACGACGGATTATGCCCTCCTCTGTAAAATTTTAGAGGGTGAAAAAAAGATTAGCAATACATTTCCAGAAAATGGACAAGTAAAAGAATTAATATCGGGAATATAGAAAATTTGAAATTAAACAGAGAATACATCAAAGAAATTACTTACGCAACACAGTTTAAAGTCGAAATAGAAACAAAGAAAGTTTAACTTGGCTCAGAGATGTACATCTACAGAGATAACTGCAAATTCACTATGAAAAACTTAAACCTTACTGTCAGGGTTTTCCCCTTAGATATGGATTAAAGAGACAACTCAAAACCCCGCATGATAGAAAAAAAAGGCCCTGGACCAAAATATCATACCGTGTCACCTGATTATATCCACAATGACTGTCAGGAACCACAGGAAGAAGGGAAGGAGGGAAGAGGTGTTTGTGCAAATTGTGAGCAATAATCTCTGAATGATATATTCACAACTGAACATTACATCCACGGAACACACTAGGACTCACATGGTGAGGAGAAAATTAGGTTTTATGATTTATGACTTTATCAGGATAGGAAACATAACCGAGTCCTAAGATACCAATCATGTAACAGCTGTTAAAAGTACAATTAGCTTATGCCTTCTGTTAGAGAATAGGAATATTCTTATATAGACTATTTTGAAAATAGTAAGCTTTTTACGTGGTCTTTTCCTATGTAGTTAATGTCCTATGTAAAAATAGACTCTTACGTTTTGTGATTTACGACTTTATGCACTGGCACTTAGGATGGGAAACATAGTCAAGTCCAATCATTTACAGCTGTTAAAATTTTATTCACTTACGCCTTTCATTAGAGAATAGAAATGTTCCTTATATCGTCTATTTGAGAATGGTAAGCTTTTTCTTAGTCTTTTCCTATGTAGTTAATGCCCTAGTAAAAGTCGTAATAATTTTTTGATGATAAAAATTTGAACATAGCAACCTAATATTGGAGAGTGCATCCTCAATATCATACCAGTATAACATTTAATTTAGAACAAAATTCGAAGTATTATATTGTTAGTGTATTCAAATAATTACAAAATTTTAAAGGCATAGATAAAAGTCAAAAGAATTATTTAAACATTAGATATAACTGGTATACATTTGATAATTACATATAATTTCAACAATTTTTTAATAAAGGTTAAACATTAGATTAACTGGTCTACATGTGCTCCTATTTAATTAGTTTCTGGTCTTAGTTTTCTTCTTATTCCTATGTATCTCTATGAATACATGTACTATTTCTTCATTACAATAACAAGAACTCTATTTCACGTTATTCTTTCAGCATGGAACCAAAGGAATAGGTTATGGAACCTACTAATCCTACTGTTTTATTTCTTACTCCATTTTCTAGCCATTCCTAGAGATCTCCTATGAAGCAAAAAAGGATTTTTTTTTTCTTTTTTTAAATGTTACTCAAATTCCCTTCTTACAAGAAAGAAATCCAATTCTCTTCATGTTTGTTTCTGCCCAATTTTTCTCTCTTAAAAAAAAAATCAGTTCTTTCTTTTCCCATTTCATTCTGCTCAAGAAAAGAAATATAAATAATCAAGTTCTCGTCCTTTCATTCGTTTGCTCTACTCATATTCTTCAGTTGGTAAAAAAGATTTTTTTTGCAGATAAACGAAGACTTTATCAAGAAAAAGAGGAAGAAATTACATCAAAGGAGAATAAGACATCCTCCTCAAGACACAGAGAAGGAAACAACTCCAAACAAAGATAGGAAAAGAGAGAAAGTAACGAACATAATACAAAGGCTACGTGCTCTTAATAAATATATTCCATCTTCGGTGGAGAACTGAAATGCTAATGTCGTGGAAGTGACTATGCACTTTGGCCCATAATGAAGGCAAAAAGTTAACCCTCTCCCAAAATTCAGTGTAGGAACTCTGTTGTAAAAAATTGTAGAATTGCGAGCAAGCCATATACACCATAGGCCTGCAAAGAGGACGCCTTGCTACAATGGTTTGGCTTCTTCCCTCACCCCTTTCTCATTGATAGAAACACTAAGGAATGTTTCCACTATTGGGGTGACACCCAGATAACAACCTTACAGATCAAAGTCCATAATTTCCAAGCAGTGTCACAGTGAAGAGACAAATGAGCGTGTATTTCCCTTCCTCTAAAGCACATAACACAAACAACACGAAAAACAGGCCGATAAGGACAAGTCTGGAGCAAATCATTCGTGAACAGCAGTCCAAGGAAAAAACTTCATGTTGAAAGAGGGATTTACAAGTGAAAGGACCTGATTACTCCAAGGTCCACAATCTTTGATTAGCCTGTGGGGTCATAGTGATAGGTGCCAATAAATCCAATAAGGTCAGCATGTGCAAAGTCTCCTTATCCAAAAGGTTACACACTTCGTATAACACTCCCCCTCAAGTTGTGAAATAAATATTGTTCCTTCCTAACTTTCTAATGATAGTTGGAATGTGGACTACTCGGGCCTTTTAGTCAACAAATCTGCAAAGGTGAGCTAGTCAGTATGTATGGGGTACATATTAAGCCACTGTCTACCTTTTCTTTGATAAAATGTTTATCAACTCAAATATTTTTGGTTTGGTCATGTTGCAGCGGATTATGGACAGTGCTTATGGCCAATTTATTGTCAACATAGGCGCTTCGGGTTGTCCTACTTGATTTTTGGGTTTACTAAAATTCATAGTAATTTACATACCCCTTGAGCCATTACTCGAAATTTTGATTCTGCACTTGACCTTACAACTATGTTGTACTTCTTATTTTTCCATATAACCAAGTTGCCCCCAAAAGAGAGACAATAACCCTTGGTAGATCTTCTGCCCATCAACTGACCTTACGTAGTCTGCATTCATAATAAGATTACAAGAGCAACTTGTCATTTTTTCTAAATATGAATCCTTTCCTTGATGACCTCCAGCACTCTGCAGGCGGCCTATTGTTAATTGTACATGGTACTTCTTGATGGTTGAGCTCATTTGGAATCTATTGCTTGTCACAAGTACCAAATTGATATTTGGTTGAGCTTGTTTGCAATTTGTGGTTTAAGAAAGTCATCACCCTTGTCAGGAGGAAGCTTGAGGAGTTCATCAAGCTACCAGTTTTTTAATTTAGTTTTAAGTTGTCTTTAATTACTATATTTGCAAGGAAGTCTAAGGAGTTCATCAAGCTACCAGTTGCTTAATTTAGCTTTAAGTTCTTGACTACCTTGTTTAAAACAAGCTTAATCTTGTGCCAAGTTCATCTTGAGAGATAAAGCATTAAAGAATAAGAATATTTATTTTTTTTTTTAAATAAGGAAATATTTATTATATAGCCTATTTGAGAATAGTAAGCTATAACTATAGTAAAAATGTCTCTTAATTTAGATTCCATTTTCAGTTTTCTTTCACTATTTGTTAGGCATATCTATAAATGCATAAGCTATTTCTTCAATATAATAACAAGAACAACATTTCACTTTATTCGTTTAACCCTTCTGAATCTCATGTAGGATGCAGTCAAAAGGCATTTGAACTTACGTGTCAGTGATAAACAGACTAACAAGCTTCGGTGGAACATAATCAAATGTTGGATTAACAACATGAAGAGTAGGGGAGCCAGTGCCACTTCCAAAGTCCATGCAGTCAGAGAATTCTCCGAAGTCCAACAGTTCTGATGGAGATCTCAACTCATTCAATAACACTTCAGGATTGTGCGGATAAAGAGGACATAACTGTTATGAAGAAGAACAAGTAGAAGTCAACAAAAATAGGAAGTATGAATTGGAACATAAAAATCACAAGCAAAAAAGTATTTATCAACTACTAAACAAATCACTGTACCTCATTACGTGACCTGTTATTAGTGCATGTCACAAAATAAGGAGAAAATAGAGTAAAAACCTTCTCCTGAATTCTGCAACCTTCTAGCGTCCAACATTGACGAAGGGGATGGTTGAGAGATTCCTCCAAGATAGTAGAACCTTTCAATCTTTGAGATATCTAGGTACTTAAAGTTAATCTTCCTCATTGGGTGCATCCTCTTCTGACTAGCTAACCTCCTCTCCATCTTAGAAATCCATTGGTTTCAAATTCTTAAATACTTAAATCAGGTTCCCAAAGGTAAACCCAAATATTTCGAAGGCAACTTACAGGTTTTACACACAAGAACTGAAACACAGTTTGTCACATGAATGCCTTCTCTAAATGGTACCAACTCTTAACTTTTCCAGGTTAATCTTGGCGCTAGAGACAGCTTAAAAACAAAAATAAGTGCATCTCACATTTAGTGATTAGACCGTGTCTGGCCTCTAGAACAATGGACTCATTAGCAACCAACACACTAGTCAGTCTTTACACCTCTCACCACCTTCCACAAACGATCATTGATTCAGATCATTTACCTTTTTCCTTTAGAAGCATCTTGTTAAAAGTCTCCATAATCAGGACAAAAAGCAAGGGTGACAAGAAACTCCTTGCCATAAGCCCCTATAGGATGAGAAATACTCGTTAAAGCTCCATTAACGAAGATTGTCAAAGAACAAGAGAAGATGAATTGAAGGATACTTGTGCCATTTCAACCAAATCCCATTTGCCTTAACAAGTACATGAAGGACCAGACTCGTGGTCATAAGTTTTCTGAACATCCAGCTCCAACAGAAGGGCCCTGCTCTCTAATTGTAACACAATCCACCACCTTCTTTATGATGAAAGCAGCACAAAAATCTGATGACCGCTCACAAAGGCATGTTGACCTTCCCCTATCACCTGACAAATAACCCTTGATGGTGAGGAATTTGGCAAACATTTTATGGCACTTCTACCAAGCTGGTTGACCTGAAATTCTTGATCCTCTCGAATCATAACCAAAAAAGTTGACTGAAGAAGTTACAGACTTGGTGGTTCCATGGTATTTCTCGAAAAGGCTTTAGATATCTATGCAAACAACCTGCCAAATTTTTTGAGGAAAGCCATAGTAAAGCTATTTGGGTCTAGGGCTTTATTCAAATTATAATACATCAAAATAGCTTGACATAAAATCCCCTAGCTCAGTATAAACCTTACTCTAAAAATTCTTTGACAGCCAAGTTTGGCCCATTCTCCAAATTATAATTTATTCCATTGATGATCAAACTGGACATGAAGTTTTTTCTAAGGTGAATGTTCACCATCCAGCAAAAAAATGTTGTATAGTCTTTTCCCCTAACCTTACAAAAGAATAGACATGTCGCTATGCTGCTACTCCATCTAGGTAGGAAACAGGACATTAAAGGAGCCGGTTGACTGACTCTGCAGATCTGTTACACAAGTAGTACCCATTCACAATGACCTTCCCCATCTTGATCGAGTTGTCTATGGTAAGAATACAACTTGTTGCTGCTTCTCATGCAAAAACGCTACTCTAGGAGATGTTTAGATCTTCCAAATCAGTTTACATGAAAAATCCCCCATGATCCTTCTACTTTTGGCCAAATAGGATTACAAGAGTAATAAGATTTTACGGAAAATGCCACTCTTGGGCAAGTATATTATCTTTTTTCATTTACCAAAATTTTAACTTTAAAAACCCTAATTTGTAGATTTATAATATGTTATGTCATGGAAAATAAAAAGTAAATACTTTTCCAGCTTAAAGCTCATCAAATTATTAGTTTACTGTTCTTCTATGATCTTCAGCAAACGCTTGAAAAGGGTATAATGGTAATTAAGCAGCAGCCAGAAAACTGTAGAAATAATATCCACAGATAACAGATTCTACTTCATTCCATTTCAGTTTACAAACTACATTTCCCGTTATCTGCACATACATATATACATAAACATACATATATATATATAAAGAACTATAAAATTAAGCAAATGCAAACAGACTCTCTATCCCACATACACTTCAACACGACATAATTATCATTATCCCTCCAGAGCACAAAAAATCAAGAACATGTAAATAAAAAATAAAGAAATCAACTTGTATACTTCCAGTAAAAGTTTTGGGCAAGTACAGTGGACCAGATTACCTTGTGACTGCCAGCAAGCACAACAAAAGGGACAGCATGTTTTTGAGCTGCAAGTGCAACCATATTCAACCCAACAGGTGCTATAACCCCACCATTAGCCATGACAGCATGAGCTCCAACTATAACCTTCAAAATAAAATTTTCACTAAAGAGGTGGCAAACCAAGAAATCCAACAATACCAAATATAGAGAAAGCTAAGACTGATAATATACCATGTTCACTCGAGAAATCATAGCAAAAACTGCAGAGTCAGTAATCAATGTGGTTTGCAAACCTCTTGCAACCAATTCTTTGGCTAGAAGATGCCCCTGATACCTAATTATTTGAAATGAAATTACCAAAATGGAAAAAAATGTAAAATGTGTTGCCCATAAAGAAATAAAAGTTGCTAAATTAAATACGAATTCCTTCACCTTCGAATGTAGAAACTACTGATACATACCTTGGAGCACCCTCTGCAATGAACACCCGAAATGATCTCTTTTTCTCCTTTGCAGCATAAAGAAACTCCAATACTGTTCTTGAACTGCCTAGAGTTAAAATTACCTCACTGGCAACAGAAATGATCTATAATTAATTAGTCTAGAAAAGAATAAATGTATAGCAGGAAGCATTGAAGGAATCAAGAAAGAAGTCACATGCCAAGAATTAGAATTAAATCAACATTCAAAGAAAGAATCAGAAATGGAATTAATTAATTAATTAATTTACACATTTGATGCATAATTAAATCAAGATTCCTCCTATTTTTCAATTGTATAATCTTAGATTTTGTTTCTGCATATACCAAGAAAGAAATCACAGAACATCTTTTTTACATTGGATGTGGAACTGACTTAGACTTAGGCTGTTATTGTATTCTCATTCTCATTCCATGAATTAGAATTGAACTAAACATAACATACAATTTGGATTGTTAGAAAACACAACAGAATTAAGAAGCTGAATTAGAATAATCACATTATTAGCTTCTCGATCATTGAAGTGCCAAAAGAAGGACATATTCCAATAATGCAAATCGTAGAGTGATTTAGAAAAGAGGAAATAGGAGAATTATGATTCCGGGAAAAGTTATAGAGGTGATGAAATCAAGAGGTAAGTGTGATATTATCAACCCACGAATCCTCCGAAAATAAGAAAACGAGGGCATCACCCATCCTCAAAGTTCCAAAAGCAAGAAAACATGAAGCATAAAGGCCAGATATAACTTTCTAGGGACTTCTGTACACACTTTAAACAATGAAAGATGATGATAAATAGATGAAACTTGGCATGCATTAACAGTTCCATATAATTCCTTACAAGTGGTCAATATTTATTGTTTATGAGAGAATTTTCATCATCTTAATTGAACTAAGCATGAATTTGCAAATGAATTCCATAAAAATCTGAACTTATTCCAAACATAGCCATAAAGTTTCACAAGATCCTATTATCTCTAGAATAATAAAAAATAAATGGGAATCATAACCAAAGAAGACAAAATAAACCCATTAATATATACCAGCCACCCTATAAATAATATTATTGAAAAATTATGCTAGATGACCTGCATTATTCCTTCCTCAAAAGAACTAGACTCTAGAAGGGATGCATGAAGATAATCGACAAACAAGTTTAGATCCATAAAAAGAAAGCTCCTCTTTAATTACTCGTGAAGGGTCGTCTACGCATACTTGAAACAATAGAAGAGGATAAATAGATGAAACTTCCCATGTACTAACAGTTTCACATAATTTCTTATGATGTCAATTTTTATCATTTACGAGAGAATTTCACCACCTTAGTTAAATAGTAAAACATAAATAGGAATTGTAACCAAATAAGAAAAAATAAACCCATTCAAATTTAATATCCAACCTACAAGTAATTGTCAAGATATAGAAATGCTGGCAAGAGATTAGATGAATTAATTAGAAATCCTGTAAATTTAGGGATTAAGAGGTTAGGTTTCCTAATGAATTAGTCTCCTATTTAGGAATGAGTAAGTTTCCTGTTGAGTTAGTGTTCTATTTAGAAATGAGTTAGTTTCCTATTTTTTTCTCTTGTAACTTCCTATATAATACCATGTATTATCAATTCAGAAATAGAGATCTTTTTTTTCTTCTCATATTTCTTCATATGGTATCAGAGCTCTAAACTCTTTTCTAGGAATTCTGCCTCTATTCTCTTCAGCTTAATTGCTGAACGATCTTCGTTTCAGTCATTGCTAATCTTGTTTTTTATTTCTCCTTCTTCTTTAATTCCCAGTTGAGCAGTCTTAATTGCTGTTGATTTCCTTCCTTCATCATGTCAACCTCCCAAACCACCTACACCACTGCCTCCAGCAATTCAAATCCACCCGAAGAGTCCAACTCTATTAAGAAAATTGGAGAATTGCAGAATATTTAGGCCTCATATAGGCTCAATGGGAAGAACTACCTCAAATGATCTCAATTTTTCCGCACGTACCTCAAGAGCAAAGGGAGACTTAATCACGTTCTTAGAACGGGACCAGTACAAGATGACCCACCATTTGAAGCCTGGGATGAGGAGGATTCCATGATAATGTCTTGGCTATGGGATTATATGAATCCCATAATCAGTGATACGTGTATGTTTTTTGCTACAGCAAAGGAAATTTGGGATTTCATTCGTCGCACATATTCGAAAGTCCATGATGCTGCTTAAGTGTACGAGATCAAAGTAAGAACTATGGCCACTAAGCAAGCAGACAAATCTATCACAAAATATGCAAACCTGCTGTAAAACCTGTGGCAAGAACTTGATCATTACCAAGTTTTTAAGATGAAACACCCCAAGAATGTTGTCATCTTGAAGAACTTCATTGAAAAATACCAAATTTATGATTTTTTGGCTGGATTGAATTCTAAATTCGATCAGGTTAGGATCAAAATCATTGGCAAGGAGGACACCCCTCCTCTAGAAGAGACAATATCATTTATTCGAGCAGAAGAAAGCCAAAGGAGTATTATGCTTCAAACACAACAAACCGTGAACGAGTCAGCCCTAATAACAAAAACAGATCATCAGGAGAAATGAAATGATAATCTAACTCAACACTCTGGTAAAGAAAACCAGTGGAAGGAGAACAAGGACAATCTTTGGTGCACCTATTGCAAGAAACTGAGGCACACAAAAGAGAAGTGTCGGAAACTTAATGGTAAGTCACCAAGCCGAGAATGGGGGAATCGTGGGGGGCAACAAAGACATCAAGCACATATGGTAAGAGCAACCCAAAACTAAGGAAAATTCAGCAACAGGGGAATTCAACAATGAAAAAATTGAGAAACTGAGAAACCTGCTGGGGTCTCTTGTGAAGCCTTCTAGAACTTGTTCTTTGGTTCTTATAAGTAAACCTTCATTCTATTTTTGCATGAACACCTCGAAAACATTATATGTTAATTTTTGGATAATAGATTTTGGTGCCACAAATTATATGACCTTCATACCTCAACTTTTTCACACTTGTACTCCATACCCAAGCAACAAAAAAATTTTAGTGGTTAATGGCTCTTTAGCTACTATTGCAGGGTTTAGAGATATACATATCACACCTATCCTTATCCTTAAAAATGTCCTCCATGCATCGAAACTATCAACCAACCTGGTTTCCATTTAAAAACTAACCCATGATCTTTAATGTTATGTCACTTTTTTCCCTTCTTATTGTGTTTTTCAGGATTAGCACTCAGGAAGGAGGATTGGACTTGCTAAAAAAAGAAACGGTCTTTACTACCTTGAATCATCAAAAAATGGTAGAAGCAATTTGTCTTTAGTTTTCTTCAAGTCCACAAATAAAGATGTCATTTAGTTGTATCACCTACGCCTTGGTTATCCATCTTTAGGGTTTTAAAAGTCATGTTTCCTCATTTGTTCTATGGATTAAATATGTCTGAATTTCATTGTGAACTTGTGAATTAGCAAAACATGCCCGTGTATCTTTTCCTATCAACAATAAAAAAATCTCTCATCATTTTTATTTAATTCATAGTAACATATAGGGTCCTTCTACAATACCAAATGTTTCTGTCGCTCGTTGGTTTATATCCTTAATTGATGATTGCACTCGAATTACTTGTCTCTTTCTTCTTAAACAAAAATCTGATGTTAACATTGTTATACCCAACTTCCACTCAACGGTTCAAAACAAATTTGGGGTTAAAATAAAAAGCTTTAAAGCAGACAATGCTAGAGACTACTTCAACCAGATTTTGTCACCCTATTTTCAATAACGTGTTAACACACCTCAGCAAAATGGGGTAGCTGAAAAGAAAAATGAGCACGCACTTAACACCATCCGAGGCTTATTCTTTCAAGGGAATGTTCCTAAGTCCTATTGGGGAAAGGTTGTTCTTACTGCTACACCCCTGATAAATAGACTTCCCTCACGTGTGTTACACAACAAAAGCCCCATAAAGATCCTTAATAGTTTTTACCCTCACTTCAGAATCTCAAATGGCCTAACACCCAGAGTATTTGGGTGCACTGCCTTAGTTCATATCCAAAACCAACAAAGAGGCAAGCTAGATCCTCGAGCCATAAAATGTGTTTTTTTTTGTTACTCAACCATTCAAAAGATATACAAGTGTTACAACTCTTCATCCAAAAAATTTTACATCTCTGCAGATGTCACCTTCCCAAAAAATAAACATTTTTTCTTCAAATCCTCTCTTCAGGGGGAGATTTCAATTATGGAAGATAGTACTTGTAAGTCATTTGAAACAATTAAAATCCTTGACCTTCCTCAGATTCCAGTCCATGCTGTTGAATCCAAAAACTCTTACCTAATAACATCTGAGTCACCCAATTCTGCTGCTGAACTCGTGTCACCTCTTGTCCCTACCAGTGTAAGTCAAAAGTTACCAAGATTCACTCAGGTATTTAAGGAGAAAGGTCGTTCCAAAACTGATAGAAGTCTAAGAATCTAACCCAGACTCTGGAAATGAGATCACGATAAGATCTGACCCACCTTTACACACACAATCTGTTGAAATACCTGATAATCCAAAAGACGATCTAGACCTTCCCATTGCTGTGAGAAAAGGTACCGGAGAATGCATCAAACAGCCGCTTACTATCTCACTATGTCTCTCTTAAACACTTATTACCATCCCACAAAAAATTCATTGTAAGTTTAAACACCATTACTAACCCTAACACTGTTTCTGAGGCATTGTCGAAAAGAGAATGGAGGGATCTTATGAGAAAAGAGACGATTGCATTAGAAAAGAATAAAACATGGAAGATTGTTAATAAACCAAAAGAGAAAAACATTATTGACTGTAAATGAATTTTCACACTGAAATACAAGGCTGATGGATCCCTTGAGAGATATAAAGCAAGACTGGTGGTCAAAGGGCATACTCAAACTTATAAGATAGATTATCAGGAGACTTTTGCTCCAGTTGCAAAAATGAATACATTGAGGATTCTATTGTCATTGACTGCCCACTTCAAGTGGCAACTCCTACAATATGATGTTACGAATGCATTTCTCCATGGCGATTTAGATGAAAAGATATATATGAATATCCCACCGGAATTTGAGGGGGACACAGGTAACAAGGTATAAAAGTTGAAAAAGATTCTTTATGAGTTAAAACAAACTCCTAGAGCATGATTTGAGAGATTTGCAAAAGTTATGAAGGAGTCGGGATATAAACAAAGCCAAGGTAACCACACTCTCTTCATTAAACATTCGACTGTAGGGGGAGTAACTGCACTTCTAGTCTATGTGGACGACATCCTAGTGACTGGAAATGATGAAAGAGAAAAGCAAGAACTGAAGCTGAGACTAGCAAAAGAATTTGAAATAAAGAAACTGGGAAAACTGAAGTATTTGCTCGGTATTGAAGTGCACAGGGCATCTTCATATCTCAGCAAAAGTACATGATTGATCTATTAACAGAAACATGAAAAATTGGGTGTAAACCAGTCTCTACACCCATGGATTCAAACCATAAGTTGGGAGAAGCTAAAAAAGAACCAACTATTGATAAAATAATGTACCAAAGGTTGGTCGAAAACCTCATATACCTTGCCCACACTCGGCCTGACATAGCATACTCAGTGAGCGTGATTAGTCAATTCATGCACGATCCAAGAGAACCTTATCTTCAAGTTGCTTACAGGGTACTGCATTACTTGAAAGGCAATCCAAGAAAAGGAATTTCGTTCAAGAAGAACAACACTCTTGCTCTAGAAGCTTACACCGATGTTGACTATGCAGGTTCTCTAGTGGATAGAAGATTAACTACACGGTATTGTACTTTTCTTGGAGGTAATCTGGTAACGTGGATGAGTAAGAAACAGAATGTCGTCGCAAGATCATCTGCAGAATTAGAGTTCAGAACTATTGCTCATGGATTATGTGAGCTACTCTAGTTGAAGATTATTCTAGATGATTTAAGAGTCAAATAGGAAAGACCTATGAAGCTCTATTGTGACAACAAGTTAGCTATTAATATTTCTTATAATCCTATACAACATGATAGGACAAAACATATCGAAATTGGTAGACATTTCATTAAAAAAAAATTGGAGGAAGAGTTAGTGTGTATGTCTTATGTTCAATTAGAACGTCAAGTAGCTGATGTTCTTACAAAGGGGCTTAACAGTTCAAATTTTCATGATCTTGTATTCAAGCTGGGAATAGAAGACATCCATCCCTTAGCTCGAGGGGGAATGTCAAGATATAGATATGCTGGCAAGAGATTAGGAGAATTAATTGGAAATCTTGTAAATTGAGGGATTAAGAGGTTAGGTTTCTTAATGAGTTAGTGTCCTATTTAGGAATGAGTAAGTTTCCTGTTGAGTTAGTGTCCTATTTAAAAATGAATTAGTTTCTTATTTTTTTCTCATGTAACCTATTAATAAATACCATGTATTATCAATTCAAAAATAGAGATCTTTCTTTTCTTCTCATATTTTCTCACAGTAATATAATAGAAAAGTAATGCTAGATGACCTGCATCACTCCTTCCTTAGAAGAACTAGACTCTAGAAGGGATGCCTGAAGATAATTATCACAAAAGTTTGGTAAAAAGAAAGCCCTTCTTCAATTAGTCATGAAGTGTCTTCTAGACAACTCTTCCAACACAAGAAGAATCAATCAAGAACTCCATTGGAGGATATAATAGTATTACATCTAAAAGACCATCAACTCAAACAGAGTTGGTGGAAATGGTAACACCTCAGGAACTTGAGAACCTACAAAGGCATTGCTAACCAAAAGCAAGAGGCTTAGTCTTAATTGGAAAACAATCATCTATAGTCAAGACCTATGTTCATAATAAACTTTAGACCCAAGTTTTCTCATGATGATAAGGGCCCGTGGCTCTAGAAACTAAGAAATTACTTGCAAGTAAAGAAACAAGAAGAGTCTAAGTTCCATTGGGATTTATTAGCTCAAGGCAAGAGGAAAAGCTCAAAGCATTGTAACTAATGCCAATAAAGCCGAGGTCTCTTTATCATTTAGGTCGCAATAAAAATGAATGTTTCAAAAAAATTGAGAATCTTGCATATCATAAAATAAGATATGAAATTATATAACAAAATGAAGATTATCAACAAAAGCGTGGGAATAAAATAGCGAAGGAAGAATCCCAAAACCAAGAATCCTTGCAAAATAGAAAACGAGATCCACCCCCCAACATCAACAAAGTGAAGGATGAAAAGGGGAGTACACCAGCAACATGAACTTTTGAAAAGATAGAAGAGTTCTTTCCAGAAGGTACAGATGAAGGCGACATTCCTGTCACTATTGACTCATGTGGCCCATCTAGTGGTAGGAAGTTGCATATTTTTAGAAAAATGACCCACAACCACCAAAAGTATCATTTTCCCTTAGGACGAAGATATTCCACAAAATCTAAAAAATATCAGACAATATCTATCCCGGAATTTCCAGTAGTTGGAGGAAGCCAGCAGCGTACAATTGTTCAACTTTCTGGCACCAACAAGTTTTGTCATGGTCCCAAATACATAATCATTTACACATTAGCATACACCATCATTAATAAACAAATATATACGTATATAATGAAAACCAGAAAACATTTTCATGCACCCAAAAGAACCTTCTATTATGCAGCTCATAATAGTTTCATGAAGAAACAAATAAGTAAACACATGTATTTCAGAAATGAAAAATACAAGACCCTTTCATGTACTAAGTGGTACCTAATTTACTTGACAGTTTTCCTATCGACCTTCTATTATATTCAATCCTTTTTCCTCCTAGTTTGTTCTGTTTCTCTCTTACTTTTGACCTAATCCTATTTCTTTTCTCTAAATCCTTTCTTTTTCCTCTTCCTATGGATAAAAGGGACAACAACCTAACATCATATTTCCTTCCCATAACAACCCCCCCACCCCCAATTCCCCCAAAAAATACTCAGCCAAAAAAGTCCAGAATCTTGTAAATGAGCCAATTCTGGTCCGGAATATCTACCCTGTTCAGTTACATGAAACACACCTCTCAAAAGTAAAAGAGAACTAAGTGCGCCTCATAGATGCTGCAGAACCAAAAAAATGCCTGTGAGCGAAAATTTAATCACACACTCGACAACTACACGTCTAATAGATACTTCAAAAGGCATGGGCAAGTAACCAGTGTAGTTCCAGGCAGGTGATAAAGCACAAAGCAGAAATTGCAGGATGGAGGAACTAGAATAAAAAATTTGATAGCAAATTCGGACAGTAGAGGACATACTTCTGATGTATATGTTCTATTGCTTGTTCGGCAATCTGCTCATGGCAAGTAGCAATCTCCTGAATAAGTTCATTAACTGCTTCAATGACGTCATGCTTTAGCTTCCGACTTCTCGAACTTCTGTCAGCAGCTAAAAGAAAATAAAACCAAAACCATCACCACCTCTTAGCATTGCCACGAACATCCTCAGCAATACAAACAAAGAATAAAAAAATCAAGGACAAGAGACTTTGGACACCATTATTGGTAAGACGAAAAAGAAAAAATCAAAAGAATAAAAAAATCAAACACAATAAAAAGAATAAAAGGATTGAGCCTCTTACACACTTTAACGCAATAAAATCAAATGGTCTCTGTGGCCTGAATCGCGCGGCCATTTCATGCTACAGTGGCGGCTGCAGGATAATTTTGTAAACAAAAAGGCTATTTCGCCTTTTTTGTGAATTTTCCTTTTTACCCTTAAGTGGTATCCTGAGAGACGATTATCAAAGCTTGTCCAAGGGTGGAAATTTCAAGCATGATAAGTTATCTAAAGTTCTTCAGTAAATTGATTTATTTGACACTAGATTGCACTAAGGCTTCTCCTCCATGGTGTTTCTTTAGCTATTTTGCAAAGGAATGGCAACAATCTTGTATTGAAGTTTGTCCAGTTTTATTTCCTTATCTTCTTTATCCTCCCCTTATGTATTCTATTTCTCTTACTAATAATACTTCCTTTTATTTAATTTTTTTTTAAAAAAAAACTAATCCTTAAAAGGGAATCACTATGCATGGGTAAAGATTGGGGACATGGGGAGTGAAGAGAGAGAGAGGCTTACATTTGCTTTTTCCTTCAGAATCACCACCAGATGACGAAGTATGAGGAACAGCTGCGGATCCAGGTGCATCCTCAAGCAGTGTTTGTAAAGAAGGGGGACGCAAAGTGCTCCTAGAAGCAGCTGCAAGAGCTGCAGCTGACAGTATTGGGTGGTCGCGTCGCTCATTATCATCTTCTTCATCACTTGCTGCAGACAAGTTCAGCCCTGCCATGGCAGCTGTTGTCAAAGAAAGATCCTCCTCTCTTATAATGTTCAGAACGCGCCTCACAATATTACCCACAGAAAGCTCTGCAATCAGGTGCATATAGTCTTATCAGAAAAAAGTAGATAAGCACCCAAAAACCGTCAAAGAAAAGTATAAATTAGATATCCAAACACAAGGGAAGTAAGTAAGAGATAAAAGAAAACCAAATTGTCAAAAGACATTACTTCATGATAGTGGCAAATAGTCGTTCAAGATGTGTGATAATCATGTATCTAGCATCTAAGGTTTAAATAGAAAGTTTTCACATAAGTGAGCATGTTGGAGCTAAGGAATATTAAACTTAGAATGCATACTGTCTGCTTGGTCAAGTTTCTACCTCAGCTTTTGCTAATGAAAAGTGGAAGTTTAATATTCTTGACCAAGCAGAGGTAAATCCAAAGTAGAAGTTTACAAGAAGATATTATGGGAATATTTAAGGATCTTCATTCCTTGGGGAAATTTGTGAAATCATTGAACACAACTTTCCTTACACTAATTCCTAAAACAAGGCGAACTAATGATTTTAAAGAATACAGATCAATTAGTTTGGTGGGATATATCTACAAACTCATTGCTAAGGTGTTGACTAGAAGATTATTTAAGGTGTTTGGTGAGGTCATTGGAGAATATCAACATGCTTTTGTTGGTGGGGGACAAATCCTCGATGCTATGATCGCTGCAAACGAAACTGTAGACGACTTATTGGTTGATAAAAAGGATGGGTTTGTATGCAAACTTGATATGGAAAAAGCATATAACAACGTGAACTGGAAATTTGTTGATTACATGGTAATGAGAATGGATTTTGGGCTAAAGTGGAGAAGCCGGATGTATACTTGTATTTCCACTACCTCCTTTGCTGTTTTGGTTAATGGAGGCCCTTCAAAAATGTAAGTAAGGGACGGTATTTATTATTGACAACCCTAAAAAGAAAAAGTAAAAGAATGGCAAGAAACAGAATTTCTTTAAGGCTTCAGAAGGTTTAAGACAAGGGGACCATTCAGCTAATTTAACTGAAATAGAGGTGGATTAATAGAGGGGATCATAGTGATATTCACTCTCTAATTTTCCAATTATTAACATTTCTTGACACTAACACTTGCCATACTTTTTTCCCACCACTATTCTCAACAAAAGAGTCACAAATCTTGAACGAACTGGTTTTATCAGTCTATATTTATTTGAAAGTAAAGTATTTATAACAAGTTAAGCACAAGCACAGAAACATATCCTGCATTTTATTCTTTTTCATCTGATTGAAGAGTTCATACAATCACAAGGAATGTTCGATGAAACAACAATATTTGCATCTCTCTTTTGATGTTTTCCACACTCCGACACATCCCACAAATCTATAGGCCAATATGTATCTAAAAGAAAAGATACCAATCAAAATACATACCAACAGGATTTGCAGCAATCAGCTGCTCGCCAACAGCCCTCACAGCATCAATCAGGGCTCCAGCTTGATTTGTGTAAGGCACTCTCTGCTGTGAAATCACAGATCGTAGAAGCTCAGCAGTCTGCCTTGCTGTTGCATGTGATCCCTCAATCTTTCTGCCACCAAAAAAATGAAAAGGATAATACAAGTATTAGCTTTCATGATTAAATTCAATTTTCCCCCAAATATTCTTTCTTTTTTTCTTTCACAAACCTCATAGGCATATTGAAAAACTCTCTAACCTTTTCCTAAGCTTGTTAAGAAAGTCATTGACAAGGGCTTGTGTATCTGGCATGATTATTCCCAAATTTCACCTGTAAACCAACTCACAAATATTAATTCTCCATTGTAACTGTTGATATATCAATAGATTAGTGTAATTCCTTTGCTTCTTCTGCTTCCTCAGCAACCAACAGGAAAAGAACATAGTGAACTGCAACAATAAAAAAATAAACCAAATTTTTCACTTACCTGAAATCAACAAAGTTTACCTGAGAAGAGAAGAAAATACTTCCAACTGTTTTTGCCTCAATTTAAATGAGGTTAACGAATTATCCTCTGTTTTCCTTTCATTTTCAGAACTTGATCTAACCTTCCTCTCTTCCCTCTGGTCAAACAATAGAAGAGGAAGGCAGAGTTAAAAAAATGTTTCCTCAAAATGGTGATGTTTTAAGGAAGCTAATTTGAAGGGGCTCGTATGGGCTAGGGCCGAAGGAAAAAGAAAAGGGAGAGGCTTAGACTGGGCTATTTTGGGGCTTGTTTTTTCTTTTAAGTTTTCTGGATTTAAATAATTTGTAAATGGGCGGTACCCCCTTGTACCAATATTAATACACATATACACCTTCTTATTTCAAAAAAAAATCTGGATTTAAAGCTCGCTTGAATTTTAAATGAAATGAAATTAGGCTTGGCCAAAATAGCATATCTGTTTGCATCCCCATTCCAATTTATCCAAAAAAATATGTCACAATCAATTCTATGGCCTCAAAAAAGAGCTCAACCTCTTCTCAATTGATTCAGAAATATTCAAAATCCCAAGTATTTAAATTCCACTCTCTAAGTTACATCTCAATTTCTTTTGCCGCCTTAGTGATAACCATTCGTGGGTTTATTCCAATATTATTCCAGTGTAGGAACAAACCCATTCGTGGGTTTATTCCTATACATATATGTTTTCATCCCTATTCCAATTTATGGAAAAAAAATATGTCCTGATCAATTCCCATGGCCTCAAAATAGCGCTCAACTTCTTCTCAATTGATTCAGAAATATTCGAAATACCAAGTATTTAAATTCCACTCTCCAAGTTACATCCCAGTTTCTTTAGCCGCCTTAGTGATAACCATTCGGGGATTTATTCCTATATTATCCTAATTCTACATACTTCACTCTCAACTCATGAGAAAACCATCAAACCAAGTCATTGAAATCAAAGCAGAAACGGATAAATGCATGCGAACCAGAAAGTAATATGCAGAAAAGGAACAGATAAAGGAAAATCCAAACATAGCAACTATCAATATACATAGATATAAAGCAGGTCACAATACTTAAAGCTAGTGAGTAATATAGACAAAAGGAAGAACAGAAAATAAACATGAAAGGAAAATGCAAAGCAGAGGAGATTAAATGAACATTCAGACCAGAATTCTCAAAACTCAAAAACCAGATACGTCAAGATTCAAAATAGCATGTATAAAGGGATAAAATGGGAAGAAACTGGTTATCAGTCTGATCTGGAACCTCAATACCAACCATTCTATCACTCAAAACCAACTAAGGAGGCAAAAATATGCAATGGTTTATGGACATTATATCAAAGCATATAAAAATTAGCGAAAAACATGTATGGATCAACAAAGGAACAGAATAAAAAATGAAATGAAAGAACTAAGAAGACTTATGCTCGCAAAATAGGAGGACATACATAGAAATGCGAGTTGGCAACTAATTAACACAAGACAACTGAGTATTTTCCCTTAAAGTTCCCTTTCTATCTGGATCTGAAGAAGTAACAACCCCAATCTCCCGTGCACTTCAAAACATGTGAAATGAGGGGAAGATTCACACTGAACGACTAAGGAGATTCCAGAAATCAAAAAAGGGTGAGATTAAGGATTCTCTCTTCTATGCCGATAGTCGCTTGGGTGCAAGAGAATGGGGATTTTCTAGAATTTCAGTGTTGATCACAGATGAGGGCACCAATTTGAGGAAAGAAGAAGAAACTGTTGGAGGGGGCAAGCGACGCAATTGTGTAGATGGAAGAGATAATGGCTGCTGTAGCGCTGTTTGGGTTCGGCTTTCTTTTTTTTTTTTCTTTTTCTGGAAATACCAATTCTAATATGAAGAATTTTTCAGATGGAAGTCCAAACCAATGTCATGGGTCGGTTGAAATCGGAAATTTTTTATCTAACCAAACTCAAATTGAAGTGATCCAAAAAATTAATTTTTAAATATAATTAATTATATGCATACATTAATTTAATTTAAAAATTATTAATACATATTTAAATATTAAATTAATTTCAAAATAACTATTTTTTTACATATGTTTAATGATGTAATTTGATATATAATTAAAATAAATTAATCACAGAACCAAAATAAAGCTTATTCAACTCTCAAAATTCAAAACATCAAACAAACAGAATATTATGAATCAAATACTAGTTATAATGAATGCATGTGCAGAATAACTCAGCCCATGAAGAAACAGTAATGTTGTTTTAGGAAGAAAAAAAAATTGCCCAGTAAAGATAAAAGACATGACCAAGCTTTTACATATGCCTTCTTTTTCAAGCTGTAGGGCATAAATGCAGAAACACACAGAGTCTCTTTGTAAGATTATTAAACTATAATAATGGATGAGACTCCCTCTGGTTTAGTCTAAATATGTACTTCCTTATTGGCAGCCATCACAGTTGTTGCAAGGTTTTCTAGACAGCTTATTCAACCAGATCACCAGTTTGACTACAGCCCATAAAGACAATAAAATCCATCCCAGTTAACAACAATCAGCAAAATACAGACTTGAAAATATTGCAGCGTATCCATCTTATGTAGGAAAAATTAGTTTTCTTATAATAATCTCATTAGTCTTCGTGGGGAAAAAAAATCATTTTCACCAAGTCAGCAATGAGCCGTCACTCTGAAGAACTCAAGCTAAAGTAAGTTCATACCATAATGCAAAAATTTAAAATCATAACCTCGTTTTCGTACTTAAACCTCTCCACTAGTCATCGTAAAAAAAATATATATTCAAAAAAAGCACATAAATTAACAAAGCAATCAACAGATTGCAGTTAAATATCGTAACAGAGATAGAGAGCGATGACAAGAAAATCGAAAATGATCATTGTGGCCATGGGAGTACATACCTGAGCAAATTTAGGTTAAACATGAAACGTTTACATTTACCCAATAAGAAATGGTAAATTTGAAGTTTTCGTGAATTGAAAGATAATCTACAGGCTTTTATGCATGATATTATCAACAAATTAAAACTCGAAAACACAACGAGATAAACTTTCAATGCCAAAAATAAGCGATAAATCCACACCCCACAGAAGCAAACTCGATACAGACCTAGAATATCCCAAAAGGAATTTTGTCCAAAAAAGGAAACTTTTTGAAGACAAATAAAAAATCCAAATTTGAAATGAGAGACCCAAAAACAAAAGTGCCACAAAAAACACTCAAATAACAACAACAGAGAAATAAAAGAGTACCTTGATACAAAGACTGAAGTCAAGACTAAACTCAATCCAATCTTCTTCTTTTATCCAAAAAAACCAAAACTCAATCTAGCACACAAAGAAAATTAGCCTGACCCCACCCTGCCTGACTTGAGATTTTTTTTAAAAAACATAAAAAAGTTGAAATGGGTCCTT
Source organism: Carica papaya (assembly GCF_054855325.1). NCBI lineage: Eukaryota > Viridiplantae > Streptophyta > Magnoliopsida > Brassicales > Caricaceae > Carica > Carica papaya. Next base: position 1,160,981 of record NC_142316.1, on the reverse strand, counting down.
TGGGATCCAACGGCTCACAGTTATCTTGTCATCTCAGAATTCGTACTTACTCTTTACCACCTTATGCAACAAAGAAAAATATTCCAATGGAAAAAACTAGATTCATTTAACCAATAAAGGCAGGTTGTTTAGATAAGAAATTCTCAAAGCCTAAAAACATTTGTCTCTTGAAAACTCTCCCTCTCAGACCATAAGAAATTCCCTATTATACTTTCTACCTCGACAAGCAACCGCTTAGAAATGCTAAACAGCAAGAGATAAAGACGACCGTACCACTAGGAGAGATCAACCCACCATTCCAATACTCAAGTCTACTAGAGACCCTACTCGCCACTGGGTACAAAAAACTCAGTCCGAGAATTAACACCAAGCAGAAAGCCAATCATAAAAGATCAACATAGCACATCATATCCAGTGAACCCCACAAGCCTAGAGCAAAAGTTCATCTTACAAATAACCTCTTTCTTGACTCCCAATCAGTGTTTTGATTAATAAAACTACCCTCCGTCTTTCTTGACTCCCAGCTCGCCAATTTGTTTTAGAAGTCAGTCCTATATTTCTATCAGGTGCCCTTCTAAAACTCGCTCCATAACCTTAATCCTTATTTCATCGACTCATCCAATTGGATTACAACAAGTAAATAAACGAAAGAACCATAACTATAAGCAGCAAAGCAATTGAAATATCAAGCATCGGACACGTTTGAAACTCATTCGGTGCTGTTCCCTATTTCTGAGACTTGACAACATATAATCATCAGGGAACCAATTACATTTTTCTAAAATTCCAATCGTAAGATTAATACATAGATACCTGAAGGGACACAACTAAAGCCTTGAAAGCAAGTGGATACTGAGCTTTTCCCTTCACGAACCCAGCAGCAATCCCTAGCAGAAACCTTTCTTACCTCTTCTGAATTTCGACCGAAAACGCCTTTTAAAAGCTTGCTTATATTCCCTAATTTCCCCTTCCGCCCAAATTTCAGCAAAGCTCCACTTCTCTCTCACTCTGTCTCTCGTTTTTTTCTCGCGACTCTCAAATTAATAACATTTTCCCCTTCGCTGCCCTCAATTCTTCTTTCCGTCCCGTGATAGTTTTCTCCTTTCAGATATCAGACTTCCTCTCTTCGCAGGCAAAACAAAAACATCCTCGAGCCTCGATCGTTTCCTCTGATCACCGCATCGAAGAGTTCTAGAAATAAATTGCTCGAAAATAAAATCAATATTTTCTGTATACTTACATACATATATATATACACACACGCACGCACACACACATATATATATATATAGAGTGTGAGTGAAAATTGGCAAGAAATTTAAGGTATTATGATACCACTATTATTTATATTTTTAATATTGAATATATTATTTACTATTTTATTTTATGAGTATATCTACACGTATAAAATTGAATTGGAAATCAATTTAAGTGAGGAGAAACCAAAGTTTAATTATGTATTTTTAATAATAAGATAAAACTAATTTTAATTTCAATTATTTGTAATTTTGTTTTTAAATAATAAAATTACTAAAAAATATGTATGATTATATCATTTAAGATTGAAACTTTACGTACATGTTTGTTGGGGCCGATATAAAAATAGTACTTCAAGATCCATCACGTGCCGAAAGTCTTTCGTTCTTTAAAAGAAACCATCCGAAAAAATTTAATTGTTCGAAATGAATTTCTAGATTTGTTGATTTATTAATATCAAATTCGTCCGAGAGAAGCAAATTCTCGTTGGCAATTAGGTATGATCAAAAATTAATATTTAACTATATTATTTAAAACCGAATCCTTAAATACATGTTTACTGGTCTATTAATGTATATAAAAATAACATTTCAATATTCATCACGTGTCGAAAAATCTTTTGTTATTTCTGACATTATTAATTTTCGCACGAATCTTTTTTTTTTTCTTAAAAATGAACTGTTCAAAAAAAAAACTCAATTGCTCGAAATGAATTTTTAAATTTATCGATTTATTAATATTAAATTTGTATAAAAATTTATTGGGTATGATCAAAAAATTTATGAACACATTTTTCTACTTATTTTTATTTTATTTTCTACCATAATTCTGTTTTGTCAATTCATAAATCTTATTGTTTTAAATTTTTAAAGGTAAATTAGAAACTAAAAATAATAAAATATTTCTTTCATATTATTCATTTTCAGCCGTATAAAAATTAATTAATTATAAATTTTAAATTGTTTAATATTTATATATTTTAAATATTTTTTTAATTATTTAATTTAAGTAAAGAATAAAATGAGACGTACGATTTGGCTTTATAATTTTGTTGTTTATTTATATATGTTTGGTTTATTTTATAAAATAAAATTGAAATGTAACAACATTACAATTAAATTATAATAGATCAAAATATTTAGTCCACAATCCCCTCACTCATTATTAACACTACCACTCGTCATACTATTTTTAGCATATTCTTAATGACGTAATTGTACGTATAATTAATATATTTTTTTAATAATATGAATTAAATATGGTAACATTATTACGAAACTTTATTATATATTTATTTATATTAAGATTAAATCGAACCGATTAATCATCCGGTTCAGAATTAAACCGGTCTTATATTTTAATAAGCACCGCCATCAAATTTAAACACTTAAAGAGAGAAATATAAAAAAAGACCGGGAGGAGTGGGTCCCACGTCAAGTTGAAATCTTTTTTTCTTTTTGTATTTTCTCGAGAAATTTCTCTCTCCTCAACTTCCCAACTCCCCAGTGATCAAGTCCCAACTCAAACTACGCTCCTCCCTCACCTCTCTGCTCCATCCTTAACGGCTTTAATTTGAAATCTCATTCATTCTCTCTCTCTCTCTCTCTCTCCATTAACGCGCACTTTCTGTCTCTTGTTATTTACTGCTTGCACACATTAATACGAGGTCCATACGCCAAACCTCTCTCTAATAGGGTTTTTTGGTTTTGGTCGATGATAGGATTTCGATTTCAGTTTCAGTCTTTGTATCAAGGTGCTCTTTTATTTCTCTGTTGTGGTTATTCGAGTGTTTTCTGTGGGCGCTTTTGTTTTTGGGTCTCTCATTTCAAATTTGGGTTTTTTTTTTTTTGTCTGCAAAAAGTTTCCTTTTTTTTGTTTTCTTCTTTTTTGGATGAAATCCCTTTTTGGGATATTCTAGATCTGTATCGGGTTTGCTTCCGTGGGGTGTGGATTTACCGCTCATTTTTGGGTCTGAAAGTTTTATCTCGCTGTGTTTTCGAGTTTTCATTTGTTGATAATGCCATGCATAAAAGGCTATTGTAGATTGTCTTTCGATTCACGGAAATTTCAAATTCTGCGTTTCTTATTGGGTAAATGTTGGCGTTTCGTGTTTAACCTAAACTTGCTCGAGTACGTATTCCCATGGCCGCAATGATCATTCTCGATTTCCTTGTCATCACTCTCTTATCTCTGTTATGATATTTAACTGCAATCTGTTGATTACTTTTTTTTTTAATTTATGTGGGGTTTTCTGGATCTATCTTTTTAATGATGACTAGTAGAGAGGTTTAAGTACGAGAACGAGATTATACGTTAAACTTTTGTATCATCGTATGAACTTACTCAAGGCTTGAGTTCTTCAGAGTGACGGCTTTTGGCTGAGTTGGTGAAAATAATCATCTTTCCCCATGGAGATTACTGAGTATTATAAGAAAACTACCTCTTCCTTCATAAGATGGATAGGCTGCATTTTTTCAAGTCTGTATTTTGCTGATGTTGTTAACTGGGATTGATTTCATTGTCTTTATGGGCTGTAGTCAAACTGGTGATCTGGTTGGATAAGCTGTCTAGGAAACCTTGCAACTACTGTGATGGCTGCCACTAAGGAAGTACATAGTTAGACTAAACCAGAAGGAGACTCATCTATTTTTATATTTTAATTGAACTACTAATAGTCTTACATGTGTCAAGTATTTATGCCCTATGTGGGAAGACAAAGAAGCTCTGTGTGTGTTTCTGGATTTATGTCCTCCCCATGAAAAAGAAGCCATATGTAAAGCTTGGTCATGTCTTTTAATCTTACTGGGCAATTTTTCTTTTCCTAAAAGAACACTACTGTTTCTTCATGGGCTGTGTCATTCTACACGTGCATTCATTATAACTTGTGTTTGATTGTGCTGGATTCATAATATTCTGTTTGTTTTGACGTTTTGAATTCTGAGGGTTGATGAAGTTTTATTTTGATTTTGTGATTAATTTTTCTTTCTAGGTTCTTTCGTCATTGGTTGGTGCCTTCATTAATAGAGCACACTAGAACATCGAGTCGAACACGAGATTTGTTGGTGAGAATTTTTACTGAATTTAATGTTTTAAGTACGTCTTAAATTGATTGTCGAAATTGAAATGACAGATGTAGATGCTTATTTCACGTGTTGATTATTGTTAGTCATGGAATTGGACCTTTTAATCTGATGGAAAGTTATTAAGCCTTCTAGTGATGGTTGCTAGAATATGGCTGGAGGCATTACCGGATAAATTTGCCCTCGAGCAGGCCAAAATGCAAAGCATAAATCCGCTTTTACATATGTATATATATGAGTAGTGGTGCCTTTAAGCATGTACAAACCAGTCAATCAATCTACATAACCTGCATTCATCAATCTAAACACTAATTTCCTACTTTCTCTTGTGTAGGCAGGCTTTGTATGCATGGCATCTGGCAATCCATTTTTTGACGACCTGCGGGAGGAACCTGAGGTTATTGACCCTCCTCAAAATGAAGATATTTTGAACATAGGGGAACATGTGAATGATCATTCTCAAGCTCCTCTAAAACCTAATGTGACTGTGTCTAGCAGTGTCCGTGAGCTGTTGGAGTGCCCTGTGTGCCTAAATGCAATGTACCCTCCTATTCATCAGGTCTGGTCAAATGACTTTTTGCTGCTGATATTATTTATGGTGGAATTTGCTAGACATGTTGACTGTTAGATCGATGAATAATGTATTTATAAACATTGTCTCGCTCAGTTCTGTAAAAGTTTGAGCCAACTTTATGGGAGTGGAGGTTGTTTTGGATCTTGCATTTATTCTTTTGATATAATGATTTGGTGCCTTCTGAAAGCTTTCTTGTATATCTATAATCTGTTTGTGTATCATTTGCTACTTGTGGAAAATCAAACATGTTTTCGTGTCTCCCTAGAAAACATAAAGTAGTTAAACAGCAAAATCGATTGATTCTATGGCCTTCTGCACAGTTCAGAAGAAATGAAGATAGATGTAAAATTTGCGGAGATAACATATGCATATCAGTGGCTCCATTTTGAACAATCTATTGTAAAGGGGAAAAAAAAAACAGAAAATAGTCGAGTAGTGCAAGACATGTTTTTGCTAGTTGCTGCACATAATTCACCTTCCAAACAAATTGCCATTGCATACTCGTGCATGTCATTTAATCCAATCAAACTGCTGTATAGTATTCAGAGATGCAACAGGGTGGAACACTAATTTTTATATTTGATATGAACTACTCTTCTTCTGTTCAGCCTTGATTTATACTAGGATGGTTCTTGTTCTTTAATCTAAAGAGAATGTAATTGCTGCAAATCCCTTGTTCTTCTCTTATTAGGTTCCTTTCTTTTTGTAGTGTTCAAATGGGCATACATTGTGTTCTGGATGCAAGCCTAGGGTCCACAACAGGTGCCCCACTTGCAGGCATGAACTTGGAAACATCAGGTGCCTTGCTTTGGAGAAAGTGGCTGCATCTTTCGAGCTTCCATGTAAATATCAGAGTTTTGGGTGCATTGGAATATATCCATATTACAGCAAGCTCAAGCATGAATCTCAGTGTATTTACAGACCATATAACTGCCCCTATGCCGGTTCAGAATGCACAGTCATTGGTGATATTCCTTATCTAGTGGCCCATCTGAAGGATGATCACAAAGTTGACATGCACAATGGGAGTACTTTCAACCATCGATATGTCAAATCGAATCCCCTTGAGGTTGAGAACGCCACGTGGATGTTGACGGTATTGCATTGTTTTCTCCTCATCTAACATATCTCTCATGTAGTTTATTGCTTTGCATACAACACTGACCAAGTATGGTTACCCTTATACTGTTTATCACAACAAAGGAAATTATAGGCACAGTAGTATGCACTTCTAATGGTGAACAAACAACAAGGATTATCTGTTAAATGGAAGAAAGAAGAGGAGATGGGCTGAGAGGGTAGATCATTAGTCTCTTTTAATATTATATAGTTATGGTTCTGCTCACTTTACCATTTTCCTTACTACTGTGAGTTATGATTTTGTTTTTATTTTCTGGTTAGCTTTGGTTCTTCAATTTCATGTTCACCTTTTTGTGACAAATATGTGACCTATGTCTTGTATAGGTTTTCAGTTGCTTCGGTCAGTACTTTTGCCTCCACTTTGAGGCCTTCATGCTTGGGATGGCTCCTGTCTACATAGCATTCTTACGGTTCATGGGTGATGACAATGAAGCGAAGAACTATAGTTACAGTCTTGAAGTGGGTGGAAATGGGAGAAAGATGATCTGGCAAGGGGTGCCTCGGAGCATAAGAGACAGTCATCGCAAAGTTCGTGATAGTTTTGATGGTCTCATTATCCAACGGAATATGGCCCTTTTCTTCTCGGGTGGAGATCGGAAAGAACTAAAACTTAGGGTGACTGGTAGAATCTGGAAAGAACAGTGATTTGATTATCCTTCTAACTCGTTCCTTTTTGCGATTAACCATGGTATCAAGTAGATCGATTTGTTCAAGTAGTATTGTGGTCTTCTGGTCATCTGTTTCTTGGATTTGTAGAAAGCAAACTCTCTTTGCTAATCCAACACATGACTGGAAAGACAAGTTTTATGTCTAGGACTAGAATATCTAATAGAGAATCTGATTTATCAACATCTCTGTCACATCTAATCCTAGAATTGAAGTTTCCATGAATGATCAAGCAGTTTTGGATGCAGGAGCTCACTTCTTTTCTCTTTGTAATGGTCTTTTTAGTACTCAAAATCAAGGGTATATAAACAGGGTGTTGAGGATTTTGATGGTTTTTAACCATGACATCACTTGCTTAATTTTTTGTTAAATATAATGACTTCGAAGTTGGTAGGAATAGAAAATGTTAGAATTTGTTATAAACTAAAATTTGTAGTTTCAGTACAGTTCACAACTTATATAATCAGTTGCAACGCAAATTACTAATTTATTCCCAAAATATAGGTTTGCAGCTTAGTTCTACTTTTCCAGTTATAATTCAGTGCATAATTATATAACTATTTTCAGTGCATGTCTAAGCACTGAAACTGCTCTGAAATCCATAAAGCACAAGCATTTTTAATAATTAAAACTATTCAGATAAAATTATTTTTTCATTAGATGATTGCTATTTTACTCCTTCCATAAAAAATGTTGGTTCAAGTTAAATTATGCATTCTCATTCGTCATCATCAAAAAATCATGTTACATATATATATATATAATCTGATTGGTGAAATTTACATTTTTCTCCTAGCTGCTGTGATTGATGATGTATACAAGCTCTGTGCCTTCACATTCCTAGTAAGCCTACCAAAACACATTATGATGCAGTCTCATATCATCTATTTGGCTTCTAACTTCTGCTTCAATGGGATTTTCTTCTACATAATTATTATTTTTTAAAATATAAAATGTGAAGTATTATATTAACAGAATACTAAAACGGTATTACCAGCCGTGTACAAAAAATTTACAAAAGAGTTAAGAGTATCAATGACATTCTCAAAATTCACGTCACTAATAATGTCATGACCTAATAAAATGATTCCAAAAAGATACATCCATCAATCTCTAATACTATATAAACTACTAACTTTACCTGCAAAAGTTCTCAATTATAAGATTTGAGAGATTGATTTGAGCCAAATTTCCTATCTTGCTTCTGATAAGTCAACTTCAAATTTGCTATACCCCAAATCCCCAGTTTCTATTACAAGAGTTCTCAATCTATGGTGTGCCAAAATTGTCCTTGTTTTAGTGCTTCATTTTGTATTTGAGGTTTTGTCAATTTAAATCATAAAAAGGAAGTCCAAGGTAGACGACAACAATCATAAAAAATAAGCCTCCGAGAAATGGTAGAAGTGGAAAGAGCAACAGAGCTTTGACAACACGAGCTTTCAGTTACTTGAAGGATGTGGGAGATGGTTGGCTGAACAGAGCTTTCTATCAAACAGTATAAGATAATTAATAGAAATTGTTTCTTCGAATGTGATATGCATGAACCATATGGGCAGGAGGTCAGACATTCAAGGTCCAAGAAAGTCGGGATATGATATTAGTTTCTCCAAGAGAAGGCAGAAAGTATGAGTGATATGGTTTAGTTGGTAGATCATAAAAACTCAAAAGTTAATCTGTATATCCATCCAAACTCATAAGGATGCAAATAATTCAATTGTTTTACTCCAAACTCCATCATTTTGAAGCACAAGTTCCAAGTAGAGATTTCATTTTCAAATCTATATTTCATTTGCATAATGTGAATAAAAATGTGAAAATGTAAATAAAATCTATATCTTTTGTAAAATCAATTTGCTCCCCAGTTTCAATTCCAGATTCTACTGAATTAAATAAAATTTGAAATGCACTTAAATCTGACATGAAATTCATTTCTAAATGAACATCATATTTGTAATAATTTTAAACATAAAAATATGAAACCACAGATGAATTATGCAATGTCTCGTGAGTTCATTTCTTATCTCAATCCCTTGAAAGAAAGTCATGATGAGGACCTACACCAACTCCATTTGGTCAACCCAGAAAGAGGAAGAGTGGAAAAAAAAAAATCTCACCCAGATATATATATATATATAGCTAAACTTGAAAAGAGTGTTTGTGTGCAAAAACAAGACTCAGCAGTTCTCTAAGTTTATTGTAAAACAAAATGAGGCCAAAGATGACAATCCCATTAGACAAACAAGTTAAGCATGCACCTTGTGAACAAGACTAACAGAAGGATTATTTGCATTTAGCCAGATATGCATCCCATCCTTGAAGTCGGTATTCGCGAGCCACCTCTGCAGGATTTTCTGCCTTAATAATTCCACGGCCCACAATTATTATATCACTTCCCCTATCATAAATAACCTGATAAAGAAGAATTCACATAATGGTTGTTAAAACTTTTCAACAATTTCAAATCATTAAAACAATGATGAAATTGAAAGACAAGGGCCTCTCTCCAATTTCACAATTAAGATTTATTTTGACTCCTAAAACATAGACCATTTAGTAGAAAATTCAGTTGATGTAGCATGTCAATTTGACAATTCAAATTAAATAACGGAAGTAGCTACTAACTACATGAGCCATTTATGGATCTAGAATATCATCTGGACTGAAGTTGGACTCAGGTTTGTAATTTTTTGGCAGGCTAAACAAGGATTATGTTCTGAAACAATGCAGCCAGTTTGCTCACTAAAATTATGGATTTCATAAAGCTTCTCTCAAAGTGTGTGCATTTTGATAGGGTAGAACCCATACTCGTGATATTGAAGGTAACTTACAGAGTATGGGGTGTTATACTGCTGGCCAAGAGCATCGCCCCCCTTTACCATTTGAACGCCAGGAGTGGCCTGAATAAATGCTGGATTTACAGGTGCCCCTGGCCATGACGCTGGATTAACTGAGATGAATCCAATGACAAAATCAGAATGATCCTCAGCAATTTTCACAGCTGCGGTGGTGTACTCTCCCTTGGCAAAGTTTCCGGCTGAGCTCATTTCAGCAAGCAACAACAGGCCCCTACCACGTGGCAAACCCTAAACACAATTTCAGAATACTCAAGAATAAGCAACGATTCTGAGGAACTCTCATGCATCAAATGAAAGGTGAGGTGGACCATTAATTCCAACCTTCAATTTCAGTCCATCCACAATTCCAGGGCCAGAAATTATGTGAGCATTGACTATATCAGCCCAATCTAATATGTGAAAGATACCTCTAGAGAACAGGAGAAATAACATTCAGGCAAAGCAAGGTAACTTATAGAAAGGGAACTATGGACTAGGAAGGAAAGAAATCTTTTTTTTTAAAAAAAAAATAAGGAAGAAAAGATATCTTACCCTTCATACTGCATTGTGACAGTGTTACCAATGTCTGCGAACTTGCGATCTTCAAATATTAGGAAATTATGCTTATCTGCAATCTAAATTAGAAAAAGTACAACAGAGATAAGTTAGAAAACTTAAAATAAGAAAACTTATGGCAGAATCACTTCCAGATATAAAAACAACACCACCATCTCACAATGTTCAAAAGCTCGTAAAAACAACAATATAAAACCAGCTCAAATCAATTAAGTTCAGTGTGATTATATGTTCTCTTCAAATCAAAATCTTAATATAGTGGAGTTTTATTCCCAGGATACTATCTTTTCAAATTCATATGCTACACATTTATCATTTGTTTCAAGTAGTTAGACTTTAAAAGATAAAGGACTAACATCAAGATGCAATGCATTTATTGCGGGTAGTTCAACTGGAGAAAGATGAAATAACACCGGATGGTGGGAAGTTACAGCTTGGAGATGGTCATGCTTTTCATCAGCATATGAAGTAACGAGAAAGAAATTTCACAAATGGCAGTTCTTTGAGCCACAGTACTACAGCTGGGCCTCTGATCCCTACTAGTCCCATACCATAAACATGTGGACTTTGTCTGAATAGTGCCTGGCATTACTATATGAACCAAACTAAACCAAATTAAGCCCTTTTACCACCAATTTAAAATTAGTTACATGAATCCTTTTGCTGTATTCAAATTTTTAATATATGGAAAGAAACTTTCCTAAAAATTTCCGACCATCTCTCTTTTTGTCTTCTTCTACTCCTAAAATGGACTTAATATTATGACTGAAACACATGAAAAATTACAAGGAATTCCTCAGTTGACCCCGTGCACATGACTAGACAAATAAAATAACCTACACCCAGTATGATGCATTGTGAAACATACAGATACTAGCTGGAAGTGCAAAGGATGCCAAACTGCATTTGATGAAGATTTTCTCTAGAGAATAAAAGCGAACAGAGAGTAGTAGCAGGTAGCAGAAAAATGAATTTAATGGCATGAACACAAAAAATCTAGATTTTTGGTACATATCATATTCATGAAATTAATATCTTCACTGAGAAATGGAACATGCACGTAATTGCTAGATGCCATGGAAATGGCTATTTTCAACTGGGGACATATCGGAAATTGGAACCATCAATAAGCACAATGCACATAGTCAAAAACCTTCTTAATGCATATGTGTAATAGAAACACGGTCAAAAACCTTCTTGAAGTAAACCTCTTCAGTTTATGTAAACAAGCCCTTTAAATTGGAAACTCCATGTAATTATCAATTTGTCAGTCCCTAGATTCTCAATGTAGTGTTAACAGCACCAAATGAAACAAAATAAATAAATTTTATGGCACATATTTTAGAATGCAATAATGTAAGTATAAATAACAAATTTTCTGATAAAAAAAATAAGAAGGTAATTGAGGTTGGAGTCATACAGAGCGAAGTTTTGAACCAAAATCTGGAGTGAAATCAGGCAATATGTCAACATGCGTTTTCAACAAACATATTTCTGGTCCAACCTGCATAGAAATTGGCAAAAAAATCAATAGTAATAAAGGAAAGGGGGAAAGAAAATATTTTTGTGTGAGGTATATCTACACAGGCATATCAGATTAATCATGCAACATGTATAAACAAACAACTGATAATTTTTTTTCGAAATAGAAAGTATAATAAGATTCATTTACAGGCACCAAAGGATGTCAACACATATACAAAGTATTTACATATTAATTAAAATGTCAAAAAGGTCCCAAGATCCTAAGAGGAGTAAAGAGGATGACCCTTAATAAAAAAACCTAGGTTCTGGAACTATCTATCTTTAACCTTATGGAAACCCATTTCCTTGCCCTCAAAAGCTCTCATATTTTTTCCCTTCCAGACCACCCAAAATGTGGCAAGGGAGATAAGGTCGATGTGCTTCTTCACACCATTTGATTCCTTTCCACGCTCAAATGTCCTTCATAGAGCCAGTCATCACTCAATTAAATGCCGAAAATGCCATAAATAAGGGCCCAAAGTCTATAGATAAAGGGATATCACAATAGAATATGGTTGCACGACTATGTATCCCTTTTGCATAAATAACAACTATTAACCAGAATCCTTCCCCTCCTAATCCGCTTGTACAGAGTTAGAATCTACCCTTTGACTGCCTTCCATGCAAAAAAAAAAGGCAATTTGGGGGCAATAGATTAACCTTCTAAATTTGCTTGAATGGCAATATGGATAAAGTGGTTGTAGAAGGATCTAACAAAGAAAATCCACCTAGTATTGAGGCTCCAAAGGGGTTGCTCTTTTATCCATAAGACCTTACCCTAGCAACGGCAAGGAGTAAGTCTTTGCACTCTATAACTTCACAATTATTTAGATTCCTAGTGACGTCTGCAAAACACTCCCCATTCCATATTGCCAACATAGGAGTCCTGGAACACTGCATCCTTGTACTGAGCAATAGCATAAACCTGAGGAAACTAAACTCTGAGAGTACCACCTTTCGACCACGCGCCATTGTCATAAACTGACCTTGTGGCCAACCCTCAATTTGATGCAGTCTTGGAATTTCCTTTTATCCATGCAAATCTTTTTCTATATCCCAATATCATGGGTTCTAGACCCCTTTTTAGTGAACCACCCCCAGTCCACAGTACCAAAATTCGCATTAATCACCATCCACCCAAGACTACCATCTTTGTTCATGAATCTCGAAAGCTATTTCCCCTAGAGAGCTCTATTAACCTAAAACAATGATCTCACACCCAATCCACCAAGTTGAGTTTACTTCTTGACCTCGTTCCAAGCCACAAAATAGTATCTCCTCTTCTCCTCGAAGTCTCCCCATAAGAACTGTACTGTGTGGACTCCAGCCTCTTGGCCAAACTCTCAGGGATCATCATCAGAGACACATAATAAATAGGTACGTTGGCCATTATGCTTCTGATGAGAGTAAGTCTCTCCCCTTTGGTAGAAAGTTTCTCTTCTATCCAGCCAACCACTATTCAAAATGTGCAAACATTAGATTCTGATATGAGACTTCCTTATATTTGGTTCCCAACAGCAATCCCAAATATTTGATAAACAACTCTACACATTTACATATCAGAATACTAGCCAAATTGCTTGCATCTCTCCCATCACCTAGTCTCACCAACACAGACTTGGCAAGTTTGATGTTAAGTCTTGATACTACCTGGAAGCCTAACAAAATACATCTTTTCATGAATAATTGTGTTGTATTCTCATTGAATAATATGTTCCTATATCTACAAGTTCTAGAGACAAGAACAAGGAAAACTACAATTAATCATAAAAGGTATATTTTACTTTAATACTCTTTAATATAGTTTAACCTTATTTATACATTAAGTATATTTTGGTAATGATAGTCTGCGATGTTGGACTACACAAGTATTTAGTCAACACGTCTGCAAGTTGTAACTTGGTGACCACACAAGGAGTAAGTATCATGGAATGTTGGACTATTCAAGCCTTTAGTCCATAGTTCTACAAGCTGTAACTTGTTGGGTACAGAGGAAGTACATATCAGGCTACTGTCTAGCTTCTTTTTGATAAATGACTATCAATTTTAATGTGTTTTGCTCTGTCACACGGTACAGGATTGTGGGCAAGCCTTCATTGTTGTCACAGTAAAGGTGCATTGAGCCATCCCACTTGACCCTTAGATCTTCCAAGAGTCTCTTCAACCATAGTATCTCATATACCCCTTCTGCCAATGTTTTGTATCCTAACTCTGTGCTTGATCTTGTAACTATATTGTGAATATTTATACTTCAAACAACTGCACTGTACTATGATCTGGCGTATCTAAAAGTTATGGCCCAAATGAAACTAAGAAGCCCTATTACAAACAATCCTCAGTGGCAGTGCTACTCAATAGCTAGTGAGATGTTATGCTACTCGAAATCATTATTCCTTTTCATCTCTATCATGCTTCAAATAACTAAAACTGTGAATATTTATACATATCAAACATGTATGCTATGATTTGATTTGGTGTGCCTAAAAGTTATGGCCCAAATGTAAGTAAAAGCCCTATTACAAAATTACTAATCCTCAGTGGCAACTTCATTCAGCACATGAGGCCTCAGGAGATTGGTTCCCTAGGATCCGATGACACAATCATATTTCCCACTGTAAAGCCAAAATAAACACAGAATTCATTTATTACCCAAGAAAGAAAATTCACTATCCAAATAGGATTCATAGGTCTTCTTTTCCCTACGGGTGAGGTGCAGAACCCCTGGTTCGGACCCCTTTTTGCAAGCTACTCTCTTAAGTCTTCAGCTTAATCTGGAAAAAGGAAACTAAAAAAATTAACTAAATTTACTAGCTACAGCAAATGGGAAATGATGGCTGAGGGCACAAATAAACTTGTCCCGCTTGACAAACCAGGTCTAGAAATAATCCTCAAGTAGGGAATCATGACTATGGAGGTGCCCAGACACAGATGCTGAATCCCATTTGACAGATCATGTCTAAAAGAAAAATATTCTATGCAAATATAACGGTTGAATTTAGTCCTCTCCACTTACTATATATTTAATTGCAGAATGTCCGTGATTGAATTGGTATTTATACACTTAAAAAATATTAATAGCTCTTATGAAAAAAAAATTACTTTTTCATTGAATCACTTTCGTATATGGCAATGCTAGATAGAATTTTTTCTAACATCTTGTTTGGATAAATTTTAATTATGGTTAATTAATGTATAGTAATGACAGTAATTAGATGAGAATAACATAGGATGAGGATGACAAAATTTTTTTATATTTGAATTATTGTATATTAATGTATGTTAATAACATATTTTTGTTTGGATGATAGAATAGTATGCTTGTATTTTCAGTCAAATTACTAATTTATCATTACCTATTTATGTAATAATAAGTGGTATATAAAAAGTATATAATAAAAAAAATTAAATTATTTGCCAATATACTCATATTTATATTTAAATAAATAATTATTATAAATTAAATTTTAATATTTAATAAAATAAATAATAAATTATGATGATAAAAATAGAATTAAGTATATTATATGGGAGGTATAAAGGGAAAAAAAGTAACCTGTCATTCAGGCACCAGCGATTCGATAGTTTTAAAATTCATCCCAAATTTAACAGTCAGATACTGTTTGTTATCATTAAAAATTGAAATAAATATATTTTCTCACACCCGTATAATACTATACATTAAAATCTTATAATTTACTACGATCCAAACATAGTGTAAATATTAAATTTGCATATTAGCAAAATAAATTAGTGACTGCTAATGTTAAAAACATTTAACTTGGATGAGAGTCTTATCTTCACCCGACCTAAGAAAAGAACAGTTTACCCAAAATATCTCCCGGGAAACTGAAAGTATAGGTCACGCGCCTAGAATGAAACCCTTCTACCATTGCCTTGTGCTAAGCAAGTGAAAGTGAAAATGGAAATGAAAATATCATAGAACATATAAACTTGCCGGGGAACACAGAAAAAGAAAACAAGAGAACTTTCCCGAGAAATTCACGGAAAATGACAGAGAAAGATTTGCGCACCTTCTCGGCGATGTCAAGCAACTCAGCTGCGGTCCCAACATCAGCAGCCAAGCAAAGATTGCTCTCTTTCCGCACCATTATCTCAAAAAGTCTCTTCCCCGTGGGATTCTTGGACAGTTTTGCTCTTTCCCCATATCCGGGAACCCTAACCCTAGCCCCAAATTTCTCGACATTTGGGACCGAGACCTTATGATTCTCTTCCAGGAACCTCATCACGACCCCCTCCATCTCCTCCCCGATCTTCCCTTTCTCCTTCAAAACCCTAACCATGTCTGTCAGCATGATCATGGCGTGCAACTTGATGCCATTCTCCTCCAGGTTCTGCCTCCCACCCTGCTCCCTGTCGATGAGCACCACCGCGTCGCTCACTTTGAGCCCCGCAGCGCGGAGGGGGGCTGCGGTCTCGAGCACGGAGGCTCCGCTGGTGACTAAGTCCTCGATGATGAGACAGGTTTGATCCTTCTGGAAATGGCCTTCGATGGACTTGGAGGTGCCATAGTCCTTGACCTCCTTGCGACGCATGAGCATGGGAACGTTGTTGGAGACAGAGACGCATGTAGCGATAGGGAGAGCAGTGTAGGGGACACCGCAGACGAGGTCGAAGGTGGTGTTGGTAGGGAGGGAAGAGATTAGGGATTGAGAAATCTGGCCGAGGAGGGAGGGATAAGAGACGATGAGACGAAGATCGATATAGATTGGGGAGGAGATGCCGGATTTCAGCTTGAAGTTCCCGAACTTCACGGCGGATATCTCATGAAGTTGCAGGATGAGAGACTCCATTCCTGACATCTCTTGGTGTCTGAGGAAGACTGCTGCTGCTGCTGCTGCTGCTGCTGCTGCTGATGAAGAGCGGGGATGGGGGACTGCGGAGAGGATTTTTGTAGGGTTTTTGGATCTATTGGATTGAGCTGCCCAAACTTCTTTTTGAAGTTACTTCTTTTTTTTTTTTGGTCAAAATACTGATTTCACCTTTCCAAATTGCACTCTGAATTTTTTTAAGTTTTAAATTAACTCTTATATTTTAAACTATACATAGATGATCATAGTAAAAAAAAATAATACTATTAAATATCCGTACATATTAATAATACATGATATTCATGTTAACCCGTATAAAAATTCTCTCATTGATCAAATTTATCTAACCAACTTCGAGCACTCATTTTTCTCTAGTAACGTGTACTTTTTTTTATGAAACATTCACAAGTGCAAGCCGACTTAGATAGTTGGGTTCTTGCCGTTTCCTCTCACTTTCCTCTCTAGTCTTTTGTTTCTTGCTCTATTTGCCTTTTAAACTCAGATCTCTTCAATATCACCATGATTCCTCAAAAAACAAACAACCTCCATCGTGTAATGCTCTATTCTAAAATCAAGTAAACAACTTCAACTCTTATCATAATCTTGCATCTTCACGATCACTTTAAAATCTTTTATTTATGAAACATAAGGATGTATCTGCGTGATTCTCGTCCCTTTATTACCTATTTCTCTTCATTTAAGTGAAACAAGATGTTGATGGACTTGATACCTTTCTTTCATATTCAAGTTGATTCATAAAAATATTGGTTGGAATTTAGAGAGTTTCACAACGCGAATGAAGGCGATGAAAGTAGTTTAATTCCTCTACAGGTTGCAATAGTTTGGTGCTAAGTAAGGTTTTAGGGTCACTTGTGATGTATTTTTGAGTTAGCAGACATGTATGTCACGAGTGGTGACATGACATCCACGTAATACCTACTTATACATGTTAGCAAGTATATGTAGTCGTTGACGATATTAATTGGTAATAATAATGAAAAATGCAATTTAAATATTTTTTAAAGTTAAGAGTTGATTTAACTTAAAATAAGTTCATCGTGCAATTTGAATATTTTTCGTAAATTGAGGCTGAAATTAGGTATTTTTATTCTTCTTTTTTATATAAAAGGGTAATTTTGACCATTTAGTCGTATAATGTACCATTTGTACAATTCTCTTCTTATTTAAACCTCTATTTTTTTATAAACTAATTTTTAACATAGTATAAAACAAATCGATTTGGGTTGGATCAAAAATCTACTCAACTAGAAAAAATAAGTTCATATTTGAGTTTTAAAAATCTAATTGAGACTATGTAGGTATTGTGTATATATATATATATATGTTATAAAATATTATATATTTTAAATTTTAATAAAAAATTAAAAATATATAAAAAACCTAAAAATATATCACATTTATGAGTGAAAAGTGTTATATCATTTTTTAAGACAATAATAAAAGTATGATATAACTTAGAAAATATGTTCTATTGTTTCAAAGTACATATATATATATATATATATATATAATTCACCATCATTTTTTAAATTATTTTTTATTTTAACAAGTATACACATTTTTTATGCATAAAAAAATATAGAGAGAAACTCAAAATAATTTTTTTTTTTAAAAAATTATATTTAAACATGAAGTAAGTTTTACTTTTAATAGTTTTAGATATCTTACTTTTTTTTTAAAACTCCGACTCTTTTTATAAAAATTAAAGATACATAAAATAAGTACACCACGAGATAGAGGTGTGTGAGAATATAATCGTTAACAACCAACTCCAATACTCTTTAATTTAAAATATTAAATTGGTTAAATAAATTTCTTTAACCGAGAAATTACATTACTACATAAAATATTTTTTATAAATAATTTGTTCTAAATCAGTCAGAAATTTTTTGTACGCTTCTAGTGGAATATATTTTAAAGCAAAATTTTAATAGAACATTATATCATTTAGATTCGACGAAATTTTGACAATACAATTAACATTATTAATAATTTATTCATACATCAAATTAATTTATTATTCGATTTAATTATTTAAAAATAAATTATCTACATTAAAATTAGAAAGTTTAGGAAAATGGTGAGACCTTGGCCTATAATTTCACTAATATTGTATAATATAATGTTAGATTGTAGACTTTATTTATTTAAAAAAGGAAATATAACATTCAATAAAAAAGAAATACAATAAATATTAGATTTATATTTGTATTTGATTTAAAAGAAAATAAAATTAATCTCGCGCGTGAGTATAGAGCGCGTGGGATAAGGACGGCATTAGCGTTTGTTCACGAAATTATGACCAAGAAAGACTCCATTTCCTCAAAATCCCATCTTTGACTTTTTTTGGAGGCACGTCTCCCATTCTTTCTAATAATTGAAAAATAACAATAAAAGATTAGAAAAATGAAGAAGGAACCAATTTGCAGATTCTTCCTCATCATTCCATTACCATAATTTTTCTTTGAATTGAATCTCCAATTTTGTTCTCTTCCCAAACAATAATCACAAACAAATATTCCCTCTTGTTGGCCAAATCACACTCCATGTTTTTCCTTTGATTTGAAATTATATCAAATTTAGAAGAATTTATAGCTTCCAATCGGATTCCCTTCTGAAAATCCATTACGTTCTTTAGTTTCTTCTTTTATTGTAAGTTTTCTTTTTAATGGGTGTTATTGTTTTAGTTGGTTTCCTGTTGTTAGTTATGTATTGATTCAGGATTTATTTGATTTTTCCTTCCTTGTGTTTGGCGTTCAGGAAGGAGATTGATTGAGAAATCCTTCAATGATATTATCTGTGAGGACCCTCTGATTGTTGTTACTGTTACATTTTCTGTTCATTTTAGTTGGGTTGTTTCATTTTCTTTCTAAGAGGCCTAACAGATGCATGTTCCTGGAATTTTTGTGAAATCGTTTGTCTTTCTGGGTGCCCAATATTGTTTTTGAGGCAGATTTTATCCCCAGATTGTAGCAGCTGTGGATATTCATGATTTGGGTCATTTTTAGAGGCTGGAGATGTCTACCCAGCAAGAAAATTTTGAACCAGTCAATGATGAAGGTAATATTTGATTTTGATCGTTGATTTCCTTTTGGCAGATCCAGTTTGACTGGAAAGAACATTCTTTGATCTCTTCCTGCTGTGTTTTGTCATTCTGAAAAATTCCGTAGGAGGAACTGACAACAGATCCTCTAATGGCCAAATGAGATTTGATTGCAGAAAACCAACTTTTCTGGGAGAAACCATTAATTTATTCAAGTAAATCATAGTAACGTTTTTGAAAGAAGTCATAGATCAGAATAACTATGATAGTAAGCACATTGCCCAATTTACTGTCCAACTGATGGTTTAGTGAAAGCAAAGCTTCTCATTTCTGATATTTAGAAAGAGAATTAAGGCAAATGGATTGAGAAGTTGCAGTTCAGCTGCATGTGGTGTATGGATTATAGGGCAATGTGTGGTAAAACATAGATGGCTTGTAATTTATTTGAATATCAAAAGGACTTTGATTGCTTTTTAGTGATTTGGGAAAAAAAGGTAAAACAGATTATTTAGTGAATCATTGAGAATCTTGGTACATTCGTAGGATATACCCTCCTGCTCTCTTGCAATCTTATGTTGGCCTACTAAAGGGAGATTCTAAAGTCTTCCTTTCTTCAAGGCTTGAAAGGAATGCCATTTATGCTGTATTGGTTGTTTTACCTGTTCCCTAGATCAACTGCATCTGATGCTTGTGTAGAATAAATATTACTGTGGTTTATTGCTTTTTGCTTGCAATGTCTTGTTATATGGTGTTTATCATTTGTGCATTTGGCATATTTTTGACATTCCAGTACAAGTGCTTTTTCATAAGCTCATCTAAAAGCTGTAGTTGTAGTGGGTTACCTTTTACAAATGAGAAGTTGCAGAATCAACTGCTGATTTTCATCTTCATTTGTTAGTATGTCCTTTGGTTGTCGAGCATTGGAAACATAACCTAATGTCAATTGGTTTCCGAAGAAAGAAAAAAGAAAATAACTTGGTGCAATATGCTGCTGAAGAGTGTGTAACATTTATCTGATATAGAGAGGATTAATGTTTAGGCCTCTTATGTGGCTTCTCATCTAGTGAATTATGGATTTTGACCTCTAATTATGGTGAAAAAGCTTTTGCTTCTCAATTTTAGCTGCTTAATTTATTTCCATCATTGTATAGCTTCTGATTGTGTATGTTATCCAACTTTGACTGAGGGACCTTGTGGAACTTGAGCGTATATATTCAGTCAATAGTAAATAATAATGTTGTCTCAGTTCATTGTATTCACATGTCATAACTATTTTATGAGAAAATGCTTGTATCAAGTAGGACAAAATTTATCGTCATTGGGAGGGTAATGCATGAGAGAGTTTCTCATTAAATATGACTAATTAATTTTGCTGGCAGCATGATTCTTTTGTTGTTTGAAACTCATGCTTTTTTAGCTTGTTGGTTTATTTTCCTTTCTGGTATAATTTTTTTTTGATATTAAGGACAAATTCCCCTTGATGAATTAATGTTCATAATCATCCTGTGCCTGTTACTCATTGATGGTGTTTTTTATTGGCTAAACGTTTAATACTAGAAGAACCGGAGTCCTGCCTGTATGATCTTCTGTGCTCAGATGCACCAAGTTGGAGGAATCAAAAGGATCAAAAGACATCTTCTGGTATGTTGAGCTTTGATTTTATGTCTGAAATACTCTTTCAAACTGATGCTTAAGTCTTAGAGGTCCTGGATCCATGAGGAGCTACTTTACATTATTTCAGAGTAAAGCAAACAGTGAATCCAAAATGAGGACCTTCTGGAGGCCCATGAAACTGCTCAGTGACATACTGCGCGATCGATTCACCCCACCTCTTTTCTCATCCAATCATAGCCAACTTCTTTCCTTTTTTGGGATGAAGTTCACTGCAAATTTGAATCCCCAAGGCTTGATGTTGTTAAGTTGCATATTAGAGCATAAGTTTATCCCTTCCATGAAATGATGTAGACTGATTCTTGGAGAGAAAATCCGTAAATTAGGTGCATTGTGCCTTTTTGCCATATTTTTTTCTGGGGCCTTTAGCTGCAATTTATTTGATGGATGGGTGTTTAGTGATGTTCGTATATTTTCTTTATTATCTGAACCTCTTGCTGTGACTATTCAGATCAGTCCAGTGACCCTGCAGCCATTACATCTAACTATTTGGTCTAAAACTAAAGAAAACTAGCAGATACAGCTGTTATAATCACATGGATCCAGATTTTGTTCACTAGTTTGTAATTGCAATCTTTTATCTGCTGAAGGATAATTTTTTACCATGCAAATCAGGAAAGAACTAAACCCTTGGATGCTATTGTCTTTCTATCTGAAAGGAATTTTTAAAAATTTAGCCTGTCTGATGACATATTATTGCAAGAGCATTCAGAGATGAAAAGACTAAAATTCGGTGCTGTAATGTGTTAGACTTCTTTGCTCTTCAACCAAACTAAGGAAGTTTGAAACCGTTTGTTCCTATTTTTCTTTAAAAAAGATTAAATTGAAGCCAATAATGGATGGAGCTAATAGTCAGCTGCAACTGTTTATTAGAACTCAAATGGTTGACCTCATTTAACAATTTAAAAATTCTTACCAGCTTTTGTAAACCTAATGATCTCTCTTTCTAAGACTCTTGGGGGGTTAGGAGATGGCTTAGGGATTGACTTTATATTTTCTCTTAGCTTTTTTGGGGGTATCACTTGATGAAGTTCAATTTTGTTCAATTAGGTACCCAGGGGAGGCTTGAGAAACTGTTGAAGCAGTCTGGCAACAAATTCTGCGCAGATTGTGGATCACCTGATCCAAAATGGGTGTAAGTATTGTCTGTTCATGAAACGATAATTTTTAGATAAAGATTTGCTCGCCCAGATAAGATTTGAAATACATGAAAAAAATCAGATTAAATAGAGGCAAAGTGCATGTGTTGATGGTTAAGTGTAATATTCTGTTTACCTTTTTTTTTTGCTTTTTCCTTTTTTTTTTTGTTTTTGTGTTGATCAAGTGATGTTAAGTAAGGTATCAGTAGACTTTTAAGAAATTGTCAATGTGGCCTCATGAACATGTAACAACTTATGTACACAATAAAGTGCACGAATTGTGGACCACCTGATTCAAAATTGGTGTAAGTATTGTTTGTTCACTAAATGGTAGCTTTTGGATAAAGATTAACTCACATCAGCAGAGAACTTCAGATTAAATAGAGGTGAAGTGTATGTGTTGATTGTTAAGTGTAATACTGTTTACCTCTGTTTTCTGCTTTGTTTTTTTTAATGTTTTTTTGTATTGGACTTGATATTCAATAGGGTGTCAATAAATTGTTAAGAAAATGTCAATCATGCATCATGAACACCTAATATTATGTAAACATTGAAATATGCGCATGAGGGTATACACTAAGAATTTTTAAATTTTTACTTGCATGCTTAATCATGCATATGCTGATACTGAGCTGAAGAGTGTGTATTTTGCTTTCTAATAGTACAAATAAGGAAGCTTCTACTAGCATTCTTCTTGCACTTTTGATTTCTGTGCATTTCTCTTTCTCTCTCTCTCCCAATTGCCATTATTTGAGTTCTTAATAGAGAAGGTTCAGAGTATGATCCCTTCCACAATTCATGATGGCATTAACTCATGTTAGGGCATCTTCATCACATATTTAACCTGGGCTTCACCTTGTTTTGACTATTTCTTTTCGTGGATATCAGATCATTAAGTCTTGGAGTATTTATCTGTATCAAGTGTTCTGGGGTACATAGAAGCCTTGGGGTGCATATATCAAAGGTAGACAATCTCTAACCTTGTCGTGAACAACAGAATTTCATAATAACTCTTTTAGATATGTTTTGTCTCGTACTTTCTAGCATGGTTGAGGTACTTGTAGTTCAGTTTAAGTTAGATATGTTACTATCTACAGAATGTCAAAGAGAGAGAAATGTAAACAATGTGTGGAAGTGGAAAAATCCAGTAGCATAATCAGAAGCTGAATCCCATGTTGCTAGTCTGGCAGCTCTTTCCTTCTTTTTTTTTTAAAAAAATCTATGAATATGGCCACATTCAATTTAAGTCCTACTCAATTCAATTAAGATGAAAATTACATTAGGTCCATTAGCCCCAAAGCCCTGCCTCCTTCCCGTTTCTAAATGTTAAAAAAAGAATAACAGAAAAGGAAAATTCATTTTAGCTGCTTTTAAGGGAAGGATAATAACCTGAGTAAACCTTGGGTAAAAACAGTTGGCTAATTGGAGAACTTTCTCTCTCTGTTACGGAGCTTCCTAATTCAATCAAAAATCATGCCAGGTTCTATCTGTGAAGTTAGATGACTGGACAGATGAACAAGTTGATGCCCTGGCAGGTCTGGGTGGTAATACTACAGCAAACAAGAAGTACGAAGCTTGTCTTCCTGGTAACCTCAGAAAACCAAAACCAGACTCTTCCATAGAGGAGCGTTCTGATTTCATTAGGTAATTATAGGTTATTTGGTCTTAGCATTTTGCAACAACCTCTTTTGTTCTAAAGTGGGATTCTACTTGGAAAACAGGAGAAAATATGAGCAGCTGCAATTCTTGGATACCAAGGAACCGATCATGTGTCCCTATCCTAATAGAAATGCAGCATCCTCCCTAGCTTGTTCTTCAAATCACCGCTCTACCAGACATCGCATTGGACATGCATTTCGTAATAGTTGGGGAAGGAAAGATTCTGAGAGCAAGGGCCCTAAGAAGAGCAGCTCCTTGGTAAAACTTTTCTATTTGATTAATATTTACCTCTTCACTAATTTTTTATCTTATTTATTTACTAATTTTATGATGCAGTTGCTTTCTGATAATTCCCTTGGAAGAAAGATTGAACAAGTGCATCTAACACATTTCACAAAAATTTGAATTACTATTTTATGGGTTAATCCTTGAATAATTGTTAGGTTGCCAATTATTAATCATTATTTAAATGCAGTATAAGTAGGCTGTAAATTGAATACCTTTATTGCATATAGTACAAGTTAAAAGGCAATGGAACAAGGTGTTAACTAGATAGCAAATATAGAAATGTTGTTACCATGCAAGGAAAAATATAAAAATGTGCCATATGTGTTCTCACTATGATATGTATGCTGAATCTTGGTATTGGAATATACTATTTATAGGCAGGTATGGTTGAATTCGTTGGGCTGATAAAGGTCAATGTAGTGAAAGGCACCAACCTGGCTGTCCGAGATGTGATGAGCAGTGATCCGTATGTCATTCTTGCATTGGGTCACCAAGTGAGCTTCTCTCCTCCTTAAGGACCTCTTGACAGTAATATAATGTTCAACTTAAACATGTTAACAAGATGTAGTTTCATTTTGGTCAGTGATGTACTTCTTTATAATTTCGTTTTGCAGTCAGTGAAGACGCGTGTCATAAAAAACAACCTAAATCCAGTCTGGAATGAAAGTCTAATGTTATCAATCCCAGATCACATCCCTCCTTTAAAAGTGGTGAGTTTCAGTTTCTGGAAGGAAAGTATTGCTTGGAAGGTAACAATGGATTTATACAAGGGAGAGGCCTAGGAAGTGTTCGAATAGTCATCACGTGGCTTTTCCCATCTAGGAGACTCTGAATACTCCAAACAGTCGATTCTAATACCTTCGTAACAATTGTAACACTGAATTCTAGACTTGTTGTTGAGTTAATCTTACTAAGACTTTGTCTGAATGGTTATGCAGCTTGTATACGATAAGGATACATTCTCGACAGATGACTTTATGGGGGAGGCCGAGATTGACATTCAACCGCTTGTAAGTGCTGCAAAAGCCTATGAGAGCTCAACA
This sequence comes from Carica papaya, assembly GCF_054855325.1. Classification (NCBI taxonomy): domain Eukaryota; kingdom Viridiplantae; phylum Streptophyta; class Magnoliopsida; order Brassicales; family Caricaceae; genus Carica; species Carica papaya. Next base: position 1,135,637 of record NC_142316.1, on the reverse strand, counting down.
ATCAACGAGTCGATGCAGCTGGGGAAGTGGGTGGCAAGCATAGACAACACCTTAGCAAAAGATGGTATAATCACCCTAGTTGATGGAAAAGTAAAACAAGAAATCAGTCTTAGACTGCAGAATGTTGAGAGGGGGGTGCTAGAGATTGAGCTCGAATGTGTCCCTCTTACTCAGTAGTTTGTGACTTGAGGTTAAAACGAACCTTTAATCTAGGAAGCACTTTGCAGCCGAGACAGAATTTTTTTCTTTTCACACCCGTAGTTGTGTGCCATTTGAAAGAGTAAAGGATTAGGGGTCATTTTTTCCCCCCTGAAAGTTACATGGATCGATTGTAGATTTAGAAAATTGCGATCCAAATGGCAAACTGGATTTCCCCAAATCTTATGCTGGATAGTTTGAACGTTCATTGGCAACTGAAGCTTCTAATGTCATATTCATGTATCACCATTCTGATGTACATCCATGCACAAGCTCAGAAAGGATGGTACTTTTTGTGTGTGTATATATGGATTTTTCATGCTCAAGTTCAGAAGGATGCTAGTTTGTGTGAATAGGTCTCTTACACTAATTGCTGATGCAAATAGAAATGTTAAATCAAACTATTTTTTTTTTATAGTTTTAACTATATATGAAAAAGTAGGTAGATTTGTAGATTAGAAAATGTTTAAATAGTTTTACCTATTTTAATAAAAGTAATTAATTAACTTTACAATTTTAACTTTGTTTATAAAGTATAAATTATTTGTGTTTTTTTTCGGTCGAATGTTTTTTTTTTAAATTTAATTATCTTATATATAAATTGCATTATCAATAATAAAATAATTTAATAATTAAAATTTTTATATTTTATTTAATAGTAATTAATTTAAATTTTATTAAAAAATATTTTATATATAAATTATAAATTCATTATAATTAATTTATAATATTAACTTCTTTGAAACCGAAAATAGTTTTGGTGAAACTATCAGGTTAAGGCTCGTTATAATCGCAATAGACTAAGTTTACACACTCGTGCACGCACACACGCACAACACACACGTGCACGCACACACGCACAACACACACGTGCACCCACACACGCGCGCGCACGTGCACCACACACATGTGCGCACACACGTACCACACGCGCGCACACATGAGCTTCTTCCTCGTATTAGTTAATAAGCTTCGAATAAATTAGTTTTTAGAATTTTTAGTTCTTTGCACCTAAAGTTAAAACAATATTTATTATAAAAAATATATAAAATTTTATTCAACTGTGAATAATTTTATTTAACTACAAAATATACAGTTAAAATTTTGAATATTTTCATAAATCATATTTTTCAACTCCTGTAATCTACCCATGTATTTTCATAACTTACCCTTTTTCTCATTTAACATAAATTCAATCAACAACTATGGAGTTCAATGGAAATGGATGCTAAAATCCTACATGACCAATCAAATCCCCTGTCAAGTTTCAGCAAAGCAAGAAAGCAAGGAAGGTTAAACAGCAGAGAAAACAGAAAAAATAGAAGATTTTCGAACAAAAAGAAGAATACTTTCAGCTATTTTTATAACTTCGATTCGCCATAATCTTACTAAAGATTCCGCTAAGACTTAGGGAGTTCATGCACCGAAAGCTGACAACTAAATTATGAGAATCTATTGTATCCGGCGAATCATAAAGATTGAAATAGTAGTGAAATATAAGACTCGAGGTCGAGTCGTTAACTTTTTAATCAGAATGGTATGCTATCCGAAATAGATAGTTTTTTAACAACGAAAAAAAATCGATTAAACAGACATGATTTAGAACAAAACAGAAATAATCCATTAATTTGCAGCATCTCCAAGTTCTCACATTTCAAACCATTGTCCTTCCTAGATACTAGCTACTTTAAAGATGGGTTAAGTGGCTCATAAAATCATGTTATAAATCGTATGCATCAAAACTAATATTGATATGTACAGAAACTAACTATGAATTGAACAACAATAGACCCAAATATTAGTTAAAAGTTAAAAACCTAAAAAATGCGCCAAAGTTGTGGCGACATCACAGGCATCCCAAAACAAGCAACTCAGAAGAGAGTAATCAGGCGAACAGAGCAATCGTTCTCGAAGATAATCCCCATCAATCATCAACAACAATTATATGTTGGTTGCTACACCATTCCGATTCCCAACAAGGAACAAACTTATGTTGAATTTCATGTACAAACACATTTGAAAATCAATTCCTAAATAATGGTACTTCAAAGATAATGCATTAGGAAATATATCTCCAGTGCAGTAGATTGTTCGATATGAAAACTTAAGAACATCTAAGTACAAGCATTGAACATAGACAAGGGTACTAAATGAACCCATTATCATTACAAATTTTTTTTCTTTTTTGTTTTTCCAAGCTTTTACACATCCATTATAGCATATAACACTAAGTATTTACAATCAATTATAGGGAGAACCAATCTCCTTAAACATAAGATTCAATCAAAATGCATCAACCAATCTGCATTTTGATCACATACGCTATTATAATGTCATAACCCTGTCAACTCTGACAATCAAGCATCATCAGTTCCTTACCGATGAATCCACAACAACAAAAAGAAGAAAAGAAAAAGCCTATGAATTCAAAATATCTTTTGAATTCATAATGTAATCATACCATCAGAATATATGCATTGATGAAATCCTTTGTGAGGAACAAATCACCATTTATTAACAGGTTGTTCATGAACAGCAATCCGGGCACCGTTTCAATCCATTCTCATTACACTCTAGGCACCTCTTGAGCATATTCTCATCCTCATCAAAAACCTTCCTACTCCCACTACAATTCCCACAAGGCACAAACCTTACATCCCCACAACCCTGGCAAACAAACCCTGGCTCTCTAACAGAGAACCCTTCAAGAATCTTGGCTAATTCCCCAATCTCAAACATGCTTTTGATCACATCAGCACCACCCACATGCTTCCCTCTGATGAAAACCTGAGGCAAACTCACATTCTTCTCCCCCAAAACACTCTGCAATTCCTTCCTGTATGCTGAATCCATCGAAATGTCCCTCTCATCAATCCAAACCCTAAACCCTCTGAATATCATCCGTACCGCATAGCAATCCTCGTATGTCCTTCTAACTCCTCGTAAACTAGTGAAATACACCACAATTCGATCCTCCGTGCCCGGTAGCCGGATGGTAGAGCAGTTGAAACTCGAAAAAGGAGAGACCCTAAAATCAGGCACGGTGGATTTCACGGATTTCAGCTTTGTTTGCGGTGATTCATTGGCAATGGATTTAGGGGATTTGGAGGATTCAAATAATCGGCAAAGGTTCTTGACCTTTCCTCTGATCGAACTCCCCATCGATTCAATTGGATTGTAGAATTTAGTGATGGATGTTGTCCGGTTGAGAGAGAGATTGGGGTAGGCTTTGGGGGTTCCATCAATGGAGGTCGCGTGAATGGTAAGCGAACGACTGAACAAGGAGGAAGATGAGGTAGAGGATGGACGAGACTTAGCTTTTCCCGTAAATTCCATGTTGTTTTCGAATTCCGCCATTAACCCAAATCAAGAAACGAAACAGAAACAAAGAATTCAACAACCTCCAGCGGAAAATTCTTTTTTCAGCTTCGGGTTAGCTTCCCAAAAATCGAGGGCTAACCCAGAATTGAAAAACAAACTAAAATCTTTCGCAGCCCCCAACAAAACCAAGAACAAGAAACAAGACAGATAAGAGACCGTACCCCAGAGCGGTGTCGGATGCGTAATTCGCGGGCAGAGAAGATGATGGTTGGGTTAAAAAGCGATGTCGTTTCTTCAGGTGGATATTCCTCGCTTCGCAGGCGGAGTTTTTCTGGGATGAAAATCGGGAGATATGGTGTCGGTTGTTGAAGAAAACGGAAAGAGAAAGATACTAAATGAAAAAAAGAAGATTCAAACGTGAAGCTGCGTAGAACGGAAGAAAAGGAAGAAAGCAGGAAAAAGACATGAACTTGTTTGGATAGAAATTTGATTTTCAGAGAGAGGAAAAGAGGAAGAAGAAAACAAAAAAGAAAAGAACAGGCTTTTTGGGTCAGCTCACCGCCTTTGTTTGAAAAACGCGGCTGTCATATCATCATTACATACACACACACACACACACACACACACATACATATATATATATATATACACACGCAGGTGACTCTCTGTTATTTTTTTTTTGAAATAAATATGGTGATTTATTATTTAATTTCAGTTGGCTATTAAATTTGAAACCCACCTAATCCCTCTGTTTTCAAGTCCATAGTTACACTGATTTATACTGTTTTATAATATATATATAACTGGTATAATAAAATAAAATAAAATAAATTTTATAACAAATTAAGATTTTAAATCTTATTTTTCCATATTTGTTTGATTTAAATATGACCCTTTTTTTTCTTTATTTTATTCCAATTTTACAGATATTATTTACCATATATATGTATATATTAGCACATTATATAATTTTTTCCAAATATAAATTTTCTTTCCTATTTTCTCTTTTGGGTAATATACATTTCATCATATTTACTACTATAGTTCCACAAAAGGAAAGTATTAATTAAATTAACATTTTTTATTCTCATTTTTTTTATATCCAAATTTATTTTTCTTCTTCTTCTTCTTCTTCATTTTTTAATCAAATAGTTAATTTAATTATTGAATTATAATTCATGCTAAAAATTTAATATTAATTTTGATTATAATATATAATTAAATACTTTATTTAAAACCCTAATCCAATCTCCTTAACAGCCCAAGTCCAAATCATTCACTTATTAAAAAGAAGCCCACATGGGTCAACCCATATAAAAACGACACCGTTTAATGAACCCAATATTTGACAAAACCACTTTTTTGTGTTATATAAATAAATGTTACAATCATTACCAAGTAGTATTATAAAATATCAATACTCTTCCTATTTTTTCTTATACAAATATTTTTTTTAAAACAAAAACACTACAATTCTCATTGTTATTATAGCTGTCGTTACTATTATAGTTATTACTACTTGTTTGCTAGATTGTTACGGTTATCATTCTCGTTAAATTCGTTAGTATCACTATTATCAGTAATAGAATTTTTAATATTATACTACTTATTTTTGTACCTAATCGTTATAAAAATACGATAAAGTAGAAATATAGTTCATGAATAATATATTTATCCCGCCTATCATGTTATTCTACCAATGTACCAAACCTAGTGTTTCTTATTTATATGGGTTTTTTTTTAATTATTTTATTAATTTATTGATCTATATATAGAGCTTATAATTAGGAAGATGAAAGTACAAATCAATAGCTAAGTAGACATATTTTCTCTTACTTTTTATAATATGATTTTTGAATGTACAAACTTTAAATGTTTAATTATCTTTCACAATATATTTACTTGCATGATTTTTTATGTGGATGTAACTTTTCTATTTGTTTTTTTTGCTTTATTTGGTAAGTAAGATTTGATCTAACAATGTTTGAACTTTTTCAAGCATAAAAATAATTAGAACTTTATGAATTGATAAAAGTAAATAAATACTATGAATGATTATAAAGTTTACTTATTTTAGTTATATGCTTGTAAATTATATATATATATATATATATATGGTTCTTAATGGATTTGAATAATAATATTTTAATTAACAATATAAATATAATTTTTAAAATTTTGTGCAATTACTAGGTAATGGGTAGGTTGTAGAAGTTTTTATAAAATGGTTGAACATTTGTAAAAGTCCAACTTATATAAACGAAAAAGTCGTTGGTATAATTTATTAACTTATACTGAAAACATACTGATATTTGTATGTACCATAAAATATGTTCTTATAACCAATTAAGTTATTCGTATAAACTCAATAAATATGATAAAAATATAGTCGTTGATATATCTTTTAAGGTTTATATCAATAAAATATGACTATATAGCGATGATTTTTATTGTAACTACAATTTTTTATTTAGATATAAGTTTATTATTTTTTTTATGCTCTATTTGGGTGAATAAGAACAAGATTAGATTATAATAAATTTCAAGCTTCATCAATGTACAAATAATTAGAAAATGAAAATAGTAATTGTTTCTCAACAAAGTTAAAATAATTCAAACCATAAGTACATAAATGAAATTACAAGAGAAATTATTTTATTTTATAACTTTCTCTCTTTCTAGATAATTTTATGAATATATAAATATATATGTTATTATTGCTGAATTTGCAAGATCAAAATCTCTCCTTCAAGATGTGAGTCTTGAGTCCTGGAATGTGAATATTTGAGATGTAATCCTTCCAATTTATGTTGCCAACATTGAACCCGAAATTCTTCTTTTCTTCCAATGACATCTCTTCCATCATCTTCCGCATATTACTACTATCAAACCTAACATCAATGATTTGTTTTTTTATCAACGATAATTAGTATGACATATTTTTAAACATTAAGTTGTATGTGTATAATTTATGATATATTCAAAAACGTTTCAACTCTAAAATATATAATTATATGTGTCACTGTAGTGTGTGTATGCGTGTGTTTGGACTTTAATTAAAAAAAAACTTACAATCCGTGGTCGAACATGTAGGGCTTGTACAAATTTGCCAATTGAATTAAGTATTCTACTTTTCTCTTGGCTTGTTTATGAAGTTTCTGATGCAGCTCTATATCTGGACTTGTTTTCAATTCTCGTGGTCTCATGACATTGTATATATAGGTCGAGTATTCGTCCATGGACTTCAAAAATTCAAGTTTTTTAATCTCGGTTTTCATCAGTGGACAACCAATAAAGTGTTCATAACAAAACTTGAATATATCCCCCCACAACACTGGATTCATGTCTGACGATCCCATGTGGTACACGTTTACCTCTGGTTTTCTTGAAATTCCATTTTTTGCCATGGCTGCCAATGTCGCATTCACAACCATGTCGACAGGGATCTACAAGATTTTTTTTAAATATATTAAAGATGAAGAAAATTATGATATTGAAGAAGTAAATCAATATATTAAATAGAAAATAAATTAGATTCTTAAAAAAGAAATAAATTAGAACGTTAAAGAGAAAACAAATTAGGTTACATAGAAAAAATAAATCTTTTATAGTTAATTGTCCATTTCCTTTCTTTTTATAGAAAAAAAAGTATATATATATAGAATTATAATATTCAATGAAAAATACATCAATAAAAAATTATTTTTAATATGGTGTTAGAGATTTAGGTTAAAAAATTTTTAAACTCTTTTATAAATCCTATTCACATATTATAAAATGTCATTTCTAAACAGAAGATTTATTATAGGACACTACTATACCTTTTGTAATGACAATCTAATCACCTAGAGAAATAAAAAACAAAATGTAGTTGGTAGATCAAGTTTGTAATTAAAGTTTTAGACGATAATGCAAAAGGGTATGTGAAATATTATAGATAAAAGAAATTTTGGAAGATCTTAGAATCAAATAGGAAGATCCTCTATATCTATATTAGGATAATAAGTCGACCACAAGTATCGTTCATAATTCGATGCAACACGACTGAACCAAATATATTGAGATTAATAGACATTTTATTAAAAAACATTGACAACGGCTTAATATGTACATCATACATGTCTACTATTCTCAACTTATAAACAAGTTAACCATAAAACAATCCAACAATCCAACATTCCAAACTCTTATCGGTAAGTTGAGAATGAATTTTATTTATTTCTAAATTTTAAGAGAAGTGTTAAATAGGAAGAAAATCGTGGTATTAAAAAAGAAATAAATTAAGATGTTAAAAAATATTAAAAAAAAATAAATCAGACTGTTAGAGAAAAAATAAATAACAGTGTTAAAATAGAAACAATCAGGTTAAAAGAGAAAAATATATATTTTGTAATTAATTGTATTAAGTGTATATTTCTTTTTTCCTGGTTCAAAACATGTACATATAGAGTTATAATATTCATGAAAGATATATTAATTAAAAAATTATTCTTAACAAAATAGAATATAAATATAAAAATTGGCATTTAATAAAATCCAAATTGATAGTAATTTATCAACTGAAGGACAAAATTTGAATATGATCTTACAACATCTATAACCGCTTGGCAATCTCCAACAAGGACTGGTAGGTTGCCTTTCCCATACTGCAAAATCAATGGATCTAGAACTCTGATATATATATATATATATATATATATTCAGATCAGAGGAAACCGAATTTGTTAACTCGTAGTAAATTGACAAGTTTAATATTAACTAATTAATGTTAAGAAAAGCAAGAAACAAATTGAAAAATATATATGTATGTGTGTACATACTTATTCCCTTGAATCCAACCAGGAAATGGTTCTTTATAAGTGCTCTCAATGGCACTGGGACGAATTATGACTACTGGTATCTGCTCTCTCGACTCTGATATCACCATCTCTGCCATAGCTTTTGTGAATTGATATGTGTTTTTCCATCCAAACATTCTTGCTCTAATTTCATCATTATAACTAATTAATTGTAATTAACAAAGTAAATAGTCATAATTTAAAAAAAAATTGTCACCTTTGCAAACCCAGATCCTTCATCTTTTGATTTACTTCCTTTACATGAAATGTTTCAGCTAATGTCGAAGCTAATTCTACTTCAGCATCTACGTTCAGTTCGGGGACATGATCTTCCGAACAGAATGATCTCTCTGCAGCAATGCTTTGACCCATCAAGAGAGGTTTCTCCATGCTTCTCCCTTGCCTATCTCCATTAACATATGCTGCAACAATTTTGAAACATTAGTTGAAGTAAATGTACATATATACAGGTATAAGTAGGACTTGAGTAAGTACTAATGTAACATCTATTTCACATACCAGTTGATACGTGCAAAAAAAGACTAAGTTTTGTGCATTTCTTTGCGAAGCGTAGGAGACGAGATGGTCCTATAGTGTTCGTGTTTAAAGCAATGTCATACCTGTATTATAATCATATATAATTAAGAACTGTGACTATATATATATATGACAAAGGAATGTGATTGTGTATAAACCTTTCATGCCAGTTTGTATTGGCAGCAGAATTAATAATGACGTTAACTTTTTTGGCGATCTCATCGGCTGTATCAGCATCCATCCCCAGATCAGGCTCATTCATGTTCCCAACAACTGGCACCAGCTTGCTCATCATGAATTCTTCATAAGATTCTCCATGTATTTGCTTCAGGCATTTGAACAGTTTGGACTCTATGATCTAAAAAATATGAAAGCATGTTACTTTGTATATATATATATCCGTTAACAAATATCTATCTGCAAGCACATACTTCAGTATACAATCTGGCCTTGGCTGCTTCCTTATCTTTTGCATTGATCAACAGGAAGATGCTGGCAACATCTGGAATTGTGCGCAACATTTTCTCGACGAAAGCTGCAGTTTTTAGATTAAATGCATTATGGGTCATCTGAGTAAATCAAACATGTTAGTTTATATATATATAGGAGGTACTGAGTAATGTATGTACAAACTATATTACCTTTACCAAGAAATCCAGTTGCACCAGTGAGAAAATAGTTTTTGCCCTGAAGAAAATTGGCAATGCCAATACCATGATCAGACATATCCACGGTAGCAGATGAATTTCCCTTTCTAACATCAACATGATCTGCTGTTACCGATGATGTTGTGTTCTGACAAGAGATTCTAATTGGTCGTCTTGTTGAAATATTATCAGAACAATGAAAGTTGGAGGAGAAGATGTTTTCTATGGAGGTGGTGATTGGGAGGCAGCTTCTGGGAAATGCATTTTTGGAGAAGGAAGCCTGGAATAAAGAGTCCATTATGTCACAACTCCTCCAAACAATGGCTTCTTGTTTATATGCCACAGACATAGAGGCTTGTTCGATATATATATATACATATATATCGTTATAAAAAATAAAATGATACACGTGTTATAATTAATATAAAGTTAATAATATTCAAATTTGATTTGAATATATAAGCTCGAAATTATTTAAACTGGTCTTTTGATACACCATGTGCTCATTGTAGATACTCTTATAACAGTTAGTGTATTTAAAATGGAAGAATCAAAAGCATTATTTAGGGAACAATTGTTTAATATGTAAACTACTTGTTAACAAGAAAGAAAAAAAGCATGTGTGATAAAGTGGATCATGGGCGACATGCTGTAAATATTAGTTTATACTCTATATATATATATAGTATAAATATGTATGTATATGAAGGTGACGGACACAGAGGATTATCATCTTATTATGATGATTCTTGTATTACTAATTATACATACAAATATATTTTTTAGGTTAAAATATAATTTCCATACTACCACCGACTATTATTTGATTTGATTGCTTATTTAATTTTATATTAAATTAGTTCTTATATTTTTTAAAAAATTTTGAATTAATCATTCTTTATCATTACCGATTAGCATCATTAACATCTAGTGTCACGTTTAATTAGTTTTGATAGGTTACATCTTTTTGGTATGCTGTTAATTTGTGAGGACGTATCATGACATCTGACACGAAAAAAAAAAATATAAATAATAAAATTTTAAAAAATGTTTAAAGCGGTTGCGAGAGAAACTAATTTTAAGTAATACTTTATTGAAAATAAAATGAAGAAAAATGAAAAATGAATAGAAAAACTCAAATTTCAATTTGTTTACATGAGGATATATAAGTATTAATATAACTTTTAAAATTTCAAGTACATGAATTATAATTAAATACAATACATGAATAACTTAAAAAAAAAACTCAAAAATACATATATTACGTATTATATGTGCTCATTTTAGTTACTCTGATAATATTTTTGTACTTAAAATGAAAAAAATCAAAAGCATTACGTGTTATACATATTGGAGTTTTTTGATATTACGCTAACAAAATGACGAAGATAATTGTTTAGATAACAATCATTTAATAGTGTTACAATAGTGACATGTCATAAAATTCTATAAAAAATGATTAATATTAAAAAATTTGGAGTTATCACATATCTTATTAGAGTGGGATTAGACGTTAGGACATACATAGGAAAAATTAGAGATTAAGAGTTTGATGTGGTATAAAGTAGGAAGGTATAAGACACCCATTTTGTGATAGAGAGTAAGTGACTAAATATATTTTGCATTCATATTTATTAATATCAAATCTATAGTGCAGATGTGTAATCGTGATCTTCTTACTCTAAATTTTCATTCCAACCCTAAAGAGATGAAGTGATTATGAATACATCTAAATAGAAAAAGGAAAAGAAAAGAAAATAAATTACGATAAAATTAATCGTGTCATTGTCCTTTTCAGATTTTGCATAATCGTCGTCATCATGCTTCCCAAAGTGTGAAAGAAACTTGCTAAAAATAAAATCGTTATGTAAAACCATTCCTAAGCTCCTATTTACACATAGTGATTAATGTAAGTACGATCGATCTATGACTAAAGATATGGTGGCATCAATCAATAATACAAAGGCTAAGCAAATGTCGAGTTTTGGCTATAGGAAATCGTTATTAAAGTATTCTATGCTCAATCCTACGAAGTAAATCCACATTGTCACCCTATTAATGACCATCTCTTCAGGTGGTCCTCTTGATCTAGTGCTCGGAAATTAAGTCATCTTGATCTGAAATGGTTAAATAAGAGGTAAGCTATATTAGTCCAGTAAGGACATCACACTATATCACCGATACAGAAATAAAAGTTGGTAGAACATAAAAAATAACCAATTGAACACTAAATTTAAAACAATACATTTATAAAAAATAAAACCATTTACTGTTCACTTACCATTGTGGAATTTATGAAAACAACCTATAAAGACAATAATATCATAAAGATCATAACTTCATGCATAATCAGTAATATAAAATATATCATAAATTTATATTCATTAACAATAACTAAATCATAACCGTCTCTCATTTCTCCAGCCCACTAGTATCCATGGGGATCCATAGGGGTGTCTCCGTTATACGTGAACTATTTTCCTTAACAATCTTAATTACAGAGCTGTCCCTATACTCCGTCCGGTATGAGTGCCAAGACATTAAAACCTTAATACCCCATCCGGTATGAGGGTGAAGCGGGCCGTCCCCATACCCTATCCGGTATGAGTGCCAAATTTCTAAGTCTCCATACTCCGTTCGGTATGAAACAACGTTTACGGTAGGGTTCTCTATGAACCCGGTCCGTCCACCATCTCCTAGGATATCTAGTGAGGCTGTCGTCTTATCTGTTTATTTGATCACACCCATTTCCTATTTTCTCTTAGTCTCTGTTACCAAATCAAATATAATCAAATAAAGAAATAAACATGCATCAGGTAACACAATCATGTCTCAAATCTCAAAATCAAACAGTGGTTAAGTAAGACAATAATACATGCATTTGAACCCTAAAATAGATAAACCAGAAATCATCATACTTTTAGACTGCAAGATCAATTATGCACATTTTCTAAATTCACACAAAATATCGTATTATTATTTATTCAAACTTCAATTCCATGATAGAAAATAGGGTGAGGGTTCCTTACTTGATTTGACGCCGAAAAGCTAAATAGTTTACTGTGTCTACGGGCGGTCCCTGATCCCTGAATTTTTCTTCGGGAACTGAAACGCGCTTATAGTACCTATAAATGTCCCAAATAACCCAAAAATCAGTACCAGGGCCTATTTGGCCAATTTCAGAAATTCGACACGGAGGCGATCTGCCTCGGGTTGGCTATTTTCGGCAATTTTCAACCGAATTCAGCCAAATTTGCATCAGTCTCTGTGAGAAAATACACTTAGGGCCCTCGATTAGCCCAAAAAAATATAGAAAACTGAAACTCACTGGCGGCGGGTCTCTTCGGTGCGGCGGCTCCTCCGGCTCACGTTGTGATTGGGCGTTTTGCTTCGGTCAACCTGTAGAGAAGGAAACAGTGATTACAACAGGGAAAAAATCACATCGAACGGGAATTGGGAAGGGCCTTATCAGAGGCATTTTTTGAAATACCCTACGGCGGTGTCGCCGGGCTTTGCCATTGTTTTTCGGCTAATTAGCCGGTCTTTTTGCTTCGATTTGGTCATGGTGTGGTTAAAATTAAATTCTGAGCAAATGGTGAAATTTTTACCTCGTTTGGTGGTCGAAAATTATTTCGGTGCGGCGGCGAGTGGCGATAGTCGGCTCCCCGGCAGCTGGGTTGTCTTCTTTGGCGAGGGGTTATGGCAGCTAAGTTTAGGGTTTGGGTGCAGATGAGGTTATTTATACCCATCCGCTTTTGATTTGTGCCGTCGATCGCTTTTGATCTAGACCGTCCGATCGCGATTAAATAGGGAGTGAATTTGGACTGTTCATCGCGATTCAATCTGAACCGTTCGTGCGCGATTCAATCTGGGCCGTCCGTGTGCGCTTCCAATATGAGCCGTCCGTGCGCACGGGAACGGACCTCAGCTGTTCGATCGCGTGCACGCGGATTACCCACATGGCTTCCCCTGTGTGGCCTCCCGTGTCAGCGCCTCTGCCACTTGGCGCATCCTGGTTGGTTGGGGTTACTGATCGGGCATCTGACGTGGCACAATTTTTTTAAATTATGTTTTAACTCTCGATTTTTAATTTTTCTTTCAAAAAATGCTCCAAGAACCTAAATTTTTACCCCTTTTTCCTAAAATTATTTTTAATTTAATCATTAACAAATTTTTACCCATTTTTTGATTAAATTAAAATAAATAAATAAATAAATAACTATATTAAAAAAATAAAAATAAAGATAAAAGAAATTATTAGGTGTTACAACTCTCCCCCCTATAAAAGAAATTTAGTCCCTCAAATTTGTCTATCACTCTCAATCGAACAGCTGAGGATACTGAGTTCTAAAGTCTGATTTTAGTTTTCATGTAGCCTCCCTCAGTGTGTGGTTCTGCCATACGATCTACAAAGGAAATTTTTCAGTTGTGGAGTAATCTGCTCTTTCGATCTCAATGCTGACTGGTACTTCCTCGTAAGATAAATCCTCATAGAGTGGAAGATGTTCGTGGGCCAATACATGAGAGGGATCCGGGTTGTACTTACATAACATAGACACATGAAACACATTGTGGACCTTAAAAAGTTCTAGAGGCAATGCTAGTCTGTAGGCGGTAGTACCAATCCTGCCTAAGACTTCAAATGGTCCAATAAATCGGGGGTTCAGTTTTCCCCTCCTGCCGAACCTACTGATTCCTTTGAAAGGAGTGACCTTAAGGAACACCCGGTCGCTTTCCTCAAATTCTAAATCTCTCCTCTGGGTGTTCGCATAACTCTTCTGCCTACTCTGAGTCGTCTTAATGTTCTTCCTGATCTTAACTATTTTGAATGTAGTCTCCTCTACCAGCTCTGGACTGAATAGTTTTTTATCGCCCACTTCTTCCCAATAAATCGGCGATCTGCATGGACGCCCATATAACGCCTCATACGGAGCCATGCCAATACTCGCTTGGTAGCTGTTGTTATAGGCGAACTCTATCGGAGGTAGATGGTCATCCCAATGGCCCTGAAGTCAAGAACACAAGCTCAGAGTATATCCTCAAGTATACGGATTGTCCTTTCTGACTGTCCATCAGTCTGAGGTGGGAATGCAGTACTGAGGGATAGCTTCGTTTCCATGGCTTGCTGAAAGCTACTCCAAAATCGAGAAGTGAACTTGGGATCCCTATCGGACACCACTGTCACTAGGACTTCATGAAATCTGACTACTTCTCGGATATATATTCTTGATAACTTGTTCAAGGGATCAGTCATTCTGATGGCTAAGAAGTGAGAAGACTTGGTAAGCTGGTCGATAATTACCGAGATGGAATCATATCCTGAGTGTGCCTTAGGTAATCTTGTCACGAAGTCCATGGTGATATGTTCTCACTTCCATTATGGGATCGGTAATGGCTGAAGTAGCCCACCTAGGCGTTGATGCTCTACTTTGACCTGCTGACATACCAAACACTTAGAAACAAAGTCAACTATATCTCTTTTCATTCATTTATACCAAAATTGGGGTCACATACTTTGGTACATTTTAGTACTTCCGGGATGCATGGCAAACTTTGAGGTATGGGCCTCTGTTATGATGTCTCTCTTTAACTTACTGTCACCTAGAATACACACCCTGTCCTAAAATCGGAGCAACCCATCAGTGGAGACTCAGAATTCTGAGCTAACTCCCTGTTCTGCATCTTTCTTGAGGGCTATTAGGGCGGGATCGGCTGACTGAGTTTTTCTTATTCTCTAGATTAACTCAGGCTGAACGGTTAGATGACCCAAACATGTGACTCTCTTTAAGTCCTGAAGCCGAACCTGTTGTGTGGCTCTAATCTGCCTGCATTCTGAAACCATCAAATAAGCTAATATATCTGTACTTTTTCTGCTGAGTGTATCGACTACAACATTGCCCTTACCTAGATGATACAAGATGTCACAATCATAGTCATTAAGAAGTTCTATCCACATTCTCTGACGCATGTTGAGATCCTTTTGAGTGACTATGTGTTTCAAACTCTTGTGATCGGTATAGATCTGAAAGGTCTCTCCATATAAATAATGATGCTAAGTCTTCAAGGCGTGTATGATTGCGATAAGCTCTAAGTCATGGGTGTGATTGTTTTTCTCATGATTTTTTAACTATCTAGACCCATAGACTATGACCTTTCTATGCTGCATTAAAACACAACCTAGGCCTATATAGGAGACATCACTGTAAACTGTATATCCCCCCGATCCACTTGGTAAGGCTAGCACAGGTGCAGTAGTCAGCCGCTTCTTTAGTTCTGAAAAACTTCTTTCACATTCCTCATTCCACTCAAACTTGATATTTTTCTTTGTGAGCCGGGTCAGGGGAGCAGCTAGACTAGAAAATCCTTCAACAAACCTGCGGTAATAGCCCGCCATTCGCAGAAAGTTACGGATCTTTTTAACTGATGTCAATTTCTCCCTGCCGAGCACTGCTTAAACTTTTTCAAGATTCACTGATACTCCATCTTTTAATATGATGTGTCCTAGGAAGGTGGTCTACTCAAGTCAAAATCTATACTTACTCAACTTTGCATACAACTTCTTTCTTCTGAGAACCTGCAAAATCTGAACTAAATGGTGAACATGTTCCTATCTGCTTTTTGAATAAACTAGGATGTCATCGATGAACAAGATAACAAATTGATTTAAGAATTGTCTGAAGACCCTGTTCATCAGATCCATGAAGATGGCTGGGGCATTGATTAGCCCAAATGGCATGACCAGGAACTCATAGCATTCATACCTGGTTCGAAAAGCTGTCTTGGGAATGTCTTCTGTCCTGATTTTTACTTGATGGTAACCTGAAAGCAGGTCTATTTTGGAGAAGATCTGCGTGCCCTGCAACTGATCGAAGAGTTCAATAATTCTGGGAAGGGGATACTTGTTCTTGATTGTGACTCTGTTCAATCATCTGTAATCAATATATAGCCTCAAAGTTCCATCTCCCTTTCTGGTAAAAGTGACTCTGGTACCCCAAGGGGACACACTATGTTTGATAAAAATACTATTCTGCAATTCAGTGATCTGTTTTCTCAGTTCCTCCATCTCGACGTAGCTCATGCGGTAAGGCGCAACCAAAATAGGCTGGGTGCCTGACTGTAGGTCTATGATGAATTCGAATTCCTTGTCCACTGGCAGTTCAGATAGTTCATCCGGAAACACATATGGGAAGTCTCAGACTACCGAAATCTTTTGAATATAATTCTCTTTCTTGGTTTGCCTAGTTAAAGAAAATAGTAGGGTTAAAGTACTCGACGAATAAAAAAACTTACCATCAAGGAATAAGTACTAAATGATTTTATTAATTTGTAAATGGCTCCTCATTAGGAGGATTGAATACAACCTTCTTGCTAAAGCAATCTATGGTGGCGTGATACGCCGCTAGCTAATTCATTTTTAAAATTACATCAAAATCTCCCGTATTTAATTCTATTAGGTCCACACTCTATTTTCTATTTGCTATCTCTATGACACAAGCCCTGTAGACAACTTCTTCTAATAGTGTCATACTCCCAACAGTAGACACAAACAACATAGAATCAAGTTTATCAGATAATAATTTAAATTTGGATGCAAAAATAGGTGAAACAAATGAATGCGATGCACCGGTGTCAATCAAAACATGAGCAAGATAGTTACAGATAGTGTACATACCCTGTACCACGTTCGGGTGGACTTCAACATCCTGCTGGTGAGATTGTAAGCCTTGCCCTGGATAGGAGGTCTGCCATGATTTTGGTTCCTTGGGCACTCTCTCGCATAATGTTGGGCACTACCATATATGCGACATGTGTTGTTGAGGCGGTAGCAGAATCGGTCATCGTGATCCATGCCGCATTGCTGACAGATCTTACCACGTCCTGCCACTGGAGCCTGAGAGAGAGCTTGGATCACCGGCTTGGGCCTTTTGTTCTGTTGGATAGACATAGTAGTTGCTGGCCTGCGAGGTCGAGTTGAGGGTCTGAGGTTCCCTGCTGCCTGAGGGAGGGTGTGGAAGCTCCTCTCCACCAGCTGTGCCTTGGCCAGAACGGCTGAATAAGTCCTGAGCTCCAGCACAAATATATGCTGCCTGATCTCTAGGCAGAGGCCCCACTAAAATCTCCTAACCTTCCTGCCTTCATCCAATAATGTCTCAGGGGAGTATCGGCCCAATTTTAGGAACTTAGGAGTATATTCTGATATAGTCATGTTCTCCTGAATCAACTGGACGAACTCAATCTTCTTCAGATGTCGGAGGTGCTCTGCATGAAAGGCTGCTAGGAACTGTTCCCAAGTAACTGGAACAGGCAGGGTTGTCTGTTTGAGTTCCCACCAGTGGTTTGCTTCTCCCACTAGTATGTAGGTAGCAAGGGTGGCCTTCTGCTCAAAAGTCACCCATAAGGTCTTGAAGGCCTTCTCTGTCTCTGTCAACCAGTACTTGACATCTTCAAAAGAGGATCCCTTGTAAAAGTAGATGAATTTAGTCTCTTGTACCTCTCTATGTAGCCTGGGTCAATCGTGGGAGGAACTGGGTCCCGTGAAAAAAGGACTGGGCCAAGCTGAGGATAGACTAGGGGGCCCTGTGGTGGTATTTGCTGATATGGTGGGGGCACCAAATTGTACTGTGGCGTTGCCGGGCGGTATTGTGGCTGGGGCACCGGATCATACTGCGGTGGTGCCAGGTGGTACTATGGAGGTGTAGGTTGTACCGGGGTGGCTCGGGATCCTCTCGCTACAGTGGTGGCTCAACCTGTGGTAGTGGGGGAGGGTCAGGTAGCTCCCTCCTCTTATCTCGGCCTTGTTGGGCAGTAATGAGTCTTTCCAGCATCTCAAATATCCTGTCAACGTCTTCCCTAAGCGAACCATCCCAGACTGCTCGGTTTAGTGGGGTCTTCCTCTCCTCATCTCTTTGTACCTGCTTTTCACAAGGAAGAGTTGAGTGATAATTCATTAGTTTGGTGTTTCTCTAAGTATTATTGTGTAAGGAACGAGTCCGAGGAACGCGGCTCTGATACCAATTGTAACGAGCTCGGAAACCGAAAAGGAAATATATAATAATTTAAGTGCGAAAGCGAAATAAAAAGTTAAGGTTTACATCCCTTACACAATAACTTAAAAGTACTAAACAAACATCACGGAATGAAATCTCTGAAAAAAACACGAGAAATGAGTAAAGTAAAGGAAAATATAAAGTATCTAGCATCTACTCGCAAGCTTCTTGCGGATCGAGCTCGGGAATCAGGTCCTCTTGATCTGAAATGGTTAAATAAGGGGTGAGTTACACTAGCCCAGTAAGGACATCACACTATATCACCGGCACAGAAGTAAAGGTTGGTAGAAAATCAAAAACAACCAATGGAGCACTAAATTTAAAACAATACATTTATAAAAAATAAAACCATTTACCGTTCACTTACCATTGTGAAATTTATGAAAACAACCTATAAAAATAATAACATCATACAGATCATAACTTCATGCACAATCAGTAACATAAAACATATCATAAATTCATATTCATTAATAATAACTAAATCATAACCGTCTCTCGTTTCTCCAGCCCACTAATATCCATGAGGATCCATAGGGGTGTCTCCACTACACGTAAACCATTTCCCTTAACAATTTTAATTACAGAGCTGTCCCCATACCCCGTCCGGTATGAGTACCAAGACATTAAAATCTCAATACCCCATCCGGTATGATTGGGTGTTACACAAAATGAGAGCTCCATGGCCTTATCCCTGTTGGGATTAGTGCGACAAGATTTGTTATTATCAGGGTTAAAATTAAAATTATTTTTATTTCTATTGGGACTAGTCAATACATTTATATTGATGTTAGCCAACTAAAGGTTCACTCTACAAAATTTGAGTTGTACCTCTTGACGCTCGAAAACCCTAATAATTTTTCATAAAAAATATTATTAGTTGAAAAAATTGGTGTATTTGATAAAAATAACTATAGATACTAAATGATAAAAAAATAATATAAGAAAAAACTAAGTTAAAAATATATTTTAACTTCAACTTTTACCAAAAGTACTACTAATTTTTTCCATTTAATACTAAATACTTTATTATATTAGCATATGTTAAAGTTTAATTATAAGAATAATCTATTGGTATCATGTTTCCCACTTGTGTTACATTTTAAAACTTAACTGTACTTGAAAAAGATCTCAATTATCTTTTGGGATAGAGATTTTCTTTTATCTATCTGCAAGTTATTTTTACATTTCATGAGAAGTGTTAAAATTTAATAACAAGGACAAATAAAATAGTAAGATGAATTTATTACGATATTTTTTATTTTCTACATACAAAGAATGTTATTATTCAAATAGTAATTTTTTTTTTCTTACAAATTAAGGAATTCTATTAAATAATTCTTTTAAATACGATACTTTACCATATATAATTAAATTGTATGATATAATTAACGACATAATCGTATAATCAATTATATCACTACACTGAAATAAATTAGTTGTTATGTAGTGAAGGATACTTTACTATTGATGTTTTGTAACAAACATTGTTAGTATGATTTATATCGGTTCAATCTTTGATCAAGAGATGGGGCACAAAATTTTCAATTTAGTTTAGTCAATTCTTCGGTTCAATATATTCCACAGTTTGGTCTTCAATTCAATCTCTCGTGTTATTCTTATTTTAAATAAAATATATTGAAATTTTACTTTTTACGTGGGTAATTGAGTTAAAAAAGTAGTTGAACATGTACGAGTGAGAAAATAATTATAGATTTCCTAATGAAACCCTTATTTATATGTAACATATTAACTGGCATCTACAATTAGAGAGAATTTTCAAGTATGTACCAACAAGAATTATTATTTATCAAAATTTACTGATTTTTCTGTAGAAATTTAGGGAAAAAGATTTCAAAATTTTAACAAAGAATTTTTGAAAATTTTAGTGATACAACGAACCTAAGATTATGTTATGTTTCAATTCTTGAAATTGAGAATTTGAGTTATACAGAAAAGTCAAAAAAATTTGGACATTCTTTCTTTCTCTTTCTCTATCTCTTTTTTACTATGAAAAGTGTAGAATATGCATTCTATAAACACAAAAAAGGTGTTAGGTTTCCAAGAAAAAAAATTAGGGTTCCATGAAAGGTCCAACTTAAGCATAGTTTTATAAATCAATTTGATTTTATTTGTTCATTATAAACAGAATACTCCAAAAAGAAAGGGTACAAAAGGATCTATTCCACTCATTCCACTTATATATATATATATATATATAGGTGTGTGGGTTTTTTTTTTTTTGTGAAAAAAGATGAAGAGTTTAATTAAAATATTAGCTGCACATTAAAAAGAAAAATAAGTTATTTTTTCTCTTAAGATTTTGTTAGAAATTTTTTATATATATTGTTCATTTTATCTGTGTATTCCGTTAATCAAAGAGTTAAATAGCAAATGTTAGTTTCAGTGTAGATACGCATAAAGTGTTCGTATTTTTAAATAATTTTAATTTAAGAATTCGGTGACATATATATTTTAAATTTAATTTTTGACTTATAATATAATTTTTAAGCACAAATAGATTAAATTAAATATTTTTTATCTTTCGCTGCATGTTATATGTTATGGACATATTATAATCTATCATGTGCTGGGAAATAGAAGGAAGCCTGGAATAAAGAGCTCCATTATGTCACAAGTCCTCCAAACAATGTTTTGTTGCGTGTGTGTATATATATATATATATATGTACATTCAGGTGACGGACAGAGAGGCTTATCATCTTATTATGATGATTCTTGTATTACTAATTATACATACAAATATATTTTTTAGGCTAAAATATAATTTCCAATTATTATTTGATTTGATTGCTTATTTAATTTTATATTAAATTATTTCTAATATTTTTTAAAAAATTTTGAATTAATCATTCTTTATCATTATCGATTAGTGTCATTAACATCCAATGTCACGTTTAATTAGTTTTGATAGGTTACATTTTTTTGGTATGTCATTAATTTGTGAAGGCGCACCATGACATCTGACATGAAAAAAAAAAATAAATAATAAATCTGAACTGTTCTAATTTTTTTATAAAATCTTAAAAAATATTTAAAATAGTTACGTCACCTATTTTAAAAACATTTAAGAGAGAAACTAATTTTAAATAATACTTTATTGAAAATCAAAAGAAGAAAAATGAGAAATTAATTGAAAGACTCAATTTTTAATTTGTTGAAATACAAATTAATTATCAAGTAAATGAGTATATATAAGCATTAACACAACTTTTAAAATCTCAAATAAATAAACTATAATTAAATATAATACATGAATAAGTTAAGAAAACTTTTAGAATCTCAAAATACATATATTACATATTATATGTGCTTATTTTAGTTACTCTGATAATATTTTCGTATTTAAAATGAAAAAAAAAGCATTACGTGTTATATATATAAGAGTTTTTTTGATATTAAGCCAAAATAGTGACAAAAAAAATTATTTAGAGAACAACCATGTAATAGTGTCATGACAGTGACATGTCACAGAATTATATAAAAATGATCAATATTAAAAATTTTAGAGTTATTGCATATCTTCTTAAGGTGAAATTAGACGTTAAGACATACATAGAAAAAATTAGAAATTTAGAGTTTGATATGGTATCCAGTAGGAAGGCATAAGACACCTATTATGTGATAGAGAGTGACTAAATGTTTTTTCCATTCATATTTATTAATCTATAGTGCAGATGTGTAATCACAAATTTCTGTTTGTAATTTTTTATTCCAACCCTAAAGAGAGGAAGTGATTATAAATACATCTAAATTAAAAAAGGAAAAGAAATAAAAATAAATTATAATAAAATTAATCATGTTATCGTCTTTTTTAGATTTCACACAATCATCGTCATCATGCTTCCCGAAGTGTAAAGGAAACTTGCTAAAAATAAAATCGTTGTGTAAATCCATTCCTAAGCTCCTATTTATACATAGTGATTAATGTAAGTACGAGCAATCTATGACTAAAGATATGGTGGCATTAACCAAGAATACAAAGCCTAAGTAAATGTTGAGTTTTTGCTATAGGAAATCGTTATTAAAGTACTCCATGCTCAATTCTAAGAAGTAAATCCACACTGTAACCTTATCAATAATCATATCTTCAGGGATAAAATGAGAGCTCAATGGCCTTATCACTGTTGGGACTAGTGCGACAGGATCCATTATTATTGGGGTTAAAATGCAAATTATTTCATTGAAGGGATATATTGAAAATTTATCAAAATAATATCTATTTCAAATTTTGCTGTTCGGACTAGTCAATATGTTTATATTGATGTCAGCCAACTAAAGATCTACTCAACAAAATTTGAGTTATACCTCTTGACGCTCGAAAGCCTAATAATTTTTTATAAAAAAATATTATTAGTTGAAAAAAAATTGTTGTATTTGATAAAAATAACTATAGATACTAAATGATAAAAAATAATATAAGAGAAAACTAAGTTAAAAATATATTTTAACTTCAACTTTGACCAAAAGTACTTTTAATTTTTTCCGTTTAATAATAAAATACTTTATTATATTAGCATACGTTTAAAGTTTAATTATAAGCATAATCTATTGGTATCATGTTTCCTACATGTGTTACATTCTTAAACTTAATTGTACTTGAAAAAGATCTCAATTATTTTTTGGGATAGAGATTTTCTTTTATCTATCTGCAAGTTATTTTTATATTTCATGAGAAGTGTTAAAATTTAATATCAAGGACAAATAAAATAGTAAGATGAATTTATTACGATATTTTTTATTTTTTACATACAAAGAATGTTATTATTCAAATAGTAATTTTTTTTTTTACAAATTAAGGAATTCTATTAAATAATTCTTTTAAATACGATACTTTACCATATATAATTTAATCGAAGATAATCCAATATCTTTCATGATATAATTAAATTGAAGATGATCTAATATCTTTCATGATATAATTAACGACATAATCGTATTATCAATTATATCACTACCCTGAAATAAATTGGTTGTTATGTAGTGAAGGATAATTTACTATTGATGTTTTGTAACAAACATTGTTAGTATGATTTATGTTCGTCCAATCTTTGATCAAGAGATGGGGCACAAAACTTTCAATTTCGTTTAGTCAATTCCTTGATTCAACATATTCTACAATTTGGTCTTCAATTCAGTCTCTCGTGTTATCCTTATTCTAAATGAAACATACTGAAATTTTACTTTTGACGTGGGTAATTGAGTTAAAAATGTAATTGAACATGTACGAATGAGAAAATAATTATAGATTTCCTAATGAAGCTTCTATCTATAGGTAACATATTAAATGACATCTACAATTAGAGAGAATTTTGAAGTATGTACCAACAAGAACTATTATTTATCATAATTTACTGAATTTTCTTTAGAAATTTAGGGAAAAATATTTCAAAATTTTAACAAATTTTTTTTGAAAATTTTTAGTGATACAACGAACCTAAGATTGTGCTAATGTTCAATTCTTGAAATAGACAATTCCAATTATACAAAAAAGTTAAAAAACTTGGACATTCTTTCTTTCTCTTTCTTTTTTTCTTTTTTACTAAGAAAAGTGCAGACTATGCATTCTATAAGCACAAAAAGGTGTTAGGTTTCCTAAAAAAAAAAAATTAGGGTTCCATGAAAAGTCCAACTTAAGCATAGTTTAATAAATCAATTTGATTTTATTTGTTTATTATAAAAGGAATAATTGTAAGGGAAGAATCTTCAAAGATCGAAAAATATATTTTTTCCCCTTAGCATATAATGCGTTTTCAGTAAGTTACAACAACACTTGATATATAAGTGGTTACGAATTTTCTGAGAAGAGGTTTCGAAACATTTTAGATTTCGTCATTCTCTTTTAATCCTCTAATTTCATCTATTTCTAGTTTAGTCTTCCGTAAATCAATTAGATTACACAATTTACTTCCAAAAGTTCTAACATTTGATTCAATCCGTCCACAAGCATATGAATCAAAATTGCAAGAGAAATTATTTTATTTTTTATAACTTTCTCTGCTTCTAGACAATTTATGAAAATATGTATATATATACACACATATATTGTTGCTCCTGAACTTGCTTGTGTTGTAGGATTACATAACATCAAAATCTTCATTTCATGACATGAATCTTGAGGCCTGGAATGTGAACATTTGAGATGTAATCCTTCCAATTTATGCTGCCAACGTCAAACCCAAAATTCCTCTTCTCTTCCAACGACATCTCTTCCATCATCTTTCGCTTATTACTGCTATCAAACCTACCACAAAATAATTTGGTTTTTTTACCAACAATAATCAGTACGATATATATTTAAATATTAAGTTGTACGGATACAATTTACAAGATCTTCGAAAAGGTTTCAGTTCTAGAATGTGCAATTATATGTGTCTTTGTCTGTGTGTATGTGCGTTTTGGGTTTTAATTGAGAAAAAAAGAAAACTTACAATCCATTATTGAACATGTAGGGCTTGTACATTTTTGCCAATTGAACAAAGTATTCTGCTTTTCTGTCGGCTTGCTTCTGAAGTTTCTGATGCAGCTTCAAATCTTGACTTGTTTCTAATTCCTTTAGTCTCATGACTTTGTATATATAGGTCGAGTATTCGTGCACAGACTTCAAAAATTCAAATTCTTTTATCTTGGTTTTCGTCAATGGACAAGCAACAAAGTGTTCATAACAAAACTTGAATATATTACTCCACACAAGCGGATTCATGTCTGATGATCCCACGTGATACACTTTTACCTCGGGTTTTCCCAAAATTCCATGCTTTGCTATGGCTGCCAATGTCGCATTCACAACCATGTCGACAGGAATCTATAATTTTTTTTATATAAAATTAATATAAATAATAGAATTTGACATTTTATAAAATTCTTACTGATAGTAATTAATCAATTAAGAATGAAAATTGAATATGATCTTACAACATCTAAAACTGCTTCGGAATCTCCAATTAGGGCAGGTAAGTTGCCTTTCTCATACTGCAAAATCAATGGATCTAGCACTCTAATATATATATTTTTTTCTAGTCAAAAGAAACTGAACTTGTTAAGTTGTAATAACTTGACAAGTTTAATATCAACTAATTTGTTTTATAATAAAAAAGTAATATATATACATATCGTAACACCCTAATTTTTATTTTTATTACTATTATTGGAATTATTATAATTTTATTTTATTTTAATTTTTCTTTTATTTATTTATTTAAGTAATAATATAATTGTTTTAGTTTAGTTTAATTTAATTTAATGGAAATAAAAATAATAATAATGATAAAAATGGGTAAAATTATTTTTGGGGTTTAATTGAAAATGATTTTGGAAAAAAAAAGGGGTGAAAATTCAGATTCTGGAGGTGTTTTTGAAAAGAAAATCGGAAACCGGGGGGTCAAAATGTAATTTAGAAAAATTGCACCACGTTAGCGGCCCAGTCAACTAGGACACGCCCCGTGGCAGAGATGCTGATGCAGGAAGGCCATGCAGAATGGGCTACGTGGGCGATCAGCGTGCGCGCGATCGGATGGCTGAGATCAGTTCCCGCGCACACGGACGGCCCAGATCAAACGCACGTGCGGACGACCCAGATTGAATCACACACGGACGGCCAAGATTGCATCGCGATGGATGGCCCAGATTCATTTCCACCTTGACTCGAATTTCAATGCTTAACCCATCTGTGGCCAAATTGGAGCAAAACCACTGGCCAATTGGCCAAAAAATGCCGTCGAAGCCCAGTGGCGTCGCCGCGGGTTTTTAAATTTTTACCTCCGATGAGGCCATTTCTGATTTCCGTTCGATGTAATTTTTACACCACTGTGACCACTGTCCTTTCCTATACAGGTTGACCGGAGCAAAACACCAAATCGCAACTCGCGCTGGAGGATCCGCCGTACCCGAGAGCTCCGCCGCCGGTAAGTCTCGATTTTTTGAGTTTTTTCGGCCCATCGAGGGCCTTACGTGTGTTTTATCACAGGAACCAATGCAAGTTTGGCCGAATTCGACCGAAAACGACCGGAAACGACCAACCCGAGGTGGATCGCTGCTGCAAGTGGCGGCACCGTCGTCGGAGCACGACGGAGCCGCCATGTCAGAATTCTGTGGTCGAGGAGGCCCTAGGTCTGATTTAGAGTTTTTTGGGGACATGTGCAGGTACCAAAAGTGTGTTTCAGTTTCCGGAGAAAAAAATTCAGAGAATATAGGGACTGCCCATAGGTACAGTGAAAAATTAATTTTAGATTTCGAATCAAGTAAGGATCTCTCACTCTATTTCCTATCACGGTACTAAAGTCTAATAAATGATAAAACGGTATTTTATAAATTCATGGATATGTATAATTAATTAAGGTTGCTAATGGAGCCCGAATCTGATATGTTTTTCGGTCAATTCCTATTTGATTTATTTTACAGTCTAAATGTAGTGTAGTATCTAATTTGTTTATTTTATAGCTTCGTATGCATGATTCACTATTTAATTTATTATGGTTTGATTATTGTGAACCCGATATTATATTTGCCTGGTTTGATGTTCGTTACTAGTTTACATATTCATGTTTGATTGGGTAATTGAGACTAAGAACAAATAGGAATGGGATTGAGTTGATAAATGGATAAGTTAACAGCCTCACTAGACATCCTGGGAGATGGTGAACGGACTGGGTCCATAGGGGACCCTATCGGGAATGTTGTCTCTCATACCGGACTGGGTATGGAGACTTTTAATGTTTTGGCACTCATACCGGACAGAGTATGGGGAAGGCCCGTTTCACCCTCATATCGGACGGGGTATTGAGGTTTATTGCTTTGGCGCCCATACCGGACGGGGTATGGGGACGGCACTGGAATTAAGTTGTTAAAATGAATGGTTCACGTATGGCGGGAACCCCTATGGATCCCCATGGATATTGGTAGGCTGGTGAAAGAGGAAATTTATTGCTTGATGATTGAAATATTAAAAGTATGACATGTGTTATATTACAAAGTGCGTATGATTTCATGATATTATAATGTTATTATTTTCATAAGTTGTTTTTATGAATCTCACCGAGGTAAGTGGACAGTAAAAGGTTTTATTATTGATAAATGAATTTGTTATAAATTATGCTCCATTGGTCGTTTTTATTTTCTACCAATCTTTACTTCTGTGATAGTGAGATAGTGTGACATTCTTTACTGGGCTAGTGTAGCTCATTCCTTACTTAACCATTTCAGATCAGGAGGACTTGGTTTCCGAGTCCGTTCCACAGGAAGACGGTGAGTAGATGCCTAAAGATTTTATAGTTTTTCTTATAGTATTCATTTATAGTATTTACTCTAGTTAGCTTATTCTTTCATACGTTTAATACATTTTGGTTATTTTTGTAAGGGATGTTAATCATAATATTTTATTTCGCTTCCGCACTTAGAATTTTATATATGCGTTTCCTTTTAATTTCATGGGCTGTAAAAACATATATATATACTTATTGCCTTGCATCCAACCAGAAAAAGGTTCTTTATAAGTGCTCTCAATGGCACTGGGTCGAATTATGACTACTGGTATCTGTTCTCTCATCTCTGATATCACCATCTCTCCTATAGCTTTTGTGAATTCATGTGTGTTTTTCCATCCGTACATTCTTGCTCTAATTTCATCATTATGAGTTAATTAACTGATTAATGCAAAGTGAATAATAACAATAAAATTAAGATAGTAATAATTAAAAATGTTCGCCTTTGCAAACCCAGATCCTTCATCTTTTGATTTACTTCCTTTACATGAAATGTTTCAGCTAATGTCGAAGCTAATCCTACTTCAGCATCTACGTCCAGTTCTGGGATCGGATCTTCCAAAGCAAATGATCTCTCTGCAGCAATGCTTTGTCCCATTAAGAAAGGTTTCTCCATGCTTCTCCCTTTTCTATTTCTATTAACGTATGCTACAACAATTTTGAGACATTAATTGACGTACATACATGTATATATACACATATCAATAGGAGTTGAATAAATACTAATGCAACATCCATATTGTTGGGTCCCGAATAGGGATATAATTAATGGTGTAAATTGACGTAATATCAAATTAATTAGCAAGAATTAATAATAATAATTTGAAGTTAAATTGATGCACAATCGAACAAAAATAATAATTAGATAATAAGTTCAAAATTAAGTAGACACAGAATTTTACATAAAAAATCTTTCAGTGTAAAGAAAAAAATACGGGTCAAACTCCGAATTAAATCCACTATTAATAAAATAAGTACAAGGTAATCCACCAAGAATTAAATTCAGAACAGAAAGAGCAACATTTTCTTTGTGTTGAATTAGAAGAAAGAAGTAAATAAAATCAAATTTAAACTTCTATGGGAAAAAGGTGAAATTGCTTATGTCGATAATGATGTCATCAAAGAGAAAGACTAAAAACCACTTTTTCTTTCTTTTCTTGGTAGTCACTCAACTTGTATATACAAGTTCTTTCTTCCTTTCCTCTTGCCACACACCCTTCTCTCTTTCTTTCTAACTCTCTTCTTTTTCTTCTCTCTCTCTTTTTTCCACACAACCACTCTTTTTCTGAATTGTTCTTCTCTTATTCTTCTTGATCTAGCAACATACATATATATATATATATGTGTATGAGCTGCAACCCTAACTCTTTTTTTTTTAAATTACGAATATGCCCATTTAGGTTGGATCTTAACAATCTCCCCTTCCAGCCCATGGAAGGTATTCACTCATCTATTACTCAATTTTCACTCAATCCTTCAGTTTTAGTGCAAGATTGATACTTGTCACGAATTTTAGTCACTATGTTAACCAGATCAGTTTAAATCTTCTTCAAATGATTCATCTTTTGCTTCATTGTATTTATTCACTGATTTTGCACTTCTTGAAAGCTCTCTGGCTTTCTCTCTTTTATAACTATAATATACTCAAAACTTGGATATCTAGTAGATAAATAATGTGTTCTGCTTGATCTTTTAACTTGTGGTTCTTCAACAATCTGAGGTGAAGGGGGTTGTTCCCCCTACTCAACATCATCTTTACATTTATTGGTGCAAACACACAATCACTTCCATCTCCTTCACTATTGACATTTCTGATTATAGGAGGAATCAATATAGGAAAATAAATCTCTTCACTTGAGGTTTTTTTAAATATCTCAAAATCTAGTAGGGTCTTGTGTTAATTAAAGATTACATCTCTCGACTTGATGAATTTCTTCTTCACTGAATCCCATAATCTATACTTAAACTCAGTATCTCCATAACCCAAAAAAGCACATGAAATTATCCTCTCATCAAGCTTCTGTCTCTACTCCTTAGATACATACGTAAATGACTTTTAGCCAAAAACTTTTAAATGAGAATAACTAACATCCTTCTTAGACCATACTCTCTGAAGAATATTAAAATCTAAAGGAGCTGATGGAGATCGATTCATCAAGTATTAAGTAGTGTAGAGTGCTTCAACCCAAAATTGTTTTGGTAGATTAGCCATTTTTAACAAGTATCTTATCTTCTCTAGGATGGTTCTATTTATTCTTTCAGCAACACCATTGCGCTGAGGGCTACCTGGAACAACCTTTTTAAAACTGATTCCATACTGTAAATAATAATTTTTAAATTCTGTTGAAGTGTATTTGCGCCACCATTA
Organism: Carica papaya; assembly: GCF_054855325.1. NCBI lineage: Eukaryota > Viridiplantae > Streptophyta > Magnoliopsida > Brassicales > Caricaceae > Carica > Carica papaya. The sequence continues at coordinate 1,105,401 of NC_142316.1, read as the reverse complement.
TCACTGCAAAAATACTTTAAAAGTGTTCATTTTTCTTTTTCTACCATAGCATGGAATTGTTTGAAACACTGTAGAACCTGATCTTTTCTTTTCAAAACAAATACACAAACTTTTCGTGAAGCATCATCAATAAATGTAATAAGGTATCTACCGCCTCCTAATGATTCCACATCAATGAGACCACATACATCATAATAAACTAACTAAAGTACATTCATTTTTTTTTTCAGAAGAATCACTAAAAGAAATTCTATGTTTCTTACCACATAAACAATCATCATAAGAATTTAAACTTGTACATTTGGCAAAGAAAATGAGAGACTTCTTTGCCAGAATCTGTAATCCTTTCTCACTCATATGAGCTAACCTCCTATGCAACAAATCTGGCAAAACATCTTCTTATGCTGCATTCAGAGTATCTCTAATTATCTTAATTTGAGTCTTGTATAGTGTGTGACACAGTCTACCCCTTACAATAACAATTGAACCTTTGATGAGTTTTCATTTTCTACCACCAAATGAGTTGTAATAACTATCAAGATCCAAAGCGTGTGTAGAAATTAGATTTAAGCGTAAATCAGATACATGTCGCACATTTTTCAAAGTCAATGTGCAACCAACATCTGTTTGTACACAAATATCACCAATACCCACAATATCTACATAACTGATATTATTCATTTTTACTCTGCCAAAGTTTCATACTTTATACATAGTAAAGACATCCCTCCTGGGTGTAGCATGGTAGGATGTTGCTGAATCAATAACTCACTCAGTATCAAGATCAATAACATGATCATGATCCTCAACAAAAGAAAGTGCAACCAGTTCTTCATTATCAGTTACAATTGCTGTGGTATTATGATCATTTGCATTTTTTTGATTATTCTGTTCTCTTTTCCAAATTCTACAGTTTCATTTCATCTGTCATTCCTTACCACAATGATAACAACTAAATTTTCCTTCAGTGCGTCATTTAGGATCTCTGCTTTTACTTTTACCCCTACTCTATGTGACAAGGGCCTGTAAGGTATCAATGCCCATTTCTTTCCTTTTGATCTCTTCATAATAGAGACTATTCTTTACAATGGATAAAGACAAAACACAATCTGGAGCAGAGTTACTAAGAGACACACAAAGGTTTCCCAACTATCTGACAATGATCTCAAAAGTAATAATGTCTGCATTTCATCATCTAGAGTTAATTTCATAATTTTCAATTAATTTATCAGATATTGGAACTCACTCAAGTGTTCTGCTATTGACTGTCTATCTTACAGTTTTAGATTCACCAACTTTCTAATAATAAAAACTTTATTTTGAGCATTTTTTCTCTCGTTTATATTCTCTAATTTTTTTCCACAAATCCTGTACATTGACTTTTTTGCTTATATAATCCATCAACTGTCGAATAGTCTCAACAACTTTCCTGTGCATTTTCTCTCAATCATCTTCTGATTTTCTAGTTGGTTTGGTAGTTCCTAATTTAATAGGATCATACAAATCTCTGTAATAAAGAAGATCCTCCATCTTCATCTTCCAAATTGAATAATTTGAAGCCGTCAGTTTAATCATAGTACCTGTGTATTCATCGATCCTAATTTGTACAACTAATTCTATACCACAGATCAATCAATAAACCAGTCAACCAAACTTTGATACCACTTGTTGGATCCCGAATAAAGATATAATTAATTGCGTAAATTAAGGTAATATCAAATTAATTAGTAGAAGCTAATACTAATAATTTCAAGCCAAATTGATGTACAACCGAGTAAAAATAATAAGCAGATAATAATCTCAAAATTAAATAGATATAGAATTTTACATGAAAATTCCTTCAGTGTAAAGGAAAAAACTATGAGTCAAGTTCCGAATCAAATCCACTACTAATAAAATACGTATAAGGTAATCCATCAAGAATTAAACCCAGAACATAAAAAGAATAACTTTTTCTCTATGCAAAAGTAGAAAAAAAAGGTAAACAAATCAAATTTAAACTTTCCTAAAAAAGGATAAAATTACTGATGTCAACGATGATGTGATCAAGGAGAGAGAATCAAAACCACTTTTTCTGCCTTCTCTTAGTAGCCACTCAACATTTATATATATATACAAGTTCTCTTCTTCCTTTCCTCTTGCCGCACACCCTTCTCTCTTTCTCTCTAACTCTCTTCTTTTTCTTCTCTCTTTCTTCCGCACAACCACTCTTTTTTTCTAAATTTTTCTTCGCTTATTCTTCTTGATCTAGCAACATACATATATATATATATGTGTATGAGCTGCAACCCTAATTTTCTTTCTTTTTTCTTATCTTTTTAAATTACTAATATACCCCTTTGGGCTGGATCTTAACACATATCACATACCAGTTGATACATGAAAAAGAAGACTAAGTTTTGGGCATTTCTTTGCGAAGCTTAGGAGGCGAGAACATCCCTTTGTGTTCGTGTTTAGAGCAAGATCATACCTATATTTTAATAATACGTAATTAAGAATTGTGACTATATATTTATGTGACAAAGGAATGTGATTGTGTATAAACCTTTTATGCCAGTTTGTATTGGCAGCAGAATGAATAATGATATCAATTTTTTTTGGCAATCTCATCAGCTGTATCAGCATCCATCCCCATATCAGGTTCATTCATGTTTCCAACAATTGGAACCAGTTTGCTCATCATGAATTCTTCATAAGATTCCCCATGTATTTGCTTCAGGCACTTGAACAGGTCTGGTTCTATGATCTAAACAAGACAAATGCATGCAATTATTCATGGAATTAATTAATTTTAGCTCAAGCTAGTGCTAGGAAAAAAAAAACAAAAGAAAGCAAGAGAAAAGTGTTTATCTATCTGCAAACACACACTTCGATATACAATCTGGCCTTGGCAGCTTCCTTATCTTTTGCATTGATCAATAGAAAGATGTTGGCAACATCTGGAATTGCATGCAACATTTTCTCGATGAAAGCTGCAGTTTTTGGATTAAAATCATTATGGCTCGTCTGAGTAAATGAGACATGTTGCTTTATATATATAGGAAGTACTGAGTGATATATAAATTATATTACCTTTACCAAGAAATCCAGTGGCACCAGTTATAAAATAGTTCTTGCCCTGAAGGAAATTTGTAATGCCAATACCATTATTAGATATATCCTTGGTAGCATATGAATTTCCCTTTCTAACATGAACATGGTCTGAAATTGTTATTAATGATGTTGTGTTTTGACAAGAGATTCTAGTTGGTCGTCTTGCTGAAATGCTACCAGAAAAATGGAAGGTGGAGGAGGAAATATTTTCTGCGGAGGTGGTGATTGGGATGCAGCAGCTTCTGGGAAATTCATTTTTGGACTTGGAATAAAGAGTTCATTATGTCACAAGTTGTAATATCTGGTCTCGAAATTTGGTCCGACATCAATTTTGGTATTTTAATTATAAAAAAAATTAATTATAAATTAATTTTATTTAATTTTATTAAATTATTGAAAAAAATACGTAGGGATGTAATTGAAAATAATTTTAGAGAAAAATGGGTGAACATTTAATTTCGGGAGGTATTTTTTTAAAAAAAATTAAAAACAGGGAGTCAAAATACAAATAGAAAAAATTAAGCCATGTAGGACCGCCCAGTCAGCAGCCCCAACGAACTGGAGCACGCCGCGTGACAAGGCACGCTGACGTCAGTGCCATGCGAGAGGCAATGCGGGCGATTCGCGTGCCTTGCGATTGGACGACCCAGGATCGATCCCGCGTGTGTGGACGACACAGATTTGTTTTCCCCTTAGACGCGATTGGATGGCCGAGATCAATCGTGATGGATGGCCAAGATTCATTTCCTCCTCAGGCGCAATAGAACGGACAAGATCAATCGCGATAAACGACCCAGATCGACACAGGATGGGTATAAATACTTCACGTCGCATGGGAGTCTAAAATCTAGCCGCCAGCCCTAGCCAGAGAAGAAGAACTAGGTGTCGGAGAAGGAGGCCGACTGCCGACTGTTGCCGAACCAGAGCCACCGTCAGCTGCCAAAAAAGGTAAAAATTTCCCATACCCGCTTGAAATTCGATTTTGAGTTGTGGCAAAATCAGAGCAAGAGGGATGGTGGGTGACTGAAAACCGTTGGCAAAGCCCGGCGGAGCCGCAGGGGCCAAAATCTAAAAATTTATTCGATGAGCTCCTTCCCATTTCCCATTTCATGCAATTTTTTAATTATTACGTTCACTGTCTTTTTCTATGCAGATTAGCTGAAGAAAGAATTTCAGTCGGGAAGGAAGACCGACGGAGCTGCCGCACTCGAATGATCCCCCACCGGTAGGTTCAATTTTTGTTATTTTTCGGCCAACCAAGGCCCAAGAACGTGTTTTTCTGTAGGGATACGTGTAAAATCAGCTAAAATTGGCTAAAACCAACCAGATTGAGGTGAACCACCGCTGTGGACGATAAAGCTAACGCCGTGTCGGAATTCTAAAATTGGCCGAAAAGAGTTTTGGGCACCGATTTTTGATTTTGGGGGTATTTTTAGGTACGTGACAAGTATTTTGGATTCCACAGGAAAAATTCAGGAAACCTAGTACTGGTAAGGAGGTGTAGTAGATGGTGCGACATCTCGAAACACCGATCCGGGTAAGGATCCCTCATCTTATTCTCCGTTACAGTAAATTGAGACTTAACAGTATATAATTTTGTGTTTTTGCAAAAAGTTAGAAAATCCTAAAAGTAATTACAAGGCACTAGTAAAGCCGAAAATGATTAGTTTATAATGGTCCTGATTTTCTGTTTATTTTCTTGTACTGTTCTACTTAGTTGTTATCATATTGTGTATATTTTTAATTTACAGTTTCAATGGTCTCATCGATTTATCTAGTTTATTTAGTTATCTGGTTACTTGATCCCTTGTTATGATAAATTACATCGTTTACATGACTATAGTATAATTGATATGTAAATATGAAATGAGATTTTGGTATGCATTTATTAGTTGTTTTTCTTGATGGGAACCTTTATGTGAAAGACTTACTGGGTACCTAGAAAAAGGGCAGACGAGTCCGGTATATATGGAACCCTACTGTGAACGTCACCTCAGTCGGACGGAGCTGGAAAGTCCCATACTAGAAAGGTTTGGGAGATATAGTTTACCCTCATATCGGACATGGTATCGAGAAAATGAAATGTTTGGCACCCATTACCGGACGGGGTATGGGGATAATTGATTAATTATTAAAATTTGATATTGAGTTCACGAGTAGGGGGACATCCTTGTGAAACCCCAGAGGTACCAGTAAGCAAGTAAGAAAGAAAAATTGTCGTCACTTGTTCTCTTATGTACGAAATAAAAAGTGGTATAGATATGGGTCTTCATAGGTTATTTTTTAGAAAACTCATAACAGTATGTATCTTACAAATGTCTTTATGTTAAATGTATTTAATTAAAGTAAAGGCTCCATTAGTTATTTTTCTGATTTTTATCAATATTCAGTTTTCAGTATCTGTGATTAGTGTGATATTCTTATTGGGTTAGTGTAGCTCACCCTTTTATTAACCATTTTAGATCAAGAAGACCAAGATCCCAATCCCAATCAACAAGAGAGTTGTGAGTTAGTTCACCACCCAAACTCTCTTTAAATACTAGTGAAAGTTGTCATAAGATGCTTATTTATTTGATTTTCTTTAATTATCGTTTGTCTTTTAGAATGGACATTCTCATAGCCCTATTGGACATTCTAAATTATTGTGGAAGGAATGTAAACCCTAAGTCTATTATTTGCTTCTGCATTTAAATTATAAATTCATCTACATTTAAGTTTTGAGTCTTTACAGTTAGTATTAGAGCTGCGTTCCTCGAAACCATTCCTTACGAAAAGACTTAAAAATACCAAATACACACTACTGTCTAACCCTTCCTTGTGCAATATAGGTACAAGGATATGAGGAAAGGAAGACCCCCACTAAACTGAGTAGCCTGGGATGGTTTACTTCGAGAGGATGTTGATCGACTCTTTGATATGCTGGAGAGACTCATCTCTGTCCAGCAAGCCCAGGAGGAAAGGGGGGAGCTGTCTGACCCTCCCATGCTGCCACAGTTCAAGCCACCCTTGCAGTGAGATGATCCGGAGCCACCCTGGTACAGCCCTGCTCCTCCGCCATATCATCTGTCACCACCACAATACAATTTATAGCCTCCATCATATCATCCAGCACCGCCACAAGGCCACCCGGTCCCTCCCTAACACCATATGGTCCCTTTTTCATGGGACTCGGTTTCACCCATGATGATCGTAATAGATATTGACACGAGGGACCTTGATGTATTTCTAGAAATGAACTAGTTAGCGGCGTATCATGCCACCGTGGATTGTTTCAACAAGAAACTTGTATTTAAGCCTCCTAATGAAGAATTATTTACAAGTTAATAAAAGTTTTGAATATTATTCCCTCATGACAATTTTCTTATTACATAGCGCTTTAACTCAGTTGTTTTCTCTACATAGGCAAACCTAATAAAAAAGTTTGCATTCAAGAGATCCTAGTAGTATGAGACTTCCTGGATGTCTTTCCTGATGAATTACCTAGATTGTCAGTGGACAGGGAAGTTGAGTTCGCTATAGACCTTCAACCTTACACAAAGACTATCTTAATTGCCTCTTACTGCATGAATCATGTAGAGATTGAAGAGTTGAGAAAACATATCAAGAAACTACAAGATAGTGGGGTCATCCGATACAGTGTGTCTCTTTGGGGTACTTGAGTCACATTTGTAAGAAAAGAGGATGAGACGTTAAAATTATGTATTAACTACAGAGGATTGAACAAGGTCGCAATCAAGAACAAGTACCCATTCATAAGATCGGTGATCTTTTCGATCAGTTGCAGGATACCTAAGTTTTCTCCAAAATAGACTTACTTTTAGGTTACCATCAGGTAAAGATAAGGGCAGATGACATTCTCAAGACAGCATTCAGAACCAGGTATGCACATTATGAGTTCTTGGTCATTCCCAATGCACAAGCCACATTTATGGACTTGATGAATAGGTTTTTTAGATAATTTCTAGATCAGTACATCATTGTATTTATCGATGATATCCTGATCTATTTAAAGAGCAAAGAGGAACACACTCACCACTTGACTCAGGTTTTACAGGTTCTCAAGGAGAAGACACTGTATGCCAAATTAAGCAAGTGTGGGTTCTAATTCGAGTAAACTACATTTCTAGGGCACATCATATCAAGGGATGAAATATCAGTGAACCTTGAAAAAGTTGAGGTAGTGCTTGGTTGGAAGAAATTGACATCGATCAAGGAGATTCATAGCTTTTTAGGAATGACAGGTTGTTATCACAGGTTTGTGAAAGAATTTTCTAGCCTAACCGCTCCTTTGACCTGACTCACAAAGAAGAATGTTAAGTTTGAATGGAACGAGAACTGCGAAAAGAGTTTTATAGAACTCAAGAAGTGGTTGAGTACTGCACTCGTGTTAGCTTTACCAAGTGGAACAGGTGGATATACAGTTTATAGTGATGTCTCCTACTTGGGATTAGGTTGTGTTCTGATGCAGCATGACAAGTTTATTGCCTATGGGTCTAGACAGTTGAAGAGTCATGAAAAAAATTACCCACCCACTACTTAGAACTTGTCACCATTATCCAAGCATTGAAAACCTGGCGCCACTACCTGTATGGGGAGACTTATGAGATTTATACTGATCATAAGAGTTTGAAACACATATTTACTCAAAAGGATCTCAACATACGTCAGAAGCATTTGATAGAGCACCTTAAGGACTACAATTGTAATATTTTGTATCATCCGAAAAAGGGCAACGTAGTAGCTGATGCGCTCAGAAGAAAAGTGCAGGTATGTTAATTCACCTAATGATTTTTGAATGTAGGATAATAGGAGCCATACAACAGATACAACTTCAGGACTTGAAGAGAGTTACATGTTTGGCCCACCTGACTGTCCAACCCAAATTGATCTAGAGAATAAAAGAATCATAATCCACCGATTTCACCCTAGCAGCACTCAAGAAGGATACAGAACAGGTAGTAAATTTAGAATTCTGAGTCTCTACTGATAGGTTGCTCAGATTTCAAGACAGGGTGTGTATTTTGGTTGACAGTGAACTGAAAAGGGACATCATGACAAAGGCTCATAACTCAAGGTTCGCCATGCATCCTAGAAGTACTAAAATATATCAAAATATGCTACCCCAATTTTAGTGAAGCAGGATGAAAAGTGAGGTAGTTGACTTTGGTTCCAAGTGTTTAGTATGTCAACAAGTTAAGGCAGAACATCAACACTCAATCGGACTACTTCAACCATTACCGATTCCGAAATAGAAGTGGAAGCATATAACAATAGATTTTGTAATAGGGTTGCCTAAGGCACGCTTAGGACATGATGTCATTTGGGTAATTGTAGACCAGCTCATCAAGTTTTCTAATTTCTTTGCTATCAAGATTATCAACCCCTTAGACAAGCTAGTAATAATGTATATTTGGGAGATAGTCAGGTTACATAGAGTTACAGCGTCAGTAGTATCCGATAGAGATCCCAGGTTTACTTATTGGTTTTGGTCTAGTTTTCAGTAGGCCATGGGAACAAAATTATCCCTTAGTATTGCATTCCACCCTCAAACTGATGGACAATCAGAGAGGACGATTCCCACACTGGAGGATATGCTCTGAGATTGTGTTCTAGATTCGGGAGCCATTGGGATGATCACCTACCTTTGATAGAGTTCGCCTACAATAACATCTACCAAACAAGGATCGATATAGCTCCGTACGAGGCATTGTATGGCCGCCTATGCAGATCGTCAATCTGTTGGGAAGAGGTGAGTGATAGAAAATTATTCAGTCAAGATCTTGTGGAGGAGACTACAACCAAGATAATTAAGATCAAGAAGAACATTCAGATAGCTTAGAGCAGACAGAAAAGTTATGCAGACACCCAAAGGAAGAATTTGGAATTTGAGAAAGACGATCGAGTGTTTCTTAAGGTCACTCCCTTCAAGGGGATTAGTAGGTTTGACAAAAGGAAAAAATTAAATCCGCAGTTTATCGGGCCACTTGAGATCCTAGACCGGATTGGTACGATTGCCTACAGACTGACACTACCTCCAGAGTTATCTAGGGTTCATAATGTGTTCCATATATCCATGCTACACAAGTACAACCCGAACTCCTCAAACATTCTGTCCCACGAGCCCCTTTCACTCTAGGAGTATCTATTCTATGAGGAGGTACAAGTGAGAATTGTAGACCGAAAAAGCAGAGTACTCTGCAACAAAGAAATTTCCTTTATCAAGGTCTTATGGTAGAATCACACACAGAAAGAGGCCACATAGGAGGTAGAATCAAACTTTAGAGCCCAGTATCCCCAATTTGAGTAAGTGAGAGAGTGACAAATTTGAGGAACCAAATTTATTCTTAAGAAGGGGAGAGTTGTAATATCCGGACCCGAAATTTGGCTCAGGATCAAGTTTGGTATTTTAAAAATAAAGAAAAAGTTAATTATAAATTAATTTTACTTAATTTTATTAAATTATTGAAAAAAATAGGTTGCGATGTAATTGAAAGCAATTTTTGAGAAAATGGGGTGAAAATTTAAATTTGGTGGGTGTTTTTGAAAGAAAGATTAGAAACAGAGGGTCAAAGTGCAATAGAGAAACTTCGTCTATGTAGGACTGCCCAGTTAGCAACCCCGACGAACCGAAGCACTCCGTGTGGAAAGGCATGCTGACATCGGTGCCACACAAGAGGCCACACGGGTGATCCACGTGCCCTGCGATCGGATGACCCATGATCGATTTCGTGCTCGTGAACAACCTAAATTTATTTATCCTTAGGCACGATCGGACGGCCAAGATCAATCACGATGGACGGTTCAAATTTGTTTCCTCCTAGGCATGATTGGATGGATGAGATCAATCGTGATGAATGATCCAGATCGACACAGGATGAATATAAATACTTCGTATCGCATGAGAGCCCAAACCCTAGCCGATAGTATCCGTCGGAAAAGAAGAACCAGACACTGGAGAAGAAAGCCGACCGCCAACTATTGCCGCACCAAAGCCATTGCCAGCTACAAAAAAAAGGTAAAAATTCCCCCTACCCGCTTGGAATTCGATTCTGAGCATCTGTGTGGCCAAATCAGAGCAAGAGAGACAGTGGGTGGGCTGGAAATCACAGGCAAAGCCTGGTAGAGCCGCGACAGCCAAAACCTAAAAATCCCTCTGATGAGCCCCTTTCAGCTTCCCGTTTCACGTGATTTTCTGATCATTGTATTCACTGTCAGTGCAAGTTAGGTAAAGAAGGAATCCCAGTCGAGAAGGAGTACTGGCGGAGCAGCCGTACCCGAAGGCCTCATGGAGGTTTGGTTTTTGTGATTTTCTGGCCAACTAAGGCCCCTAAACCTATTTTTCTATAGGGATACATGTAAAACCAACCAAAACTGGCCAGACCGAGGTGAATCGCTGCTGTGGAGGTGTAGCCAGCGCTGGAGCACGGCGACACCGCTGTGCTAGAACTTCAAAGTTGACTAGAAAGAGTTTTGGGCACTAATTTTTGATTTTTGAGGTATTTTTAGGTACGTGACGAGTGTTTTGGGATCCTACAGAAAAAATTCAGGAAACTCGGTACCCGTTAGGAGGCGTAGTAGACAACACGATATCTCAAAACACTAATTTGAGTAAGGATCTCTCACCTTATTCTCCGTTACGATAAATTGAGGCTTAACGATGTATAATTTTGTATTTTTTTGAAAAGTTAAAAAATCTTAAAAATAATTACGAGGCACTAGTGGAGGTAGAACCGGTTAGTTCATAATGGTATTGATTTTCTGTTTATTTTCCTATACTGTCCTACTTATTTGTTATCGTATTGTGCATGTTTTTAATTTATAGTTTCAATGGTTTCATCGATTTATCTAGTTTATTTGGTTATCTTGTTACTTAATCCCTTGTTATGATAAGTTATATTGTCTGTATAAATGTAGTCTATTTGATCTGTAAATATGAAATGGGATTTTGGTATGCGTTTATTAGTTATTTTGCTTGATGGGTACCCAGGGAAAAGGTAAACGGACCCAATACATAGAGAACCTTATCGTGAACGTCACTTCAGTTGGACGGAGCTGGGAAGTCCCATACCGGAAAATTTTAAGAGATATGGTTTACCCTCATACCGGACGGGGTATCGAGGCAATGGAATATTTGACACCCATTACTGGACGGGGTATAAAGATAATCGATTAGTTGTTAAATTTTGATATTGGGTTCACGAGTAGGGGGACATCCCTATGGATCTCCAGGGGTACCAGTAAGCAAGTAAGAAAGGAAAATTCTCATCACTTATTTTCTTGTGTGTGAAAATAAAAAATGGTATGGATATGAGTCTTCATAGGTTATTTTTTGGAAAACTTGTAACGGTATGTATCAAACAAATATTTTTATGTTAAATGTATTTAATTAAAACAAGGCTTCATTAGTTATTTTTCTAATTTTTACTAATTTTCAGTTTTTCGTATATGTAATTAGTGTGATATTCTTACTGGGTTAGTGTAGCTCACCATTTCATTAATTATTTCAGATTAAGAAGACTAAGATTCAGATCCCGATCAGTAAGAGGGTTGTGAGTAATTCACCACCCAGACTCCCTTTAAATACTAGTGAAGGTTGTCCTACGATGCTTATTTATTTATTTTTCTTTAATTACCGTTTGTTTTTTAGAAGGGACATTCTCATATTCCTATTGGGAATTTTACATTATTATATAAAGAATGTAAACCCTAACTCTATTATTCATTTCCGCATTTAAATTATAAATTTATTTAATTTAAGTTTCAGGCCTTTACACAAGTACTCCAAAAAATATCTTATTGTGTATGTATATATATATGGCACAGATATAGAAGCTTATTCGATGTATATACATATGCATGTATATGTCATTATCAATAATAAAATGATCACTTGTTATAATTAATATGAAGTTTGTAATATTTAAATTTATTTTACGTTACACGTATTGGAGTTTTGAGATATTTAAGCCAACGCAATGATGAAGGAAATTATTTAGAGAACAATTTTTTAATATGTAAATTACTTGTTAGCAAGAAAGAAAAAAACATGTGATAAATGGAACATGACCTATAAGCTATACATATTATTTTATATTATAAGTATATGAAGGTGACAGACATAGAGGATCATTATCTGATTATGATGATTCTCGTATTTGTAATTATGCATACAAATACATGTTTTTAGGCTAAAATATAATTTTTGTTCATATATTATTGATTTTTATTTGATTTAGTCTCTCGTTCGGTTTTTTATTAAGTTTAATCCTTATACTTTCTCAGAAAAATTGAATTAATTCCTTTACAGTATTATCCTATAATTCTGTTAACATTCGATAACATGTGTAATTGATTTTGATACGTAGCATTTTTGGTCTTGACCTGCTTGTTTGGATACCTGATGCCCATAAAGTCCTCAAAGATGCACCTAAATAAGGTGAAATTAATACTTGTTTTTTCTTTTCATTTTAACATGGATCTTACTCGTAATTTTACTTATTTTCGGTAAAAAATACTACGGTTTGTCTTGGAAAAACATCGTGTGTGACACAAATGGGTGAGGAAGAAGAAAACGATGGAGTTGACCAACGTCCATAAGGTGCAAAATGTGTGTATCCACCTTTAAATGATACCGAGTGCCATATAGATGGAGGAGCGTGGAAGCAAGAAGAAGAAAAAGGTTGTCGGGTTTGAGGATTTAAGGCTTGAAAGGCCTAAGTTTTTTTTTATTTGTTTATATTGATCCACAATAAAATAACTATTACATTGAGTGCATGTAAGATTGACACATGACATCTGACATGAAACAAAGACTAAACAAAAATATATTATTGTAACTTTGATGAGACATAGCATAAATATTAATGGCATTGAATATCATAAATTAAGATGTGTTAAATCAAATATTTTTTGAAAATATAATATTAAATTAACACAAAATTAAAATAGAGATCAAATAAAACCAAAACAATTACTACATGTACCAAAAATGTACTTAAGCCCTTTTACTTAAAGTATGATATCAGCAATTTTTACAAAAATAAATTAAACATTTAGAATAATAGTTAAAAACTAAAGAAAAATAAAAACTTAAATAATCAAATCTTAACCATTAATTTTAATTGAATCGACTAATTTAACTTGTTCTTATTAATCCTAATTAATTTTTTCATATGTAATATGATAGAACTGCAGTGACTAAATTGAATTTTGTTATAATGAAGAATGATGGATTCGGGCAGAAGAAGAAGAGTGAAAAGTTTCGCGTAGAATGATTTAAAATGAAGGTTAATTTTGTAAACAACAAAAAATATTAAGGGTATAAAGGAAAAAAAATTTATCAAACCATCCTAAAATCATTGAATCGATGGTTTGAAAAAATGAAAAAAATCATGGTTTTGAGAACCATGACTCAACTCACAAAAAACCATACTATGTGCTTGGAAGTGCAAGCAAACAGAAAAAAATCATGAAAAAATCATATTATCATTACTGAATCATCATCCAAACAGACTTTTAATTGGTATAGTAATATCGGATTAAAAGAATCCAACCTACCTTTTATTTCTTGAAAAAGAAGGAAAATATTCTTTTTCTATTTTTAATTTCTACTCTCAATTCTTCACCAAAAAGAAATTTCTAAATTCTAAAAATAATTAATGTACATGTAATATTTAACTTTTACATTGACAACAAAAAATATTCCATTAAAAATATAAAGGATGAAGTTAACTTTATTACAGTAGTTATCCAGCCGAGTAAGAACAAATTATTACATCATGTTTTCCCTAATTATAGTATATCATAAATATCTAGTTTAGAATTTGTAGAATCTAAAGAATATAAGTACACTCCTTAATAAACTTGTTAATTCTTATATGTTGTTTTCATTTTTTTTTTTTTGCACTACAAATAGAGACAAAAGTCAAGAAAACTAAAAAGTCATTATGCACATCCTGGGCCAAGAAATGCCCATGATATCATCAGTGAGAAGTTGTTGGAGATCATCTGGCACTTGAGCATGTGGGTGGTCTCTGAAGAGAGAAGCCAGTATTCGCCAACTAGTCAGCAAATTTATTCCCTTCGCGATAGATATGCTGAACGTGGATCTGCTAATCCTGTAGTAGCAAGTGCTTGATCGCACGGATGAGGGCAACATGCGTATTAGCCCCGTAATCCTCCTTAGTGAGTAACTGCACAACCAGAGAGTTATCCATTTCAAAGATGATGCTATGACACTAGGTATCCCAAGTGAGTTAGAGGCCATCGTAGGCTCCCCAAAGTTCAGCCTGCAAAATAAAACAACTACCAATTTTTCTACTGAAGCTTCTCAGGCAAACACAATCTTCGTCTCTGATAAGTCCACCACAGCAGGAAAGATTGGTTGTAGCACGATAAACACCATTAGAATTCACCTTCAGCCATCATCTGGGTGGTTTCTGCCAAACAATAAGCTCTTCAAATCTGTGTGCCATACTTGAAAGAATAAAAAGATTCATATTAGTAACCATAAAAGTATAATCAGTCATGAAAGAAACTTCCTTAGCAAGCTCATTAATATTGTTATCACTCCCTTAGAAAATAAATTTATTCTTATGAATCCACAAAATCCAGCAAGTAAGGCTAAAAGTTACTTTATAATCCTGAAATGTCTTGCACTAGGGCCAACTATTTTTAAGATTCAGCATTAACTAATCATGTGCTACAACAGGGGATGATTTTCAACCCCAGTAGCTTAGTAGTGTTACATGTACGGAGGACGTGATCCACATCTTCGACATGTCCGCCACACCTACTGCATTCCGTAGTAGGGGTCATGTGATGTCGGTAAAACTCTCAATTCATCAGTAGCTTTCCCTTAGCAACCAACCAAAGAAAAGTGCGCACCCGCTGAGCACCTGACTAACACCAAATATCTCTTCAGTTCCTATCTACCGGAAGCCAACAGTCGCTTTGCAGAAGGACTTAAGCCGAGCAAATCGAGAAACATCCAGAACTTTTCATACCCCAATAATACAAATCCAAGATATCATCCTCGTTAGGAATCGACATCACTGTTAGTTGGAACAGCATACCCATCAGCAACACCTGGTGTAGGGCCTCCAAATCCCATTATCCAGACGGTGCCACATAATCCCTAAAACTTTTGTTGATGTCCTGTTCCTCGATAAACACAAAGACTAGAAGCTTAAGCATCCCCAGGTTCTCTAGCCAGCAGTCTTCCCAGAACTTAACATTTTTTCCAAAACCAATAGACCATTTGATGCCCACTTGAAGGTCTGTCCAAAGATAGTTGAGGTTGCGCCAAAGATGGGAGGTCGTCTTAGTCGGTTTATAGCTCACCAACAAGTTAGGTCATTTTTACTTGTGGGTGAGAACTTGGACCCAAAAGAGGTTGGGTTTAGCCACCATAGCAAAGCCTAATTTCAAAGAAAACTTTATTCTGCTTATGGATAGATGGAAGGCCACTCCCCCCAGTATCACAAGGCATGCACATATCATCCCAACTGACAAGGTTGACCTTCTTGTTGCTATTAACATGTCCCCACACAAACTTCCTGACCACCACTTCAATATGATCACATAAGGTCTTTGGTAAAACTATTGTCTGCATAGGCAGAGATAGTCATAAGGACGGACTTGGCCAAAGTTAAACGCCTTACAAAAGAAAGAAGGTTAATATCCAGCTAGACAACTTCTAGTTAATTTTCTCAATGATATAGTGGTAAGTTTCTTTGTTGACCTTATCATATAACAATAGATCCCTTAAGTATTTACGAAGGTTATTAAATGCTTGAAATTCAAAATTCTTATTAATACAACTAGCCTCACATGTATTAATTTTGCAAGAAAAGAAGATAAGTACATTATTCACACTTACTTTGTGACTTGAATTAGCATAAAAATCATCCAAAGCCTTTTTAATAACCCAAACCTGATCATCAGTGGTTTTTCTAAGGATCACAAGGTCATCTGCAAAAAAAAAGTGTGAAAAGGTAGGGTCCTTCTTGTCAAAATAGATCAGCTTCAACGTAGTATTTCTAAACAAGTTATTGATGCAATGGTATAGTCTTTCCATGCATAGCACAAATATGTAGGGTGAAAGCGAGTCTCCTTAGCGAATGCCTATGGTAGGCCGTAATTCATAGGTGAGACAACTATTCCACAGCAATTGCATGAAGCAAGAGGAAATACAATGCATGATTACTCTGATAAGGTTAGGAGGGAGACCAACATCAATCAGGGTGTCCTCAACATACTCCAACAGATGTGATCATGTGTTTTGTCTAAGTTTACCATACTGGCCATCCACTTGTTTTTTCCTTGCAAATTCTGCATTGAGTGGACCATCTCTTGGGCAATAATAATATTATCAATGATACTCTATCCAGTAATAAAGCTAGCTTGGGTAGTGCCAATCAAGAAAGGCATAAGGCTCTTGAGTCTATTCGCGATAAGTTTAATGACAATTTTATATAGAACCATCAATAAACTGATCAGATAAAATTCTTTAATAGCTTTCGGTCTTGCAACTTTAGGAATGAGAGTGATAAGAGTATTATTGATCCCAGCAGGTAGTTGTTCGCCTCGAAAAATACTTTTGACCATCACATAGACTGAATCACCAACAATCTCCCATTGGTTTTGGAAGAAGGCTGCAAGGAGACCATCAACGGCAAGAGCCTTCAGCAGGTATATGCTAAACGAAACGTCATGAATCTCTTATTTCGTCACCCCATATCGAATTGAATAACTATAGAAGTTGTTAACTTCATAAACAAGCCTTTAATATGGTACTGAGGTATAGATCCCTCATCTGCCGCATACAGGTGCTCAAAAAAAGTGGCAGCCATCCTCTAAAACTATTCTTCATCGGTGCTCCAATTTTCATTCACATCCTTTAGCATATTAATTATATTCTTCCTCTTAGAGATGGTTTGAGCATGAAAGTATTTGGTGTTCCTGTCCCCCAAGAAAATCCAATTACAACGAGATTTCTGTTTCCAGAGCATTTCTTCTTGCAGTAACACCTCATCTAATTCCTCAGCCAATGATCTCTCTAACTCTTGAAACTTACCAAAATGTTGTCTTTTTAGAGCTTGTTGGATCCTATTAAGTCTCGCTAAGAGAATGCATTTTCTCTTAATAATATGGCCAAACACATTCTTATTCCAATCCTACACATATTCATTGAAACTACTAATGTTATCATAAATTGGGAGATGATTGTGCCAGTTTGTTTTAACCAAGTTAGGAAAATCTGGATGGGACAACCACCCAACTAAAAACTGAAAAGGCGTAGGGTCCTTATTGGGGGTATGACAGGGGTAAGGGATGATTAAGAGAGGCTTATGATCTAATTGCACTTTAGAAAAATGGTGAATGGTAGCCTCCAGAAACTGGTTACACTATCTCTAGTTGCAAATGGCTCTATCAAGGCGTTGAAATAAGGTCCCTTGTCGTCAAACCCAACATAATCAAGTTGTTGCAAAGAGTTGATATCAATGAAGTGATTAAAGAGGGTGCAACCTTTAGATCATTTAGTCACTCCTCTTTTTTGGTCAACCACCTCTAAAATGACATTAAAATCCCAGCTAGGAGCCATGGGCGATCATTGTGCTGCCTAATTGCAGTGAGCTCCTCCCAAAGATCTTTGTGCTTTTAGGAATTCAGACTCCCATAGATGATGGAGATAGAAAAGTCCTCTCATCCATCATTTCTATTAAGCCTAGAATGGATAAACTGATAGTGATAATATTCAACATTAACCTGAATAGACTCTTTCCACCTCATTCAAATGTCACACGAAAAGTGACCGCCTCGACTCTGTAAAAGTAATCGAACCCTAAGGTCTTAATTACTTTGTATGCTTTCTCGCTTGCAATCCTAAGCTTCAACAAAGCCACCAAGGTGGGGTTGTGGATATTCATAAAGGATTTAAGAACACGTCGGAAGCCTGCTTTTGTTGTATCTTAACAATTCCACACTAAAAATGAGCAATCCATAAAATAAAGAAAAGATGGAAATGAGCTAAAGCTCAAGAGGAAAACTATGTTTGTTCCTTCTGAAGGGCATCAACCACGCATAACACGATACTTACATCCTTATCGGCAAGCTCTTTGAGCTTCGACATCAAGGGGCTGATCATAGCGAATGAAGTGGTTGTAGGTGCTTGGTCTACTTTTGGGGCCTTAATTTGTCTTTTAAAAGTCTTGTTGACTTTTATACCTTTGCTGATACCAAGCCTATAAGGTGGTTTGTTTGTCATCCTAGAGCGATCCCTCAAGGAGAGCGTTGGTCACATGAGGAGAGAGGGAGGGACCAGATTGTGTTCATATTCATGGTCCAACTTATCCTCAATTATTATTTCTGTATTTATAGAAGGTTCTAGTGTAGTAGCACCTTGACTTATTACAAGCTTCTCTTTAAGGATTCTCCCTGCGCCATGTCTAATGGTGGGCGTTCTATTGACTGGCATGGCAGAGTCCATGGTTTTAGGGATGAAATCCATTATACTTAAATCATTACCTCCCACCACTGATGCATTTCTTTTATTCATCAGGGGATGCTTCCCATTCAATGCCTTCACCTGTTTAGGATCTCTCACCACTAGCCAATTTGGTCCTTCTAAAGCTCACTCCGTGTCAGGGAGTGTACTAAACCTTGACCCATTCTTTTTGTTACCTCTTGTAGTCTTTGTGCATTTGACAAACAAGCTAGGGTCCTTTCTTTTTGTTTTCTTCCCTTTGTGTTGGACTTGTATAGGGACTGTAAGTCTCCTCTGACATTACTACATTTTCTTGTTCGTCGGGAGTTGTGCTTCCACTCCTAGTTGAATCAATCACAGTCTCATTGTTCTTCTTGCACTGATCTTTGAGGTGCCCATAAACTCTACAGTCGAAACAGATGGTTGGAAAACCCTCACACTCCACCCTTTGAAAGCACCCATCAAGCATGAACTTTGAGATGAGTGGTTTGTCAGGTCAATACCAACTGCCAAACGGACAAACATTCCTTGTTCAGTAGATTTTGTATTGTAATCAATGCAAAACACCTACCCTATTACCCTGGAGATAGCTCTAAGCACATTCTTTTGGTAGTAGTGGATAGGGAAACTAGGAAAATGCACTTAATACACAATATTTGTAACATCTGGGTTTGCAATTGAGAAGCTAGGGGACCAAGACTGCACCGTGAGGTATTGGTTGTATATAACCCAAGGGTCATCTGTAAGAACATGTAGATAGTCCTTTGTTGACTGGAGTTTGACCATATAGTAATCGTTATTAAGGTCTATAAGGTGTAGTCAATCTGTAGGCTTCCACAGGTTGTGGAGTTTAGCCCAGAGTGCTTTGTACCCAATCAACTTTCCAAACAACCAAATAGTTACAATAAGTTTCATAATCTGAGCTAGGAGATTGTGTACTTGATAGAAAAATTAATTCTAGATATTTCATTCTCTATGTCAAACTTAACATCTCCATCCCTGATCTCGATTTCCTCCTAGCTATTTGCAGCCTAAGGACTACTGATGAGTTTATCTCTAAATGAGATTTTCACCATCGGTGCCCCTTGTGACAATGGAGATTTCCCTGGGTGTTGGATTTATTGTTGCTCGGCAACTATATGATTGGGGATCATAGTCTCCCCATTTCTTCCATAAATTCCCTCCCCTATCACAACATTAGTCATGTATTCATTTTCAAAGGGTGCTTTTTTAGCTGCCGGTCGGAATCTAGTTTGGGATTTCAATTGAGCCGCACCAGAACAAGGAAAAATTGTCTCAATTGTTGACTTGCCACCAGCCGCCGATGCTTCCAGCATCTGTTCATCCTCAGCAACCTCAGCTTGTGTCAAGTTCAGCCGGGTCGCGATTTGGGCCGCTAGGGTCGCACCAGAGCAGGGCACCGTCACCCCTATTCTTGCCTCTCTTTCCACCAGCACTCCATCCTGAATATGTTCGCTTACCACAGACGCATCACCGATGGCACCAAGCTGGGTCGCCTCATTATTCCTTGAGCAGCTCACTTCCGGGTTGAGTGGCGCTCCATCTGTTACCATTTCTTCAGCAGCCATCACTTCCTCCATCATCAGATCATCACCAGGTATCAGAGAGTGACTTTTCTCTAGCCATATCTTGACTTTCTTTGTGGATCGATGCTCTTCCGGGCAAGGCGGTGCCTCCCCCTTCTCCGTTAAAGCAAAGTCGAGACTCAGAATTAGGGTTTCTATTTTTTCCATCGCTCGTATCTTGTTTTCATATTTCAATTTCTATTTTATTATACTTTTTTAAAAAAATAATAATGCATTCAAGTTATTCAATACTTATAATCAGATTCATTTTATTAAATATATATTATAATTGTTACACTTAAATATAATCAGTTTATTTTATGTAATTATAATTTAAAATAAGAAATTATGAAAATCAATTCCAAAGAGAACCTTTTAGTTTTGTAAGTTTTTTTTTAAAAGAAACTATTAATTTTATAAGGTATAATAACACTGATCAATTAAACATTAGATTCATTATTAAATATAATTGTATTGAGGAACTTTATAGACTTTGATTGAATATGTTATTAATTATAGAGCTCGCACTCCATATACATGGCATCAAATTTGCAAATACTTTTTACACCCTAAACTTCACTTCTCCTTCCATTAGATGATATATTATTGTTGTTACAAAAACTTTAGCACAGACCAATCTACTTGGCTACCCAATGTGTATAGGATCTTTGGGGATGCACTGGAAAAATTATTGTTTGTTTTTTTTTTTTTATCTCGAGTTTGAATATGAATCTTACCTATAATTTTATATATTTTCAGTCAAAAAGATTTTAGTTTATCTTTGAAGAACATCATGCATGACAAAGATGGATGAGGAAGAAGGAAACCATGAAGCTTGCCACTATTCACCAAATGTTATGCACATATGTGCATCTTTGAAGGATGGCATGCTCGATAGAGATCGGGAGAGTTTCGGAGGAAGAAGATGATGATGATGAAGAATAAAAAGAATAAGAATAAAAAAGTTGTCGGGTTTGGGAATTTAAGGATTTTGGTTTTTAATCTATCCAAAATAAAATGACTGTCACGTCAAATAACACGTGGTATCTAGTTCTTCCCTCACAAATTGTAACTCCTATAAAAATGAGTTTACATTTCAAATATTATCAAGAAACATCATAACCCCCTTCAATCATTCTCCCAATGTCTTCACCCTTATGACTATGTATTTGATTGATATCAATAATTTTTCTTTTGCAAAATCTAATTTTCATTAATGAAATGTGCAATAACACAAATATAATTAATTTTATAATTTGAGTTTTATGTGTCAATTTAATCGTAAGACAAACCCATCAAGAAAGAAACTTACAAAATTCCTTCGATTTTAATTTCTACTGAATATATAACCTACAACAGTTGTGTGCAATAGTTATTCATTAAGGAGTAAGAAATCGAGGATAATATATGAAACAAAATCACGGAACCCTTCTCGATCAACAAATTCAAATAGTAGTTCGTATCATAATCATTCATGTCGATTGATCTCAACCAACCTCTTGATCATATTCTCAACAAGACAACAATCCTTCTTCCTTAGCTATCAATCATGGCTTAAAATTCAACTAGGTTTATACTTGTGTTTGTAACCTTTTTATTAGATAGATGTGAGTGACATTTCTTTATGTGTGATTTAACAAGTTTTTTGTTCTCTAATAAGAGTTCGCAATATACTCAATATCACAATATATGCTGTTAGTGCATAAATATTTGTGCTCTATGTGTTTAGAAAAATATCAAAAAAATAAAAAGTTATAACATGATTCTCCATAATTTTTGTTTAATTTTTTTTGTCTTAAGAATTAAATTAAATATGTAAAATACATAATTTGATTATATGTGAAATTAATTATGATCTCATAGTAAAATTATGATCTCCAATTTTCTCTATTTCTTCAAATTATCTTTTCTTCACATCTCACCCCAAAATCAATTACATTACACAATTTAATTCCAAGATTCTAAGATTTGATTCTAATGAATTTCAAGCTTCATAAAAGAGCAAAATAACTAGAAAATGGAAATTAGTGATTGTTTCTCAGGAAAGTTAAAAGATTTTTCTGCTTCTAGATAATTTATGGAAGTATGTATACATATACATATACTGTTGCTGCTGAAATTGTAAATATAGTAGAATTACAAAATATCAACATCTTCCCATCATGACATGAGTCTTGAGGCCTGGAATGTGAACATTTGTGATGTAATCCCTCCAATTTATGCTGCAAACATCGAACCCGAAATTCCTTTTCTCTTCGAATGACATCTCTTCCATCATCTTCCGCATATTACTATTGTCAAACCTGCCATCGATAATTCATTTTAGTTTTTTACCAACAACAATCAGTTCGATATATCTTCAAACATTAAGCTGTATTGATAAAACTTACAATATCTTCAAAATCATTTTGTTCTAAAATATGTAATTATATGTGTGTGCATGTATACTCATGAATGGATTTTAATTAGAAAAAGGAAAGGAAAAAAAATCTTACAATCCATTGTTGAACATGTAGGGCTTGTATATATTTGCCAATTGAATAAAGTATTCTGCTTTCCTCTTAGCTTGCTTCTGAAGTTTCTGATGCAGCTTTGAATCTGGATCCGTTTCCGATTCACTTGGCCTCATGACATTGTATATATAGGATGAGAATTCGTCCATGGACTTCAAAATTTCAAGTTTTCTTATCTTGGCTTTCATCAATGAACAAGCAATGAAGTGTTCATAACAAAAATTGAACATATCCTGATATGACAGCGGATTCATATCCGAAGATCCCACATGGTACACATTTACCTCGGGTTTTCCTGAAATTCCATGCTTTGCGACGGCTGCCAATGTCGCATTCACAACCATGTCGACAGGAATCTATAAAAAATATATATTAATAGAACATGAGTAATAGAGTTCGACATTTTATAAGATTCCAACTTATGGTAATTAATCAACTAAGAACAAGAAATGGTCTTACAAGATCTACAACTGCTTGGGAATCTCCAAAAAGGACTGGCAGGTTGCCTTTCCCATACTGCAAAATGAATGGATCTACCATTCTGATTTATGTATTTTTTTAATCAGAATAAACTGAAAATGTTAACTTCTAATAAATTGACAAGTTTAATATTAACTAATTTATTTTAAAACAAATTAAATTATATATATATATATATAAACACATACATACCTATTGCCTTGGATCCAACCAGGAAAAGGTTCTTTATAAGTGCTCTCAATGATACTGGGACGAATTATGACTACTGGTATCTGTCCTCTCATCTCTGATATCACCATCTCTCCCATGGCTTTTGTGAATTCATAAGTGCTTCTCCATCCATACATTCTTGCTCTAATTTCATCATCATCAATTAATTATTTGATTAATGCATAGAAAATAATAACAATAACAATTATAATAATAATAAAGTTGTCACCTTTGCAAACCCAGATCCTTTATCTTCTGATTTGCTTCCTTTACGTGAAAAGTTTCAGCTAATGTCGAAGCTAATTCTACTTCAGCATCTATGTTCAGTTCTGGGATAGGATCTTCCGAAGCGAATGATCTCTCAGCAGCTATGCTTTGTCCCATTGAGAAAGGTTTCTCCATGCTTTTTCCTAGTCTATTTCCATTAACATATGCTGCAACAATTTTGAGACATTAGTTGAAGTACATATATAGCATGTGTATATGTGTGTGTGTATATATATATAAATAGGACTTGAGTAAGTACTAATGCATTTCACATCTATACCGGTTGATAACATGCAGAAAAGACTAAGTTTGGGGCATTTCTTTGCGAAGCTAAGGAGTCGAGAAGGTCCTTTCGTGTTCGTGTTCAGAGCAAGATCATACCTGTATTATAATCATATATAATAAGGAATGTGATTATATAATTATGTATGATAATAAATGCGATTGTATATATAGATGGTAAGATAATATATAAAAAGAACCTTTCATGCCAGTTTGTATTAGCTGCAGAATTAATAATGACATTAATTTTTTTGGCGATCTCATCAACTGTATCAGCATCCATCCCCAGATCAGGCTCATTCATGTTCCCAATAACTGGTACCAGCTTGCTCATCATGAATTCTTTATAAGATTCACCA
The DNA here is from genome assembly GCF_054855325.1 of Carica papaya. Taxonomy (NCBI): domain Eukaryota; kingdom Viridiplantae; phylum Streptophyta; class Magnoliopsida; order Brassicales; family Caricaceae; genus Carica; species Carica papaya. The sequence goes on along the minus strand of NC_142316.1, from coordinate 1,081,124 downwards.
TGTATTTGCTTCAGGAACTTGAACAGGTCTGACTCTATGATCTGAAAAATATTAAAGCATATAATTATTCATGGAATTAATCAGTTTTAGCTCAAGCTCGTGCTAGGAAAAAAAGAAAAAAAAGAAAAGAAAGCAAGAGAAAAGTGTTTATCTATCTGCTAGCACACACTTCGGTATACAATCTGGCCTTGGCATCTTCCTTATCTTTTGCCTTGATCAACAGAAAGATGTTGACAACATCCGGAATTGCGCGCAACATTTTCTCTATTAAAGCTGCAGTTTTTAGATTAAATGCATTAAGGATCATCAGAGTAAATCAGACATGTTACTTTGTAATATACATATAGGAAGAAGCTGAGTATCGTTTAACAGATTGATGAATATATATACACACACACACACATAAACTGTATTACCTTTGCCAAGAAATCCAGTGGCACCAGTGATAAAATAGCTCTTGCCCTGAAGGAAATTGGTAATGCCAATACCATGATTAGACATATCCCTGGTAGCAGATGAATTTCCCTTTCTAACGTCAACATGGTCTGAAACTGTTACTAGTGATGTTGTGTTTTGACAAGAGATTCTAATTGGTGGTCTTGCTGAAATATTACTAGAAAAATGAAAGTTGGAGGAGAAGATGTTTTCTGTGGAGGTGGTGATTGGGATGCAGCTTACGGGAAATGCATGTTTAGAGAAGGAAGCCTGGAATAAAGAGTTCATTATGTCACAAGTACTTCAAACAATGTCTTGTTATGTGTATATATATATTTTTGGCACATACATCCGGGTCTAAAATTTGGTACGAGATTAATTTTAAATTTTAAAAAAAATATAATTTTTAAGTTTATAAATTTTTATTTAATGAAAAATTAGGAATAAATAAATAAAATATAAAATTGAAAATAATTTTGAAAAAAAGTAATTAAAATTTAAATTTGGGGGATATTTTTGAAAGAAAAATTAGAAATTAGAGGTCAAAACGTAATTAAAAAAAATGTAACACGTAGAATTGCATAGTCAGCAGCCTCGATGAACCGGAGCACGCCGCGTAGCAAGGCACGCTGACTCAGTGCCACGCAGGAGGCCATACTGGTAATCCACGTGTACGTGATCGGACGGCCCGAATGCATTTTCGCGCGCGTGGACGGTCCAAATCCATTTTCTCCTCAGACCCGATCGGATGCTCGCGATTAAACGTGATGAATGGCCCAGATTCGTTCATTCTTTAAATACAATCGTACGATCGAGATCAAATTACGATAAACAGTCCTAATTCATTTGTTCTTTAAACGTGATCAGACATTCGAAATCAAATGCGATGAACGGTCCAGATTTAAGGAAGACGGGTGTAAATATCTCACGTCACACTAAATCCAAACCTTAGCCGCCAGCCCCCCGCCAGAGAAGAAGAATCAATCGCCAGAGAAGGGAGTTGACTGTCGACCGCTGCCGCGCCGAAGCCACCTCCAGCTGTGAAAAAAAGGTAAATTTTCTCATATTCACTTGGAATTTGATTTTGAACACCTTCATGGCCAAAATAGAGAAAAAGGAATGACGGATGAGACAAAAATCATGGGCAAAGCCTGGCGGTGCCGCTGCGGAAAAAATAAAAAATTGCCTCTGATGAGGCCCTTCCTATTTTTCGTTTCCCGTTTCGTTCAATCTTTCCACTATTCTATTTTCTACAGTTTGATCGAAAAACAAACGTCCAATCGTGAAGGTGAACAAGCGGAGCCGCCGCACAAGAAAATCTCACCGCCGGTAAGTTTTTGTTTTTTTTATTTTTGTCGACCAATCGAGACTCCTTAACGTATTTTCTCGAAGAGATGGGTATAAAACTGGCCACAACTGGCAAAAACTGGCCAAAAACGACCAGTCCGAGGCAAACCGCCACCACAAGCGGCAGTGTCGTCGCTGGAGCACAGCGATGCCGCCGTGCTGGAATTTCAAAATTAGTCAAAAAAGATTTTTAACACTGATTTTGGATTTTTTAAAGATATTTTTAGATACGTAAAGTGTGTTTTTACCTCCATAGGAAAATTCAGGAAACCCGAAGACCGCCAGTAGGTGCAACTGAAAGTTCAGTTTTTTAAATACCGATTCGGATAAGAATCTCTTACCTTATTCCCTGTTATGGAATTAAAGTCTAATTATCAATAATAAGATATTTTTCGTAATTTAAAAAATTTTGAAAATTAATTACAGATTACTAATGGAGGCAGTGCCGTTTATTTATTATTATTGTCTTGTTTAATTGATTGTTTGATTTTACAGCTTTAATGCATGATAATATACTAAAATTGATAAAATTATTTAGTTGTGTTTTCTTAATGTATGTGTTGTTTATCTTGCATTGATTTACGGTTAAATTGTAAAATTAAAAATTAAATGTAAACAGAAAATTGATTGATTAAGTGAATGAATGAATGGTAGCCTTATTGAATATCCTACAAGATGGTGGATGAACCGAATACATAGGGAACCCAACCGTGAATGTCGTCTCATACCGGATGGAGTATTGAGAATTAGTATTTTTGGCACTCATACCGGACGGAGTATGGGTACGACCCGTTTCACACTTATACCGGATGGGGTATCGATGATCGGTATTTTTAGTGCTTATACCAAATGGGGTATGGGGACGACCTGTTTCACCCTTATACTGGATGGGATATTGAGGAATGATATTTTTTGCACTCATACCGGACGTGGTATTGGGACGGCCGGTTAGTTGACAAGGTTGGATGTTGGTTCATGCATAGTGGGACATCCTTATGGACCCCCATAGATACTAGTAGACAGATAAAAAGAAAAAGTTATTATTCTTGTTTACTTAAATATGAGATTATGATATTGTTGAGCTATTGTCTCTGTAGGTCAGTTTTGAAAATCTCACAACGGTAAGTATGTAATAAATAATTTTACTTATGATAAATAAATTTACTTAAATTAAGAGCTCCATTAGTTGTTTTTATGATTTTTACCAACCTTCAGTTTCTGTATCGATGAGTAGTGTGATATTTTTACTGGGGTAGTATAGCTCTCCCTTTTATTAATTATTTTAAATCAACATGAGCAAGATCCAGATTTCGATCAACAAGGGGGTTGTAAACAGTTCAAAACCTATACTCTCTTCAAAGGCTAGTGAAGGTCATCCTAGAATACCTAATTGTTTACTTTTCATTTATTTCTTGATTTTTTACTTGTTCTTTTAGAAGAATCATTCCCGTAACCTTATTGGGTATTCTAAATTATTGTGTAAGAAATGTAAACCCTAACTCTATTATTTCGCTTCCGCATTCAATTCATGTCTTTATCTCCCTTTTAGTTTCAGGACATTACAGTTGGTATCAGAGCCGCGTTCCTCGGAATTATTCCTTACCCAAAAACCTTAAAAAACACCCAAAAAATGAATTATCACTCGTACCATTCCTTATGAAATGCAGGTACAGATATATGAGAAGAGGAAGACCCCCATTAAACCGAGCAACCCGGGAGGGTTCGCTTCGAGAGGATGTTGACTGACTATTTGAAATGTTGCAAAGACTCATCGCTGCCCAGCAGGCTCGGGAGGAAAGAAGGGAGCCACCTGACTCTCTCCCCCTGCCACATGTCGAGCCACCCTTGCAGCGGGAGGATTCTGAGCCACCCGATACGACCTAGTCTTCTATAGTACCATCCAGCACCACCACAGTATGGTCTGGTGCCCAAATCGCATCATCTGACGCCACCATAATATACCTTGGTACCCCAACTGCATCACTCAGCACCACCACATTACAATCTGGTGCCTCCACCGTATCATCTAGTACCACCACAAGGCCATCTGGTCCATCCCCAGCACAATCCAGTCCATCTTCCATGGGGTCCAATTCCTTCCATTACGGACCCAGACTACATGAGAGATACAAAAGACTAAACACATTTACTTTTGCAGGGGCATCCTCCTTTAAAGAGGTCGAGTACGACTTAGCTAAGACAGAGAAGATTTTCACGACTCTTCAGGTGATTTCCGAATAAAGAGTCATACTTGCCACCTACATACTGGTGGGAGAGGCAAGCCGCTGGTGAGAGAGGCAGGTTGCTGATGCCAACTCAAGCAGGCCACCCTGCCATTTCAGTCACTTAGGAATAGTCCTTGAAGGCTTTCAATGCAGAGTACCTCTCAGAACATCTCCGACATCTGAAGGAAATAAAATTTACACACTTGGTTCAAGGTGATATGACTGTATCAAAATATGACTGAAAGTTCCTAAAGTTGGGCCGGTATTCCCCAAAGAGCATGATGGATGAAGGCAGAAAGGTAAGAAAGTTCGAGTGGAGCCTTCGTCCTGAGATTAGACAGCAGCTGTATGTGTTCGATGTTAGTACTTACTCGACTATTTTGGACGAGGCACAGCTAGTGAAAAGGAACCTCAGGCCCTCGGTTTCACATTGTAGACCAGCACCCACTATACCTGTTCAGCAGAACAAGAAACCTAGGTCAGTGACTCAAGTTCCTCCTTAGATTCTTACAACAGGACGCGGTAGGACTTGGCAACACTGTGGTAAGGATCATGGGGACCGAAATGCTATCATCTTAACAATACTTATTGTATATGTAGGAGTGCCCAGCATTATGCGAGAGAGTGCCCGAGAAATCAGAACCAGGCCAAACCTCCTATCCTGAGCAGGGGTTACAACCTCACTCAGCAACATGCAAAAACCAACCCAGACATTATACAGGGCAAACCTAAGAAAAAAATTTGTATTCGAGAAATTCTGGTAGTTCGAGACTTTTCGGATCTGTTCTCGGATAAACTACCCGAACTACTAGTGGACAGAGAAGTTGAATTCACCATAGATCTTCAGCTAGGCACCCAGCCTATTTCGGTTGTCCTTTACCACATGAGTCGTGTTGAGATAGATGAGCTGAGAAACTAGATCAATGAATTGCAGGATAGTGGATTCATCCGACATAGTGTGTCTTCTTGGGGTGCTGGAGTCACATTCACAAAGAATGAAGATGAGACATTAAGGTTATATATTGACTACAGATAACTGAACGGGATCATGATCAAGAACAAGTACTTCCTTCATAGGATCGATAACTTTTTTGATAAGTTGCAGAGTGCCCAGGTCTTCTCCAAAATAGATCTGTGTTCAAGTTACTATCAGGTAAAGATCAAGGCAGAAGACATTCCCAAAACAGCTTTTCAAACTAGGTATGGACATTATGAGTTCCTGGTCATGCCATTTGGACTAACCAACGCACTAGTCATCTTCATGAATTTGATAAATAGAATTTTCAGACAATTTCTGAATCAGTTCATCATTGTATTTATCGATGATATCTTGATCTATTAAAAAAGTAGAGAGGAACACCCCTACCATCTTACTCAGGTTTTGCAGGTTCTCAAAGAAAAGAAGTTGTATGCAAAGTTGAGTAAGTGTGGGTTCTAGCTCGAGTAGACTACCTTTCTAGTACACATCGTATCAAGGTATAGAGTGGTTGTGAACCCCATAAAAGCTGAGGCTGTGCTTGGCTAGGAAAAATTGACCTTGGTTAAGGAGATTCGTAGCTTTCTGGGGATGGTAGGTTATTATCGTAAATTTGTGGAAGGATTTTCTAGCTTAACTGTTCCTTTGACTCGGCTCATAAAGAAAAACGTCAAGTTTGAGTAGAACGAGAACTGTGAAATGAGCTTTTTAGAACTAAATAAACGGTTGATTATTGCACATTTGATGGCCTTACCGAGCGGGACAAATGGATATACAGTTTATAATATCTCATACCTGGGGTTGAGTTGTATTCTGATACAACATGGGAAGGTCATAGCCTATGAATTTATGCAATTGAGGTGTCATGAGAAAAACTACCCTACCCATGACTTAGAACTTATCGCGATTATCCATGCCTTGATGACTTAGCGTCAGTACTTGTATGGGGAGACTTTTCATATATATACTGATCATAAGAGCTTGAAACACATATTCACTCAAAAAGATCTAAACATGCATCAGAGAAGATTGATAGAACTCCTCAAGGATTATGATTGCAACATCTTGTATCACCTAGGTAAGGGCAACGTGGTAGCCGACGTACTCAACAGAAAAAGTGCAGGTATATTAGCTCACCTAATGATTTCCGAATATAGGGTAATAGAGGCCGCACAACAGGTACGACTTCAGGACCTGAAGAGAGTTGCATGTTTGGCCCATCTGACTGTTCAACCTGAGTTGATCCAGAGAATAAAGAAAGCCCAATCTGCTGATTCCGCCCTAGCAGCCTAGAAAAAGATGCAGAACAAGGAGTAGATCTAGAATTTTGAGTCTTTGTCGATGTGTTTTTTAGATTTTAGGATAGGGTGTGTGTTACATATGATATTGAGCTGAGAATGGACATTATGACAAAAGCTCATAGCTCAAAGTTTGTCATGCATCCCGGAAGTACTAAGATGTATCAAAGTATATGATCCTGATTTTGGTGGAATGGGATGAAAAGAGAGGTAACCGATTTTGTTTACAAGTGTTTGGTATGTTAGTAAGTCAAGACAAAGCATCAACACCCAGACAGGCTACTTCAACCATTACCAATTCTGTAGTAGAAGTGGAAACACATCACAATGGATTTCGTGACAGGATTACCTATGACACACTCGGGACATTATGTCATTTAGGTAATTGTTAACCTGTTCACCAAGTCTTCCCACTTCTTGGTCATCAAGATGACTGACCCATAGAACAAGTTAGTAAGAATATATATCCAAGAGATAAATAATCAGGTTACATGGAGTGCTAGTGACAGTAGTATTCGGCAAGGACCCTAGGTTCACTTCTCAGTTCTAGTCTAGTTTTCAGCAAGGCATAAGAATGAAACTGTCCCTTAGTACTGCATTCCATCCTCAGACGGATGGACAATCAGAAAAGACGATCCACGTACTAGAGAATATGCTTCAAGCTTGTGTTCTTGACTTCATGGACCATTTGGATGATCATTTACCCTTAATAGAGTTTGCCTACAATAACAACTACCAAGCAAGTATTAGTATGACTCCGTACGAGGCGTCATATGGCTGTCTATGCAGATCGTTGATTTGTTAGGAAGAGGTGGGTGATAGAAAATTATTTAGTGCAAATCTTGTGGATGAGACTGCAGCCAAAATAGTTAAGATTTGGAAGAACATCCAGATGGCTCAAAGTAGGCAGAAGAATTATACGGATACTTGGATGAAGGATTTAGAATTTGAGAAAGGTAATCAGGTTTTCCTTAAGGTCATTCTTTTTAAGGAAATCAATAGGTTTAGAAAAATGGAGAAACTAAATCCCTCGATTTATTGGACCATTTGAAATCTTAAACAGAATTGGAACTGTCGCCTACAGACTGGCACTATCTCTAGAACTATCCAGGGTCCATAATGCGTTTCATATGTCTATACTACGCAAGTATAACCCGGACTCCTCTCATGTCTTGACCTACGAGCCCCTTTCACTCTAGGAGGATCTATCCTACAAGGAGGTACTGGTGGGTATTGTGGACCAAAAGAATAGAGTATTCCGCAATCAGAAAATTCTCTTCGTTAAAGTCTTATGGCAAAATCACACACAGAGAGATGTCACATGGGAGATAGAATTATACTTCAGAGCCTAGTATCCACAACTGTTTGGTTGAGTAAGAGAGTGACAAATTTTAGGTACAAAATTTCTTTTAAAGGGAGAGAGTTATAACACTCGGGCCTGATATTTAGTCTGGGATTAATTTTAAAATTAAAAAATATATATAGATAAAATTTTTAAATTTATAAATTTTTATTTAATGTAAAATTAGGAAAAAATAGGTGAATGATGAAATTGAAAATAATTTTTTGAAAAATGGGTGAAATTTTGGGTTCAAATAGTATTTTTGAAAGAAAAATCAGAAACTGATGGTTAAATTTGTTCCCTCTTTAAACGCGATTGTATTGTCGAGATCAAATCGTGATGAACGGTCCAGATTCATTTTTTCTTTAAACGCGATCAGACGATCGAGATCAAACGCGATGAACAGCTCAGATTTAAGGGAGATGGGTATAAATATCTCACTTCACACTGTATCCAAACTCTATCCGCTAACCTCCTGCTGGAGAAGAAAAACTAGTCACCGGAGAAGAGAGTCAATCGCCGCCCGCCGCCACATCGGAGCCACCTCTGACCGTCAAAAAAGGTACAAAAATTTCTATTCGCTTGGAATTTAATTTTGAACACCCTCATAGCTAAATGGGAGCAAATCGGAGTAAAGACCGACGGCGTCGCCGCGAAAAAAACTAAAAATCACCTTCGATGAACCCCTTCCTATTTCCTGTTTCGTGCAATTTTTTTCCCATTGTATTCACCATTCTATTTTCTATAGGTTGACTAAAGAAAAATGCTCAACCATGAAGGTCAGTCGGCAAAGCTGCCGCACTAAAAAATTCCGTCGCCGGTAAGTTCTTATTTTTTCAACTTTTTTCGGCAAATCGAGGCCTCTTAACCTATTTTCTCGCAATGATGGCTATAAAATTAGTCAAAATTGGTCGAAAAGTCCGAGGCAAACCGCCACTGCGACCGATGGTGCCATTGCTGGAGCACGGCGATGCCACCGTGCCGGAATTCCAAAATTAGCTATAAAAAGTTTTTAACACCGATTTTGGATTTTTATGATATTTTTAAGTACGTAAAGCGTATTTTTTCCTCCGCATAAAAATTCAAGAAACTCGGGGACCGTTAGTATGCACAACTGAAAGTTCAGTGTTTCGAACACCGATTCAGGTAAAAATCCCTTACCTTTTTCCCTGTTATGAAATTGAAGTCTAATTATCAATAATACGTTATTTTACGTAATTTAAAAAATTTCGAGAATTAATTATAGGTTACTAATGGAGTCAAAACTGTTTATTTATTATTGTTATCTTGTTTAACCGATTGTTTAATTCTACAGCTTTAAATGTTTGATAATATACTGGAATTGGTAAAATGATTCAGTTATGTTTCCTTTATGCATGTATTGTTTGTCTTGCGTTGATTTACGATTAAATTATGAAACTAAAAATTAAATGTAAACAAAAAATTGGTTGGTTAAGTGAATGAATGAATGGTAATCTTACTGGATATCTTGAGAGATGGTAGACGAATCGGGTACATAGAGAACCCTACCGTGAACGTCGCCTCATATCGAACGAGATATCGAGGATTGGTATTTTTGTTGCTCATACTAAACGTGGTATGGGGATGGCCCGTTTCACCTCATACCGAACCAGATATCAAGAATTGGTATTTTTGGTGTTCATACCAGACGGGATATGGGAACGACCCGTTTTATCCTTATACCGGACGGGGGTATGGGGACGATCAGTTAGTTGACAAGATTATATGTTGGTTCACGCGTAGTGGGACATCCCTATGGACCCCCATAGATACCAGTAGGTAAATAAAAAGAAAAAGTTGTTATTCTTACTTACTTAAGTATGATATTATAATATTATTGAGTTATTGTCTCTATAGGTCGGTTTTGAAAATCTTGCAATAGTAAGTATGCAATAAATGGTTTTACTTATGATAAATAAATTTATTCAAATAAATAGCTCCATTGGTTGTTTTTATAATTTTTACCAACTTTCAGTTTCTATATCAGTGAATAGTGTGATATTCTTACTAGGTTAGTATAGCTCACCCTTTCATTAACCATTTCAGATCAAGAGAAATAAGATCCAGATCCCAATCAACAAGGGGGTTGTGAATAGTTCACCACCAGAACTCCCTTCAAAGGCTAGTGAATGTCATTTTAGGATATCTAATTGTTTACTTTTTATTTATTTCTTAATTTTTCGTTTATTTTTTTAGAATGGTTATTTCCGTAAATTTATTGAGTATTTTAAATTATTGTGTAAGAAATGTAAACTCTAACTTTATCATTTCGCTTCCACATTCAATTCATGTTTTTATCTCTCTTTCAGTTCTGAAATGTTACAGACACGACACGACACGTATTTGAGATACATATATATATATATGTATATATACTACGTATGTCTTTTTCAAAAATAAAATGATGACTTGTTGTAATTAATATAAAGTTAGTAGTATTTAAATTTGTTTTGGATATATAGTTTTAAATTATTTAAACTAGTCCTTTCACACACTATGTACTCATTTTAGGTACTTTTGTAACAAATTTTGTATTTAAAATGAAAATATCAAAAGCATTACATGTTCACATATTGGAGTTTTTGGATATTAAGCCAATGTAGTGATGAAGAAAATTATCTGGGAACCATTGAAAAAAAAAGGCATGTGATAAGTTGAACATGGACGATACGCTGTACATATTAGTTTATATTATATATATATATGAAGGCGACAGACAGAGAGGAATTAGTAATTATACATATAAATATATATTTTATAAAACTCTGGACTCCATTACCAGGCTCAAGTTCTGAAAGTAGATAGTAAAAATACTTAAGAGACTTCACGAGAATCTTATTAAAATTGTTGCTCGGAGCTGGCACTCCATAAACATGGCATCACATATGCAAACATCTTCTTAACTCTTGAACTATTCTTCTCTGTTAAATGATATATTGTGGATGTGATGTAAACTTTTGGGTTAACCTACTTACTTGGATACCTATGACACCCACATGAATCAAGTGAAATCACTACTTGTTTCTTCTTTTTAAACCTCCGAGTGTTAAAAACATATTTTACCTATAACTTAACTTATTGTTAGTGCAGAAGGTTATGATTTTTCTTGGAAGAACATCGTGTGTGAAAGAATGGGTGAGGAAAAAGAAGACCGTGGAGTCAACCACCATTGACAAGATGAAGATGCGTGGAAGCTAGAAGAAGAAGATGAAGAAGAAGGTTATTGGGTTTGAGGATTTAAGGATTTGAGTATTTCTTTTTGTTAATTTTGTACATGTTCAGATTCGTTCAGAATAAAATGATTGTTATATAAAGTAAATATAAAATAATACTTGACATTTGATATTAAAAAAAATAAAATAAAGAAAAATATTTAATAGAAAAATATTACATATCAATTTTAACGAGATATAGTACAAATATTAATAGTGTTAAATATCATAAATTAACATAAAATTCGAAATAAAGATCAACTCGAACCAAAAAAATTAAATACATATACCTTTTTTTTATGTAAAATATGATATCAATAATTTTTACAAAAATATTTAAAATTAAGATCAGAAATTAAATAAAAATTAACATAAATGATCGTAATTGAATAAACTATTTTACTTGCTTCTGCTTATCTTAATTAAATTTTTTCTGATGTAAATATCACATATCTTTAATTGAATCAACAATTTATTAAGGAATTAATACCCAAATAATAGCTTGAAAATAAAAAAAAACAAGTAAAAAAGATAAGGGGGACTCAGCCCATAGAATTTTTAAAATGTTACAAAAGCTGCTTCGGAGTGATTTAATAATTAAAATTATTGTATTTTATTTAAAAATTATAAATTTAAAATTATTAAAGAAATTTGTGAATGTACTATCAACTCAAAATATTTGATTCGACGGGACTAAATACTTAACTCATTAGTATATTGATAGAACTGCATTAATTAAATTGAATTTTATTTCAATCAGTCATGATATATTTGGATAAAATAAATATTTCGTGACGATTAAATTTCTTTAATTAGTATAATTACTTCGAATTAAAAAAAATCTAACCTAAAAATAATTAATATACACGTAATAATTAACTTTATTACATTCATAACTGAAATATTTATGTAAAAATATAAAAGGTGAAATTAACATTGATAGGAGATCACAAATATGCAGTTCAGAGATTTGTAAAATTTGGAGTATATAAATACACTCCACAGTGAACTTGTAATTTCTTATTTCTTGTTTTCCATCTTTATTTTTTTATTTTATCATACTTTTTAAATATAATAATAATAATAATAATACATTACAGTTATTCAGTGCTTGTAAGAAAATTCATTTCAAGATATATAAAATTATTACACTCAAAGTACAATCAGTTTACTTTCTGTAATTATATTCTAAAATAAAGAGAAATTATGAAAATCAATTCAATTGAAAATTTTTCACTTTCTAGGATTTATATTTTAAAAAAAAAACTATTTATTTCATTAACTATAATAACATTCATCCATTAATCGTGAAATTAATTATTAAATATAATTGTCTAAATTTACTATAATAATCATTTACTTTAAAAAAAAAATAGAAATGATATTAATTCAATCACAATTGAAGAAGCAATACAGCAACTTATGGGCAACAACATTACATTTTCTTTCGCAATCGACCCAAATTCTAAACGGTTTGTTTTTTTCGCTGCAAGAGTTCTTTGAACCTGTAATGCATCTACCTCAACAATACATAGGCCTAAGAGATTTGTTTCTAAATAGTTTTCTGCAAGTCAAAAATTCTACGATATAAGACGAACGACACTCAATCGGAATCTCAAAAAATATCACGATCATCTTGTCAAAAGAATCCCGTATAACTGCGCCGAAACCCCCAACCCCTCTCTAAATCTCTTGTATAATAGTCATATGCTTATTTATTATTTTGTATGTATTTAATTTATTATTTATTTATATAGTTTTGAATTTAATTTTTTATGCTAAAATATAAGACTTAATTTTTTATCTCAATTTTACATTAAATTAGTACATATACTTTCAAGATATCTTCAAATTAGTACATTCCCCTTATTATCCATTACATATTTTAACAAATAAAAAGTACACGTGTCAAAAAAACTAGTCCTAATGGTGCTCCACTTAAATATCTTAGCACGTTAGCAATAAATAAATCTCAGACGTTTTCTACAAGTTCATTGTGTTTATAATAATTCCAACAATTTCTAGTTCAAGTTCTAATAAATGCACATACATGTAATAATAATAATTATCAGTCCATATTAATATCGTATGACTACATTCACTTTTTGTCATTATAGGAAAATTAATAGAACTTTTTTCTATTTTTTTTTTCTCATAGATTAATAAGTAATTAGTTTTATTTAAATTTTTTTTAACTACTACTTAATTATATGTTTTGATTAAAAAGTATGCTATTAATGCACAAATATTTATGGTCTATATGTTTAAAGAAACATAAAATATAAGTTATAACATGATACTCTGTAATTTTTGTTTAATTTTTTTGTCTTAAGTATTTTATTAAATATGTAAAATGCACAAATTTTGTGTGTAAAATTGACTCGTCTCATATTTATTCAACCAAGTTCACAATCAATATTTATAAACAAAATTATAAGTCACATAGTAAAATTATAATTTCTATGAAAATAAAAGAAAAAAAAAATCAGACTTCAATTTACAAACAAGCCTTTGATGGAGCTTAGAAGAGGAATGCAACTTTAACTTCAAGCACAAATTAAGTGTAGGTGGTGCCGCCAATTTGGTCGTTCAGGATTGGGAGTAGGTTGCGAGGCTGAGGACTGTGAGAGGAGCAATTGACAGCATATACAATCGCATGAGCTTAGGGTTTTGGTGGTGAAATGCTTAGGACACTCAAGAAGCAAGTACAGATCATGAAAAAAAAAATGAAGTTCACCAATCAAGCTATTCAAAAACCAATGTTTTCGTATAAAAAATAACAAATAAAATTAAAGGAAAATACCGAATTGCACAGGTGGTGCTCGATGAAGGTGGAAGGCACGGAAGCGAGTGAGTAGAGAGAGAAACTTGGTGAAGGTGGAAGGTGCGAAAGCGGGTGAACGAAGAGAGAAGCTCTTCGCAGGAGTGGTTGTGCGATGTGTGTACGTATTTACCTGCAAAACAACCAGAAAAGAATGCAAGAAAAAACAAAATCAAAGCTTTTGGTGCTCGTCGATGGTAGCAGAGAAGAGAGCATATTAGGTTTCTCAGGGAAGAAGACAGGTTTCAATACTCATTCTGTCCCTGAGCTTACCTAAGCTCGAACGCACCAAATTACTCTTTAGTGAAACGATACGTTTTGATTTTATCACATAGGTCGAGTCTGACTCTGTTTTATACAGCTCAGATAACATCCCCCCTCAAGATGGAGAATAGACATTTTTTGCTCTCATTTTGATCATATGCTCTTTGAGAAGCCAACTAGATAGAGCTTTAGCAAAAATATCTGTTAATTGTTGTTTGTTGCTCACATGCCTCGTGACTATACTCCCTTCTTGTACTTTATCTCTAACTAAATGGCAATTTATCTCAATGTGTTTGGTTTTTTCATGAAACATAGGATTAGCAGCTATGCATATGACAGACTTGTTATCACAATATAAATATGCTGCATCTAAATTACACACTTTAAGATCATCAAGCATCTTATCCAAGTTAGCTCACACTTTATATTCTGCCTCTACTGAAAATTTAGAAACTATTTGTTGTTTTTTAAATTTTCAAGATATCAATGAATTGCCTAAAAGAATACAATATCCTGTAACAAACTTTATTGTGTCTAGGCATCCCATCTAGTCACTGTCAATATAAGTATTTAGTTTTAACTCAGATGTATTTGAGTAAAATAAACTTTGACCTAATGTACTCTTAACATACCTTAGAATTTTGTATGCAACCCTTAAGTGACAGTCTCTAGGACTCTCCATGAACTAGCTGAGAACTTAAACAGAGTAGTCAGATCAAGTCTTGTCAATGTGAGGTACATCAAACTTCCAATCAACCTCCTGTACACCGTTGGATCTAGTACTGGTTCTCCTTCATCATTCGAAAGTTTAATATTCTGGTCCAAGGGGAGTGATTAGATCTTGTTTCCTAGAACTCCTGCATCATTCAGAAGGTCTAGAGCATATTTCCTTTAGCATATATGAACCCCTCTCTTTGACCTAGCAACTTCAATGCCAAGGAAATACTCTAAATTTCTTAAATCCTTAATTTTAAATTTGTTATCCCATGTTATCTTTAATTTTTTAATAACAGATTTATCATTACATGCTACAATAATGTCATCAACATATACAAGTAGTACGGTAAAGCTTTCGCCATTGGTTCTCACGAATAAACTGCAGTCAACCTTGGATTGTTTGAATCTTTGTTGAGTAATAAACACAGAAAATTTGGCATACCACTTAAGCCCATACAAGCTTTTTTGAAGTCTACATACTTTCCCTTCTTTCCTTTTAGGATGTCTATGAGGAAGCTCCATGTATACTTCCTCATTTAAATCTCCATGTAAAAAAGCATTGTTGACATCTAACAGTTGAAGGTGTCATCCTCTGATTGCAGCTAGAGCCAACAATACTCTTACGGAGACGATTTTGGTCACAGGTTAGAATGTCTCATGATAGTCTAGACCTTCTCTTTGAGTGAAGCCTATAGCAACAAATCTAGCTTTGTGTCTTTCAATGGTCCCATTTGCTTTGAATTTCACTTTGTAAACCCATTTACATCCTATTGCTCTCTTCTCTGTAGGTAAATTAACTACTTTCCAAGTCTTGTTTTCTTCAAGAGCTTGGAGTTCGTTTTCTATGACATTTCTCCAATTTGGGTCCTTATTGGTCTCCTCATATGAACTTGGTTCATTACAAAGTGAAGCCCTTAGCAACAAGTCTAGATTTATGTCTTTCAATAGTCCCATTTTGTAACACCTATTAATTTTATTATTATTATTATTATTATTATTATTATTATTAATTTTTAATTTATTTTATTCAGTTTATTTTGTAATTATTGAAATTTTAATTGATTTATTTAATTTAATTTAATTTAATTTAATAAAAATAAGAATAATAATAATGATAAAATTGGGTAAAAATATTATTTGGATTTAATTAAAATTAATTTTGGGAAAAAAGGGTGAAAATTTGGATTCTGGGGGTGTTTTTGAAAAAAAAATCGAAAACCAGGAATCAAAACGTAATTTAAAAAAGTTGTGCCACGTCAGCAGTCACGTCAGCGGCTCGGTCAGCAGCCCCGGCCAACCAGGACGCGCCGCATGGCAAGGACACGCAGACCAGGGGACGGGCCACGGGGGCGATCCTCGTGCGCGCGATCGGACGGCCCAGATCCGTTCCTACGCGCACGGACGGCCTAGATCAAACGTGCGTACGGACGGCCCAGATTCACGCGCATGGACGACTCAGATTCACGCGCACGGACGGTCCAGATTCAATCAGGCACGGACAGCCCAGATTGTATCGCGATGAACGGTCTAAATTTAATCCCAATTAAATCGCGATCGAACGGCCCATATTCAATCTTGATGGACGGTCAAGATTAAAAGGCGATGGGTATAAATACCCCCACCCACACCTGACCAAAAAAACCCTAGCTGCCAGTGCTTGCCGGAGAAAAAGAACCAGTCGCCAGAGGAGCCGGCCGCCGCCGCCCGCCGCCGCACCGGAGAAATTTCTGACCGCCGATTGAGGTAATTTTTCTCCCCCTTGCTCGTTTTTCGACACTGAGTCCGCCTATGACCAAACCGGAGCCAAACCACCGGCCGAACGGCCGAAAAACTCAGCCGAAACCCAGCGGCGCCGCCGCGCCCCTCCTCGATTTTTGCCTCCGATGAGGCCCTTCCCGGCCTCCGTTCGATGCAAATTTTATACCACTGTGATCACCGTTCTTTTCTCTACAGGTTGATCGGAGTCAAATCACCAAAACACGATTCACGCCGGAGAGCCACCGCACCCGAGAGCACCGCCGCCGGTAAGCTTCAGTTTTTCGTAATTTTTTGGCCCACCGAGGGCCCTAAGGTTATTTTATCGCAGGGACCGATGCAAGTGTGGCCGAATTCGGCCAGAAACGGCCAAAACCAGCCAACCCGAGGCGAATCGCCGCCGCTTGCCGTCGCTGGAGCACGGTGGAGCCGCCGTGCCGGAATTGCGATATTGGCTTAAAGGGGCCCTGGGTCTAATTTGGGATTTTTTGGGACACGTGCAGGTACCAGTAGTGCGTTTCAGTTCCCCGGAAAAAATTCAGAAAAAATTAAGGACAGCCTGTAGGCGCACTGTAGAGCCGTATTCAGATCCCAAAACAAGTAAGGACCCTTCACGCTATGTCCTATCACGGTATTAAAGTTCAATAAATGATAAAACGGTGTTTCATGAATCAATAGATGTGTGAAATTGGTTAAGGTCGCTAATAGAACCCGAGTCTGGTGTATTTGTCGGTCAGTTGTTGTTTGTTCTATTTTATAGTTTTAAATGCAGTATGATGTATGATGTTCTCATTTCGTAGTTTCGTGTGCATATATCACTGTTTTATTGATTTTGGGTGGAATGACTGAGAACCCGATATTGTGTGTTGACTTGTTTGGCATAAATTACTAGTTTGCTTGTTTGTGTGTGATTTGATGATGGTGACTGAGGAAAAATGGAATAAAAGGCTACGTAAATTGATAATTGGATAATGTGGTCAGTCTGACTAGATATCCTGGGAGATGGTGAACGGACCGGGTCCGTAAGGAACCCTACCGGGATTGTGGTCTCTCATACCGGACGGGGTATGGAGACCTTATGTATTTTAGCGTCCATACCGGACGGGGTATGGGGATAGCCCATTTCACCCTCATACCAGACGGGGTATTAAGGTTTATGGTTTTGGCGCCCATACCGGACGGGGTATGGGGACGGCCCTGGAATCTGATTACAAATGTTAAGAGTCCACGGGTAGCGGGACCCCTATGGATCCCCATGGATACTAGTAGGCTGGTAAATGAGGAAAATATGTTGTGTAATGATTGAAATGCAAAGGCGTGGTAAGTATTATGTTATATAGTTCATATGATTTCATGATGATGATAATGTTATTGCTTTCGTATGTTGTTTTATGAACTTTACCGAGGTAAGTGAACAGTAAAGGATTTTATTATTGATAAAAGAATTTGTTATAAATTATGCTCCATTGGTCTTTTTGTGTTTTCTACCCACCTTTACCTTCGTGGCGGTGAGATAGTGTGATGTCTTTACTGGGCTGGTGTAGCTCATTCCTTATTTAACTATTTCAGATCAGGAAAACATTGTTCCCGAGCCCGTTCCGCAGGAAGACGGCGAAGGGGACGCCTAAAGACTCCGTAGTTATATTTATAGTTTGTATTTTCGAGTTTCTCTTTTAGTTAGTTTGTTCTTTTATACTTTGAGTATGTTTTTGGTTTTAGTGTAAGGGATATTAATCAAAATTTTTATTACGCTTCTGCATTTGACATTTTTAATACACATATTTCATTTTAAAATTTCGGGGCTGTTACACATTTGCTTTGAATTTCACTTTGTAACCCACTTATATCATATTGCTCTCTTCCCTGTCGGTAAATTAACTAGTTTTCAAGTCTTGTTTTCTTCAAGAGCTTGGGGTTTGTTTTCCATGGCATTTCTCTAGTTGGGGTCCTTACTAGTCTCCTCATATGAACTTGGTTCATTATGGGATACTCATTGGTCTCTTCATCTAGCAATTTGTATCCCTTTATACCAGAAGGATACCTTATGAATACACATCTTCTTGCTCTTGCATAGAGTTTTCGTCTTCCACTCAATAAAGTAGACACGAAGGTTAAGCATCCAAATACTTTCATGTGACTATAATTTGGTTTATTTCCATGTAGAACCTCAAAAGGTATCTTCCTACCTAACACGGAGGAGGTTATTCTCTTAATTAAATATGCAGTAGTAAGAACAAAATCGCTCCAATATTTAGTGTCCATTCAATTTGGAATTTTAACACCCTTGCAGTATTGAGTATTTGTTGATGTTTTTTTTTCACTCTCTCATTCTGTTGTGGAGTTTCCACATAACTTTTTGAATGCATGATTCCATTCTCATAATAAAATCTCTTCATTTCAAATTCTCTTCCGTTCTCAGTTCTAATTACTCTTACTTTCCTGTCAAATTGAGTCTCAACAAAAGTACAAAAATATTACAAATGTGAACCTGTTTCAGCCTTACTTTGCATCATATATACCTAAGTACATCTAGTAAAGTCATCAACAATCGTTAAAAAATATCTAAAATCATTATTAGAAATTTCATTACAAGGTCTCCAAATATCACAATATATTAAATCAAAATATTGTTCTTCTTTATTAGTACTATCAGATAATGAAAGTTTATGCATTTTTGCCAATTGGCATATATAACATAACTTAGAGTCTTTATTTGCTAACATATCAAAATCAAAACTAGATTTGAATGAATGGTGTCCAAGTTTGTAGTGCCACATATCAAAGTTTCTCTCCTCTTTGCTGGAACTTTGTAGTTTCATTCCTACAAAGATTTGTTGATTTGTTTTTTCTGAATCCTTGGGTTGTCTAAACTGATATATTCCATCCTTAATCTCACTCATCTCAAGTGTCTTCCAAGTCAAAAGGTTCTAGATGACATAATATTATTGTAAGAAAATTAGATAACACCTAATATCTTGTGTTAACCTTCTTGCATATATTAAACTAAATCTAAATGAGGGCATACATAATACATTGTTTAATAGAAGCTTATCACTTAATTTTACTACTATATGAGACACATCTCTACTTTCTCCATTTGGTAATACAACTTTAAATTTAACATTTGATGTTATCTCAGTATATAATTGTGGTGTGTGTACTATATGATCTGAGGCCCCAGTATCAATTATCCAAGTTGTGTGTGTGTTAATATTTCTATCTATTGTGCATACATTGAAATAAAAAAACATACCAGAGAGTGCAGTGAGTTTCTGATCCTGAGTTTGCTCTAAAGTTTTTGTACCATATTGACAATAGCTTGACTTTGTTGAATGAAGGCCATAAGTTGGTGGAGTTGATCCTTTGTCAATAGATTGTGCTCTTTTCTCTTGAGTTCAGTTTATTCATCAACAGAGAATACTTGGTTGATAGTGGGTTATCTTATCTTGTTTTGGGTCCTTTGTCCATTTGCTTGTTTCTTATCTCTATAGCATACCTCAGCTGTATATCCTAACATATTGCAATTGGTGCATACAAGTCTATTTAGATTGGCCTTAAAGCATTTTTTCAAAGAATGTACAGTCTTCTTGTAATAGGTATAATAATAATTCTCCTTATTTGGGCTAGCAATTCTCTATGATTTGTTGACCTTTTTTATACTGAAAGCTATAGCCCAATTAGTGACAGATTTCAAAGAAATTTTTCTTTTTTTCTCCTCTTGTTGGATGATAGAAAATACATCGTTAAGACTATGGAGAGGCTTCTTTGCCAAGATTTGGGATGTCAAATGGTTATATGACTCATTAAGTCTCATCAAAAACCTTATTGTGTGATCTCTCTCCTAGTACCCAATAATCAGTTTAAGTCCCCTATATGTGCATATGAGAATGAGTACGAGTTCATCAATCAGAAATTTGAGTTTTGAAAAATAAACTCATACCAGCTCTTGGTTTTACGTGAGTACAGATATCGACTACTTAATTTGATACACCCTAATTTCATTTTGTTCAAAATGTCTTTATTCTAGTTCATGCCATAGTTGATGTGCTGTTTGAGCATAAAATGTGTCGGTCTTTAATATCAGGTGATAGTGCATTCTGTATCTAAATAATCACTATATTGTTGCACCATTTCCAGTGTATTCTCAATGGATCCGTTGGATTCATAGGTTGTGTTAAGGTTTCATCTATAAACTCTATTTTGTTTTGTATACTCAATGTCCGCTTTATGAAAATTGTCCATGTGTAATAGTTATTATCATTAAACAGTTCCGGGACAAAAATCGCTGTAGAATTTAGTGATTTATCAAGATAATATGGGTTGTTGATATTTGAGATGTCTAAGTTTGTTATGGCCAAATTCCTAAAATTTGGGTTCGGATTTGCAGTAGTTTGGTAAGAATTTTGACTCTCCATTCTTAATATGGAGGTGGAAGGCGGAAGTGGTCTGATATCATGAAAGAAAATGAAGTTTACCAATCAAGCCATCCAAAAACTAACGTTTTCGTATAAAAAATAACAAGTAAAATTGAAAAAAAAAATACCGGATTGCACAGGTGGTGCTCGGTGAAGGCAGAAGGTACGGAAGCGAGTGAACAGAGAGAGAAACTTGGTGAAGGTGGAATTCACAAAAGCGGGACAAAGAGAGAAGCTCTTTGCGGGAGTGGCTGTGCGATGTGTGTATGTGTTTACCTGCAAAACAACTAGAAAAGAATGCAAGAAAAAACAGAGAAAAATGGAAGCTTTCGGTGTCTGTCGATGGTAACAAAGAGAAGAGAAAACTAGGGTTTTTCGGGAAAAAAGACGGGTTTAAATACTTATTTTGTCTCCAAGCTTATCTAAGCTCGAACGCACTGGATCATTCATTAGTGAAACGGTGCATTTTGATTTTGTCATATGGGTCGGGTCAGGCTCTATTTTATACAGACCCGATAACAAGTCATTTGTTGAAAAGTGAGTTTTTAATTTTTATTTTTTGAAAAAGCTTGAAAAAATTAGTATTGATCGGACCAAACTAAGACTAAACTGATAGAAATTAGATTTCTCGATCCAGACAACCTTGAACCAAAAAGTAGACTATATCGATCGATTCAATTTGATCTAGACCAAACACGTTGTTTTGGTACTGTTTTTCATTCTAAACAAAACAATGAACACATTAATTCTAATGAAACCTCAAGTGAATAGTATTATATATCTTTAGTCACATTTTATATTTCAGTAACATTTTAAATCAATTATATTTATAAGAAAATATTCTAGTTTTTATTATCATAATAATAAATTTTTAAAATTATTTATAATGAACAACCATAGTATACCATCACTCTTATACAACGAGTGGCAGAGCATTAATTACTACTTACACAACTATGCAGAATCTGAACCTAATAGATACTTTGTTCAAGAACTATTAGTATCAAAATATAACTTAGTCCATATGAGTAAACCATGGAGGCATTAAATCAAAAAATAAATAGTACATTTATGTTTGGATTCTTAGTTTACTCATCGGAAAACTCCATGCAAGAATCCATTCTTTGTATTAAAACAATGAACTTTATCTTACAACGGGATCCAACATGAATATCTTGATATCAATTATCTTTGCAACAATATGATGAAATTAAATAACTTATCCTTTATAAAATAAAATGATTAAAATTAAACTATTACAATAATACAATCTTACATAATTGGCTTAGGGATACTACTATTAACAATTGCAATATTATATTTTGAAATACAAACATAACAGCATATCTTGATATTTTTTACTTGTATTGCACAAGAGTAAGATAAGACTGCAAACAAATGTTATCTTAATCTTTTCACCTAATGGTTCTCTAAAAAATTCTTGTCACCTAGTTGAATCATCCTAATCTTCTTTAATTTATTAATTAGTATGATTTTTTATCAATAATTTCTTTAAAATGATAAAATATATCTTAAATAATTTTTTAAATTATAGTTTTATCTGAAAAGGGTAAAATATAAAGGCAATAACAAGTGATGGCCAATAGCAAACAGAAAGAGATGGATGAGTACATAATAATTGATAAAGAGTACATTTTTTGACAGGAAAATAGTTATTAGGGGTGTAATTTAAAATTTATATCTTAAATAATTTTTTAAATTAATAAGGTAGATAATTTTTATATTTAAAAAAAATTAAAAATGTAGAGAATGTTTATTAGAAGTAAATAAGAAACTATTAAAATAAAAGGGTGTTTTGGGTTACTAAAAGAATGGGCCTAAATATTAAATTGGTATATGAAACACAAATCATCTTAACAAAGGGCAAAAAGTGAGGGAGAGTTATGGGTTAATCACTAAAAATAGGCAATAATCAAAGTTCAAAATCTCTGATTCTACATTATATAAAAATAGTTAATTGTGACAGATTATAATCTCTATTCTAGTAGTACTCTATGAGGCAGATGATCAATGCTATAACAATAATAATAATAAATGGTAGTGATAACTCATCTAAAACAATACATAAATCTATTAGTTATGAAAAATTTATTAATCAGCTCAAAGATGACTTATCAGTTAACAATCAAAATGCATGAATCGTGTGGTTTTCGCATTGATGCTACAAATAAGGTCCTTAATTATCTGAACCAGTCATATTTCGCTAGGCACAAGATGTTGGTTGAGTATAAGAAGCAATTTTTATTTATAAGCAGTGAATTATAAACCATACAAAAGTCTGAGCAATTAAATTGTTGTACTGCTACTTACAGACGATTCAAGAGATCCAGGAGCCAAATAAGAAGCTCTTGCACCAACAATGTGGTCCTAGACAAGCTGAAGTTTAACAGAATTACAACAAGCTCCGTTCAAATATTAGACACTGAAGCAAAAGGTTAGAATATCAAGTCCATTTTTGCATTGGCAGTCAAGGTTGGGTGGAGATTTCTCAAAAACAAGAAGGTTGGTATTAAAACATATTTATATGCACATAAGTTGTTTCTTCTTTGATGTTCATTCTATTCTTATTTAATTCTCATGTTTTAATTATTTAATATATATGATTTAATTGTATTTATATATTTAAATGCTTTAACAAAATTTTTTCTTTATTTAATAAAAACTGATAGATTTATCAATTAATGATATATAAATATCAATCATAACAAAAATACAAAGAAATACATATAGGAGTACACACTAACCCAAACCTACAACCTCTTATAAAAAATAAACATACTAACTATTGAATCAAGTAGTGGTTGATAATTCTATTTACATATTTAATTCAACATTAACGAATTTGTATTTTCACTTATCAACAAACAAATTATAAAAATACCTAACTTAAATTATATATAAAAGAAATTAGAATAACATAATATAATTTTTTTAAAAAAAATAAAAACTTTATCTCAGGTTTGCTGTATTACTATTCATATTCCATGCTGTAAACATTTGAACCAACTTCTAAGCTTAAGAATTTGTTAGCTTCTTTCTGCTACCATTATTTTGAATAAAAGAAATCTGACATCCAATGGCTCATGCCTCCATAACTGTTAGACAATCATCTCTTCATTCTTTGAGATGTGTAAGTTCATCCTCACTAAAACCAAAATCAAGAGTTGTTTCAACAGGAAGTAATTAAATGGTGATCCTTATCCATTTGTTGGATGTAATCTTCCTTACTAACTTACTATCCTAACTTTTGACGAAGATTCAAAAGCAAACTTTCACTGATGTACTGAACTTAGTGCTTGGTCTATTTTGATTTAAACAAGGTTTCATAAGACAAACAAGTTGACTCTACTAAGTTTGGTGATGTACCAATTTTAACATACAACAACCAATAAGTTTTGCATGGCTTAACAGAGATTTCATAACTGATATCTTGTCTTTGTTAAGCAATATCATTTTTCCCCAGACAGATCCCTAAAACTTGCAAACTTCACATGGATGTAGAAGATTTTAACCAATTACACGAATTAGGGCTATTTAAACAACATTTGGAAATTAGGGCATGAGAAAATATCAATGCTAACCTTGCAATTGCAGAAACTATTTTTAAGGTGCTGGAATCCCAAAGCAGCTTCGAAGGTCATTGATTCCTTTGTCAAAGGACTTGGAGAGCTCTTCAAGAGTGGTTTTGCACCCTGGAACAATTAAAATAATAAAGAATTAATTGTAATACCATTGTATATAAATAATTTTTTTGAGCAAAAACCATATATTAATCAATAATAATACGAAAACATTAATCATAATATAATAGAAAATAATCTTCAAATGAGAACACGTACAAGAGTACAGTGCGACTCAACACTAATCACAATACAATAGAAAATAACCTCCAAATGATGACACATATAGGAGCAAAGTCCAACTTAACACCAATAATAATACAATAAAAAATAATATTGAAATGAAGACACATAAAGAAACATAACCTGACTCGAATCTATAATCTCTTATAAGGGAGAGATGTATCAAACATTTAGTTAAATAATAGTTGATGTATATAAACAATTGATTTATCATAATTCAGTGTTTACTTTAGAATATGAAGACTTACAAAATGATTATTCTCATAAATCTTCATAATGTTTATATTTGTATCATGCTAAAAATAATTATAATGCACTATCAATACCTAAGTGGCTAAATCTTGGTATCCTAGAAACAAATAGGTCCCTTTATAAAAGCATTAATGGACTTTTTCGTATTTGCACGGGAGTGAATCTAACATTCATTTACTGAAGTGAAGCCTGACAAACAAAAGTTACAAGTATAACAAGTCATTAAACATAAATTCATGTCCCAAGTTTTCAAAATTCATGATCAACATAACAACTCAGTTAGCTATTATCATCAGAATGGTCAGTTTAGGATAACAAGAACCACCAAGAAAATTTGTTCCATAATTCTATTAATTTCTGTAAGCAGCTTGTTTAATTTTTCCTCAAGCTGGAATAATGCAAAATACAGAATCACAGAAAGGGGAAATGGAACTGCAATACCACGAGATGCAGTAGCTTCAACTTCTTCCTGGAGCTCTTTATATGAAGCCTATGAAAAGTAAAAGAACCATGAGATACAAATCCTCCCAATGAAAGATAAGAAACAGAATATGCTTCATTGAAATTCTTTTCTTTACTTTAGAAAGATATACCATCGTTGCTTCCTGAGTTTCGCTAGTCCATTCAGACATCTTCTTATGTTCCTTCTCAACTTCATCCATTAGTTGCTGACACATTTGTGTCTGTATCTGTACATTGAATCCAAGATTAATTGTGAAAAATAAATTCTTGAAAGCAATTAATGAGGTTTAAACTTCAAAATATTTTTTGTGATACATGAAGCTTTAGGGAAAAAATAGAGTACTAAGATTATCCATATTGGTCAAACACCTTTCATTAACATGAGAATACTGAGCAGCCAAAGAATTAAGCTAGGAATTGCTAGGATTCTTCATGGATGTAAAACAAAAGAATACCTATAGGAATTCACTTATTAATAAAAGGCAGCATCGGTCCAGCTAAAGTTTCAAAGCTTGTATAAATTACAGAATGAAATTAATTAAAGAATTATAGAACAGTTAATGACTCCAGCAAAATCAAAATTTCAGGACGTGAATGAATTTTAATGTAAGTTTCAATTGTGACTAATACAATAATATTGCCAGGAGGTCATGTCGAAACACAGCAAGAAACTCCAAGTGTGAACTTTCACCATTGAAATGGAGAGCAACTCAGCCCTCATTAACTTGCAGACTTTTCATTACTAAGCAGAATGCAGATACTCTAATTTTCTTCTTCATACACAACGAAACTAAGTTCTAACTCTTCATTAAACTAAGCTTCGTATGATGCTAAATGGCCAATAACGCAATCGTTCTCAAAATTTATCGTACAAATTCAAAAAAAAGATACATAATCAACGAGTGCGAGCAAACATTAACTGTTTCATATCAATAAATTACATGAACATACTAAAAATCCCCAAAAAAAAAAAACAGATCCTCAGGAGAAAAACAGAAATTAACTGACCGTTTCAAAACTCCTTTTTCAAAACGAAAGAGCTTATGTATACTGATTATTCTCTCTATTTCTAATAGCAGAAAAAGTACATGCAAGTAAATCAGAGCCAGTTTCGGAATACAGAAATGAAATCACAAAATCTAAAGAGGAATGACCTTGAAGCGTTTGTGTAATCGAGAATAAGAGGCCTCGAAGTCCTTGACAATCTCAGAGTGAGAGCGATCGATGAGGTTGCGCTTGATGTCGTCCACGCGAGACGAGGCGAAGTCCTTCAGATCGGAGATAGTGGCCGGACTTTTGTGATTGTCGCTGCGATTATTATCAACAAGCGGTGATGATTTGAGTTTGAAGAAAGCAGAGGCGGAGGTGGAGGCGTAAGCGAGAGTTCTCTTCTTCTTATTGATGACTGTGGATTTTGGAGAGTCTTTCGCAAGAGGAGGACAGAATAATTTCTCCGCCAATGGAGATACAGAGGATTTGCAAGTAGCCTTCTTCTTCATCTTCGTTGCTGTTCCTCTCAAATCTGCAGGCGCTCGGATTTTCAAAATTTGACAGAGGAATTAGGGGAGTACTTAGTTAGTTATAAGACTCAATAAAATTTAAATGTTAAACATCCTCGTCTTTACCATTTTGCATTACGTTATTACGTAATGATAAATATCACAGTAATAATACATTATTAATTAGAGACACGATAATTTAATAGTTAAATTCTTTTTGTTCTACTTTAAGTTTATAAATTTAAATTTAATTAATAATATAAAATATATCATTTAATAAATATATTATAATTTAATAAAAATTAAAAATTTAATTCATTAATATATTATTAAACTTGCATAATTAAATTATATAAAATATTAATTAAAATATTATATTTTAAATAAAAATAACATCTAATAATAATTAAATTATTTTAATTGTAATAATCACGATATATTAAGAATTTAATTTAATTTAAAAAAAATAAAAAGAAGGAAAAAAACCCACCAAAACTAATTTTATGTTCTTTAATTAAATGTAATTATAAATATTTAGAAATGTTAGACAATATGTCTTTTAAAAAACATACCATAAATTAGAATTCGATTTAATTTCTTAATATATATACATATAAAGTAGTATTTTAATATTTTATATATATTTATATATGTAACTAGATGTAGATTTTATTTGTCTTAAGTCACCTTATAAAAAATTATTAATTATTTTTTAATTTGTTTAATAAATAAAAGATGTATTTATGATAGATAATTAATACGAATTTTATTGTATATAAATAAATAATTAAAAAGATTAATTAATTTGTAATTAGTTTAATAAATATATATATATAACATTTTGTCTTATATGAACTTATATATATAAGTTTAGTGTCATTCACATCGCATTAAGCTTAACCATAAAAGATATTAATTAATTTCATAATGAATTTAGTGCATACATATATATATATGTGTGTACAAAATTATTTATTAACTATTTTAATCACAATGTGATTAAATTGATTCCAGAATTTTGATATAAATCTTATATTTCAAAAATATATTTATATTTCTAGTAATACATGCATACAATAATTATTATTATTATTATATATACAATGTTATTTAGGAGTATATATATATAACTTGTAATATTCCGAATCAGAATTTAGTCCGTGATAATTTTTCTCATTTATAAAATATATATAAATAATTAAAAATTTTATTTTAATTTAAACTTTATTAAATTTTTAAATCAAAATAAATTATGAACGAAATTGAAAATAATTTTAAAAAAATTGGTGAAATTGAAAATAAAATGGGAATTTTTAAAAGAAAAATAAAAAAAAAATGGTAAAATCAAAAAAAAAAAAAAAAAAAGTTTGGTCATGTGGGACGGCCCAGTCAGCAGTCATAGCAAACCAGAATACGTCGTGTGACAAACATGTTGACATCAGCACCACGTAGGTGATCCACATGCTTGGCGATCCGATAGTTCAGATCACATCTTGTGCACACAGACGGCCCAGATGCATTTTCTCTTCAAGCGCAATCGGAGGATGGAGTTGATCGCAATGGACGATCTAGATTCGTTACGCAATCAGGCTAAATGGAAAATCATCAAACAATCCGCCTTGCTCCACGTCGACTCAAACGAGCAACTTGGATTGAATAGAGATGAGTATTTAAACTCCTTTTCGTAGGGAATCAAAACCCTAGTCGATAGAGGAGTGACTAGAGAAAAAGAAGAATACCAACTGTGGAAAGAATCAGACATCAGAGAATGAGGCCGACCACCGTCGTCACCGCACCGGAACCACTGCCGACGCTAAAACAGGTATTTTTTTCCCCTTCCCCCTCAGAATTCAATCATGAGGCTTCCTATACCCATATCAGAGCCAAAGGATCAACAGGTGAGCCGAAAACTGCAGACAAAGCTCGGTCAAGCTGCCGCAACCAAAGCCCATAACCCTCTTCGATAACTCCTTTTTTGTTTTCTGTTTTACATTATTTTTTGACCGTTATGTTCACCGTCTTTTTTTTGTGCATGTTAGTTGAAAAGGAACCCCAGCCACGAAGGAGAACTGGTAAAGCCGCCGCACCCAGAGATCCTCCACCATTAGGTTTTAGTTTTTTACCTTTTCCGGCAAATCGAGACTTTCTAACTCATTTTTTCGTAGGTTTACGCATAAAACAAGCCAAAACTAGCCTAAACCAGCCGAAACTGGTCATGCTGAGGCAAACCGCCACCGTGGGCGGTAGAGCTGGTGCTAGAACACGGCGACGACGCCGTGCCAAAAACCTAAAATTGGCCGAAAAGATTTTTCAATGTCTATTTTGGTCTCTCATGGCATTTTTGGATATGCGACGGGTATTTTAAATTCCACATAAAAAAATTCAGAAAACTGAGAATCACCAGGAGGCGCAGTAGATAGTACGGTATTTTAAACACTGATCCGAGATAAAAGTCTCTCATATTTTTCCATGTTATGGTAAACTGAAGCTTAATAATCAATAATACTATGTTTTGTAAAAATTAAAAAACTCTAAAATTAATTACATGTCACTTATGGAGTCGGAACTAGTTAGTACATATTCGTCATAGTTTATTATTTATTTTCTCTTATACTGCCTAAAATGCTTACTATTATATTGTGTGCATTAAATTGCTTGTTTACGTTGCCTTCTCAGTTATTTAGTTTATCTAACTACATATCCTCAATTGTTGGTTCGTTTGCAATAAGTATCTCAATTATATTATCTTGACTTACGTATCGTCTCTTTGCATAACTTATTATTGATTAGTAAATATGGGATGTTGATATGTAATTGAAAATTGGTTGATAATGTGAATTTATGTATGAAAGCTTATTAGGTATCCTAGGAAATGGTAGACGTACTTGGTACATAGAAAAAACTCTACCGTGAACGTTACTTCAGTCGAACGAGACTAAGATGTCCCATATAAGAAGGGTCACCCTCATACCGGACGAGATATTGAGGTGATGGTATGTTTGGTGTCCATTACCAAACGAGGTATGTGGATGGCTGGCTGATTAACAAATTTGGATATTAGGTTCACGCGTAGAAGGGACATCTTTATAGACCCCCAAAGGCACCATTAAGCAGGTACAAAAGAAAGTTGTTATTCTTACTCACTTATATATAAAATTATAATGTCATTTGAGTTATTGTCCTTATAGGTCGATTTTGAAAATCATAACGGTAAGTATAGAATAAATGGTTTTATGTTAAATGAATTTATTTAAAAAAACAAATGGCTCCTTTAGTTATTTTATAATTTTTACCAACATTTGATTTTCTATGTCAATGATTAGTGTGATATTCTTACTGAACTAGTGTAGTTCATCCCCTTATTTAACCATTTCAGATAAAGAAGACCAAAATTTAGATTCTAAATAGCATGAGGATTACGAATAAAGGTTACCTCCCATACCCCATCAAAGTTGCTAGTGGAGGTTAACCCCATAGGATTTTAGTTTCATTTCTATTTTTGTTATTTTAACTTTTTTAAAAAATATTATTGTAGCCCTATTGGGTATTCTAAATTACTATGTAAGGAGTATAAACCTTAATTATTATTTACTTATGCTACTTTAATATATATTCCTTTCCTTAAGGATCTTAATATTCGATTGTCCCTTACCGCATGAGTCAGGTAGAGATAGAAGAGTTAAGAAAATAGATCAAAGAATTGCAAGATAGTGGGTTCATCCGACACAGTATATCTCCTATGAGTGCTAGAGTCACATTTATAAGGAAGGGGGATGGGTCACTGAGGTTGTGCATTGACTATAGAGGATTGAACAGAGTCACAATCAAGAACAAGTACCCCCTCTCTCATATTGATGATCTTTGGATCAGTTACAAGACGCCCAGGTTTTCACCAAGATAGACTTGCGTTTGGGTTACTATCAAGTAAAGATCAGGGCATATGACATTCTCAAGATAACCTTCAAAATTAGGTACGGACACTATAAGTTCCTGGTCATGCCATTTGGGCTAACTAATGTACTAACTATTTTTATGGACTTTATGAATAGAATTTTTAGACAGTTCTTAGATTAGTTCGTCATTGTATTTATTAATGATATCCTAATCTATTCAAAGAGTAAAGAAGAACACGTTCATCATCTCACTTAGGTTTTAGAAGTTCTTAGAAAAAAGAAGTTGTATATAAAATTAAGTAAGTGTGAGTTTTGGCTTGAGCAGGCTAATTTTTTGGGGCACATAATATCAAATGATAAGGTGTTAATGAATCCAGAAAGTTGAGGCAGTATTTTGTTGGAAAAAATTGACTTCGGTTAAGGAGATCTGTAGTTTTATAGAATGGTAGCGCAACTACTCCATTGACCTAACTTATAAAGAAGAACGTCAAGTTTGAGTGAAACGAGAATTGCGAAATGAGTTTTAAAGAACTCAATAAGCGGTTGACTACTGCACCTATATTGGCTCTACCGAATGGGACAAGTGGATACACAATGTATAGTGATACCTCCTACCTGAGATTGAGTTGTATTCTGATGCAGTATAAGAATGTTATATCCTATGGGTCTAAGTAGTTGAAGAGTCATGAGAAGAATTACCCCACCCACAACTTGAAATTTGCCGCTATTATCCACGTTTTGAAAATCCGATGCTACTACTTGTATGGGGAGACTTTTGAGATTTGTAGTAACCATAACAACTTGAAGCATATATTCACTCAGAAGGATCTTAATATTCGTTAGAGGCATTGAATAGAATTCCTTAATGACTATGATTACAAGATTTTGTATCACCCAGATATGGACAATGTGGTAGCATAGGAGCTTAATAGAAAAAGTGCAAGTATATAGGATATAAGCAGTTGAAGAGTCATGAGAAAAATTACCCCACCCACAACTTAGAACCTGTCGCTATTATCCATGCCTTAAAGATTTGATGCTACTACTTGTATGGGGAGGCTTTTGAAATTTATAGTAACCATAACAACTTGAAGCATATATTCACTCAGAAAGATCTCAATATTTATTAGAGGCATTGGATAAAGCTCCTTAATGACTATGATTACAAGATTTTGTATCACCCGGATATAGACAATGTGGTAGCTGAGGAGCTTAGCAGAAAAAGTGCAGGTATATAGGATATAAGTAGTTGAAGAGTAATGAGAAGAATTACCCCACCCACAACTTGGAACTTGCCACTATTATCCACGCCTTGAAGATCTGACGCTACTACTTGTATGGGGAGACTTTTGATATTTATAGTAACCATAACAACTTGAAGCATATATTTACTCAGAAAGATCTCAATATTCGTTAGAGGCATATGATAGAGCTCCTTAATGACTACGATTACAAAATTTTGTATCACTCGGATATGGACAATGTGGTAGCCGATGAGCTTAGCAGAAAAATTGCAGGTATATTAACTCACTTAATGGTTTCTGAATGCAGGGTAATAGGAGCTGTACAACAGATATGGTTTCAGGACTTGAAGATGGTTATATTTTGGCTCATCTAAATATCTAACCTGAATTGATTCAGAGAATAAAGAAAACTCAATTGATCAATTCCACTCTAGCAGCTCTCAAGAAGGATACAGAATATTGAGTTAATTCAAAATTCTGAGTCTCTATCGATGGGTTGCTCAGATTCTAGAATAGGATGTGTGTCTTAGATGATAGTGAACTAAAAAGGAACATCATGACAGAAGCTCATAGTTCAAAGTTCACCATTTATCCCCAAAGTACTAAGATGTACCTAAGTATGCGATCCCATTTTTGGTGGAGCGGGATGAAAAAAGAAATTATCGATTTCATCTCCAAGTGCCTTGTATGTCAACAAGTTAAGGCAGAACATCAACACCCAGGTGAACTACTTCAGTCATTGCTAATCCCCAAGTGAAAATGGGAACATATCACCATTAATTTTGTGATAGGGCGGGCTGCCAAAGGCACGCTCAAGATATGATACTATCTGGATAATTGTTGACCGACTCACCAAATCTCCTCATTTTTTGGCTAACAAGATGACTGACCCCTTAAATAAGTTAGTAAAAATTTATATCCAGAAGATAATTAAGCTACATAGAGTTCCGGTGACAGTGGTATCCGACAGAGACTCCAGGTTCACCTCTCGATTTTGGTCTAGTTTTCAGCAAGTAAAGGGAATGAAGCTGTCCCTCAGTACCACATTCCACCCTTAAACCGATCGACAATTAGAACAGACAATTCGCACACTGAAGGATATGCTTCGAACTTGTATTCTAAACTTCAAAGACTATTGGGATGATCACCTACCTTTGATAGAGTTCGCCTATAATAATAACTACCAAGCAAGTATCGGTATAAACCCCCCTTCCCCCATATGAGGCCCTGTATGACCAACCATGTAGGTCGTCGATCTATTGGGAAGAGATGGATGAGAGAAAATTATTTGGGCTAAATCTTATAGAAGAGACTACAACCAAAATAGTTAAAATCAGAAAGAACATCCAAACAGCTCAGAGTAGACAGAAAAGTTATGCGAACACCTGGATGAAAGATTTGGAATTTAAGAAAGGCGATCGGGTATTTCTTAATATCACCCCTTCTAAGGGGATTAACAAGTTTGGTAAGAAAGGAAAATTAAATCTCTGGTTCATTGAACCGTTTAAAATTTTGTACAGGATTGGACGTCTGCGTACAGATTAGCACTACCTCTAGAGCTATCTAGAGTTCATAATATGTTTCATGTGTCTATGTTACGCAAGTACAATCCGAACCTCTCGCATATCCTATTTCATGAGTCCATTTCACTATAAGAAGATCTATCCTATAAGGAGGTACCGGTAAATATTGTGGACTAGAAGAGCAAAATACTTCACAACAGAGAAATTCTCTTCGTCAAGGTCTTATGGCAAAATCACACATAGAAAAAAATCACTTGAGAGTTAGAATCGGACTTCAAAGTCTAGTACCCCCAATTGTTTGACTAAGTGAGAGACCAAATTTCTTCTTAAGAGGGGGAGAGTTGTAATACTTGGGTCCAAAATTTGGCCTGAGATAATTTTTCTCATTTATAAAATATATATAAATAATTAAAAATTTATTTTGTAGCGCCCGGGAAATGGAAAAAAAAAACGCTTGCGCCACGTCAGCAGTCCCGGCCAACCAGGACCTGCCACGTGGCAAAACCACGTCGACCGGGGACGGGCCACATTGGCGATCTGCGTGCGCGCGATCGGACGGCCCAGATCAATCGCGCGCACGGACGGCCCAGATTAAATCAAAATGGACGACTGAGATCAAAAGACAAAAGAGTATAAATAAGACCCCCACACCAGAACCCAAACCCTAGCCGCCTGCCCTCGCCGGAGAAGACGAACCAGAATCCGGCCGCCGCCACCCGCCGCCGCACCGGAGGGATTTTCGACCGCCGATCGAGGTAAATTTCATACCCTCGACTCGTTTTTCCACGTTGATTTCTCCAGTAGCCAAATCGGAGCCAAAATCACGGCTAAACGGCGGGAAAACAAGGCCGAAACCCAGCAGCGCCGCCGCGCCCCTCCTCGGTTTTTGCCTCCGATGAGGCCCTTCCCGGCCTCCGTTTAATGCAATTTTTATATCGCCGTGATCACCATTCTTTTCTCTACAGGTTGATCGGAGCCGAATCACCAAAACACGAACTTCACCGGAGAGCCACCGCACCCGAGAGCACCGCCGCCGGTAAGCTTCGGTTTTCCGTAAATTTTTGGCCCCCCGAGGGCCGTAGGGTTGTTTTATCGCAGGAACCAATGCGAGTGTGGCCGAAAACGGAAAAACCTGAGGCGAATCGCCGCCGCAAGCGGCGGCGCCGTTGCCGGAGCACGGCGGAGCCGCCGTGCCGGAAATGCGATATTGGCCGAAAGGGGCCCTGGGCCTAATTTGGGATTTTTTGGAACACGTGCAGGTACCAGTAGTGCGTTTCAGTTCCCCGGGAAAAAATTTCAGGGAAAATTAGGGACAGCCTGTAGGCGCACTGTGAAGCCGTGTTCGGACCCCGAAACGTGTAAGGACCCCTCACCCTATTTCCTATCACAGTTTTAAAGTTCAATAAATGATAAAACGGTATTTCATGAATCAACGAATGTGTGAAATTGCTTAAGGTCGCTAATGGAGCCTGAGTCTAGTGTGTTTGTCGGTTAACTGTTATTTGGCATGTTTTACAGTTTTAAATGCAGTATGAGGTTTGATGTTTTCATTTTATAGTTTCGTGTGCATATTGTACTGTTTTATTGATTATGGATTGAATGACTGAGATATTGATGCTGTATATTGTCTGTTTGGCATAAATTACTGGTTTGCTTGTTTGTATGTGGATTGATGATGCTGACTGAGGGAAAAGAGAATGATAGATTATGTAAATGGGTAATTGTATAATGTGGTCAGCCTAACTAGATATCCTGGGAGATGGTGGACGGACCGGGTCCGTAGGGAACCCTACCGGGATTGTGGTCTCCCATACCGGACGGGGTATGGAGATCTTATGTGTTTTGGCACCCATACCGGACGGGGTATGGGGACGGCCCGTTTCACCCTCATACCGGACGGGGTAATGAGGTCTATAATTTTGGCGCCCATACCGAACGGGGTATGGGGACGGCCCTGGAAAAATGATTTGAAGTGTTAAGGGTTAACGGGTAGCGGGACCCCTATGGATCCCCATGGATACTAGTGGGCTGGTAAATGAGGAAAATATGTTGTGTAACGATTGAATTATGAAAGGCTTGATAAGTATTATGTTATACAGTTTATATATGATTTCATGATGATGATGATGTTATTGCTTTCGTACACTGTTTTATGGATTCTATCGAGGTAAGTGAATGGTAAAGATTTTATTATTAATAAAAGGATTTGTTGTAAATTATGCTCCATTGGTCTTTTTGTGTTTTCTACCCACCTTTACCTCTGTGACGGTGAGATATCGTGATGTCTTTACTGGGCTAGTGTAGCTCATTCCTTATTTAATCATTTCATATCAAGAGGACATCGTTCCCGAGCCGGTTCCGCAGGAGGACGACGAAGGGGACGCCTAAAGACTCCATAGTCATATTCGTAGCTTTTACTTTCAAGTTTCTCCTTTAGGTAGTTTGATCTTTTATATTTTGTGAGCACGTTTTTAGTTTTAGTGTAAGGGATGTTATTCAAATTTTGACTTCGCTTCCGCGTTTGATATTTTTAATATACATTTCATTTTAAATTTCCGGGGCTGTTACATATTTTAATTTAAATTTTATTAAATTTTTGAGAAAAATAAATTAAAAATGAAATTAAAAATAATTTTGGAGAAAAATGGTGAAATTGAGAATAAGACGAGTATTTTTTAAAGAAAATTTGAAAATAGGGGGTAAAATCACACCAAAAAAAATTTAACCATGTGAGACGGCCTAGTCAGCAACCACAGTGAACCAGAGCATGCCATGTGACAAACACACTAACATCGGTACCACGCGGGAGGCCATGTGGGCGATCCACGTGATTGGCGATCTAACTATCCAGATCACATCCCGCGCGCACAGATGACCATATGCATTTCTTTTTCAGGCACGTTCGGATAGATGAAGTTGATCACGATAGACGGTCCAAATTCGTTATTGCAATAAGCTAAATGGAAAATCATTGAATAGTCCTAAAATCGACCTAAACCGGCCGAAATCGGCCAGGTAAAGGCAAACCACCACCGTGGGCAACAGAGCCAGCACCGAAGCACGATGGTGGCGCCGTGTCAAAAACCTAAAATTGGCTGAAAAAATTTTTCAATGCCTATTTTGGCCTTTTAAAGTATTTTTGGATATGTGGCGGGTGTTTTAAATTCAACAGAAAAAATTCAAAAAACCTAGGGACTGCTAGGAGGCTTAGTAGATAGTACAGTATTTCGAACACCAATCTGGGGTAAGAAACCCTCACCATTTTTTTTGTTAAGGCAAATTGATGCTTAATAATCAATAATGCTGTGCTTTTTAAAAATTAGAAAACTCTAAAATTAATTATAGATCACTAGTGGAGTCAGAACCGGTCAATGTATATTTGTCCTAATTTACTGTCTATTTTCTCTTATACTACATAAAATATTTATTATTATATTGTGTACGTTAAATTGCTAGTTTCCACTACTTTCTCAGTTATTTAGTTTATTTAACTGCATATCCCCAATTGTTGGTTCATTTGCAATAAGTGTCTCAATTATGTTGTCTTGACTTACATACCGTCTCTTTGCACAACTTATTGTTAGTTGATAAATATGGGATATTAATATGTAATTAGGAATTGGTTGATAATGTAAATCTATGTATGAAAGCTTATTATGTATCTTAGGAAAAAAACAAAAGCTAATACATATAAAAAAAACCTATTATGAACGTTATCTCAGTCGGACGAGGTTGGGAAGTCTAATATCGAAAGGGTTTGGGAGATATGATTCACCCTCATACTGGACTAGGTATCGAGACGATTGTATGTTTGGTGCCTATTACCGAACAGGGTATGAGGACGGTTGGTTGATAAAAAATTGGATATTAGGTTCATCCGTAGGGAAGACTTCCCTATGAACCCCTAAAGGTACTAGTAAACAGGTAAAAATGAAAGTTATTGTTCTTACTCACTTATATATGAAATGATAATGTTATTTGAATTATTATCCTTATGTATCGATTTTGAAAACTCGTAACGGTAAGTATAGAATAAATAGTTTTATGTTAAATGAATTTATTTAAGAAAGTAAATGACTCCATTAGTTATTTTATAATTTTTACCAACCTTCAGTTTTCCATGTCAGTGGTTAATGTGATATTCTTATTAAGGTAATGTACCTCATCCTCTTATTTAATCATTTCAGATTAAGACGATCAAGATTCATATCTTGAACAACATAAGGGTTATGAGTAAAGTTTACATCCTGAACATCATCAAATTTGTTAGTAGAGATTAACCTCATAATATTTTAAATTAATTTCTATTTCTATTATTTAAGTTTCTTTTAGGGACATTTTCGTAATTCTATTAGACATTTTAAATTACTGTATAAGTAATGTAGACCCTAACTATTATTTGCTAATACTATTTTAATATATATTTATTTTCTTAAGGTTTCAAACCTTTACATAACTTGACAATATAACGTTAAAAAAAAAAGCTTTAAAACATAATTCTTTTTGAAGCAATTTTCTTTTTTATTGTATTTTGATAAGATATATAATAATAATAATAATATTTGCTTTATTTTCAATTCAGAAATTTTTTTTAATTTATTATTTTAATAAATAATTATGTTCTTTGTATAAAAGTCGTTTTAAATTATAAGAATAAACTTTTATTGATTTAATAAAATAAAAATATATGAATTATGAAACATATATTAAATACTAAATTAATAAAAAGTAATAAATATAGTATTAATTAAAAAATTACGATACTTATTGAAATATATAAGAACTAATATTTTATGAATAATAAACAATAAAAAAATGAAATATTTTCTACATACTCTTGATTGCTAAATAAAAGTATATTATATCCTAAGCATTTTTTTTAATATATTGTTATTTGTATTTATTTATTAAAACATAGATCAATTTCATATTATGTAATATATTTTTTTTTTCCTTCTATTTCGTTAATATTACAATAACTATATATTACATTTATATAATATAATCTTAAATATCTTAAACTTAGATTTAAATTTTAAATTTAATTTATAATTTTTTTATAATTCAAATTCTTACTTCTATTTAAAAAAATATATAAATTGATTGAAAAATATAAACTTGGCGCTTAATCAATCTTAAACAAGAAACTAACTCCATCTTAAACAAGAAACCAACGGATTTAAAACTCCAACGGCTAAGAAGAAAAAAGGAATATAACAAAACCATATTCCTAATAGGATTCGAACACGCGACCCCTATAAATAACTATAACCACGATTACGCTCCGCCAAACTCGAAATCTATTTGTTTCTCTGGAATCATTAAGGAAAATCAAGAAACAGGGTCCGCAACGTTTCTTTTTCTCCTGCTCTCTTTACTTCAGTGTCACAAGTCCACATCAATGGCGTCTCGCTCTGCAACTTTTTCCCGCACCCCCACACGTCTCAACCTCCACGGCCGTGAGAACCCATCCTCGCCTCCGTCACGGTTCTTGATTGGACCCAGTTTGATTTCTCGCAGTCTTTCTACCCCGAAGCGAAGTCTGAGCCATGAGTCTGTATCGACTGGTGGGCAGAAGAAGAGGTGCGCCTGTTCTCCCAGTACGCACCCGGGGGCTTTTCGCTGCGCTCTTCACAGAGGGAAATCCAAGAAAGAAACGGCGTCTTCGAAGCAGTCGATCGATAGTCTGAAGTTACGGGTATTGGCGATCAGGAATTTGCTCGTGAAGATGGGAAAAGACTCAGAAGCAACGAAACTTAGTTTGAAGAATCCGGTGGTGCCGTCTGTGAATATCTTTAAGCGACGAAGAGAAGGTTTCGTTCCTCGGCCGAGTCCTTTATCGAGAATGTCGAAGGCGGACGATTCTTGAAAGTCTTGCAAGGGATTTCGCTCGGGTTGGTCAACCTCTGAATGTTGACTTTTTACGAGTTCTGAGTCTTGTTTTTTCGTTTTTGGCCGGAAGTACAGATTTAGGAAGGAGATTTTACAAGATAGGTTTTGTAATTGTAGAAAGTTTTGTGATTGTGAGTGTAAATTTGAATAAGTAGACGTCAATGGAGTTTGATCTTTTTGATTCTTCGAGTTTTGGGTTTTCTCTGTTTGTGATTTTTAAAACTTCGTATATGATTGATTCTTTCCCTGTTAAATATGAAGAGGGTGGAAGCCTTTTCTCTCCCTTGAATTTTAGAATGTGTTATTGATATACTGAATTTAGTGGTCTTAGTAAATAAAAATTGGCTCTTTTACAATGTATGTATATACATATTGTGTATGATTGATTCTTTCCCTGTTGAGGTTGAATTGTGGGGAAGCCTATTCCTCTCTTTCCTTTTTTGGGTTTCTCTTTATGCATATCAGTTTCCTAATTTGATTCTAGATATAAGCATGGGGGAAAGGTTTGCATGGTTGATGTGCAAAACAAACTAAGTCAAAATCTCTGCAAACCCCTTGGTGCTAACCAGGATTAGATTTTTTTTTTCAATTTGGCGGAACTGATCAATGGAGTACAATCCAGTTTGCATAACTCGTATAGGTAAAAAGTGTGTCGATGGCAGATTTGAAGTTTGCCTCTAAAGCAAATAAGTCTCGTAAGAAAAATAATATAATCGTATTTGATAATCGAATAAGATAAAGTGACACATTGAATTAATATAAAAATAAAAGTAATAAAATAAATAAGAAACGCATGATTCGAGTCGAACAAAACAAACTTTTGAGTGCTCGAGAGTTAAAGGAGAAAACAAATAACATTAGTAATAAATAGAAAAAGTTTTAAATAGACGATAAATATTTTCAATGATTACGAAATAAATTCATCTAACATGTTAATATTAAGAACGTAGAAGTAGAATATCAACCAATTACCTCTTTTGAAACTCATTGCTTAAGTTTCATTTCTTAGTTAGAACAACTAATGTAATGGAATAATTCAACATATATATATATATATAAATATATGTATATTCAATTATCAGTAAAAATTTATAGTTATTTGGGGCTGCACAAAGCACTTCAACTAAAAAGAGAACTTTTGGCCCCTTGGGTTATTAATTGTCATATTGTATGGGCTTCAATTCTGGCTCAGCCCATAGTTTTGAGTCCACAGAAACCCTAAATCCCCCCAACAAAACCCTAGTTGTACTTTCAACTACAAAACGGCACCGTTCCTCACATATCCCTCCCACTCTGTATAACCCCTTCCTCATTCCTACCTCCTTCATTCGCCGTCACTCTCCAGAGGATCCCTAGCCAGACCAGAGGGAAATCTGCACAACAGCAACCAAAATGAAGTACAACCCTCGTGTTAGCTCCTCTCGCCGGAAAAACAGGAAGGCCCACTTCACCGCCCCATCAAGCGTTCGTCGAGTCCTGATGAGTGCACCTCTCTCTGGTGACCTTCGCCAGAAATACAACGTCCGGTCTATGCCGGTACGTAAGGATGATGAAGTGCAGGTTGTGCGAGGAACCTACAAGGGTCGTGAGGGAAAGGTGGTCCAAGTCTATCGCCGGAAATGGGTGATCCACATAGAGCGCATAACCAGAGAGAAGGTCAATGGATCTACCGTCAATGTCGGTATCTGCCCCTCTAAGGTAGTCATCACCAAGCTGAGGCTCGACAAGGACCGTAAGTCCTTACTCGATCGCAAAGCTAAGGGCCGTGCAGCCGCCGACAAGGATAAGGGAACCAAATTCACCGCCGAGGATATCATGCAAAGCGTTGATTAAATTTCGTTGAGGTTTCGTTTGATTACTAGTTGCATAACATTTAAAGTTTTTAGGATAATTTTTTATATAAGAGCGAGGATTTAAGTAATGGGTTTTGTTTCATTTTGATTTTTATCTACTTTATATTACTTGTTAAATCTGGGAATTTGTTTGGTGCTTAATGGTCTCCATGGATTTCTTTTTCTTGTCATTTTCATTTTTAAAGTGTCTGTCTAATGATCTGTTTCTTTTTCATGTTCTGATGTTTGATTATTTCCTTTGTGGTTAACTGAATGAGTACATGTTTGATTAGTCAGTTTCTCGTAAATAGAATTTAAGTAAAGTTTTCTTTTGTGGTTTGAGGGGTTTGTCTTTGATTTTCTCTAAGTAAGTTGATAGTCCATTAGGCTAGTCCAGAATGAATTCTTTTGGTTAAGTGGAGAATTGGAGAAGTATTAGCATTCCATTATGCTTATTTGTAAATTTTACAGAAAGAAAATAGCTAAAGTAAGGTCTTGTTGGAATTCTTAATACCCACATTCTATTTTACTTGTCTCCTCGTTTTGCCTTTCTATACCATCTAACCCGATTTTGTTCAGTGCATTCGAATTGTTCGAGTTGATCATTCAAGTGGTTATTTTTAATCATGCCCTCATGCTTTGAGGTTTATCTCATAT
Source organism: Carica papaya (assembly GCF_054855325.1). Lineage (NCBI taxonomy): Eukaryota > Viridiplantae > Streptophyta > Magnoliopsida > Brassicales > Caricaceae > Carica > Carica papaya. The sequence continues at coordinate 1,039,158 of NC_142316.1, read as the reverse complement.
TACACATTTTAATTGTTTTAATTGGAGTAATTGTGATTCATATACTTTGTTAAGACTTGCACCCTCACAGCCTTGCTATTTGGTTCTATCTTTGGGTCTCCGTGTTTATGCTATGTTAATGTTTCTGTTTCTTGTATTCTCCAATATCATTTCAAGTGAATTGGATTCTATTTTCATAACCTGTTTGCTTCTTTTTCTTTCTTTCAAGGAAGAAACCTTTCTTGGCTTTTTGTTAGGAATTCTTTGAAGCCTATAAGAAATACATGATCCAAAACCCCTTTGTTCACATCAACTAGACATGGAAGAAACAAAAAGATAATCCTTGATCTCACCCCTTTGCCATGGATATGGGTTTTATGTGTCATCACTTCCAATTTTTTGTAATCTCCTTGTTTCCCAGTTTCTGAGTTTGAGATTATTTGTACTTGTTCTATGACAATAGTAGTTTGCAAGTTGATCTCTTGCATCATTAGCTTATGATTTTTCTTTCTAATATGCTTACTAGCTCTTATGTTTGAATTCTTTTATTTCAATGAGAAAGCGAATAGCTGAAAATGGCTTATCATTTTAGCATTTTCAGGATACCTTTCTCTTAAATTAACTATAGAAAATAGGTGTCACCTTCCAGGCAATCTGCTTTCTTTTCCCAGTAGTTTGCGTCTATGGGTGCCTAAATCTATATCTAATAGATCTTCTCATCTATAAACATGTGTATATATATGTATATGTGTGATAAACGCCTCTGATATCTTTATTTTGTTCTTAATGATCTCTATGGATTTCTTCTTCTTGTCATTTTCATCCTATTCCATTTTTGAAGTGTCTGTCTAATAGTCTGTCCCTTTTTCATGTGATTAGCATTTTCTTTTCCTTTGATTAGCACTTAGTGGATGGTTTTTACCACAAAAATATGTTACTTCATCTACATTCTGGAGATAGCCACCAAGATTTCATACATCTAGGATACTCTATCTATATTGGATCGTATTAAAAGGCTTAAAGTGACAACTTGGTGTTGAGGAAGTTTGAGGTGTCAATGACTTTTGGGAGATTTTGTCTTTAAGCAACTTAGATTTTGTTTTTTCTTTTCCTTGGTAGATTTTAGATATTCTATACTTATGGGACTTGGGGGTCTATATGCTTTAGGCAATTGTACCTTTTGCACTTGGAGCCTTGGGTACCCTTTAAACTTTTAAGTAAAAAAAAGTGTTTCGGACATCGTAGACTCGAAAAGAGTAAACAATTTCCTTAATTTATTCAAAGAGATAAACTATTATCTCAATCTAGCTAACTCTGTATTTCTTATAGAGAATCTCCTAATTGTTTTAGAACAACTAGAAAGAGATTCTTTAACTAGAAAGAATTCAGTTCAGATGTAGAATATCTATCCGGAAGTTTTTGCAACTCAATCATGTATGTAACGGCCCCGGAAAATATTAAAAAAAAAAAATGAAAAAAAAATGAGTATTTAAATATATCGAATGCGGAAGCGAGATCAAAATTTCAGTTAACATCCCTTACACGAAAAACAAAAAAAAACGTACTTAAAATATAAAAGGTTAAACTAACTAAGAAAGAAAACTCGAAAATAAACTATGCGTATGACTACAGAGTCTCTAGGCATCCCCCTCGTCGTCCTCCTGCGGAACGGGCTCGGGAACCATGTCTTCCTGATCTGAAATGGTTAATTAAGGAGTGAGCTACACTAGCCCAGTAAGAACATCACGATATCTCACCGTCACGGAGATAAAGGTGGGTAGAAAACCACAAAAAGACCAATGGAGCATAATTTACAACAAAACCTTTTATCAATAATAAAATTTTTACCATTCACTTACCTCGGTGAAATTCATAAGACAATATACGAAAGCAATAACATCATCATCATCATGAAATCATATATAAACTGTATAACGTAATACTTATCAAGCCTTTCGTAATTCAATCGTTACACAATATATTTTCCTCATTTACCAGCCCACTAGTATCCATGGGGATCCATAGGGGTTCCGCTACCCGTTAACCCTTAACACTTGAAATTATATTCCAGGGCCGTCCCCATACCCCGTCCGGTATGGGCGCCAAAACTATAAACCTCATTACCCCGTCCGGTATGAGGGTGAAACGGGCCGTCCCCATACCCCGTCCAATATGGGCGCCAAAACACATAAGATCTCCATACCCCGTCCGGTATGGGAGACCACAATTCCGGTAGGGTTCCCTACGGATCCGGTCCGTCCACCATCTCCCAGGATATCTAGTCAGGCTGACCACATTATACAATTACCCATTTACATAATCTTTCATTCTCCTTTCCCTCAGTCAGCATTATCAATCCACATACAAACAAGCAAAACGGTAATTTATGCCAAACAGACAATATATAGCATCAATATCCCAGTCATTCAATCCATAATCAGTAAAACAGTAAAATATGCACACGAAACTATAAAATGAAAAATATCAAACCTCATACTGCATTTAAAACTGTAAAACAGGCCAAATAACAGTTAACCGACAAACACACTAGACTCGGGCTCCATTAGCGACCTTAAGCAATTTCACACATTCGTTGGTTCATGAAATACCGTTTTATCATTTATTGAACTTTAATATCGTGATAGAAAATAGGGTGAGGGGTCCTTACTTGTTTTCGGGATCCGAATAAGATTCACAGTGCGCCTGCAGGCTGTCCCTAATTTTCCCTGAATTTTTCCCGGGGAACTGAAACACACTAACAGTACCTGCACGTGTTCCAAAAAAAATCCAAATTAGGCCCAGGGCCTCTTTCGGCCCAAATCGCAACTCCGGCACGGCGGCTCCGCCGTGCTCCGGCGACGGCGCCGCCGCTGGCGGCGGCGAGTCGCCTCGGGTTGACTGTTTTCGGCCGTTTTTGGCCGAATTCAGCCACACTCGCATTGGTCCTTGTCAGAAAACAACCCTAGGGCCCTCGGGGGGCCAAAAAATCACGGAAAAGCGGAGCTTACCGGCGGCGGCGCTCTCGGGTACGGCGACTCTCCGACGAGGTTCGTGTTTTGGTGATTTGGCTTCGGTCAACCTGTAGAGAAAAGAATGGTGATCACGGTGATATAAAAATTGCATCGAACGGAGGCCGGGAAGGGCCTCGTCGGAGGCAAAAACCGAGAGGGGGCGCGGCGGCGCCGCTGGGCTTCGGCCGCGTATTCCGGCCGTTTGGCCGGGATTTCGGCTTCGATTTGGCCATAGGATGAATCAGTGGGGAAAAACGAGTCGGGGGTATGAAATTTACCTCGATTGGCGGTCGAAAATTTCCCCGGTGCGGCGGCGAGTGGCGGCGGGTGGCGGCGGTCGGCCTCTGGTTCGTCTTCTCCGGCGAGCGGCTGGCGGCTAGGGTTTGTGGTCTGGTGTGGGGGTTCTATTTATAACCCCTTGCCTTTTGATCACAGCCGTTCATTTCGTTTTAATCTGGGCCGTCCGTGCGTTTGAATCTGGGCCGTCCGATCGCGCGATTGATCTGGGCCGTCGGATCGCACCCACTCGGATCGCCAACGTGGCTCCTTTTGGAGTGACGCGATCTTGCCACGTGGCAGGCCCCGGTTGGCCGGGACTGCTGACCGGGCCTGCTGACGTGGTTGCTGACGTGGCCCCCCCCCCTTTTTTTTTTTTTTTTTTTTTTTTTTTTTTTTCCTCCTCCTTTCCGGGTGCTACAATGTATGATAGAATCATCAAAGATTTGACCTTTTCGAACTCTGTCCGTAACTCATTAAAGGGTTGGGAAACAAAGAGAAGATGTGTGCGAACATGAGTATTTGATGCTTAATACTTACATAGCTTCATATGCTTAATACTTATATAGCTTCATATATACTTCTGAGTCATGCTCAATCACTATTGTTACTGTGGCATATAAAAGTGAACTCTAATCTTGTTACTTCTGTAAAATCTATCTTTTGTAGTCACTGGCTCTTCTATACTTTAATTAATGGTAACTTTCTAGGGTTTGTGCAAAATATGTGTGTGTGTATATATATATATTCTCTCATTTTCTTTTTGGTGTACATCCTTTTCAAATGACCTACATGTTTTTCCCATGCTTAAAATCAACATCTCACATAATTTATTTTTAACACAATGATTTTTGTTCTTGTATGGATTTGCTTGTCATATTCTAAGATTCCTATAATTTCACCAATTGATTCTAGGATTCTCAACCAACCATTCAAAAGAATTGAAGAATTAACCCATCTAACATGCATGTATATGTATATATATATATATACATACATATGCACACATATATACAACTTTATGACATGATTATTTAAAACAAGATGACCAAAATTTATTTCAATATATACAACTACATAAGGAAAAGAATAGTAAGTTTTGGAGATGAATTTTAAAATGTTTTAGAATTTATTCATTTCAAAACACATTTAGAAATTAGATTTTGATGAATTTATATGTATATATATTTATTTTTAACACAATGATTTTTGTTCTTGTATGGATTTGCTTGTCATATTCTAAGATTCCTATAATATCACCAATTGATTCTAGGATTCTCAACCAACCATTCAAAAGAATTGAAGAATTAACCCATCTAACATGCATGTATATATATATATATATATACACACACATGCATATGCACACATATATATAACTTTATGACATGATTATTTAAAACAAGATGACCAAAATTTATTTCAATATATACAACTACATAAGGAAAAGAATAGTAAGGTTTATAGATGAATTTTAAAATGTTTTAGAATTTATTCATTCAAAACACATTTAGAAATTAGATTTTGATGAATTTATTCGTTGGAAACACATTTGAAAATTAGATTGTGATAAGTGTTCTTAATAAATATAGTATTAATTACTTTTTAATTAAAATAAACAAATTAATTATTAATATAATTTAATTAACTAATACAACCATGATTAGTGGTAAGTAAAATAGTGTATTCGAAAGTTTCTTTTTTAATTGTTTAATACTCATGGGTAATGGGTTTTACTTCCATCTAATCTAAAAAGTTAAATTAATATCATGATTTAATTAATTCAATTAATTGATATTTTTTGTAATCTTAGTAATGATTATTTGGAATTAAAAACAATGAATTTGATTAATTAATTAAATTAATTGATTAATAAATTAATAATAATATTATTAGTTTTTTAGTTTAATTAATTTAGATTTTTTAAATTATTTTCTAAAATATTTTAATTATTTAATTTTTTTTTATAAAAAAACTAAATGTTTAAAAAAATTAAAAATTAAATTATAACAAATATAAAAATTCCAAAATTAATTTAATAATTTTACTCATAAAATATTTAAAACTACTTATAATAAACATAAAAGTAAATAATAAAAATACTCATTAAATACCGACTAATTAAATTACTTTTTTTTGCAACTAATCCTGCTTAGTTTTTTTAGAATATGTCATTACATTAATCAATAATTAATTAAAAATAAAACCCTCTGCAATTATAATTACTCCCTCTTCTTCTTCTTCTTCTTCTTCTTCACCAGGGAAGGAGCAAACAGAACCCTGAAAACCCAAGCCGCCATTGTTGCTCCAACCAAAGGTCCTACCCAATAAACATAATACAACTCCAAACTATTATGCCAGTTCTTCACATACGCCCAACCAAAAGCATTCGCCGGATTCAACGACGGTCCTGTATACCCCGACCCGACCCGAACCAAACCAGTAGTCACCATAGCCAGCAACAAAACCTTCACAAAAACGCTCCTCGGACCTCTCACCACAACAACAAGCACACTCAGACAATGAGCGAAAGCTAGTAACCCTTCAGCTAAAGCTCCTGTATGCCAATCCACTTTCAAAGAAGGACCACCCTTGAGCCATCCTACTGGCATCACTTGCCAGATTCCCATTGCGCCGATTGCTCCTCCGGCGGCTTGTGCTGGTAGACGGACGGCCATGGAGATGAGAGAAGAACCCGGTTTGGTGAGACCGGCGGCGTGGAAGGAGACGGTGGTGGATGGGTTGAAGCTGGCGCCGCCAAGAAGAGTGCCGAGTAAGGTGAAGAGCAAGACGTTAATAGTGGCTAAGAGTATGGTTATGAAAAGACCTGTAAATGGAAGGGAGATGTAATGGGTTCGGAGAAAGTCGGATGCTCGGCCGGCGAGAAGTCCGATCACCGGCAAGTTAAAAACCCACATGGATGTCAAGACTGAATCGCCGATGGCTGATCTTATAACACCCATGTCTTCTTCTTCTCTTGCTTCTTCTTCTTCTTCTTCTTCTTCTTCTTCCTCTTCCTCTATCTTCTAGCTAGCTGCTTCTCTTGTGGTTGATGTTCGTCTGGTTCGTTTCATTATTAAAAACAAGAAGTCCAATCAGTTTTGTTTTTTTTTATTAGAAATTAATCCGTACAAGTGATTCATGTAAAATAATTACATCATAAATTTTAAATAAAAACACATCAAAATACATTTCCACTTAAATATATAATATTTTATAAAAATTTTTAAAAATAATAAAATATTAATTATTCAATAAAATAATTTCTATTATTTATTATTTAAGTGGTTGATAACCACCCTTTTCTTGTACAAAAATTTATTAATTCCAATTAAATTATATAAAATTTATAATCTATTACATAATAATCATTAATAAAATGTGTAAATTTTTATTAAAAAATTAATAATATATAATACATATCATTTATTTTATTACAAATTTTAAAGTATGTACTCTCTATGAAATTTGGGTATTAATTATTTTTAGATTCTCATAATGTATTATGTTATTATTTTGCTATTTACTAATTAAAATATATAAATCTTTACTAATAATTTTTTCTTTAATTTTAGGGATAATTAATTAAATTGTGAAGCATATTATATATATATATATATATTTTTTTTTCCTATAGAAATTGACACCTTTAGAGGAAAAAACAAATTAATACATTAAAAAATATAAAAAAGGAAAACATGCCAGCAACACTTTTGCTCTGCTCTGCATCTGCCATTTCTGGTTAACTGATGAAGATGCTTACCTACCACAATTTTTTACAATACATGAGAAAATTGTGTGGACTATATATAATTAAGTTCCCTAGAATAGTCAGATTCAGATATGAACTACCCCATCAAATTAATTATAATCCTAAAAAAAAAAATTGGTTTCTATTAATCTCTCCAAAATCTCCTTTCTCCTTTACATTAAACTCTCGAGAAACTAAAGTCGAGTAGAGAAATTAAAGTCTTTGAGTCTCGAGAGGAATATGGTCGCAAGACTAAAACTTAAAGGAATCGACATAATAATATCACTAAAAGTTGAGACTACAACATACTTTAACTCAATACGGAGAAAATTATCATAATAAACATAATCGTTTAAAACTTTCTCATCTGAGTTGTTTTGTTAAAATATCGAGGAAATGAGAGGCTTATTAGGGTTTTTTTTTTTCCCTTTGCCGAAAAATTATAACAAATAGATGGAGTTTTTGGGTTTTTCACCTAAACCATGTAACATGGTCTTGTGATGGTTGACTCAAATGAGATGAAGAAGAAACATAAGGGAGATAGATGAAGAAGAAAGAAAGATGAACATTTGGGTGTTTTATGGAAGATGATATTAACATTCGTTTAGGAGGTCTTTTATTTTTATTTTAAATATTTTTGTTTATCTAATAGTTTTATTAACATATATTTAATGAGTTATTGATATATTTAATATTATAAATATTATCTTTAATGAAAGCTAAATATAATTTTTTTTTAAAATGCATACATTTCACATTCTAAGCTCAGTATATATATACACACACACACACACACAAACGGAGGATTATAACTATGCAAATGTTTTTGATATTTAACTATGATAAGGGAATACTCTCATATCAATCAATTATAAGAATTTATATGAATATATATACTTATGGTATAATTCTTCTAAATATTATACAATCTTTAAGAATATGAAAAAGATACAAATTACATGAGTTAACGTTGCATCAAAGTCATATAAATAAAAAAAACAAATAAATTCACCAAGAGCTTCAGATTATCTAATAATGGTACTTGTAGCGCCCGGGGAAATTGAAGAAGAAAGAAAAAAAAAAGTCACGTCAACAGCCACGTCAGCAGACCCAGTCAGCAGTCCCGGCCAACCGGGACCTGCCACGTGGCAAGACCACGTCGATCCGGGACGGGCCACGTTGGCGATCCGCATATGCGCAATCGGACGGTCCAGATCAAGCGTGCGATCGGACGACCCAGATGCAATCGCACGGACGGCCCAGATGTAATCGCACGGACGGCCCAGATTCAATCAAAAACGGACGGCCCAGATTAAATTAAAATGGATGGCTGAGATCAAAAGGCAAAAGGGTATAAATAAGACCCCCACACCAGACCACAAAACCCTAGCCGCCTGTCCTCGCCGGAGAAGACGAACCAGAAGCCGACCGCCGCCACCCGCCGCCGCACCGGAGGGATTTCCGACCGCCGATAGAGGTAAATTTAATACCCCTGACTCGTTTTTTCATGCTGATTTCCCCTGTGGCCAAATTAGAGCCAAAATCCCAGCCAAACGGCCGAAAAACACGGCCGAAACCCAGCGGCGCCGCCGCACCCCTCCTCGGTTTTTACCTCCAATGAGGCCCTTCTCGGCCTCCGTTTAATGCAATTTTTATATCACCGTGATCACCATTCTTTTCTCTACAGGTTGAGCCGAATCACCAAAACACGAACTTCACTGGAGAGCCGCCGCACCCGAGAGCACCGCCGCCGGTAAGCTTCGGTTTTCTGTAATTTTTTGGCCCCCCGAGGGCCCCTAGAGTTGTTTAATCGCAAGGATCGATGCAAGTGTGGCCGAATTCGACCGAAAATGGCCAAACCGAGGCGAATCGCCGCTGCTTGCGGCGGCGCCATCGCCGGAGCATGGCGGAGCCGCCGTGCCGGAATTGCGATATTGGCCAAAAAAGGGCCCTGGGCCTAATTTGTGATTTTTTGGAACACGTGCAAGTACCAGTAGTGCGTTTCAGTTCCCCGGAAAAAATTCAGGAAAAATTAGGAACAGCCTGTAGGCGCACTGTGAAGCCGTGTTCGAACCCCGAAACGAGTAAGGACCCCTCACCCTATTTCCTATAACGGTATTAAAGTTCAATAAATGATAAAATGGTATTTCATGAATCAACGAATGTGTGAAATTGCTTAAGGTCGCTAATGGAGCCCGAGTCTAGTGTGTTTGTCGGTTAACTGTTATTTGGACTGTTTTACAGTTTTAAATGCAGTATGAGGTTTGATGTTTTCATTTTATAGTTTCGTGTGCATATTTTACTGTTTTACCGATTATGGATTGAATGACTGGGATATTGATGCTGTATGTTGTCTGTTTGGCATAAATTACCGTTTTGCTTGTTTGTATGTGGATTGATAATGCTGACTGAGGGAAAGGAGAATGAAAGATTATGTAAATGGATAATTGTATAATGTGGTCAGCCTGACTAGATATCCTGGGAGATGGTGGACGGATCGGGTCCGTAGGGAACCCTACCGGGATTGTGGTCTCCCATACCGGACGGGGTATGGAGATCTTATGTGTTTTGGCGCCCATACCGGACGGGGTATGGGGACGACCCGTTTCACCCTCATACCGGACGGGGTAATGAGGTTTATAGTTTTGGCGCCCATACCGGACGGGGTATGGGGACGGCCCTGGAATATGATTTGAAGTGTTAAGGGTTAACGGGTAGCGGGACCCCTATGGATCCCCATGGATACTAGTGGGCTGGTAAGTGAGGAAAATATGTTGTGTAACGATTGAATTACAAAAGGCTTGATAAGTATTATGTTATACAGTTCATATATGATTTCATGTTGATAATAATTTTATTGTTTTCGTATACTGTTTTATGAATTTCACCGAGGTAAGTGGATGGTGAATGATTTATTATTGATAAAAGAATTTGTTGTAAATTATGCTCCATTGGTCTTTTTGTGTTTTCTACCCACCTTTACCTCCGTGACGGTGAGATATCGTGATGTCTTTACTGGGCTAGTGTAGCTCATTCCTTATTTAATCATTTCAAATCAGGAAGACATTGTTCCCGAGCCGGTTCCGCAGGAGGACGACGAAGGGGACGCCTAAAGGCTCCATAGTCATATTCGTAGCTTTTATTTTCAAGTTTCTCCTTTAGGTAGTTTGATCTTTTATATTTTGTGAGCACGTTTTTTGTTTTAGTGTAAGGGATGTTAATCGAATTTTTGACTTCGCTTCCGCATTTGATATTTTTAATATACATTTCATTTTAAATTTCCGGGGCCGTTACACAATCACTTCTCCGGCGGGTGGCGGCGGCCGGCGTCTCCAGCGTCTGGTTCGTCTTCTCCGGCGAGGGCAGGCGGCTAGGATTTGTGTGGTCTGGTGTGGGGGTTCTATTTATACCCTTTTGCCTTTTGATCTCAGCCGTCCATTTTGTTTTAATTTGGGCCGTTCGTTTTTTGATTAAATATGGGCCGTCCGTGCGATTTCATCTGGGCCATCCGTACGCCCGCTTGATCTGGGCCGTCCGATCGCACGTACGCGGATCGCCAACGTGGCCCGTCCCCGGTCGATGTGGTTTTGCCACGTGGCAGGTCCTGGTTGGCCGAGACTGCTGACTGGGTCTGCTGACGTGACTTTTTTTTTTTTCCTCTTCCAATTCCCGGGCGTTACAGATTGTCCCAATGGGTTAGGTTGTTCGTGCAACACTCACTCTCAAGATGAATATGGGATACTCTAATTTATCAATCCCGAGTTGAAAGCTCCCTAATCTTAATAATAAGTAGAATGGTAAAAAGGGAAGAAATAGTTTATTTTTTAAGAATCTAGGCAAGAACAAGGGAGTAAAGCTCGAGGATAAAGTTGTTAAACCCTTGTCCCATGTCATTTTTAACCCCATCCAAGATTTGAAATTCAAAACTCATTGATCTCTTGGTACTAAGATTACAAATAAAATAGTCATCTATTTATGATGGCTATCACGGATGAGGCCTCTTATTTCTCACCCTAAGTCTACATAAGTGGATCACTCAGTATTGATTTCAAATATAATACTCAGGCCCGGAATTTGGCCCATGAAAAATCTCAACATTTTAAATATACAATTATTTTAAAATTAATTTATTTTAATTTTTTTGTTGAATTATTGAAAAAAATAGGTTGGGAATGAAATTAAAAAAATGAAAAAAAGTGGTGAAAATTTGGGTCCGAGAAAAATTTTTAAAAGAAAAATAAAAAATTAAGGGGTCATAATGCAAATAAGAAAAATTTTACCACATAGAACTGTATAGTCAGCAACCCCGACGAACCGTAGTATGCTGCATGGCAAGACATGCTGACATCATCGGACGGTCGAGACCAAATCGTGATGAACGGTTCAGATTCATTTTCTCTTTATATATGATCGAATGGTCGAGATCAAACACGATTAAGGACCCAGATTAACACGATATATTTATAAATATTTCGCATCACACTAAACCCAAACTCTACCCACCAGCCTCCCATCGGAGAAGAAGAATCAACCACCGGAGAAGGGAGCCGACTGTCAACTGCTGCCGCATCGGAGCCACCTCCGACTGCCAAAGAGGGTAAAAATTCTTCTATCCGCTTGGAATTTGATTCCGAGCACCCATATGACCAAATTGAAGCAAAAGAGATAGTGGTTAAGCCGAAAACCACGGGTGAAGCTTGGCGGCGGCGCTGAGGCAAAATCTGCAACCTTCTCCGATGAACCCCTTCCTATTTCTCGTTTCATACAATTTTTTCATTATTGTGTTCACTTTTCTGCTTTTTACAGGTTGACCAAAGAAAAAGTCCCAGCTGCGAAGGTGAGCCGACGGAGCTGCCCCACCCGAAAAGCCCCACAGCTGATAGGTTTCTGTTTTATGATTTTTTTCAGCCAACTAAAGGCCCCCTAATGTGTTTTTTCGCAGGGATATGTATAAAGCCAGCAGAAACTGCCCAAAACTGGCTAAAAACGGCCATGCCGAAGCAAACCGCCGTTGCGGACGGTGGTGTCGTCGTTGGAGCAGGGCGGTGCCGCCGTGCCGGAACCCCAAAATTGGCCGAAAAGGATTTTTTTCATCGATTTTGGATTCTTATGGTATTTTTAGGTACATGACAAGTGTTTTGGATTTTGCAATGATAATTCAGAAAATTCGGAGACCATCAGTAGGTGCAGTAGAAAGTTTAGTATTTCGGACACTGATTCAAGTAAGGATCCCTCACCCTTTTCTCCGTTACGACAATTAAAGCTTAATAATTAATAATTGTGTATTTTTATAAGAAATTAGAGAATTCTAAAAATAATTATAAGTCACTAGTGGAGCCGAAATCGGTTAGTTCACAATTGTTTTGATTTCCTATTTATTTTTCTATAATACCTTACTATTATACTGTGCGTAACTCAATTAATGATTTTTATGATCTTTTTGGTTATTTTGTTATTTGTTTTTCCTGCATTGCATGTCGTTATTCCGGTCACTGGTTATTTAGCGGTGTGAAACTCTATTATTGTTTAAGTGAACGGTGAGTACAAAATGAGATATGGTTATTGCATTGTTGATTATTAGACTGATAGAAATCGTTATAGGAAAGACTTACTGGGTTCCAGGGAAAGGGTTGACGGGGCTGAAAAGTCCCTTACTAGGAAGGTTTAGGAGATATAATTCACCCTCATACCAGACAGGGTATTGAGGTAGTGACATATTTGGTACCCATACCGGATAGGGTATAGAGACGGTCAGTTAACTATTTAATTGGATATTGAGTTCACGAGTAGAAGGACATCCCTATGGACCCCTAAAGGTACCGGTAAGTGGATAAAAATATAAAATGATCGTTTCTTATTATTTTCTATGTGATAAATAATAGCGCATGAATATGAGTTTTCATAAGTTTATTGTTGGGAGAGACTTGTTACATAAATATGAAATAAATGAATTTCTTTATAATAAATGAATTTACAATAAATTAAGGGCTCTATTGGTTATTTTTCTAATTTCTACAAATCTTTAGTTTTTCGTATCTGTGATTAGTGTGATATTTTTACTAAACTAATGTAGTTCACCCTTTCATTAACTATTTCAGATCAAGAGGACTAAGATCCAGATCCTGATCAACAAGAGGGTTGCGAATAGTTCATCACCCGAACTTCCTTCAAAAGATAGTGAACGTCGTCCTAGGATACTTAGTGATTTGTTTTTCGTTTATTTTCTTAATTTCCGTTGCTCTTTTAGAAAGAACATTCTCGTAACCCTATTGGGTATTCTAAATTATTGTGTAAGAAATATAAACCCTAACTCTATTGCTTTTGCATTTAATTTATGACTTTATTTTATCTAATATTTCGGGCCTTTATATCAAGCTACTCCAAAAGATAAGTGTTTCATCCCATACCCGAAAGATTCTTATTTTTTTCAATCTCTTAACTTGACTAAATTTAGTATGGGCTACCTGGAAATCCATAGTTGTTTTGATGATCGTCATCCTGTGTGGGCGATTTAAATATCGATTTCCTCAAGGATGAACTTGTTTCTAGACTTCCATATCAATCAAGCCGTAGTTGAGAAGATAAATTTCTTACAAGTGATGTCCTGTGGGTTGATCTCCATATACAATTTCCAATTGATATTAGAATATTATCATCAATCAAATCAAACAATACTTATCTTAAAATCTAACAAGCCAATATGATATGCATAACACTCTCGTTAGACACCCAGGACAAGAGTCATCATAAGTCATATGTGTAATACCCGGGCCCGAAAAATGGGCCAGGATAATTTTTTCGTATTAAATTATTTTATTAAAATAATTATTTAATTTATTATATTTTTATTTAATTGAAATTTTGAGAAAAAATGAATTAAGGACAAGATTGAAAATAATTTTAGGAAAAATGGGTAAAAATTTGAGTTCGATGAGTGTTTTTGAAAAAAAAAATTAAAAAAAGGGGTCAAAGTATAAAAAGAAAAAATTTTGGCATGTGGGATGGCCTAGTCAGCAGCTCGACAAACCGGAATACACCACGTGTAAAATACGCTAATGTCGGCACCATGCGAGAGGCCACACGGGCAATCTGTATACCCAGCAATCTGATGACCCAGGTTCGATCTCGCGCGCATGAACAGCCCAAATTAGTTTCTCCCTTATGCGCGATCGGACGGACGAGATCGATCGCAATGAACGGTCCAAATTTGTTTCCTCCTTAGGTGCGATCGGACGAACAAGATTAATTGCGATGAATAGGCCAGATCGATGCAAGATGGGTATAAATACCTCACATTATAGGAGAACCCAAACCCTAGCTGCCAGCCCTTGCTGGAGAAGAAGAACCAGGCACCAGAGAAGGTCGCCAACTGCCGACCGCTGCTATACCGGAGCCACTGTCGACCGCCCAAAAAAAGTAAAATTTCTCCCTACCTACTTGGAATTCGATTATGAGCATCTTTGTGGTTAAATCGGAGCAAGAAGAATGACGAGTGAGCCGAAAACTGCAGGCAAAACCCGTTGGAGCCGCTGCGGTGAAAATTCAAAAATTTATCCGATGAACCTCTTCCTGCTTCCTGTTTCATGCAATTTTTTTATCATTGTATTTGCTGTCCTTCTCTGTGTAGGTTAGGAAAGAAGAAATTCAAGCCGCAAAGGAGGACTGGGGAAGCCGCCGTACTCGGAGGCTCCCTTCGCCAGTGAGTTTGGCTTTTATAATTTTTCGGCCAATCGAGAATCCCTAACATATTTTTCTGCAGGGATACGTTAAAACTGGCCAAAATTGATGAAACCGGCCAAAATTGGTCAGGCTGAGGTAAACCACCATTGTGGGTGGTGGAGCCGGCACCAGAGCACAGCGACACTGCAGTGCCGAAACCCCAAAAGTGACCACAAAGAATTTTAGACACCGATTTTAGATTTTTTTAGGTATTTTTAAGTATGTTACGAGTGTTTTGAATTTCACAAAAAAATTCAAAAAATTTGGTACCTGTTAGGAAGCGTAGTAGACAACATAACGTCTCAAAACACCGATCCGAATAAGGATCTCTCACTCTATTCTTCATTATCGTCAATTGAGGCTTAGAAAATTCTAAAAATTTAGAAAATTCTAAAAAAAATTGCAGGTCAATAGTGGAGCCAAAACCGGTTAATTTACAATTATCCTGATTTTCTATTTATTTTTCTATATTGTCCTACTTGGTAGTTATCATATTGTGCATGTTCTTAATTTATGATTTCAATGGTCTTATCGATTTTTCTTGATTTATTCGATTATCTGGTTACCTGATTCCTTATTATGATAAACTATATCGTCTGCATAAATATTGTTTAATTGATCTGTGAATATAGTATGAGATATTGGTATGCGTTTGTTGGTTGTTTTGCTTAATAGGAATCTTTGTGTGCAAGACTTACTGGGTACCCAGGAAAAGGACGGTCAAACTCGATGCATAAAGAACCCTATCGTGAACGTCACCTCAGTTAGACAAGGCTGTGAAGTCTCAAACTAGAATGGTTTAGGAAATATTATTCACTCTCATACCGAATTGGGTATCGAGGCAATAGAATGTTTGGTGCCCATTATTGGACGAGGTATGGAGATGGCCGTTAATTATTAAAATTGGATATTTGGTTGACGAGGTAGGGGGACTTCCCTATGGAACCCAAAGGGTACCAGTAAACAAGTAAGAAAGGAAAATTATTTTCTCTTATTCTCTTATGCGTAAAAATAAAAAGTGGTGTGGATACAGATCTTTATAATTTGGTTTTTAAAAAAACTCATAACGGTAAGTATCAAACAAATATCTTTAAGTTAAATATTTTTAATTAAAGCAATGACTCAATTACTTATTTTTCTGATTTTTATATTAATTTTTAGTTTTTCGTATCTGTTATTAATATGATATTCTTACTGAACCAGTGTAGCTCACCTTTTTATTAACTATTTCAAATCAAGAAGACCAAGATTCAGATCCCGATCAGCAAGAGGGTTATAAGTAGTTCACCACCTGGACTCTCTTTAAATACTAGTGATGGTTGTCCTAAGATACTTATTTATTCACTTTGTTTTTAATTACCGTTTGACTTTTAGAATGAACATTTTCATAACCCTATTGGGCATTCTAAATTATTGTGTAAGTAATGTAAACCCTAACTCTATTTTTTTTTCTTTCGTATTTAAATTATAAATTCATTTCCTTTAAGATTCTGGGTCTCTACAGTTGGTATCAAAGCCGCATTTCTCATAACCATTACTTACACAAAGACTTAAAAAAATAAAATACGAACTATCGTTCAACCCTTCCTTATGAAATACAAGTACAAAGATATAAGGAGAGAAAGGCTCCCACTAAACCAAACAATCCGGGATAGTTCACTTCGATAGGATGTTGACTGACTCTTTGAGATACTAGAGAGACTTTCTCTGCCCAGTAGGCTCGGAAAGAAAGGAGGGAGCTGTCTAACCCTTCTTTGTTGTCACAGTTTGAGCCACCCTTGCAACAGGAAGATTCGAAACTACCCCGGTACAACCATGCTCCTCCACCGTACCATCCAGCACCGTCACAATATAATATGATGCCTCCACCGCATCATCTGGCACCACCACAGTACAATATGGTGTTTCCACCGTATCATCTGGCACTACCACAGGGCCACTCGGTCCCTCCACAACATAATTCAGTCCCTCTTTCATGAGACTTAGTTCCACCCATGATGGATCGAAACTACATTTAAATGTATAAAAGACTAAACTCATTTACCTTTGCAAGGACATCCTCTTTTGAAGAGGCCAGTATTAGTTAGCTGAGACAAAGAAGGCCTTTGAGACTCTTGGGATGGTTCCCGAACAGAAAGTTCTACTTGTCACCTACAGTGGAAGAGGCAGGTCGTTGGTGGCAGCTCAAGCAGGCCACCCTACCCATTCCATTCACTTGAGAATAGTTCCTGATGGCCTTCAATGCAGAGTACCTCCCAGAGCACCTCCGACATTTGAAGGAAATGAAGTTCGTACACGTAGTCCAGGGTGATATGACTGTGTCGAAGTATGTCTGAATATTCCTAGAGTTGGGTTGGTATTCTCCTGAGAGCATAATGGATGAAGGTAGGAATGTAAGAAAGTTCAAGTGGGGCCTCTATCCTGAGATTAGACAACAACTGTACATATTTGAGCTCAGTACTTACTCAGTTGTTCTAGCCAAGGCACAGCTAGTAGAGAAGAACCTTCGCATCTTTCCTCCAGCAGTGAAAAATTTCAGACCTCCGGTTTCACACTGTAAATCAACACCCACTACACTAGTCCAACAGAACAAGAGACCTAGGCCAGTGACTCAAGCTCCTCTTTAGGCTTCGGTAACAGAACATGGTAGGATTTGCTAGTACTACGGCAAATATCATGGGAATCAACGCTTCTATCGCCTCAACAATACCTACTATATATGTTGGAGTGTTAAATACTACGCGAAAAAGTGTCCACTAAATCAGAACCAAGTCAAACCTCCTATCTAGAGTAGAACTTACAACCTCACTCAGCAGGATATTAAAACCAACCCAAACGTGATACAGGATACGTACACTATTTGTAATCACTTTGCACATGTTTTGATTGATACTGGTACTTCACATTCATTTATCTCACATTCTTTTATGCTAAACTTGAATGTATTACCTGAAAGACTTGATTCTGTGTTGTTTGTGTCTATTATTAGAAGTAGGACACTATTAGGGGAGGTTATATTCAAATATTATATCATAGACATAACAGATTTGAAATTGAATGTGAACCTAATAGAGAATGATACGGGAGACTTTGATGTAATTTTAGGAACGAACTAGTTAGCAGCGTATCACGCCACCATAGATTATTTCCACAAGAAACTTGTATTCAACCCTCCTAATGAAGAGTCATTTACAAGTTAATTAAAATTTTAAATATTATTCCCTTATGACAATTTCCTTCTTATATAGTGTTTTAACTTGGTTATCTTTTCCATATTAGGCAAACATACGAAAGAAGTTTACATTAAAGAGATCTTGATAGTCCGAGACTTTCTAGGTATTTTCTGATGAACTCACCAGACTGTTAGTGGATAAAGAAGTTAAGTTCACCATAAATCTTCAGTCTAGCACCCAGCCTATCTCGGTTGCTCCTTACCACATGAGTCATGTTGAGATTGAAGAGCTGAAGAAAGAGATCAATAAATTACAGGATAGTGGGTTCATCCAACATAGTGTGTCTCATTAGGGTGTTGGAGTCACATTTGTAAATAAAGGGGATAACATGTTAAGATTATGTATTGACTACAGATGATTGAACAGGGTCACGATCAAAAACAAATACCCCTTCCTTAAGATTGATGACCTTTTTGACTAGTTGTAGGGTTCGTAGGTCTTCTCTAAAATAGATTTGCATTCGGGTCACCATCAAGTAAAGATCAGGGTAGAGAACATTTCTAAGACAGCCTTAAGAACTAGGTACGAACATTATGAGTTCCTGGTCATGCTGTTTGAACTAATCAATGCACCAGTCATTTCTATGGACTTAATGAATAGGGTTTTCAGACAATTCCTGAATAAGTTCATCATTATATTTATTGATGATATCCTGATCTATTCAAAAAATAGAGAGGAACCACCTGACTCAGATTTTACAGGTTCTTAGGAAAAAAAAGTTGTATGCAAAATTGAGTGAGTGTGGGTTCTGCCTCGAGCAGACTACATTCTTAGGGAACATCATATAAGGGATGGAGTATCAGTGAATCTCGAAAAAGTTGATGCAGTGCTTGGTTGGGAGAAATTGACATTTGGTTAAGGAGATTCATAGTTTTATGGGAATGGCAGGTTATTACCGCAGGTTTATGGAAGGATTTTCTAGCCTAGCCACTCATTTGACCTGACTCACAAAGAAGAACCTTAAGTTTGAATAGAACGAGAACTACGAAATAAGCTTTATAGAACTCAAGAACCGGTTGACTACTGCACCCGTGTTGGCTTTACCGAGTAGGACAGATGGATATACAGTTTATAGTGATGCCTCATACCTGGGATTGGGTTGTGTTATGTTATGATGCAGCATGGGAAGTCATAGCTTATGGGTCCAAGCAGTTGAAGAGTCATGAGAAAAATTACCCTACCCATGACTTGGAACTTGCCGCCATCATCCACGCCTTGAAGACCTGGCGTCACTACCTGTATGAGGAGATTTTTGAGATTTAAACCGATCATAAGAGCTTGAAACACATATTAACTCAGAAGAATCTCAACATGCATCAGAGGTATTGGATAGAGCTCCTAAAGGACTACAAGTGCAACATTTTATATCACCCAGGTAGGGGTAATATGGTAGTCGATGCGCTCAGTAGAAAAAATACAAGTATGTTAGCTCACCTAATGATTTCTGAATCTAGGGTAATAGGGACTGCACAACAGATACAACTTCAGGACTTGAAGAGAGTTACATATTTGGCCCACCTGACTATTCAACCCGAGTTAATCCAGAGAATAAAAGAAGTCTGATTCCACTATAACAACTCTCAAGAATGATGAAAAACAGGGAGTAAATTCAGAATTTTAAGTCTCTGCCGATGAGTTGTTCAAATTTCAGGAATGAGTGTGTGTTCCAGCTAACAGTAAATTGAAACGGAACATCATGACAGAGGCTCATAACTCAAAGTTCGTCATGCATTCCGGAAGTACTAAAATGTATCAAAGTATGTTACTCTAGTTTTGGTAGAGCATGATGAAAAGAGAGGTAGCTGACTTTGTTTTCAAGTGTGTAGTATGTCAATAGATTAAGGTAAAGCATCAACGATCAGGCGTGCTGCTTAGCCATTACCGATCTCAGAGTGGAAGTAGGAACATATCACAATAGATTTTGTAACAGGGTTGCCTAGGGCACACTCAGGATGTGATGATATTTGGATAATTATCGATCGGCTCACCAAATCTTCTTATTTCTTGGCTATTAAGTAACCGACCCCTTGGACAAGGTAGCAAAAATGTATATCCAAAAAATAGTCAGGTTACATGAAGTTTCAGTGACAGTGGTATCCGACAGAGATCTTATGTTTACTTTTATGTTTTTGTCTAGTTTTCAGCAAGCTATGGAAATGAAATTGTCCCTTAGTACTGCATTCTACCATCAAACCGACGGACAATCAGAGAGGACAATTCTCATACTGGAGGATATACTCTGATCTTGTGTTCTAGATTTTGGGGGCCATTGGGATGATCATCTACCTTTGATAGAGTTCGCCTACAATAACAGTTATCAAGCAAGTATCGGGGAGCCTCCATACGAGGCATTGTATAGTCGCCCCTGCAGGTTGCTAATCTGTTGGAAAAAGGTGTGTGATAGAAAATTATTCGGCCCAGATCTTGTGAAGGAGACTACAGTCAAGATAGTTAAGATCAGAAAGAATATCCATATAACTCAGAGCAGGCAGAAAAGTTATGCAGACACCCAGATGAGGGATTTAAAATTTGAAAAATGTGATCAAGTATTTCTTAAGGCAACCCCTTTCAAGGGGATCAATAAGTTTGACAAAAGGAAAAAAATTAAATCATCGGTTCATCAGGTCATTTGAGATCTTAGACCAGATTAGTGCGACCACCTACAGACTGAAACTACCTCCAGAGTTATCTAGGATTCATAATGCGTTCCATGTATTCATGCTACGCAAATACAACTCGGACTCCTCACACATCCTGTCTCACAAGTCCCTTTCACTCCAAGAGAATCTATCTAATGAAGAGGTGTCGATAGGCATTATAGACCAGAAGAGTAGAGTACTTCACAACCAAGAAATTCTATTCGTCAAGATCCTATGACAAAACCATATGCAGGAAGAGGCCACTTGGAAACTGGAATCGAGCTTCAGGGCCTAGTACCCTCAACTTGTCAACTAAGTGAAAGAGTGACTAATTTGAGGGACCAAATTTTTTTTATAGGGGAGAGTTGTAATACCTGGCTTCGAAAAACGGCTCGAGGTAATTTTTTCATATTAAATTATTTTACTAAAATAATTATTTAATTTATTATATTTTTATTTAATTAAATTTTTTTAAAAAAAATAAATTAGGAATAGATTAAAAATAATTTAAAAAATGAGTAAAAATTTGAGTTCGATGGATATTTTTGGAAAAAAAATTAAAAACAATGGGTGAAAGTATAAAAAAATTGATTAGTTAGGATGATCTAGTCAGCAATCCCGACGAACTGGAACATGCCACGTGTCAAACATGCTGACATCGGCACCATAGGGGAGGCCACATGGGCGATCCACGTGCCTAACGATCCAACGGTCCAGGTTCGATCCCGCGACATGAACTGCTTAGATTTATTTTTTTCTTAGACGCAATTAAACGGACAAGATCGATCGCAATAAATGGTCAATATTTATTTCCTCCTTAGGCGCAATCGAACGGACGAGATCAATCATGATGAACAATCCAGATCAACGTGAGATGTGTATAAATACCTCGCATCGCAGAAGAACCCAAACTCTAGCTGCCAGCCACCCACCGGAGGAGAAGAACCAAACACTGAAGAAGAAGGCCGACCGCCGACTCCCGTCGCATCGGAGCAACCGCTGACCGCAAAAAAAAGTAAAATTTCTCCCTACTCACTTGAAATTCGATTTCGAGCATCCCTGTGGCCAAATCGAAGCAAGAGGGACAGCAAGTGAGTTAAAAATCGCGGGTAAAGTCCGGCGGAGCTACTGCGGTCAACACTCAAAAATTCATCTAATGAGCCCCTTCCCGCTTCCCGTTTCACATAAATTTTTTATAATTGTCTTCACCGTTATTTTCTGTGCAAGTTAGCCGAAAAAGGAACCTCAGCTTCGAAGGAGGACCAGCGGAGCCGCCGTACCCGGAAGCCCCCCGGTAAGTTTAGCTTTTATCAACCAAGGCTTTGTAACGTATTTTTCTATAGAGATACATATTAAAAAGGCCAAAATCGATCAAAATTGACTAGGTCGAGGTAAACAACCACTGTGGACGTTGGAGTACGGCGGCGGTGCCGTGTCGAGACCCCAAAAGTGGCCAGAAAGAGTTTTGAATACTTATTTTAAATTTTTAGGGTATTTTTAGGTATGTGACGATTGTTTTGGATTTTACATAAAAAAATTCAGAAAATTCGGTACTCGTTAGGAGGCATGGTAGACAGCACGACGTCTTGAAACACATATTCATATAAGAATCCCTCACCCTATTTTCTGTTATGGTAAATTGAGACTTAACGGTACATAATTTTGTGTTTTGTAAAAATTTAAAAAATTCTAAAAATAATTACAGGTCACTAGTAGAGGCAGAACCAGTTAGTTCACAATTGTTCTAATTTTCTATTTATTTTCATGTATTATGCTACTTGATGGTTATCGTATTGTGCATGTTCTTAATTTATCATTCCAATAGTCTTATTAATTTATCTGGTTTATTCGGTTATCTGGTTACTCGATTCCTCTTGTTATGATAGGCTATATCGTCTGCATAAATATCGTCTAATTGATCTGTGAATATAATACGAGATATTGCTATGCATTTGTTGGTTATTCTGCTTGATGAGAATTTTTATGTGAAAGACTTACCGAGTATCGAGGGAAAGAGCAGACGGACCCAATACATAGGGAACCCTACCATGAACGTCACCTCAATCAAACAAGGTTGAGAAGTCCCATACTGGGAAGGTTTGGGAGATATTGTCTACCCTCATACTGGATGGGGTATCAAGGTGATGGAATATTTGGTATCCATTACCAGATGGGGTATTGGGAAGGCCAATTAATTGTTAAAATTTATATATTTGGTTCATGAAGTAGGGAGACATCCCTGTGGACCCCCAGGGGTACCAGTAAGCAAGTAAGAAATGAAAATTATCGTTCTTGTTCTCTTATGCGTGAAAATTAAAAGTGGTATAGATATGGATTTTCATAGTTTTTTTAAAAAAAACTCATAATGGTAACTATCAAACAAATGTCTTTAAATTAATTATATTTAATTAAAGTAAGGGTTCCATTATTTGTTTTTCTGATTTTTACCAATCTTCAGTTTTTTGTATCTGTGATTAGTGTGATATTCTTATTAAGGTAGTGTAACTCACCCTTTTATTAACCATTTCAAATCAAGATGATCAAGATTCAGATCCCGATCAATAAGAGGGTTGTGAGTAGTTCACCATCCGGACTGTCTTCAAGTGCTAGTGAAGATTGTCATATGATGCTTATTTATTCAGTTTGTTTTTAATTACCGTTTGACTTTTGGAAGGGACATTCTTGTAACCCTATTGGGCATTCTAAATTATTATGTAAACAATGTAAACTCCAACTCTATTTTTTTCGCTTCTGTATTTAAATTATAAATTCATTTCTTTTAAGATTTCAAACCTTTACAATATATCATCTTTTTCACTCTATGTTCAATGAGAATGCTAAGAGAGGCAAGCAACCATATGAATTGTCTCACACGTTCAGGGGTGTGAAAGGTCCAGATGAAATTGTAACTTTTTTAATATGATGTAACTCTCATATCATGTCACACTTAACTATGTTTTGACACATCACAAGTCATGTATTTAGCTTTAACGGCTCCCTAATGACTGTTAAGACCGAAAACTAATATAATAAAAGTTTGAAAATACAATACTAAATAGAACAAAAAATAATACAAAAAAACTCAAACAATTAGGAGCTTCTTAGAAATATTGACTAATATCATATTAGATTTGTTTTTACTTTTTCAAATTATTATCCTAGATGAATCTAATAATATTTTTTTGTTAACGAATAATTTGATTTTTTGGGATAAAAAATGTAAATATTAATATAAAAATATAATAGCTCGTAATAATGTAGTAGTACTTCATAGTATAATTTTTTTTAAATAATTGATTAAATTAATTATTTAAAAACAAAAATAAGTAAAAAAATATACAATCTGATATGATTCTTAAACTTTAACATATAGATTTAAACTCCAAAAAAGACATGAATGTTCAAAAAAAAAAAATTTAAAAATACTAGTTAAATATAAGTTATTGGATTGTTTATGATTTGAAGTTCAATAATTGACCCCAAAAAGAGATAAGTAATAAGAGAATGAGATTTCGAAAATACAAAATCAATAACTCTAATATTATTTTAATTAACTAATTAAAATAATTTTTTTTCTAAAAATTTGTAGAAAATTTTCTAAATTCCATTAAAAAGTCAAAAGTGAAAATAATATTATGCCTAAACAATAATACGTGTTTGTTAAGAAAAAATTGTTAGATTCATCTAAGATAATAATTTGAAAAAATAAAAACAAATCTAAGAAGAATATCGGCCAAAATCTTTTGTACGCTCCTGGTTATTTGAATTTTTTGATATAAGTTTTTATATTATTTTTTGGTCTATTTTAATCATATTTTTAAATTTTTACCATATTAATTTTTAGTTTTAACTATCGTTAAAAGGTTGTTAACAGCTACATATGTGGTTGACAACATATAAAAAAATATAACATGTTAGTAATGATGTGACCATGACAACCACATTAGATTAAAAACTTGAAATTCCATCTGGTTTCCCCAGTTCTTTCCTTCATTGTTGTCATCTTCTTTCTTTGAGTCCCTTCTTATAGTTATTCATTATTTTCATCAATTGAAATTTCATATTTATATTGATCCAAATTTTGTAAAATACATTTATAATTACAAGTGAGATATACGTGTAATTGTACATAATAAAAAACTACAAGATTAGAGGGACCAAAAGAAAAAGCTATATGAGATTCGTGAGAAATATTTTCACAGAATGGATTGGCCAACTTATCTGTCACGTGTACCTTAAAACAGCACCAAAAAAACGGCTTAGACAATTATCAACCACCATAATTGCCACTAACCAGTAGCCATGATCAAGAGCTTCTTGAAACCTCTTCTTTAGTGTATAGCCAACAAAGAAAAAAGATTTAAGCATATTGGATTTCTTATCTCCAAATCTCATTTTAAAAAATATCATCACTTCATAGCGAAAACAAAAAGGCTATGGAGAGATTGCCTTTGAAATAGACAACCTCCAGAAACATGGATCCCGATTCTTATTTTTTGTATTAGATACACTGGTATTTACTGTATTTGTGTAAGCTCATGTTAGATTCCCCTTCAATGAACTGAGTATCATTCGACACAATTACTAACTCTATTCTCAAATTAGTGAGGAGGAGGACCAACAGGAAAAAATTGGAACAATAATAGTAATAATAAAGAAAATGACAAGTTTGTGTACTTTACTTCTAACAAGATCTTTAAGAGGAGGACCAAGTTAAGATTGTTGGAAACACCAACGCTGCCATGACCAAAGAACATGGATATAATGTTGAGAAAAGTATTAAAGTCGACGTAAATTAGGTTTGGATTCTTGGAAAAATATGGCACTTAGAGGTATAAGAGGAGGAAGAGGACTCAGTTTTAAAAAAGGATTCGTTTAATGAGTAAACAATGAACAAGCCTAATGTGTGGGTTTTCTTGAGATTAGGACACGATAAGAGGAGGGCTCAGAGAAAGATGACAAGAAGAAAGGAAGATATCAGGGACCAAATGAAATTTTAAATTTTTTAATCTAATATGGCTCCTATGTTATGCATCATGTCATTAATGTCATGTTTTTACATGTCATCGGTCATCTGTCCAGCCTTTAACGACTCTTTAACAATAGTTAGATGTGAGAACTGATATGCTAAAAATTTAAAATACAAAATTAAAACAGATTTAAAAATAATGTAAAAACTGGATGAAAAAATTCAAACAATAAAGAGCTTGTAAGGGATTTTGACCAATATTCTTATGAGATTTGTTTTTACTTTTTCAAAATATTATCATAGATGAATCTAATAATTTTTTTAAGACCAACATTACACTTTTTTTCGAAGATAAAAATGTAAATAGTAACATAAAGATAGTATAATCAATAATAATGTAGTACTACTCATAATATAAAGATTTTTAAATAATTTATTAAATTAATAAATCAAATAACAAAAATAGACAGAAAAAAAAAATCTGATATGATTTTTAAACTTTAATATATAGATTTAAAATCTGAAAAAGACATGAATATTAAAAAATTAGAAGAAAATTATAAACTATATATGAGTTATTCGATTTTTCTTAAAATTCGAAATTCAATCATTGATAAAAAAAAAAAAAGAGAATAACGAATGGTACGAGAACAAGATCTACGATATACAAAATCCGTAATTTTGATATTAATCTAAGTAATTAATCGGATTCGATTTTCCGAAAAAACATAAAGGAATTTTCCTAAATTCGACTAAAAAAATCAAAAGTGAAAATAATATTGGGCCTAAATGGAAATTGAAGCTTCAATTTTATTTATTTAATTTAAGCTTAAGATGAACGCTAAGGCTAATTAAGCAAACCAAAGCATACTTAGTCGCTAATCAAATTGGCTCAAGAGGCAATCCAGGAGTCAGAACAGAAAATATATTTTATATTCAGAAAAGAAGAGTTGGCAAGATGAAGATGTTGTCTGGTTCAAAAATGAAGGTAGAAGATCCGGGAGATTCTGTAGGAAATCTGCAGGATCTTGTTTTCCAAACTGTAAAGGTTTTGTTATTTAAATCTCTATTCATCTTCTCCGTGTCCTCCTCATCATCATCATCATCATCATCATCGTCGTCTTCATCGTAATTCATAGCCGAATTCGTCGTCATCGTCATGGGACTCCCTGCTCAAACTCAGTTTCATGTTCTTGCCGTCGATGATAGTCTCGTCGACAGAAAATTGATCGCGAAGCTTCTCAAACTCTCTTCGTATCAAGGTTTAGGTTTTTTTTTTTTTTCCCCCCTTTCTCTTTTTTTTGGTCCGTCGACTGCAATTCGAATCGAGTGGTTATGTCGAAAGTTATTTCTGATTGGAATTTCAAATTTATGCAGTTACTACGGTGGATTCTGGAAATAAGGCATTGGAATTTCTAGGGTTGAATAATGAGGATCTGAACGCAGTTTCTCCGACACAAGTTAATTTGATTGTTACAGATTATTGTATGCCAGGCATGACCGGCTTTGATCTCCTTAGAAAGATCAAGGTAATTTCACTTTTCTGAAAAGAAAATTTCTCTTCCTTATCTACATTATCATCAATTTTTGGCCTACAATTCGGTTGTGTTTTTCAACATAATTAATCAAAATTATGACATAATTTTGCAGGAGTCTGCAGATTTTAAAGACATACCGGTAGTGATCATGTCATCAGAGAATATCCCATCAAGAATAAACAGTTGTTTAGAACAAGGAGCAGAGGAGTTTATATTGAAGCCAGTTAAATTATCAGATATGGACAGACTTAAACCTCATTTGTTGAAGACAAGATCCATACAATAAAAAGAGAATGGAAGAAGAAACTCATGACTCAAAACACACACAACAGAAACAGTGATTTTGATTATTTACAGTTAGTTTAAATTCTTTTATAGTAATATATAATTCATTAAATATTTGCTTATTTATTCTTTTTTTAGAAACCATATTTGAAATTCTTTCATCAAATTTCATGAACATTTTTTTTTTGTGATGTCGAGACCAAATTAGAGGGTATTTTAGATTAAACACTAGTGGAGGAACTATTTGCTGATTTTCATTACTTATACAAAGTATAAATCTCTTTTTTTCTTATTATATACATATATACACACGATAATATATAAAACCCATATCAAATCTATATACACGATAATATATATGGGTATAATGTAAAAAACCCATGTCAAATATCTATATTTTTTTAAATAAATAATAATAACATAATATTGAAATAATACACGATTTATGATTCAAACATATATTTATATGTTTAAATTCTTTTATAGTCATATATAATTCATTAAATATTTGCTTATTTATTCTTTTTTTTAGAAACCATATTTGAAATTCTTTCATCAAATTTCATGAACATTTTTTTTTTTGTAATGTCAAGACCAAATTAGAGGGTCTTTTAGATTAAACACTAGTGGAGGAAATATTTGCTGATTTTCAATACTTATACACAAAGTATAAATCTCCTTTTTTCTTATTATATACATATATACACACGATAATATATAAAACCCATGTCAAATATATATACACGATAATATATATGGGTATAATGTAAAAAACCCATGTCAAATATCTATATTTTTTTAGTAAAAATGTAATTTTTTTAAATAAATAATAATAACATAATATTGAAATAATACACGATTTATGACTCAAACATATATTTATATGTTTAAATTCTTTTATACTCATATATAATTCATTAAATATTTGCTTATTTATTCTTTTTTTTAGAAACCATATTTGAAATTCTTTCATCAAATTTCATGAACATTTTTTTTTTTGTAATGTCGAGACCAAATTAGAGGGTATTTTAGATTAAACACTAGTGGAGGAACTATTTGCTGATTTTCATTACTTATACAAAGTATAAATCTCTTTTTTTCTTATTATATACATATATACACACGATAATATATAAAACCCATATCAAATCTATATACACGATAATATATATGGGTATAATGTAAAAAACCCATGTCAAATATCTATATTTTTTTAAATAAATAATAATAACATAATATTGAAATAATACACGATTTATGATTCAAACATATATTTATATGTTTAAATTCTTTTATAGTCATATATAATTCATTAAATATTTGCTTATTTATTCTTTTTTTTAGAAACCATATTTGAAATTCTTTCACCAAATTTCATGAACATTTTTTTTTTTGTAATGTCAAGACCAAATTAGAGGGTCTTTTAGATTAAACACTAGTGGAGGAAATATTTGCTGATTTTCAATACTTATATACAAAGTATAAATCTCTTTTTTTCTTATTATATACATATATACACACGATAATATATAAAACCCGTATCAAATATATATACACGATAATATATATGGGTATAATATAAAAAACTCATATCAAATATCTATATTTTTTTAGTAAAAATATAATTTTTTAAATAAATAATAACTCAAAC
Organism: Carica papaya; assembly: GCF_054855325.1. NCBI lineage: Eukaryota > Viridiplantae > Streptophyta > Magnoliopsida > Brassicales > Caricaceae > Carica > Carica papaya. The sequence continues at coordinate 1,010,107 of NC_142316.1, read as the reverse complement.
ATATATTTATAAAAAAACCAATAAGTATTTTTATTATTGTAACAACCCCGGAAATTTATAATGGAATGTATATTAAAAATATCAAATGCGGAAGCGAAGTCAAAATTTGAATAACATCCCTTACACCAAAACCAAAAACGTGCTCACAAAATATAAAGGATCAAACTACCTAAGAGATAAAACTCGAAAGTAAAAACTACGAATGTGACTATGGAGTCTTTAGGCGTCCCCTTCGTCGTCCTCCTGCAGAACCGGCTCGGGAACGATGTCCTCTTGATCTGAAATGATTAAATAAGGAATGAGCTACACTAGCCCAGTAAAGACATCACGATATCTCACCGTCACGGAGGTAAAGGTGGGTAGAAAACACAAAAAGACCAATGGAGCATAATTTACAACAAATCCTTTTATCGATAATAAAACTTTTACCATTCACTTACCTCGGTGAAATTCATAAAACAATATACGAAAACAATAACATCATCATCATCATGAAAACATATATATGAACTGTATAACATAATACCTATCACATTTTTCGTAATTCAATCGTTACTCAACATATTTTCCTAATTCACCAGCCCACTAGTATCCATGGGGATCCATAGGGGTCCCGCTACCCGTTAATCCTTAACACTTGAAATCATATTCCAGGGCCGTCCCCATACCCCGTCCGGTATGGGCGCCAAACCATAGACCTCATTACCCCGTCCGGTATGAGGGTGAAACGGGCCGTCCCCATACCCCGTCCGGTATGGGTGCCAAAACACATAAGATCTCCATACCCCGTCCGGTATGGGAGACCACAATCCCAGTAAGGTTCCCTACGGACCCGGTCCGTCCACCATCTCCCAGGATATCTAGTCAGGCTGAACACATTATACAATTTCCATTCACATAATCTTTCATTCTCCTTTTCCCTCAGTCAGCATTATCAATCACATACAAACAAGCAAAATGACAATTTATGCCGAACAGACAACATACAGCATCAATATCCCGGTCATTCAATCCATAATCAATAAAATAGTAAAATATGCACACGAAACTATAAAATGAAACATCGAACCTCATGCTGCATTTAAAACTATAAAACAGGCCAAATAACAGTTAACCGACAAACACACTAGACTCGGGCTCCATTAGCGACCTTAAGCAATTTCACACATTCGTTGATTCATGAAATACCGTTTTATCATTTATTGAACTTTAAAACCGTGATAGGAAATAGGGTGAGGGGTCCTTACACGTTTCGGGGTCCGAACACGGCTTCACAGTGCGCCTACAGGCTGTCCCTAATTTTCCCTGAATTTTCCTCGGGGAACTGAAACGCACTACTGGTACCTGCACGTGTTCCAAAAAAATCCCAAATTAGGCCCAGGGCCCCTTTCGGCCCAAATCGCAACTCCGGCACGGCGGCTCCGCCGTGCTCCGGCGACGGTGCCGCCGCTGGCGGCAGCAATTCGCCTCGGGTTGGCTGTTTTCGGCCATTTCTGGCCGAATTCGGCCACACTCGCATCGGTCCCTGCGAGAAAACAACCCTAGGGCCCTCGGGGGCAAAAAAAATCACGGAAAAACGGAGCTTACCGGCGGCGGCGCTCTCGGGTGCGGCGGCTCTCCGGCAAGGTTCGTGTTTTGGTGATTCGGCTCCGGTCAACCTGTAGAGAAAAGAACGTGATCACGGTGATATAAAAATTGCATCAAACGGAGGCCGGGAAGGGCCTCATCGGAGGCAAAAACCGAGAAGGGACGCGGCGGCGCCGCTGGGCTTCGACCGTGTATTCCGGCCGTTTGGCCGGGATTTTGGCTCCGATTTGGCCACAGGAGGAATCAACGTGGAAAAACGAGTCGGGGGTACGAAATTTACCTCGATCGGCGGTCGGAAATTCCTCCGGTGCGGCGGCGGGTGGCGGCGGCCGGCTTCTGGTTCGTCTTCTCCGGCGAGCGGCAAGCGGCTAGGGTTTGTGGTCTGGTGTGGGGGTTCTATTTATAACCCTTTGCCTTTTGATCTCAGCCATCCATTTTGTTTTAATCTGGGCCGTCCGTTTTTGATTAAATCTGGGTCGTCCGTGCGTTTAAATCTGGGCCGTCCGATCGCGCCTACGCGGATCGCCAACGTGGCCCTTTTTGGAACGACGTGGTCTTGCCACGTGGCAGGTCCCAGTTGGCCGGGACTGCTGACCGGGCCTGCTGACTTGGCTGCCGACGTGACTTTTTTTTTTTTTTTTTTTCGGCCCCTTTCCGGGCGCTACAATTATCATCATCATTAATTATTAATTATTAATTATTATACAGTTATGGAATAGCACAAAGTTGTTTTCTAGCAAAGGGATGTGGGATGTTGTTAGAGATCCTTTGAGATAATTTTGATAAAATAATATTTCTAAATTAATTAAATATAATGATAATTTTTTTAATATATAATTAATTATTGGTGTAATGTGAATGGTTGTAATGTTGCCACTTCAAAAAGCTCTAATTTTTTTTATAAGATTTTTAAAATGCCAAACGTATTTTTCTTCAACTTTGACTTTTTTTATACTATTATTTTAATTTTAGTTATTTTTTAAAATTTAATTTCTCTATTTATATTATATATATATATGCCTTTAATTTTAACTTGCATGTTTCATTTTTACTTATAAATAATAAGTTATCATATAAATTATATTTTATTGAATACATTAAATTTATTTGCCCTTAATTGCATTAGTAGATTAATAAATTAATAATAATATTAGGTATATTTTTATTAATATTATTTTATTAATTTAATTAATTAATTAATTTTGTAACGGCCCCGGAAATATTAAAATGAAATGAGTATTTAAATATATCAAATGCGGAAGCGAGATCAAAATTTCAGTTAACATCCCTTACACGAAAAACCAAAAACGTACTTAAAATATAAAAGATTAAACTAATTGAGAGAGAAACTCGAAAATAAAACTATGAGTATGACTACAGAGTCTCTAGGCATCCCTTTCGTCGTCCTCCTGCGGAACGGGCTCGGGAACCATGTCTTCCTGATCTGAAATGGTTAAATAAGGAGTGAGCTACACTAGCACAGTAAGAACATCACGATATCTCACCGTCACGGAGGTAAAGGTGGGTAGAAAAACACAAAAAGACCAATGGAGCATAATTTACAATAAACTCGTTTATTAACATGAAAACCTTTACCATCCACTTACCTCGGTGGAATTTATGAAAACAATATAAGAAAAATAATAACATTATCATAATCATGGAATAATATAAGCTGTAAAACATAACACTTATCACGCCTCTTGTAATTCAATAATTGTACAACATATCTTTTTCTCATTTACCAGCCTACTAGTATCCGTGGGGGTCCATAGGGGTTCCGCTACCCGTTAACCTTTAACATTCATAATCAGTTTCCAGGGTCGTCCCCATACCCCGTCCGGTATGGGCGCCAAAACCATGAACCTCAATACCCCGTCCGGTATGAGGGTGAAACGGGCCGTCCCCATACCCCGTCCGGTATGGGCGCCAAAACCATAAACCTCAATACCCCGTCCGGTATGAGGGTGAAACGGGCCGTCCCCATACCCCGTCCGATATGGGTGCCAAAACCATAAGATCTCCATACCCCGTCCGGCATGTGAGATCACAATCCCGGTAGGGTTCCCTACGGACCCGGTCCGTCCACCATCTCCCAGGATATCTAGTCAGGCTGACCCCATCATACAATTATCAGTCTACAAAATGTTTCATTTCCCTTTTCCTCAATAAGCATCATCAATTCACATTTAAACAAGCAAATCGTAATTCATGCCGAACAGACAACATACATTATCAGTTCTTCAGTCATTCAACCCATAATTAATAAAACAGTAATATATGCACTCGAAACTATAAAATGAACACATCAAACCCCATAATGCATTTAAAGCTGTAAAACAGGCCAAATAACAGTAAATCATCAATCACACTAGACTCGGGCTCCATTAGCAACCTTAAGCAATTTCACACATGCGTTAATTCAAGAAATACCGTTTTATCATTTTGAACTTTAATACCGTGATGGGAAATAGGGTGAGGGGTCCTTACTTGTTTTCGGGATCCGAATACGATTCACAGTGCGCCTGCAGGCCGTCCCTAATTTTCCCTGAATTTTTCCCGGGGAACTGAAACACACTAACAGTACCTGCACGTGTTCCAAAAAAAATCCAAATTAGGCCCAGGGCCCCTTTCGGACCAAATCGCAACTCCGGCACGGCGGCGAGTCGCCTCGGGTTGGCTGTTTTCGGTCGAATTCGGCCACACTCGCATTGGTCCTTGTCAGAAAACAACCCTAGGGCCCTCGGGGGGCCAAAAATCACGGAAAAGCGGAGCTTACCGGCGGCGACGCTCTCGGGTACGGCGGCTCTCCGGCGAGGTTCGTGTTTTGGTGATTCGGCTTCGGTCAACCTATAGAGAAAAGAATGATGATCACGATGATATAAAAATTGCATCGAACGGAGGCCGGGAAGGACCTCGTCGGAGGCAAAAACCGAGAGGGGCGCGGCGGCGCCGCTGGGTTTCGGCCGCGTATTCCGGCCGTTTGGCCAGGATTTCGGCCTCAATTTGGCCATAGGAGGAATCAGCGGAGAAAAACGAGTCGGGGGTATGAAATTTACCTCGATCGGCGGTCGAAAATTTCCCCGGTGCGGCGGCGGGTGGCGGCGGTCGGCCTCTGGTTCGTCTTCTCCGGCGAGCGGCTGGCGGCTAGGGTTTGTGGTCTGGTGTGGGGGTTCTATTTATAACCCCTTGCCTTTTGATCACAGCCGTTCATTTTATTTTAATCTGGGCCGTTCATTTTTGATTGAATCTGGGCCGTCCGTGCGATTGAATCTGGGCCGTCCGATCGCGCGATTGATCTGGGCCGTCGGATCGCACCCACGCGGATCGCCAACGTGGCTCCTTTCGGAGTGACGCGGTCTTGCCACGTGGCAGGCCCCGGTTGGCCGGGACTGCTGACCGGGCCTGCTGACGTGGCTGCTGACGTGGCCCCCTTTTTTTTTTTTTTTTTTTCCTCCTTTCCTGGTTCTACAAATTTTATTTTTAAGTTATTTTTCTAAAATATATATAAAAAAAATAAAACTATATATTTCACTTCAAAAACTATTTTTATAATTTATCATTTATTTTATTGTTCATAATAGCAATAAAATCAATATATACCCATTAAACATAACATACGTACAAAATTGATATGCTCACTTTTATGTATTTTGATTATTTTTTATATATAAAAATAAATAAATTATAGAATACCATTTGAATACTTATTTTTTTCGGATTTTTTAATTTATAGTTAAGAAAAATTTTTAAAATTAAATATGTTTATATGTAAAATTAAATATGAATTTTATGAATTTATTTATTTTTAATAATTTCTTAAACTTTATCTGTCTACGTAATAATAAAAAATGAGAACTCTCATGTCAATCTTATTTATTTTTTTTTATAAAATTACATATAATATAAATAAAAAATCGTAATTTAGTGACTAAAAGACAATTAAAATAAAATAAATATAATTATTCGAAAATAAAACATTAATCATCACCGTGGAAATTCAAATGTATACCAAGAAAACCAAATTCAATAAATTATACAAATTCTTTTAAAAAACAAAATAATTAATATAACATATATTGAAAAAATCATAATAACATTTGCTACTAAATTAGAAGCAATAATTGCATCTAATAAGAAGAAAATCACTAGAAATAAGAGCATATCATAAAAAATTATTTCGTACAATGCCTAATTGACTTTGTAATTATTATTATTGGTCCGACTTTTACTTCCTAACAAAGGTTCGTCCTCTAGCAATCCTCCACGTGGCAAGATCTGGGCCCTAGTTTTCCGACAAGTAAGCACCGAAAATCAAACGGCTCTCTAGGCAAGCAGCAAAACGGTACCGTCCCCATCCTCTGGTACCGCTCAATTTTCGTGAATCCTTGATTTCGTTTTGCTACTGGCAGGCCTGCGTTCCCCCTGCGTTTATAAAGAAACTCGCTAAAGCAGACTGGAGAAAGTGAAAACTGGGAGTGGCAATAGTGTTTTCTTTCTGTAAGCGATATAAAAAGAGAAGAACCAATCATTTTCAACAAACTTTTCAATTAGATTCTCTCTTTCACTCTCAGTACTACCAGTACTGGTACAGTGTCTTTGTCTAAAACTTCACCACCTCATCACTTTCCTTCACATTCTCGCTTATTTTCTCGCATTTTCTCTCCGCTCACAAACACCTCTCACCTAACGACTGAGAAAATCTTAAAGAGTACATTACATTTTCTTTACTTATTCTCTCGTCGTTTTCCCCGCCTCAAAAGAACCGAAAGCTGTAGTTTCATTGTTTTTCTCGGATTTTAAATCTCCAAAGTTGAAAGAGTCTCTTCAATTTCAGCTTAGTTTCTGTCCGAATCGGAATGGAGATTCGCTTATTTTGAACTAGTTTTATTAGTTTTTTTTTTAATTCCAAACTGAAGTGCTGCCAATGTGAAATCCGTCATGTGTTTTTGTTTGACTGATCTAGGGCTTGGGGGAGAGAACTGAGCTTCAATGAGGCAATTTGTTGAAGAGAGGGAGAGAGAGCTGGAAATTTGCGCATTTTGAATGTCGATTTTGTTTTTGATGAAGGTGTATGATTAGGATGAAGATACGGTCATGTTGCTGATAGTCAGTTCTTGATACTGGAGAAAATGGCTGCGGTGGCCGAGCAGTCAAGGGCGGGTGCGGCGGAAAGGGACATTGAGTTGGTAACCTTATTATCTGATATGAAGAGTGTTACTCCCTCTCTCCATCTCTCTCTTTGTTGTTTGATGCTACTGAATCCATAATTTGGAATGATTGAGGATTGTAACGTAGAAGATGGAAAATGGTTATATGTTTAGTGTGTTTATTGTTGCTCTTCTGTAGCTAATGCACAATCTGATGTAGTGAATATGTCAAGTGTGCTAGTCCTTTATATCCGGATCTAATTTATATTTGATTAAATAAAATTCATGAGAATAACATAGGCATATTATTAGGTTTTTTTTCTTAGAGATTGATGAAAATGTTTTATGATTTCACTTTATCTATGATGTTTTGGAATTTAAATATTTAACAAGCTCCTGTAGAATGTCTATTCATAGTTTACCTGTCTTTGGACTTAATAGAAGATAATGATATTTTTTTGCAATTATCTTGAATACGTAATTTTTTGCAACTATCTTAATAGACTTAATAAAAAAAAATGATATTTTTGCAAGATTTATATTAGATGAGTCAAGACCGAAATGAAAATGAAAAAATTTATAAACCTAAATATAGAAATGCAGTGTCTAGTGTGTGTGCATTCTTATTTTTCATAGAATTCAACAGTTTATCTTCATTTTTGAAAATAGATTATATCTCTTAAGTTGGCTTCATCTTAATTCATAAGCTGTTTTAGGCTTTTACCACCTTCATTGTTCTAGTCAAATTTTCCAATAGAATGTCCTATATCATTAAACCTTTTACTTTTGTTTTATGGAGAAGAGAGTTGAGCTTATGTACAACATTAATATATCTGTGTCACAGTGAATCCAGAGGTACAAAAGGAAAGAGTAGAGAACTATTTTTTTATTCAACCTCTAAGCCACATCACATTTCAAGGAAGATGTCTTATTCTCTGTGATTGTGCTCTTTTATTTTTTTCCTAATAATACGCTTTTTCTAGCGAAGAAAAACATTGCTTGAGGTCTTTGGTAGTATCTCGGGGTTACATATCAACCTTTCCAATAGTGGGCTAGTACATATTAATATTGAGGATAATGCTATTTCAAGACTTAGCTGAGCTTATTGGGCATGATGTCTTACCTTAGCCTTTCAACTATTTAGGAGTTCCTTTGGGCAGAACCTTCAGGGGAAGTCTTTTTGGAACCCTCTAATTAATAAGGTCTCTAAGAGGCTTGATTGTTTGAAGAGTGGGTTATTCTTTTAGAAGGTATGTTTTACCCATGCAAACTTGAATATCTAACACCTCCTTGTATCGCCTTTCTTTATTTAGAATTGCTTAAAGGGGGTGATTGAGAAAATTAAGAGAATTATGCAGAACTTCCTTTGTTTTGGGGCAAATAGGATTTTGAGACATTTGAATAAACATGATGTGTATTGCCTCCCTAAGAAAGATGGAGGATATAAGTAGTGGGAATCTTATGTCTAGAAACTTATTTCTAATGGCTAAATGACTATGATGGTTTCTGCTGAAACTGTCTTCATCCTGACGTATGGTTATTAAGAGTAAATATGGGTTTCATAGGAAGAATTGGAATTCAATTGCTAGAGATAGTTCAATTCACAAGAGCCCCTGGAAGACCATTTTGTAGCTATATAATGTTTTTATTCCTCTTACTTGTTTAAAAGTGGGTGATGGTTCTTACATTTTTTTTTAAGATCTCTAGATTGGTGATGTTCCCTTGCTAGCATTTTCCACATCTTTACAACCTTTCTCTGCTGGATCAGGCTCCTATATATCAATTTTTAGTTATTTCGATGGCTAAACATCATAGAATTTCTTTTTCGCCAGAAATCTCAACAACTGTGAATATGATGACATGATCTCTTTGCAAAATATTGCTAATCAGTAGAATTTGATGACAGAGAAAATTTTCATCTTTTTTGTCAAAATTTTCATCTAATCAGTGGACGTGATCTTTTTGCAGCCTAGGATCTCCAACTTTCTGTATATATTGCTTAATTCCATCACAGATAATTTCAAGGTCTTAATGTCATTAGATTTGTTTACCATGGTGTAAACATGGTAAATCAAATACGGATATTCCCAAGAGGTGATAGTAAAAGAAAAAGATGTTAGGGAAGCCTGTAATTGCTTAAAGTAGTAAAGCTATAACTTGCTTAAGAATGCACAATAAGATTGGAGAATTTTTTTGTAAGATAAAGGAAAAGCTGACGAAAAGGTAGTTATAATGTAAGGTTTTTAGTTGTATGATGATTCTTTTTTCCAGATAAAGGCAGGCTAAGAAAAAGACAAAGTTTAGTTGTATGTTAAGGAAGAAATTTGCCTAATGAATTGGAATATTCATCTAGTTTTCATAGTAGAAACTCTTACTTTTGGGAAGCAACTTTAAGCTGAACAGATCCCGAACTTCCTCACGAAATTGCATAAGCTATGGCAAAAGTGCAGGAAGAAGGTGACTTCAAATGACCCAGAAATGGCTTTAAAATCAACTTAGATCCAAAATAGCCCACTGAAGGCACAACTCAGCTCCAGAAGAAAACCCATGCGCGTTGGTAGGTGTGTGAGAATCACACACTGGATTTCAGTGGTCCCCGATGTTGATTTTCTGATGAGGGGTTCGACTGGAAACCCTGTTTTTTGATTTGGCATTGGTCTCTTTTGTTATGTTCGGGAGTGGCAAGTTCGGGCAAAGTAGCAGCAAGTAAAACGTCAAGGCAGTAAGCGCCTTAGTTTCCAGCAATGGTGAGCTCTGGAGCTTGGTGGAGGAACTGATCACTTTAAAACCAATGAAGGAGCAGTTGACCACTTCCAGATGGAGGCTGGCGATTGGGTTGGAGCCAAAAGTTATTGTGATGCCTCTCTCTCTCTGTGTCGGCTGTTGTTGATGTTTTGTTGGCAATTGATTTACAATTTTAGGATTTTGTGAAGTTTTAATGAGAAGATTAGGATAACATGATTGCATTTAGGCTTTGATATCTAAAAAAAATATGATTGATTTTAGGCTCTGATACCAGTTGATGTAAGGAGAACTTGAGCATAATATGTAGAGAAAATTTACCAAGAACTCACATTGAAGATTTCGGATCTAAATAATCAAATGAATATCTTAATATTTGTGTGATAATCATATGGATAGTCTACCAAATAAGTAAACTAGGGTATGCTATCTACAGGCACCAAGATGTGATCAAAATTTGAAATCTTACGTCAATCTAGAAAATCTACTGACTAGACAAAAAGCTAATTAATTATCTATTATAATAGAACTAGAACTCTATTGGGAAAGGAAGTTAGATCTTCCTATTCATTTTGATGTAAAAATTTTGAAAACATTTATGTTCCTTTATTGTTTCTGCATCACTAAATGGTGTTAGGCTTTGAAAAGATTGCCCAACTGAATCTTTTACAATCAAGTAAATCTCATTAACTTTTAATTGTAAAACTGCTCTTATTTCGTGATATAATTCCAGCAGCTATTTTTATTAGTATTTTTTTCTTTGCAAAATCTTTCAAATGATTATTTTGTTCATATGGTATCATCTTCTATTGCTTATGTAGAATCTTCAGTATCTTCCTTTTCATGTAGGATTATTCTTATCATAAAATTTTATGATTAAAATATTGTTTCACATGAAAGATTTGCAGATCATGCTTTCTATGTTTTAGTTCAGATATTTGCTTGTCCGTTGGAACAGGCCATCACATCTCTTAAGAAGGGAGCCCATTTGCTCAAGTACGGACGTAGAGGAAAGCCCAAATTTTGCCCCTTCAGGCTGGCTAATGTAAGATATGTTAAAATAACATTGCTGATTCCCTTCTAGGTACTAAAGGAAGAAAATCCACATTCTTTCTTGCTGCAGCTATGTGAGACTATCATCCGTTTTAAATTTCCATGAACAACTTCAGGCCTTTATTTGCAAGACAGGCATAAAGATCTCAGTAGTCATACTATGTTTGCATGTCTATATGAATGTGAAGAACTATTTTAGATGCAATTGCAACTGGGGAAATGTCACAAACCATACTTTAGTTTGATAAGACTGAGTGGTATGCTGGATAGCTTAGCTTTTTTTTTTTCTTCCCTTCAGGATGAGTCTGCACTGATATGGTTTTCTGGGAAAGACGAGAAACACCTTAAACTGAGTCAAGTCTCCAGAATCATACCTGGGCAGCGTACTGTAAGTATATCCTTGTTAAGATATTATACACTATATTGACTATGCAAATAATTCTATTGATTCCATGCAATTTTTTTGCAAGGAGATAATTATAACAATGTTTCTTTTTTAATTCTTATTTTATCAAACATTACCTGTGAGATTTGATTTTGTTTCTGGGTGATGCGAGATGTTAATTTTTTGTGCCAGAATCGAATACGTACTTTCCTTGGATATCTATTTGAAAGTTTCATGTGTCCCAGCTTCATTATTGACTCCTTTATAGAACTGAATGGTCTTTTGTTTTGTTCATATGATGATCTATATTGTGATGGGAGCATCAAAGTTATTACGGACATTCTATCATGGGCAATTAAGTGTGATCCTTGTTTTGTGAAGTATGTTTAGCATTTATCATAAGTGATGCCAGTTGTGAATTCCAGTAAAATTTCAATTATTTTCTCCTCGAGACACTGCTGTACTTAGTGATCACTTCATTATTTTGTCTGCTGCAGCCAATATTTCAAAGGTATCCTAGGCCTGAGAAAGAGTACCAGTCATTTTCTCTTATATATAATGACAGGTCATTGGATGTGGTAAGCTTATCTTTCTCGGTGGTCAGATTTTGTTTTTTACTCTCTATCCTCAGGATGTATCTTATTTCTAAGTATCTCATTTTCTTTATATGTATGTTTCATCTTTCTGTTAATTTGCAACATATTGTCCATTAATACTCTCCCTAACCAGATCTGCAAGGATAAAGATGAAGCTGAAGTCTGGTTTACTGGTCTAAAAGCACTAATATCACGTGGTACCCAGCGGAAAGGTAGAGAAGAATTGCGGGGTGATGGAGTTTCATCTGAAGCTACTAGCCCTAGAGCACAAACCCAAACAAGTTCTCCTTTGGGCTCTGCATTTGGCAGTGGTGGTAGCTCTCAGAAGGTCTTCTTTACTGTCCAACCCCTATACCCCTAGTTACTAATATTTACTTGACAGTTTTTATACACTAAGAGAGGGAATTCTTGTTTATATAGGATGGTATGGATGCCCTTCGTCTTCGTACTCCATATGGAAGCCCTCCTAAAGTTGGTTTAGACAAGGCTTTAAATGACGTAATATTATATGCAATGCCTCCTAAAGCCTTATTTCCATTAGAATCTGTTTCTGGATCAATCCATTCTCTGTCATCTGGTGGTTCAGATGGAAATGCTGGGCGGATGAAGGGTATGAATGGTGAGGCTTTTAGAGTTAGTTTGTCAAGTGCTGTTAGTTCTTCAAGCCAGGGCTCTGGTCATGATGATGGTGATTCTTTAGGAGATGTTTTTATTTGGGGTGAAGGTACCGGTGATGGCATTTTGGGTGGTGGAATGCATAGAGCTGGAGTCTCTCTTGGTGTTAAGATGGATTCTCTTGTGCCTAAAGCTTTAGAATCTGCTGTCACGCTGGATGTTCAGAATATTGCTTGTGGTAGGCAACATGCTGCTTTGGTGACAAAGCAAGGAGAGCTGTTTTCTTGGGGAGAGGAATTAGGAGGTAGACTGGGGCATGGTGTAGACTCTGATGTCTCACATCCAAAGCTTATAGATTCACTAAAAAATGTCAACGTTGAACTTATAGCATGTGGGGAGTACCATTCTTGTGCTGTAACACTTTCTGGGGATATGTACACATGGGGTGGTAGCACTTACAATTTTGGACTCCTTGGTCATGGAACTGAAGCAAGTCAGTGGGTTCCAAAGAAATTAAATGGGCCTCTGGAGGGAATACATGTCTCATCAGTTTCATGTGGACCATGGCACACAGCTGTGGTAACCTCTGCAGGGCAATTATTTACTTTTGGTGATGGAACCTTTGGTGTCCTAGGACATGGGGATCGTCAGAGTTTTTCAATCCCGAGGGAAGTCGAGTCCCTTAAGGGCCTTCGAACAGTGCGAACTTCCTGTGGTGTTTGGCATACTGCTGCGGTTGTTGAAGTCATGGTTGGGTCTTCAAGTTCTAGCAACTGCTCCTCTGGTAAACTTTTTACATGGGGAGATGGAGATAAAGGCCGTCTTGGTCATGGTGACAAAGAAGCAAGACTAGTGCCCACTTGTGTTGCAGCTCTTGTTGAGTCAAACTTCTGTCAAGTGGCCTGTGGACACAGTTTGACTGTTGCACTTACAACAACAGGCCATGTTTACACTATGGGAAGCCCTGTATATGGCCAACTAGGACATCCTCAAGCTGATGGTAAGTTCCCTATCCGCATTGAGGGGAATCTTGTGAAAAGTTTTGTGGAGGAAATAGCATGTGGTGCTTATCATGTTGCAGTTTTAACATCTAGAACTGAAGTTTACACTTGGGGAAAAGGTGCAAATGGTCGCTTAGGTCATGGGGATGCTGATGATAGAAATTCTCCTTCATTAGTTGAAGCTTTGAAGGACAAGCAAGTCAAAAGCATTGTCTGTGGTTCTAGCTTTACTGCTGCTATCTGTCTTCACAAGTGGATCTCTGGTGTTGATCAGTCAATTTGTTCGGGATGCCGCTTTCCATTTAATTTCAAAAGGAAACGACACAATTGCTATAACTGTGGACTTGCTTTTTGCCATTCGTGCAGTGGGAAAAAGTCTCTAAAGGCTTCCATGGCACCCATTCCTAACAAACCTTATCGTGTTTGTGATAATTGTTATGAAAAACTCAAGAAAGCTACTGAAACAAACTCTTCATCTCACTCTTCTCTAAGTAGAAGAGGAAGTATAAATCAACGACGAAATCATGTTGAAATGAGTGAATCTTTGGATTCTAGGCCTAACATCCAACTTACTAGAAATTCTTCTATTGAATTATCCAAGGAAATGGAAAGTGGTTCTTCTAAAAGAAACAAGAAGCTAGGCTTTAGCACTACCAGGGTTTCATCCCCTCCAAGTGGGGTTTCTCAGTCCAATGGACATTCTAGATCTTCAAACCAAATGTTTGGATCATCCAAGAAGTTTTTTTCAGCTTCTCTCCCTGGATCAAGAATTGTATCTCGAGCATCTTCACCTACATCAAGACGATCTAGCCCACCTCGTGCTACTACACCAACACCAACATTATCAGGGCTTGCGTCACCAAAGATTTTTGTCGGCGATGCTAAAAGGACAAATGATAGCCTGAGTGAGGAAATCATTAAATTAAGAGCTCAGGTATACTTAATTAGATTGGTCATTTATGTAAAGCTCTTTTTTTGGTGGTTTCTTTCTTTCTTGCTTCATGGCATTATCTTGTGGAAATATTGAAACAGGGCATGAACTCAAATATATAGTACTAAAGGATTGTTCTCCTAGAAAGATAGTCAAAGTATTTGCTTAGACTGACATTGAAATATAAATAATATCTTTTACTAATATTAAAGCTAGTTCATAATGTAATTTTTTAACTTGTATTTCCATATCGTTATGGTACTTAGCAACTGTTTCACACTTGTACATGGCTGGAATCTAATATGGTCATGATATAGGACAAATTAAGATTAATTTTTGCCTGCTCAGGAATTTCAAATAAACCTCGAGGTAAACATGATAGCTAGAATTTCTTAGACATCACATCTAAGAAAGTGGTTCTTAAGCATCTTACTTAATATTTGATCACATCACACAGCCAATTTATTGAGAAAACTCCCATGATAATTTGTTGACCAAAAGCTTTATCTCATAAGTAAATTACAAAGTTACTTGCAGTAGTGGTTAAACCTAAAAGCATAATCTAACTATAACTACAGAATTCCAATAGAAACTAAGTATTTAAAAGAATTTAAACTGGAAATTAAAAGCTAGTTTTAATAAATTCCTTATCCCATGCTATTATAAATATAGATGAGATAGAATGCATACCTAATCTATTTTAAAAATTCATTGTCTAGTCCATTCTGCATCAGACCCTAAAAATATTGGCTTAAGCATATAAAAGATTATTTATTTTCAAGGGCTTGTGCTCATAAGGAGACACTTAGACATCTTTGCTTGGCTAGACTTAGGGAGTGGGATTAACACTCATAATTTATAAAGCTTTTTGGGTGCAATGTATTTATTTATTTTTTGAAATAGCAATGTATTTAATTTTATTTTCATGTTTGTTAAGACTAATAACCATTTTACTCGAGTAACTTCAGACTATGTTAGAAATTAGGTCTTTTATCTTAAAAGTAACATAGTTTCTAAATAGGCAAAATTTTTTCCTAAATTAATTTCTAAAAATACTAGAATAGATACATTTATGATAGATTAAGGATCCAATTTCGAGAAAAAAATTACTATTTTGTAACTGTATCTATAGTGAGACTAAAATGGTAATTAGCCTTTTATCAGAAAGCTTAGGAGATGCTGTGGTTACGTTTGTATTTGCTATAATCCAATATGAGCCTACAACTTTTGGATTGAGCGTTATATATGGATTTTGGAGAGCTTATCCCTGATAGTCTGTAGTTAGGGGAAAATTAGATCAATAGTGGAAAGAAATAGAGGAAATTGGCAATTAAACTGAAGATATATGAGGAGATTAATAGAAGTAGGCTAGAACAGAACAATAGCAGAGAAGTGAAAACATGAGATAAACAGGAAATATGACTAGACAATAATTTTTAGTTCAAAGTTATGTACTATTTTTCAGGTTAGTAACCATATTATTTTCTTGGTGATTTGACAGATACTATGATTGATTTGTAAATATTTTTTCACTTGAGTTTGCACCCCCATGGTGCTTATGGTTAATGATACTTTAAAAATAAAAAGGAAGTGTAGAATAAGGTGCTCACTGTAAGAAATTAAATAAAAAAACTGCAATGGAATAACTCCTATATTAGGTAATATTCCTAAGTAGTTTGTGTTTCTCATAAATAGTCTAATAGTGTAAGAATTTACCAAAGTTACGTAAATATTGTAAAAATACTTCCTAATACGAAATCATTCCATTTTAGCCTATTCTCGTTTTGCATCATTGGCAACATTATGGATTCTTCTTTGTATGTCTGGAAAAACATATAAAAGAGATAATCCTAGTTTTCAGCAAGGACGAGGAAATGACAAATATTGATTTATGGAGAAGTTATTCCAACCATGTTTGCACATATAGCTGTAGCGATTGACATGGAGTTCAAGCATGGAAGATAACAATACAAAAGAATAGGGATTGATATTCCTAGATAGCTTGAATTCTACTTCCATAAGAACTTCCTAGTTTAGATACTACTTTTTGGCCAACATGAGCTACTGTTACTCTAGTCATTTATTATTTGTCTGTAAATGACTTTGTATGTAGCCTGAGAACTTGATGTTTGAAAGTTATGATGAAATATATGCTGATTTTGCAATAGTGCTTTGAATGGACTGGTAGATATTTTAAGTTGCAAGTAATTGATTGTGATCTAGGTGGCAGAACTTACTCATAAAGCACAACTTCAAGATGTTGAGCTGGAAAGAACAACTAAACAGCTGAAAGAAGCCATTGCAGTTGCAGCGGAAGAAACTACAAAATGTAAAGCAGCAAAGAAAGTAATTAAATCCCTAACAGCACAAGTAAGTTGAACACATCTTTAAATCTTCATGTCGTGACTCTACAGTTTTCCTTTTTAAAAAAAACTGTAGAGAACCTTTAGCACAAAATTCAGGAGATTATGTGCATTCTCCTTAAAATAAGGGCAAAATTACAGTTTCTCCCCTTGTAATTTTTGCTTATGTTTTTTATAAATATTCAACTATCTGGAATTTTCACTTTAAGAGAAAAGGGTAAGTATTATGTTGGTAATCCATTTATTTGCACATAATTTTAATGTCATTTCTTATTAAAGATTTCTTTTATATTTTTTTGATAAATTAATGAAATTCAAATGTAAAGTATGGAGTTCAATATTTTGTAAATGCTACTTTATGTTACAGACTTGATTATTCATCATAATAGGAAATGACACCTTTTCCAGTTTTCTCTTTGACAGATGAATGCAAGATTTACTCAATCATCAAGATAACAAAATTATTCTATTGTTTAGTTATAGAATCTCAATGAAATCAACTATCACAAAACAAATCACATGGTTTTATTATGAAATGGGTAAAATGAGAAGGGATAAAACTGTAGTTTCTCCTTCAATAAATTGAGATGAAGTCTTTGATGGTCTGATAAACTGAAAAATCTGAATGGTACGATAGGTCAATAATTTTTATCCTCAAAAAGAAACGCAGCAAACTCCAATACAATGGAACTGATTTTGACACCTCGTGGGCAACAGTTTGTTTTCTCTTGAGATGTACATTTTATGTGCATGTGCAGACCCAACATAAGGCCATGAAGTGAAGAAACAAAGGAAATATAATTTTTTTGTAAGATAATATAGGGACCTAGATATGATGATACCAAACCTTGAAAGTGGATGCGAAACCTAGCCATCTTCCAGGAAATTTCTCGGTGCCAATTAATCTCTTGGCATTAACATAGAACCAGAGAAAAAAGTTATGATTACTGTGTTATAATCAGAGATCAAGCTTTGGCAGCATAATGCTTTATTCTTGCCCACAGAAGCACCAGTTTGTCTTGATTCACGGAACTTGTTCTTATAGATAGTAGCATAAACATCATTTTCAGAGAGTAAATTGGACAGATCAAAATTCATCTGAATTTATCTTGACAGTTGAAGGAGATGGCTGAAAGATTACCAATTGGAGCAGCAAGAAATGACAACAGCAATTCACCATCATTTCATTATTCTAGCCCCACCACTAGAGATTTTTCTTCTGGAGGCAGTGAACAACTGAGCAGTCCCAGAACATGCCATGAATTAGATTCAAATGGATCAAATGGTGTAGTGGTTTCTAATGGCTTAAGCACCAATTATAACCACAACTGCAACCACATTGAAGCAGTACATTTGGAAGCAACTGCCAGAAACAGGAGCAGAGCAAAAGCTGAGCCCAACTACGGGGATGAATGGGTTGAACAAGATGAACCTGGTGTCTATATTACCCTTGTTGCCTTGCCTGGAGGTGTCAAAGATCTTAAGCGTGTCCGCTTCAGGTATGACATATTCAACTACGAGCTACAATTCATTCACTCAGATATATCTTGTGCAATTTTAACTTTTAAGATCTAATTTTAGAGTTGACACCATGCAAACATATCTGTAGCACAAGATTTTAACTCTAGCACCTTGAAGAACTGCAAGACGCTCGAGTGTTTGTTTTAAAAATTATTTACTGGGGATCTTTGATTGATTTTTCATTGTCGCAGAATTCACTTTGGCTTCCCTTAATGCCATCTTATTTAGTTTTGGAGTTACTTTTGGCAAGCTTGAACTGTTGAAGTTTCGAACCCTGTGCAGCAGTTATGTATCCCAGTTAATTCATTATCACTACCTCATAGTTAAAAGTCTTTTACTGCTCTTTTTTAACATGTTTTACCATAAAAAAACCAGTTAAATGGGATTTTCTATGCATTGGTCTGCTTCCTACTTTTGGGAAATATTGTTGTTTATGGGAGAGTCAAGAATGGATGACAAAATACCTTCGGGGAGTATTTGTTTAACCAAAACATGAATTTGATCATGCATACTATGCCATTTATATGTAATATTTAATAGATTTGTGATACAAAATCTATTTAAATCATGAAGTTGCATCTGGATT
This sequence comes from Carica papaya, assembly GCF_054855325.1. NCBI lineage: Eukaryota > Viridiplantae > Streptophyta > Magnoliopsida > Brassicales > Caricaceae > Carica > Carica papaya. The sequence continues at coordinate 991,577 of NC_142316.1, read as the reverse complement.
TTTTTATTTTATTTTAGAAAAGGTTTTTTATCCACCCGTTCCAATCTTTAATAAGATAATTTCAAAAGAAATGCTCTATTTGTTTTCCCAATTCCATTGTAAGCTCTTCAACCTTCTATCTTCTCAAACGTGTGAACTTGGATTGAAATTTACAGGCTTCTGATTTCCTTAATCCTTTGCTGTCTAAATCCTCGTAGCCTCATTCTTCAATTTCTCAATTTTGTTATAACATCAACAATATTGTATCGATTGTCTCTGTTAATTCTCATGTCCTTTTTCTATGTGTACTTGAGGTTGCGTATTATGATTTCAGCATATGTATGCAAATTTCAATTTGAATTTTGATGGACAAATGTTGGTGAAATACATATAGTTTCCGTGCCTTGTTTACTAGTTCATTTTCCTTTCCTCTTCCCTTTGTAAATAGAATTTTGGGTGAAAGGCTTATATGCAGAGCACAAATAATGAAAATATACATATACATTTTCTTGAAGGCTAAAATCCACCTTATGGTCTTGAACATCCAAATACACCTTGAGGTTTTCAGTTTTACTTAAATGCGACCTTCCTTTAACAGACACTCAAAGCAGCAATAGTCTATGTGTCACATCGCATGTGAGATGGGCACATCATCAATGTCAAATTAAGTCGTCATCAGTATGGCATCCTCATGGATGCATGCTAGGAACATATAACACGCAAACATATCTGCCCTTCTCGCCCATCTCCTCTTGCCCCAAAATCTAGGGCATAATGATGCTTTCTACTTACCAGCTTTAACTGTCTTGATGCCTCCAGTGGACGACATAATCTATCTTCCTCAATTACTTTTTATCAGCTGAGGCAAAATGTCAAACACAAAGAATCAACAGAAATACTTTCAAGAAAACAGGTTCTGAGAAATTCCATTGCAACCTTAAAATATTTGACTCAACTCTGAGCTTTGTTTTTTCCCTCTCGGCCAACTATTTCTATTACAAAGAGCAAATGGAGCCATGATATATACTCCCACAGTTAGTATTGGTATACATACTTCTGTCATGTAAGGACCCCATGGATCCTGAAATTGATGCAGATGACGCGTGGTCAGCCAATTTGGTTGGCACAGAACTAACCAATAGTTACATGCTCTTGTTATAATGCTGGGACTCTGATATAGTTTTAGTGGCATGATTACTTCTGCTTGGGGAATCCCTCTCCTACACCATAGTCTAGAGTTACAGAAGATTTAGATGATATAGTGGTCTTTGAGAACTCTCACAGTTTCTAGGAGAGGCTTCTGTCCTTAGAGAAAATCCAGTATGTGGACGAGTAGTGATGGTTGAAGCTTCTTTAGGAAACTCCTCTTCAGATTCACAGTCCAGATGAATGGAAAAAAGGACCTGGAACCTTTGAGCTTGAGTTGTTATTTTATTTAATCCGTGTTTTTCAATTATTGCTTCTGCTGCCCACCTGCTAGTATGTGTAGGGAGTTCATCCTCTGCCTCTTCAACAGTGTAGAAAATATGGACCATTAGCTCTGGTATTTGATGCTTCATTTGCTCCAGCACTCACTTTCTTCTTCTCTCTTTACTATGAGCAACAGAACTTGACAGTGAAGATGATTGCTCAATCTTTGTATATAAATTCTTTTTTTAATAGAAAAATCTTTGTTCTAACCTTCCTGTTTAGTTGAAGCATCGACCAATGAACTCCTTGTTTATTGGTGGATATTGATTATGCTGGTAAGATCTACAGTACAGAAAAAAGAAAAAAAACCCCAAAACGGCCACATCACTTGGATGAGCAGATCTGTTTGTGTGTTTATATGTTGCAGACTTTGGCATGCACTTGGATGCTCCACACGCAGCAAGCCAATTTTGTCTGGGTGATATGGCCACGTCACTTGCCATGTGACATATAGACAAAATAGCAGTTTAGGTTTCTGTTAAGAGAGGAGTCTACTTACACAAAATTAAGAACTTCAGAGGTGCAGTTGAACAAAAACAAAAACCAAAAAATAAAAATAAAAAAGTTACAGACTTATTTGAACAAAAATAGTAAAAATGCCAATGATGTTAACTTTTTATATGCTGTTTCTGACACTGCAGTCGAAAACGGTTTAGTGAGAAACAAGCGGAGCAGTGGTGGGCAGCTAACCGAGCTAGGGTATATCAGCAGTACAATGTTCCAATGTTGGAGAAGCCAAGTTTGGGGATAGGAAAGGAGGGATTAGCTCACTGACTATGCTAATCTGAAGTTTAGTGGTAAAAAAATTTCAGGAAAAATTTCAGGTTAAAAGAGTATAGAGAAGCAAAGAATTGAACCCTCTCAGGTTTTGTTTGTAGAAAGAGCTGGGGTGCATTTTTTTAGTGCCTCAATCTTCGGCTCCCCGTATGTTCTGAATTGTGAATGTATTCTCCGTGGAAGGGAGAAAATGTGAAGGGGGTGATGAGTGAATTCTTTGTAAGTAGAATTTGTAGTTCTGGATTCTTAATTGCTTGTAAATTCCACAAGGGAAGATATATTCCAGGAGAAGGCTGCATCTAAACATCCACAGAGCCGATGCATATCAGCTCCCCCTCCAACCACAATCTAAGTTCGAGGTAAAGTTCCTAACTTATAAGAGTAATTTCATGTCAAGTTCCTAACTTATAAGAGTAATTTCATGTCATATGAAATGTCATATAAATCTCTGATCTTTTATTGATATTCTTAAGTTTTCTTTTGTTAAAATTTGAAAAAAAATGAAGAGATTTGTTTTCCTTTTTAAGAAAAAGAAGTTTATGATGGATGTAAGACAGAAGTTGTTTAAACCCAAAAAAAAAAAAAAAAAAAAAAAGCAAAACAAGAATAAGGAGTTCATTACATTTTTTTTTTTTAAAAAATGTAAATTTAGCTTTCTTACCAAAGTTGTTTGGAAAATTATTTTTTAAGGGGTATGAAAACAAGTAGAGATTTTAAATTTTAGTCTCGATAAAACTGGGTCAAACATTATTTCGTCTTGTTTCTGGTTTTCCCATCAAAGGATTAAAAAATGTTTATTTTAGCTTGGCTTTAGTTTGAGCCAAAATTAGAACTCCATACACCATTTTTACTTGGTTTTGAATCTGATTTTGACTAATTTAAGTAAAGTTATTTTGAAAAATGACAACTTTAATTTGTGGTGGAAGAAATACATATATATATATTCCTAAAAGTTGGATCTATATTTCTATTTTCTTCAGTATCTCGTTTTAAGTTTTTATCATAAGAATTCGCGTTTTTTTTAAGTATTTACTTGTACTTTTAAATTTGTCATAAAAAATCCTCCCGAAATAAAACCGAAAACTAAATTACTAAACCAAACAAACACAAGTATTTGACGAGAATATATTTAATGTTATTAAACAAAAAGATTTTATAAACTAAACAGCTGAAATAAGCAATAAACTCACTGAGATACATTTTTTAAGATAATATATCCTTCAACATGATTTATTTATAAATTTGATTTGGAAAAAGAAAAACAAAACAAGCAGCACAAGTAACCTGGCAATTTGTTGGTGATTTGACCGGGCTTAACTAAGGTTTTTATTTAGATAAATTTTAATGATGATTAATTAATATATAATTATAATAGTAACCGTAATTGAATAGTAATAATATAAAATTGTAATGATAAAATTTTTTTATGTTTGGATAATAGTATATTAATGTATGTTAATGGCATATTTTTATTTAAATGATAGGATGTTATAATTATATTTTTAGTTAAATTATTATTTTATTTTTATATATTATATATAATAGTAAATGTTATAAAAAAAATATGTAAAAAAAAATTATTTATTAATATAATTATATTTATATTTAAATAAATAATAATTATATATAATTAAATTAAAATTTTATATTTAATAAAATTTTAATTATTAGAACATATATAAAATTGATTAAATTAGATGATAATGTAATAGGAAACAAATAGAATACTCATTAAATACCATTAATTTAGTGGTTTAAAAATTCACTTTAAAACTTATCAGTCAAATATCATTTACTATTATTAAAACAAATATAATTTTTTTTAAATATTATATATTAAAATTTTTTACGATCCAAATAGCGAATAAGAGGTGTGTGGTTCTTTTATTTTTTTCTCCTTTTTTTTTCAAATATGTTTTTAAGTTTTGAAACAGCAGCTCTTTTTTATCCTTGGTAAATTATAGTGATAGCTAGAGAAAGAGAACTTCGAATATTTTTTAATATAGATCACGCAAAATTTTATATTTTAATTTTAGTTTTCACTAAACTATTAGTTTTAATCGATCATTAAACCTGCAGTACTTAAGTTTGAAAAGTATTCATACATTCGTGCATATTTTTTAATTTTAAATTTTAAAAGTTATTACCACTAATATAATATAATAATTAAGTATAATCATAACAGGGATTAGCCTTTGGCTGGAAATGTTTGATAAATTTGGAAATCTTTGGCTGGGAATGTATTTAAAAGATCAGAATTACTTTAATGTATTAATCCAGGCAACCAACCTACCTGCAGAAAACAGAAGATAAAGAAGACAGCACAACTATGAAGGAACCGAATTAAATAACGATACCTCTATCAACAAATGGTACTTACAGTTTAGCATGAAAGTATCATCTTTGAGCAAAACAAAAAAAAATACTGACCAAAATGAAGAATCACGAATACAAGCCTATGAATATATATAAGTTAACATGGATAGAAAGAAAGAAGTTTGGAATCTCAGTTCAAATATTTCACACAAAAAAAAATGAGAGAGAGAGAGAGAGAAAGAAACTTGCGAGCAACAATCCTATCAAGGATGATTTTATAAAGAAATCTGGAAAAAGGTCAGGCATCTGACAGAAAATCGTACGAGTAATTTTTTGGACAAGTATTATGGACTAAAGAGGGCGCAATCCATGAATGTGCAAAAAGAAATGAGATAAAATATCAAGATTTTTTCCCTTACGACAATTATCATCGTTAGACAAAATATGAAAAATTTGGAACCGAAAAATACCTCTTATCTTGCTCTCTCCAAATGGTTCAAAAAATGGCTCAGGGAATAAGAATTCTTGCTCTTGTCCCCATGGATGCAACTGCGACAAAAAATCCACGTCTCATAACATGGAGTTGCAGCACTTTCCTGCTGCCTACCTCTTGTTTTTCTTTTCCTTCTGCCTTCTCTTTCGTTCTTCTAATAAAAAAAAAAATCATTTGAATTTTGTACAGAAAGAAATCACTTGAATAATCAGAAGATCCAAATCGTCAATAAACAAAAGTGGCGAGTCACTGAGAAGATGTTATCCTTTCTATCATCAAAAGCAGCACGACCAACAGATCACAACACTAAGAAGGTGAAAACTCCACGTATAACAAAACAGTTGCAACACAGCTGCAGAAAAATGAAATATCAATAGCAAGTAGAGAAATTAACTTATTTACTTTCATAAAATTTGTGGCAGATAAAGTGCATCATATAATAAAGTTACATATAAGCCCTACTAAGAAATAACAGCATAACTAAATTTTATTATAAAGAAGTTGGCTACCAATTAGGCATCTGTTGAGATCCTTCGTGTGGGAAATATTTATGGGTTAGTTCACAGGAAAATCTAAGAGAAAACGTTTATTCAATGATTTCCTTCCTGGATGACCTGCTTTTACTGCTAGCACTAAGGGCTTGATAGAGAGAACCTTCAATCTACTGAGTTTAACGAACTCAAATTCCAGGATAAACCATTCCTGTTATTCACAAGAAGTTTAGGCACAAGAGAATACAATCCGTAAGCTCCCATAACCAAGAACAGAAGTGCCCAGCACATTAAGAGAAACTGACAGAACTTTACTACATAACCTAAGCTACTCATAAGTAACTATCAACAAAGCTGCTCATTGAATGGCACTACCCTGACCAAATTTTCTGCACTAACATGCTAACAAGTTGACAGCAATTGACACGAGCATCATGATCCTCCAAGAGAATTTCAACCTACAGTGTCATGCCTAGTTGCTTCACGAAATGCAAAGATAGCACCAAACCCAGATGGTTATTGCAACCTTATTGGTTGGTAGACTTCCTTGCAGTACCACTTCTGAGCCATTCACTTCAACTAAAATAAATGAAAATGATGCATGAACTTTGATTTGTACGGTTGAAAACTTTATTCAAGGCTTCATGTCTTTACATGTAGCAGTCACTATCCACTATCACATTTTGTACAGTGGAACCTGCTAGATCACTGCAATCGTTCATTTCTCACATCTTCAAAAACAAAAGTCTCCGTAGTTCTTGACAGATAGACAAACCAACACTAATGAAAACAATGTACCCTTGCGCCTTCTATACCTTGAGGAAAAGGAAATCTCATTTTTCATTGCAAGATGCTCTTTCTTACGTTTAATATGAGAAAAGGTTTTAATAAAATATTTCATTTGCTTTAGTGTTTCTGACATGCAAGTAACATACCAAAACCCAAAATGCTGAAAATAATAAAAGCCAAAATGATCATTAAGCACACACCTTCATGCTTTGGTATTTGTCCGGACAGAACTAAGCCGAGCCAAATAATTGCTCTCAGCAAAATCATGTATTGTGCGAATGTTTCTTGACCCTTCAAGCTCAGGTTTTCCATACTCATCCCTCAAGAATTTTCTACAGTCAGTAGCATCCTGGAAGGTGATGAAGTATATAGATTACTTTTCAGGCTACAATTTGAAGACAATAAAATTGATATATGACTTAGACAATAATCCTCGAAAAGAAAATTAAGATATGCACCGTACAAGGTAAACCAGTGCAAGTGCCCCTCGAAACAAAAAAGAAGGTACAGACCAAGTTATTCATCTAGAAATTTAATAAGAAAACTACCATTCATGCATGCCAATGGGTTAGTCAAAATAAAATTCAAAGAAACAGCATTTTTTAGATGGTTAGTTAATTGTGCTCTAATTACATAAAAGTACAATAGGCTCCTTATCCCCAAATTGGCATTTTTCAGAGATAAAGAGATCTTCATTTTCCAATTATCTATTGCACTATTACCAATATATTAAGCAAACAAGTCAAAGTTGAAGCTGCACCTGTAAGAATTCCAACATTTGCTCTTCAATTGTACCACGCATTGCTAAAGTTTCCACATGAATGGGACGAGTAGCACCCATCCGATGTGCACGACTAATAACTTGTTCTTCCATGCTGATTAGGTTTCAGATAAAAACATAAGAAACATTTAGAAAACATGGAGCAGCAGATAGCACGTTCAACAAATCTCTGAAATTGTGTGCCCAAAAATGAATAAGGTTCCTGGCTAAGCAACACAAAGGATTTTACTCTTTGGCAAAACAAGAAAAATGGGGAAAAAAAACAAAACCTAATGCTTGAATTGTCATCTATGGCTTCAAGGCAGAAGCAAAAGTTGAGAGGAAGACCCAAAAAAATAGAAGTAAATATCTTTTTTTTAAAGAACTATTAGAAGTAAATATCAATGTGGTTTCAAAAGAAATGACAGACGTTTCTCAAATCTAGAGCAAGAGACAACAACAAAAAGAATACCTTCTATCCCATATAAATGACAGACATTTCTCAAATATAGAGCAAGAGACAACAACAAAAAGAATACCTTCTATCCCAATATAAATGACAGACATTTCTCAAATATAGAGCAAGAGACAACAACAAAAAGAATACCTTCTATCCCATATAGGTTCCATCAAAAATACATGTGTTACAAAGCTCAAATCAAGGCCCAATGCACCACTTCCATCCATCAAAAGTACCATACATCTTGCATCATGCTGGAACATGGCCAGTGATTTCATCTGAATACAAAATTTAATTTAGAGTTGACACAAACAGAAAAAAATATCTATGATATATAAAGAGGAATAAGTACCTTGTTACTTGAATGCATTGGACTATACATTCCGGCAAATTTGATGCCAGCAATTGTCAACTAGCCAACAAAAGGGGAACAAAACATATCATAATTGAAAAGTAGAGACAGCATACACAATATAATGCCTAGGCATTAGTACATCAGGGATACCTGCTGTTCAACGACATGTATGTGCTCAAGAAATTGAGAAAATACTATAACTTTCTCTGGAAGTGCCTCATAGGATTCAGCACCAAGTCTAGGGCAGTCCAACTGAAAGAATGCTCTAGAGTTTCCCCTTGTTCGAGGACTGAGATTCTCCTTGCTCTTGGCATCATCGTTCACATTCAAAGAGCAGCTGACATCTCTATGAGCCTCCTGCAACGCCTTCAACTTGTCCACCAGGTAGCTGACTTTACTGCTAGATGTTGATTGCCAATCAGGGTTCCAATCATCCTGCATTAACATCACCATAACATTGGATAAAGTTGTCTTCAAATCCAAAATTCAAAATGGATATGGTCCATCATATTATGAAGCAACCTGCTTATATGAAGGTTGCAACTCAATAAGATCCTTCGGTACAGGCCACTTTGGGTTAGGATTTTCTGGCCGAGCTAATGTTTCAGGAGTCTGCATCTCATACAAGTTTCCACAGCCAGGTAAAGTACACCTTTCATTGTCCAAAGCAACACAATCGAGACACAAGAGATGCCTACAAGGAGTAATGATGGGCAGACGGCACCATTCCTCGCATCTAAGCAAAGCAGGATATGAAGAAGATCAAGAAACTGACTATATATAAGTAATTTAATAGAAAAATCATATAGTATCTCCAAATAGAAGGGTTACCTAAGACAGTTACCACCATAAAGAAGGTTATACTTAATAAAAGCATACTCCTCTGAGATGGGGTCCAGACCATTTTCAACTAACATGTCCATTGTGTCCTGAATATCTTCACCAGCATCAGTTACTTTAATATGGCCAGCCACACAACAAGAGAGCCTGACATTTCTAATTGTTGTAGTACGAAACTTCCACTGCTTTGAATTCAGCAAACTTTCAACATGAGAAGGATCATTCCAGTCAGCCATTAGTATGTTCCTTCTCACTGTAACTACCAATTCATTATAGCATCTTGCATGCTCTTCGGTGAAATTAAGATATGTCACCTTTTTTATGCATGGAGGAATAGTCTGCAAATCTATCTTTCTTGCACTAATCATGCACCGATGTAGTAATTTCAACAGACGCGAGCGACCCTCTTCCATCTCTGCCTCAAACGGTCTAAGTATGCCGGCTTCCCATGATTTCTGATTCTGTCCATAAGCTTCCTCATGAAGGAACTTAAGCATGGGTTGGAGATGTGAAAGCTGACTGTTAGGTGTGTTAGGAGTTGGTGTTCCTGTTAATAACCAACGATTGGAAGCTGTCAAAGAAATGGCCATCTGCAATTTGTTTGTCAGATTAAGACTAGAGCCAAGAGTGTGCCCTTCATCTAACATGATTCTAAGCCAGTGAACTTGCATTAGTGGACTTTTCTTATGGGGACCCCATTCTGCACTTAAGCGATTGAAAGTAGTTATAACAACGTCATAGTCCCAAGCCAAATTGTGGGCAGGAAGCTTCCTTTGATCAGTCCATATGCAAAGCCGCAGTTGACCATGGCTAACATGTCTTTCGATTTGTGTTTTCCAGTGATCAACTAGATTTGCTGGAACCACAATTAAAGTTGCTCTTGACAAATACAACCTAACAGAATCTAATGGCTTGCAGAGAGCGATTCTCAGGGCAGGTAAATCAAATGCCAAGTTGTGGAGACTTCGTGGGTAATACCACCTACTAACAGTCTTTTCTACTCGCTTTATGAGACCAAATGCCTGGAATATTTTGTGGAAACCATTGGCATCTTCAGCAACACAACCACCTAGAAATGGACTTGACAAACCAATTGTTTCCACTTCCAAGAGTTTGTCCGGAGAAAGTTTAGCCAGCCAAGTCAAGGCCTTCTTTGTTTTAGAATTTATTAGAGAAGAATGTTCCTTAAGCACACTAGTAAAAAATGACACGTTTCGATCCTCTCCCCCAGAAGTCCCCTTGGTATAGAATCCCTGTAGGTGTGTTATAGACTGGTGATTATCCCAAGCCTCTTCTGGATCATTACAACTCTGATGCAAAGGGTCAGCATTCATACTGCAAAACCAGGCTGCATTCGCTTCGGCTACACTCGTCTCTAAAAGCCTCCTCCATTTGAAACAGGCATCACACTGAACCCAAGTGTCATCTTGCACACAGTCATCTCCAGTAACTTTCTTTTTACAACTGTACGCCATTCCATATGGCAAGCCATCTTCATCACCCTGAAAGGCACGTCCCACATCACGTGAACTAAACTTCTTCATGGCTTTGTTTTTCTCAACCTTCTTACTTTTACGAAAACCAGGTTTGCTATCATAGGCATACAGAAGATTTTTTCTGATGTGGCTCAGTCTCTGTGTGCATCGAACCATTCCCTCACTCTGCGAAGCCAAATCTGATTTTGTTCCTTTATCATGATATGAATCACTAAATTCAGCAATTTGCTCACCTGGGTTCATTAACCTGACCCTTTTTGGAGAGCTGAGCTTTAAATCATTTACTGGAGAAAATTCATCCAGAGATAACCGCCCCCTACGAACACTTGGAGTCATCACCCTTCTGCCTAAAAACACATTATCACAGGATAAGCGATCACCACTAAGCTCATAGTAGCCACCACTTTGTTCGCCATTATGCAGACACCGCATTATTTGAACCCCATCTGGTGGATCAGCCATTGTTCCTTGTGTCTTCAGAACAAGTGAAAGAGCAGTTATTGTCTTTCCTAAACCAGGCTCATCACAGAACATTCCCCCACGAAAATCCTTGATTGTTGGAGCTACCCCAGTAACTATGTAACCGGAAACAGCATCTACAAAGAAATCAAATCCATCATCAGAATAGAATTTCATGAACAGAGGATGTGGCAGAACTTCAGCATTCCGCTCACGATGTAACATCCATTCAACTGCAGCTCTCTGATGAGGAAAAAGTTTTAATTTCATACACGGCATTACAAATGCAGCCAATGATCTTAGATGGTGACAAGTAGCTGCAATTCTAACAAGATCCATTGGGCCAAGTGTGTTTAATATTTTAATTAGAATATCATCAGCAACATCCCAAATGCCAGATCTGCCAGAGTCAGCCGTTGGTACTATTCTAAAATTGTCAGGCTTTCCCTTATTTGTTACACTAGGTATGCTCCTAAAGATCTCATGAAGTTCAAATAACCTTTTCTTTGATGTGTCAGGGACATCATGGTGCAAATTGCATCCCAGGACATGACAATCAGAAAGGTTCCAAATGTGCCCATTTCTCCAATGAGCCTCTTCCCAATGCATCCCACCATTGACAATCAAACCTCTCTCCCTCCAATCACAACTGCCAGAGAACCAAATTGGGTTAGCAATACATAAAAATTAGGCCAATTTCTCTTCTATGAAAAAAGAAAACTTGACGTAATGTAAACCATAATTACTAGTTACCAAGGTCAAATAATCCACATGACAAGAATTCAAACATAAACACGATCAGAAAAAGCATAATCATTCTCTCAGTTAACATATTCAATAAACTTGGTCAGTTATTACTTACGGTAAATTGCAGCAACAATCTTAACTTTTGGCCTTTGGCACTCAGATCATTGATCTCTAAATTTGCATCTACTTTCTTTAGGACTTCAAACATTTGTAATTTAAACATCCTTTTTAGAGAAAACTTGTACTTTAAATTTGTAAGAAGGAGAAAAGATAATGTCAAAAATAAAAATTTGCTCTTAATAAAGCTTCAAACAGTAAATATTTAATATTTTAAAGATCCTACAGTTTTCAATGCTTTTTCCTATTTAAAGAATCAGTGCAAATTTCCCTATCACTTGTTAGCATGTCTAGGAATGACAAGCCAAGCAGGTTATAGATGTTCTCGCAAAGGTTGATGATGTATGATGTAAAGCTGATAATCTATTATGAGATTCAACCAACAAAAAGGAACGTAAAAGGTAAAAAAGGGTAGGTTAGTTGATACTAACAGCACTATTACCATAAAATAGCATTGGTTAACATAATTAGCAAAGCTGCAACAAAGAGAGAGTGCAATCATCTTAAACATGAACTTCGCTGCATGTGAATGCATCATACAACTCGACAAAATAACTCAGTAAAACTCCAAATAACCCAAAGAAATAGAATATAAAAAAATTATCCATGCAAAGTACAACCAACAAATGCAGGCACTTGTATCTTTAAATTGCTAAAAAACCATTAATCCAGATAGAACAAGCAGCCAATCTGAGCTTACAAGAACCCGAAACTATTCAAGAAATACACGTCAAACCAATTACTAACTCACCTCAAGTGCCTAAACAAGGCAGCAGCAACGGACCCTGATCTGGGGAACTGCCACCCGGACCACAACTCAATCGGTAGATGCACATCCACCAATACTACAGCCCTGACATTTTCATTCTGACCGAGTTCCACATGAATCACTCGCGCAATGATCTTCAGACATTTGTGCATCACCAACGCATGAAGCTGGTGAACCACGCTTAAACTTCCGTTGACCAATCCTATCTTCCTTCTCCTCCTCCTCCTCTTCACTCCCTCATTTTCTCTCTCTGTGCTCCCGCTTCTAACAAAATTCTGAGCCGCAACTTCAACTCTCTTCCCACTCCATACACTTTCTCCCTCTCCTGAACTACCAAGCTTCATCGAATCCTGCCGGAAATCTTCAGCGTTCTCCTCCGAGCAATCCACCGCGGGGGTTTGAACCTCCATAGCTCCGCACTCTGTTTGGTGAGAGGAAACGGTGCCGTTTGGAGGCAGTTTCGAATCAACACGCGAACACACTGCGGATAAAACAATCCCGCTGTCTGATTTGAAACCGACTCCGGCGCCATCGCTGAAAATTCGACAAGGAGTGCCGAAAGGCAGGATTTCCTTGAGACGAGGATGAGTAGGGGAAGCAACCGTGAGGACCGCACAGAGGAAACCGCTGAGCTTGTGATCAGGCACGGCGTCATCCATTGCAATTACCAAAGAGAAAGCTTCAATGTAGGGCTGAGATTTCTTTCTTGATGAACATTATGATGTCGTGAAGAAGTAGAAAACGATTAGTAGGAGAAGACGTGCAAATTACAGAGACTCGATCCGGAACCCGAAGAAAGGAAACACTTAATACATGGAATTTTTTAAAAAGGAAAACAAATTAAGGGTTATACTCGGGTGTTTCCAGTAGTACCGTTCATACCAGTTTTGATTTCTTCGCAGCCGTCGATCTATGATCGAAATAGTATAAGTGTGGGGTCCATTTGAATCCAAATGCTCAGTGGCTAATTGTTTGGAAACCATTAAATAATATAAAATTTTAATTTAAAATATATTATATTTTTTAAAAGTATATAAATAAAACTTTTGGCTTTAAAATTTTTTTATATATAATTTAGAATTACAAATTTCAAATTTAATATATTAAAAATACAAATATAATTAAGGGTAATTAAAAAAAATAAATTAATAGACCTAAATCAATTTGTCATAAATTGTTTTGATTTATAAAAAAAATCTATGATATATAATATAATATAATATAATATATTCTTTAATTTTAACTAAAAATTTATGATATATTTTTAATTTAGTATATACAATAATTTTAATTTCAATTAAAGCATATAATATATTTTTAAAATTTAATATATATGATAGATTTATATATATTTTTTTTAAATCGGATAGATTCAAATTTTATTATAAAGTATGTTAAAATAAAAAATAAATAAATAAAGTTGATGATTTCATATATTTTATCAAAAGTAAATTTTGGGTTTGTACAATTGAAATTGAATGGGACTTAAATTTTACAAAATAAGCTATGAATCTAATCTTTTATCATCCCTCAATATAATATATAGCTATTTTAATATATATATATATATATATATATAAGGAAAGGAATATATTATACATATATGCTACAAAATTTCTTTATTTTTAATAAAGAAATATAAATTAGAATATATTAAAACAATCATTAATTTAATTATTGAAAAAATAATACTATAATTTTTTTGAGATATTTTTAAAAGGTATTTATTATTTAAAATATTGAACTATGTATAATAAATATGAAAATTTATTTTTATTAAGAATATATAATAAATATATAAATTTTTTATTTTAAAAATATAAAAATTTCATTTAATTTATTATTAAAAACATAGTGGTTGTCTCCGGTATCTAACATGTTTATCGCGAAATAAACAAACGTACTGACTAGTTGACAAATGTCGTTACATATGAGTCTCTATTCACATAGTTAAATATTGTATGATCTCCAACAAGTTCTTACTGATGATGTCATGAATATTTTTCGACACAAAATATATATGATGAGCTCTCGTTTACCAAACAATAAATAATAGTTATTTTATTTTTTATATACAAAGAATTAAATCATGTACTTAAATATATAAATATATGTTATATATATATATATATATTAAGCAAACCAAGTAAATTTACGACAATCAAAGCAATAAGCTTTGGGTAACAATCGACAATGAGGGGCTTGAAGGAGAAGAGAGAGAGCTGATAAGAAGATGAAGAGGATGAGCTTCTTCTTGTTTTTTGAAACGGAGTAAATTAACAAGCATCCGCCTCGCCATTTTACCCAACATTAGATCTGCTTTCTTCAACTCATCAACCATATATACGCAGCATATATGTATATAAAATAGTTAGATTCATGTCTTCTTTGAATGGGCTTATTAAGAACAATTATGAAGAAAGATAAACACCAACTTCATGGGCTTTTACACGAGTGAAATCTCCTGCAACATATTCAAGAATGATCGGCATTCAGAATATTCTTGGCCGAGACACAGAAACCATCTCGTCGGCTTTGAAAGATAAGCAAAGACAGCGTAGCTGAATTCTCCACCTGTGTCTTTCGCCATCCTGACCAATAAATTCTCTGCCTCCGAGTCTTATCCGTCTTAGCTAACAAATTCTTAACCGCTAACATCCGCAACCCAGATTGCCAGTCTAGTGAGTTGCCGATGCGGTTCCCTTCTTCGCCACAAAGGGATTTGTAGATATATATCTCAAGAAATTCGATAGCATTCGCACATAATCATGGAAAGAAAAAGAATATTGAAAATCAATGGCATAAAACCAACAAACTAAGCTAAGAATCCCGCTGCTCCCTCCACAGCGGAAAGGCGAAGAAGGAAACGGTTTCTCCAAAGTACTCAGATCCTCAGTCTGAATTTACAGATTCTGGCGATCAAAAATGTTTTGAAGAAGAACGGAAATGCGGCAGAGATAGAGAAAGTGAGTCTGAAGATTAAAGAAATGCAGCCTGTTAATGACTTCAAGAGCCGAATAGTGAACGGCTTCCTCAAAAGTACGCGATCCTAAGTCTGAATTTAAGGATTCTGGCGATCAAAAATGTTTTGAAAAAGAACGGAAATGCGGCTGAGGCAGAGAAAATGAGTCTGAAGATTAAAGAGATGCCGCATGTTAATGACTTCAAGAGCCAAACAGTGAGAATTGTAGCTCAGATGACATAAATTTTTAGCTCAATTATGTGCGAATGCTATTCAATTTTTTGAGGTATATATCTGAAAATCTCTTTGAGCCGGTGAAGGAAACCAGGTCCACAATTCACTCAGATTGGCACTCTGAGTTACAGATTTCACCTGTTAAGAATTTGCTGGCTAAAACGGGAAAAGACTCAGAGGCAGAGAATTTGTTGGCCAAGACAGCAAGAGACACAGGCAGAGAATCCAGTTATGCCAGTCTTTGAATATCTTTCAAAGCGGACGAGAAGGTTTCGTTCCTCGAGCCCCCACTGTCAAGAATGTCTGAAAGCAGATCATTCTTGAATATCTTCCGGGGGATTGCACTTGTGTAAAAGCCGATGAAGTTGTCTGTTCTTAACAAGCCCATTTCTCACTGTCTCTCTCTCTCTCTGGAATCTTAGTTGATGGACAAGAAACACTCAAATGAAGTTCATCTTTTCTGATTTTTTGAGTTTGGGGTTTGTCTGTTTTTGGTGGTTGGTTTTTCTGATTATCTGAGCTGTGATCAATTCTTCATCATGATGATATTTATATGGAAAATCAGGTTAGAGAGAGGATGAGATTCATGAGAAACCAACCACAGGTTCAAAAAAAATTTCCATACTGGTGAAATTCTTCATATAAAAAGCATGAATCATATATATACATATTGCATGAAGCATGCATCATATATATATATATATATATATACATATATACATATTACATGAAGCATGAACAATTCCCTCATATAACAATTCTCTCTCTCTCATATAATAAGCATGAATCTGGTTTGAACTCATGAAGCTGGTGTTTTTGAAGCTGGAGATAGCATGAGTCTCTCTCTCTCTCTCTCTCTCTCTCTCTCTCTATATATATATATATCGAATCTTAGTTGATGGGCAAGAGTCTCTCTCTCTCTCTATATATATATATATATATATGTGGAATCTTAGTTTATGGGCACGACAATCTTGGTGAAAATATCTGCAAATCTCTTAGTGGTAAGCTAGGATTATTCTCTCTGCAAACAAAGGTAAAAATCATTTCTCTCTCTAATTTTGGGGCTTTGCAAGAATTTCATGTATGTATATATATATATATATATATATCCATGAAACACATCATTATGTATATATAAATTTAATTTATGTGAACTAAACTGTACTAATATTTTTAGTAATGTTAAAGATTATAATATGTATATATAAAAAGTCCAAAATTTCTCCTAGAACTTTTTTTAGCCAAATCTAAATGTTAGTATTTTAGTCAAAATGAGGATTTTGGTATCTTAGTGAAATCTAAATATATATATATAGTCAAAATGAGGATTAACTCAGGCTGAACGGTTAGGTGACCCAAACATGTGACTCTCCAGGAGAAGGTGTGTGTTCCAGATGATAGTGAGTTAAAGAAGGACATCATGATAGAGGTCCATAGCTTAAATTTTGCTATATATCTTGGAAACATTAAAATGTACCAAAATATGCAACCCCGATTTTAGTAGAACGGGATAAAAAGAGACATAACTGAATTTGTTTCTAACTGTTTGGTATGTCAGCAAGTCAAAGCAGAGCATCAACGCCCAGGCGGGCTACTTCAGCCATTACAGATCCCAGAATAGAAGTAGAAATATATCACCATGGATTTCGTGACAGGATTACCTAATGCACGCTCAAGACATGATGTCATCTAGGTAATTGTTGACCGGTTTACCAAGTCTTTCCACTTCTTAACCATCAGGATGACCGATCTCTTGGACAAGTTAGTAAGAATGTATATCCGAAAAATAGTTAGATTGCATGGAGTGCTAGTGACAGTAATGTTCAACAGGGACTCTAGGTTCATTTCTCAATTTTTGAATGACTTTCAGCAAGCCATGAAAACGAAACTGTTCTTTAGTACTACATTCCATCCTCAGATCGATGGACAGTCAGAAAGGACAATCTGTACACTTGAGGATATACTCCAAGCTTGTGTCCTTGACTCCGAGGGCCATTGGGATGACCATCTACCCCTGATTGAGTTCGCCTACAACAATGGTTACCAAGCAAGTTTTGGCATGGCTCCGTATGAGACGTTATAAGGACATCCATGCAGATCGGTGATTTGTTGGAAAGAAGTGGGCGATAGAAAACTGTTCGGCCCAGATATGATAGAGAAGACTACATCCAAAATAGTTAAGATCATGAAAAACATTCAGACAGCTCAAAGCAGGCAAAAGAGTTATGCAAACACCCGGAGGAGAGATTTAGAATTTGAGAAAGACGATCGGGTATTCCTTAAGGTCACTCCTTTCAATGGAATCAGTAGGTTCGGCAAGAGGGGGAAACTGAACTCCTAATTTATTAGACCATTTAAAGTCTTAAACAGAATTTGTACCGCCACCTACAGACTAGTACTGCCTCCAGAACTTTTCAAGGTCCACAATGTGTTTCATATGTCCATGCTACGCAAGTACAACCCAAATCCTTCTCATGTCTTGGCCCACGAGTCTCTTCCACTCCAGGAGAATCTGTACTACGAGAAGTGTCGGTCGACATTGTGGATCGAAAGAGCAGATTACTCAACAACCAAAAAATTTCTTTTGTAAAGGTCATATGGTAGAACCACACACTGAGGGAGGCTACATGAGAGCTAGAATCAGACCTTAGAGTCCAATATCCCCAGCTGTTTGATTGAGAGTGAGAGACAAATTTGAGGGACCAAATTTCTTTTAAGGAGGGAAGAGCTGTAACACCCACAAATTTTTGTGTGGTGATTAAATAATTAATAAATATAAATTTTATTAATTTATTTTATTTTAATGTATTTTGTTTTATTTAATTTAGAGTAAAAAATGAAATAAAATTGAAGGGGATTTAATTGAAAACAATTTTGGAAAAAAAAATGAAAATTTGAGTTATGGTGGTAATTTTTAAAAGAAAAATCGGAAAACAGGGACTGAAACACAATTTTGAGAAGTTTCACCACGTCAGACGCCGGGTCAGCAGCCTTGACCAACCAGGACACGCCATGTGGTAGAGACACTGACGCGGGAGGCCACGCGAAGGGGCAACGTGGGCGATCCACGTGTCCGTGATCGAACGGCTGAGGTCTGTTCCCGTGCGCATGGACGGCCTAGATATGCTCCCTTACGCAATCGAACGGCCAGATTCAAACGTGATTGGACATCCCAGATTGAATCGCGATGGACGGTCCAGATTGGATTGCGATGAACGGTCTAGATTCATTCCATATTTAATCGCGATCGGACAGTCGAGATCAAACAAGATAGACGGTCCAGATCGAAAGCAGATGGATATAAATAACCCCAATCTGCACTAAACCCTAACCCTAACGGTCAAAACCATTCACCGAAGAAGACGACCCAGCCGCTGGAGAGCTGACCACCGCCACCCGCCGCCACACCAGAACCTTTTTCGACCGTCAAAAAAGGTAAAAACTTTTTCTTTTGCATGAAATTCAATTTTAAGCTCACCCATGGCTAAATTGGAGTGAAAAGACCGGCTATTTGGCCGAAAAATACCAGCAAAGTCCGGTGGCGCCACCATGGAGAATTTAACAAAATGGCTCTAATGAGGCCCTTTTCGATTCCCGTTTCGTGTGATTTTTTTACTGTTGTGATCACTGTTTTCTTCTCTACAGGTTGACTGAAGCAAAACGGTCAACCGTAATGTGAGTCGGAGGAGCTGCCGTACCTGAAAGCCCCTCCGCTGGTGAACAGTTTTTAGTATTTTTTGACCAATCGAGATCCTTTAACGTAGTTGATCGCAGAAATCGATGTAAAATCGGTCAAATTTGGCCGAGAATGGCTGACCCGAGGCGGACCACAGCCACAGGCGGTGGTGCCGTCACCGGAGCACGGCGGAGCCGCCATGCCAAATTTTTGAAATTGGCCGAGTTGGCCCTGTGACTTATTTTGGGTTTATTTAGAACATTTATATGTACTATAAGCACATTTCAGTTCCCGGAGAAAAAATTCAGGGAACCCAGGGACCGCTTGTAGGCATAGTAAACTATTTAGCTCTTCGGCGTTAAATCGAGTAAAGATCTCTCACCATATTCTCTATCATAGAATTGAAGTCTAAATAAATAATAATATGGTATTTTGTGCGATTTTAGTAAACATGCATAATTAATTATTGATTGCTAATGGAGCTCGAACTGAAAATTGTTCTCTATTAATCTCTGTTGATGTATTTTACAGTCTAAAAGTAAAACAGTGTCTTATCGATTTATTTTATAATTTGTATGCATGAATTACTGCCTTACGTAACTATTGTTTGATTTGGGATTTGAGACATGATTGCATTACTTTATGTATATTTATTTGCTTATGTGATTATGTTTGATTTGGAAATGGAGACTAAAGAAAAATAGGAAAGTGGTGTGATTAAATAAGCAGATCAAACGGCAGTCTTAATAGATATCTTGGGAGATGGTGGACAAATCGGGTACATAGAGAACCCTACCGTGAATGTTGTCTCATACCGTACGGGGTATGGAGACTGAATAATTTGGTACTCATACCAGACGGGATATGGGGACGTCCCACTTCACCCTCATACCGGATGGGGTACTGAGGTTTAATGATTTGGTGCTCATATCGGACGGGGTATGGGGACGGCCCTGTAATTAAGATTGTTAAAGAAAATGGTTCACGTGTAGCGGAAATATCCCTATAAACCTCCATAGATACTAGTAGGCTGGTGAAAAGAGAAACAGTTATGGTTTAATTTATTGTTAACGGATATGGATTTATAATATGTTTTATGTTACTGATTGTTCATGAAATTATGATTTGTATGATATTATTGTTTTTATAGATTGTTTTTATAAATTCTACTATGGTAAGTGAACGAGAAATGATTTTATGATTGATAAATGAATTAATTAAATTTAATACTCCATTAGTGATTTTCGATTTTATACCAACTTTTATTTCTGTGCCGGTGATATAATGTGATATCCTTATTGGGTTAGTGTAACTCATCCTTTATTTAACAATTTCAGATCAAGAAAACCAGGTTTCATAGCCCGATCCGTAAGAAGATTACGAGTAGATACTAGACATTTTCTATTTTTCATTTGTTTCCTTATTTCTCGTGTTTCTTTCAAAGAATTAATTCCGCAATATTATTTAGTACTTTTAAGTTATTATATAAAGAATGTAAATTTTAAATTTTTATTTTGTTTCCGCACTTAAGTTATTATATATTTCCTTTTAGATTTCCGAAGTCGTTACAGTGTCGGCTTGGCCTTTCATAAGTGGAGACATAATAAAACTTCCAATACTTTCTCTCAAATCATAATAATATTATTTTATCAGATCACTGAATCATTTATTTCTCTTGAAATCTTTTCAATAATACATGTATTAAAATATTTCATTTCATTTGCTTTTTTTTTTTTTTAAAAAGTAATATTTAGAAAGAATGTTTCTATATTTTACAAATATCTTTTATAATTTAAATTTTAAATTAATTTAATTTATATATTTCAATATTAAATAAATCTTGACTATCAATAATCTCATATGAAATTATGAAGATAAATTGTTTGCAAAAATACATTCTTCAATTTTATATTTAGATGAAATAAATCTCGACGATCAATAATCTCATATGATCATGGTATTGTGTGTGTGTATATGTTTAACAAAATCTGCATCCTAACTAATGGATTCCATCGCCCAGACATTGTACTCTGTCGATGGTAATTCAGTTTCGGACTTCTCTCCTTTTCGCCATCCGGAAAGAACATATAATGAGCATATACAGGTCCACTAAAATAAATTTCAAACAAAAAATACACGGCGTTGCAATTTGTTAAGTCTCTAGCTCAATTCATCTTTGTGTTACCCTTCCCCTAACCTTACTACTACTCCAAAGCTGTATAACCCCACTACTACATACGCTTTTCACACCCAAAAACCACACAAGAGGCCACCTTCACCATCACAACACTTATTCGGCCTTTTCAAGTACCACAGCCCACCAGGGCCATCACCCACTCAGTAATACATAATGCCTAGAAACAGAAAAGAAAAATCAGTAGTCTACACACTCATACAGTCGCCTGGACTAACGTTTCGGACCCCAAACAGCAACCTTATGTACCGCCGGCCACCCGTTGGCCACGCACCCACACATAAACGCCTACTTTGGCTGACTGGAATATCAACAGCAGGTTTAGGCAACACCGGCCATCTGTTGGCCACACACAACACACACACAAAGCCGCATATCTTGGCTTTCCGAAATACAAACAGTAAGCTCATGCAACACCGACGATCTCGTGGCCACACACCCACACAGAAACGCTTAGTTTGGTTTTTCGGAATAAGCAACAACCACAGCATATAGCACCGGCCATCCACCGGCCACACACATGCTTCAATCGCCCATCCTGGCTTTGCGGCCTATTGCGCCACTGTCCCATACTGCCTCGGTCAATCCATTGGCCACACACACCAACAGCGTTCTGTTCCGGCTTTCCAATTTTATGGAATACCGCCTCTACACACCATTACCGGCCATCAAGTGGCCACACACACACACACACACACACAAAAACTCGCCTAATTCGGCTTCCTAAAATGACAGAACGGCACATGCTCCCCGACGATTTTCCTTTCCACTCACACTCCTCACTCTAGCTTTTTAAATTGCACCTCTTATCACTAAACTCTCCTTCACTCTTCTCCTGTTATTTCCTCACTGCTCTCTCTCTATTCTTTTACTCAACACACCACAATCAAGCTCGACCTGAACCCTAGCGAATATACATACATTGCCAACACAGAATTTTAAAAATTTACCTACCTCCGGTTTCCATCTCCCTCTGATTCAGCAGAATTTCTCTTCAATCTCGCTTTTCCTAGCCAATTTCAGTCGCCACGTCCCTCACTCTTCTCGGTCTTTCTCCCTTTCTTCCCTCTCTTTTCCCCTCTTCCTTTCTCCTTTTTTTTTTCTTCAGCCCACCACTCCCTTTTATACTCGACCCGGTTCAATCCAAACCGTTGAAATCCTCTACATCATCTCCGCCGTCCATCCTGAAATTCCCAACCTTTAACTCCTTTATTATTCAATTCAATCTCAACGGATTTCTTTTTTGTAAAACACTACATACATATATTAATTTTTCTTTATAATACACATTACATTAAAACATTACAATATCTATTTATGTAAAATTTATTTAATTATTTTAAAGTACATTTTACTTACTTAAAATTAAAAATTATATAAATATATATATCTATACATAATACTGTTAAAAGACTTTTTTTATATAAGATAAATTCATACGTATAATAAAAAATTCTAGATTAATAACTTATGTAACTGTGTTATTATAAAACTTATATTCTTCGTGATGAAATTCTTTATATACTCTACATTTTCTCTGTCGTCTATCCTGAAGTTTTCAACCCGTATGCTCTTTTATTATTCAATTCATCCTCAACCGATCTTTCTCTTGTAAAACATTAGATACATATATTAATTTTTCTTTGTAATACCCAATACATCAAAATATTACGATATGTATTTATGTAAAATATATTTAGTTATTTTAAATTATATTTTATTTACTTAAAATTAAAAATTATATAAATATATATATATATACATATGCATACACACTGTAAGAAGATTTTTCTCATAAGATAAATCCATAAGTATAACAAAAATTTACAAGTTGGTTACAAAAACCATGTTATTATAAAATTTATATTCTTGATAATGAATGTTTATATATTTTATAATAATTAAAATATTTTATTTATATATTTTGTGAAATATATGTATTGGCAGTTGTATTAAAAATGTATCCAACGGTTATAAAACAAAAAAACGCAATTAAAAAGTAGAAAGGAAGAATCGAACCCGTGACTTCTATGGATGAATAAACATCTGTTCCCAGTCGACTGACGTCTACATCTGCCATTGAGTCTCAAAAATCAAAATCTAAAGAAAGATTGCCTCTCTGTTTCTCTCCCTGGTTCAAAGCGATGGACGCTGTTTCCAGCACTCCAGGACTCAAGAATGAAACGAACTCGGCCACTCGCTCGAGTGAATCTTTCG
The DNA here is from genome assembly GCF_054855325.1 of Carica papaya. Lineage (NCBI taxonomy): Eukaryota > Viridiplantae > Streptophyta > Magnoliopsida > Brassicales > Caricaceae > Carica > Carica papaya. The sequence continues at coordinate 967,973 of NC_142316.1, read as the reverse complement.
GATTGCGAGTCTTGGCGGTGAAGAATCTGCTGAAGAAGATGGGTAAAGAATCAAAGGCGGAGGTTTTTGTGGGGAAGATAGAGAAAGAATTAGAGGCGGAGAAACTGTTGAAGAATCCCGTCGTGCTGCCTGTGAATATATTTCAGCGAAGACGAGAGAATTTCACCCCCGTGCCGAGCCGGTTTTTAAAGAAAATTGAAACCGGATAATTCTTGAAATCTTTCTGTAAAGGTTTATATTCGTTGATTTGTTTGCAACGTTTTACCTGTTTGATCTCTTAAATGTTGATAATTGGGCACATATATCTTGAAATACACATTACATGATATTTTGATGTATAGATACGCATGTATCTTGATTTGAAGTATTGCTTATAAACGTTCAAGAACTTGCATATCCATTGTACCCTCTGATCAATCTTACAATATTAACTGGAGACACTGGAGTTTTTGCCCTTTGCATGCCAATCTTTTGACCGTAACAGTTGTAGAATTTACAACCTAAATAGGCAGACGCTACGCCGAAGTTTACAGTAACTATATCCTGTATTACATAAAGATTTTAGCTAACTTGAAGTGGTTATACAACGCCATGGGCTAAAGGGACTCTAATAAAGAATTCAGGTTGAAGATTAGTTCTGTGATGACTCTTCACAGAGGGCATGACGGGATTCTTCCAACAGTTCCTCCGCCTCCGATTCTTTCTCTATCTTCACCAGAGAAACCTCCGCCTCTGATTCTTTGCCCATCTTCTTCAGCAGATTCTTGACCGCAAAGACTCGCAACCCGAAAGAGCCACCCCAGCGAGTCGCCGATTTTGTTTCATTCTTGAGCCCGGGGGTGTTGGAAATAGCCTCCATCGCTTTAACCGGAGAGAGAGAGACAGAGAGAAGATCGTGCTTTAGATTCTGATTTTTGAGACGAAATGGCAGATGTTAACGCCATTGGAATGGAAGAGCAGGAAGATATTACCTCGGGAGGGAGAAAGAGATAGGAAACCCAAAATATATTTTTCAAAATAGGAAAGTAAAAATAAATTTGTTTTATAAAGGATTATAATATTTAAATTTAAATCTAAATTTAAGATATTTAAAAAATTACATTATATATAAACTTAATATAATGTATTTTTTAATTTAAATTTTAAGATATTTTTATCTATTTTTTATTTAATAATACATATACTAAAACATTTTATTTTATTAAAAAAAGTAACATTTAGAAAAAAAAAAAAAAAAAAAAAAAAAAAAAAAAAAAAAAAACTCTTCTATATTTCAAAAATATCTCTTATAATTTAGAATTTTAAATTAATTTAATTTATGTATTTTAATATTTAAATGAATTTATTTATATATTTAATTTTTATTTTAAAAATAAAAGTTTAATAGTTAATAAAATAAATAAATACACCGATATTAAAATTCATAACCCAATTAATTCCAACCAAAAAAAAAGATTATATTTTAGTTTTAATTTTTTTTATAATTACTAGATTGCCATCATTTATTTACTTTTTTTTTTTAAATAATTAATTATTTGAGGAAAATTCACTAAATTAATTCAATGCATTCATAAATATCAATATATATATATATATATATAATTCATGATTGTCTACACAAAGTATTAAGCTGGTTACATTGATCTGAAAGGTTCAAGGCATATATAGCTAGAGCAAAGACCAAAATATAGTTACTATATGTATATATATATATATATGTATGTATATACGTATCTATGTATGTATATATATATATATATATTTTTTCCAGAATTTAAATATACATTATTATGTTTCCAGTAAAACTTCTCGGACGGCTAAAGAAGTGAATATGACTTCCACAATGACAGTATCGTTCCTTATGTATCCTTTTGATGCATCCCCCAGGTCTTTCAACAACATCATTTCTCCATATCCCCAAGCATCAATGAAGGGGTATTTATAGCATTTTTTAGCTGTAAACATATACAACAGAGATGTAAGTATACATTCTAGTGCAGAGAAGAAGAAGTTAATTTGCCCGGTGGAGTTCCCCCAAGATTTAAACAATTTTTTGATCAGAATTTAATCGTTTCGGAGTAAATGAATTCTCTCGAGTTTGGCAAACGCACCAATGTTTCGTAAAAACAAATCTTGTTTAACTAATCTACAAGGTCGGTACAAATTTCGTAAAAAAGAGAAACTTTTTCTGATAAAAACTTTAACTCTTAAGATTATATTTGGAACAAATCCGTAAAATTTGTCGAATTGATTTCTAAACCCACAATTAGTTTAAGTGAAATATCATCGAAGCTCGTAAATTTGAATGCAGACGATGAGAAAGAGTGAACTTACATGATCGTTCAAGATGATTTCCGTTAACCTGATCTCTTACTCGCAACTTGAATTCTACGTGCCACTCCTGCTTCAAGGGAAGAGATTTGCCATCAACTAAATAGACGTAGAGGGAGAGCCATGTGTTTTTCGCTGTTCCATATCCTTTCGGATAAATATCCAACCTCCTAAATTCACAATACGCAACCAAAAATGACTAACTAATTCGACTTTCATTAGGAAGCAAAAGGCTTATTATGTGAACCTACCATTTTCTTCCACATATAGTGAAGTCTTCGGAGTCATAAAACTCGTCTGTCAATGTCGAGAACTTGTCAATCTTCCAAGTGTAGGTATTGCATGTAGCAGGATTCTTTACTACTGAAATGCTGTCCTTCACGCAGTTATGCCTAATAACAAACACCTCTGCCCCGAATATGCAGCGATCATTAATAAGATATCCATTACTAACGTCATTAAAAGTCTCCACGGGGACTAACTGGTCAAATCCCCACTCTGTCTTCATCTCATAAAAACGCCTTACGGTCCCATCAGCATCTACACAGACCCATGTACGTCAAGACATTACCAACGTATAATACATGTGTACTTATAACTAAGTCGAAGATTAAACGATAATTTAATGGAGAGATGAATACCTTGGATGGTAAGATACTTGTCTCTTATCTGATCAAGCACAAACAATTTGAAGTTAACATTAATCTCCCAGTTGGGTGAAAAAGTCTTTGTCTCTAAAATTCTCAAGTAAAGGGAGATATGACCATTTCCATTTCTGTCTTTGCATCCATTCGGGTACAGAGACAACCTCCTAAGACATAATAAATCGAAACAAAAAGTAAGACTATCGAATTTCAAAACTATCCTACAGTTGAGACTATCATTGACACGCACCATTTGAAACCACCAGCTTCAAAACTATCAGATTCATGCTTCTCTCCCTCTTGCTTCAACAACGACGAGAATGACTTTATTTCGAAAAGGTAGTGAGCTGGCGGAAGATCTCTAATTGTTCTTGAAATTCCTGCAACTGTTAACCGAACAAAAGAAACCAATTTATACATTATACTATTGCAAGGTATCAATAGAAAGCTAGGATATAATGGTAAGAATCATGCAAATTCAGCATCAGAGAATAAATAGATAACTTCTTCATATGCTAGTTTAATTAGTTACTCAAAGCAAGGTAAGCAAGAATGTGTTCATTCATCTACTATTCAATCAAGAACTGAGAAATCAATAGTGTGCACCGTAGCACGAGGACATATCTGATTCTTCTAACCGGGCTTCTGCAAGGTCGAGCTCCTCATCAGATGAAAGGCTGTTACAATCAGATTGCCTTTGGAAAACAGAAAATAAACTATTCTTAAGCCTTTGGAGTGTCGATAAGGAACTTTTCTCTCCTTTATCATACACTTTCGAATCATCAAGTATCATTTTCCTGATGTCAAAAGAGAAACAACTCCTTATTCTAAAAATACAAGGTTTACAATGCAGTGTTGCATAAAGTCTGGTTTTAGATGTTACATACCCATTTCTACATCCGGCGTTATGAACATTCGGATGCACACGGGCATTTGGTAATTCGGAAAAGTTCATCAGCTTCGAAGAGAAAATGCCCTTTTTCTGATCCTCATTCATCAAAATAGAATCACATTTTCCAGTAGGTTGAATAACAAAAACCTCAGCCCCAAATACACAAGAATCATCAACGAGGTACCCGGAGCCCGGATCATTCAAAGTTTGAAGAGGAATCAACTTGGCAAAACCCAACTCAGTTTTCATCTCATGAAAATTCTTAACTCCCCCATCACCATCTACAGAAATTTCACTATTTCAATTTGGGTCATCCAAAAACTTCTCAACATTTAAGAGAGGAATCAATGAAGATACCTTGAACCACCAGGTACTTGTTCTTCAAATGATCAAACAAAAACAATTTCAACTCAACATTAACCTCCCAACCTTTAGGTAAAGAGGCTGTTTCTTGAATTGCCAGGTAGAGGGAAACATGGTCTTTCCCATCAGCCTTCTGGTCTCCATTAGGGTAGAGAACCAACTTCCTAGTAACACTCATAACTATAGAGTAAGCATACTTAATAACATCTAGTGATTAATCAGATGAAAACATTGTGAAGAAATTCCAAACACCCATAAAATCTTACACTATTTGCACTAAGAATTTGTAAAGAAAAAGAAGGAGATTGATTGATTAACGCACCATTTGTAGCCTCCACCTTGAAAAGCACCAGATTCGTGCTTTTCTATTTCTGATTTCACCAGTAAGGAAAAGGGTTTTAGTTTCCATAAGTAGTGAGACGGGGGTTGATCTCTCAGGAATCTCATGGTCTCTAAACAGAATACAGAAGATACTGAATTAAGCAGGAGCAGATGACAATGGCGGACCAAGAAGGAAAGATAAAAGAACTTAAGCGGGTAAGTTACATACCGAGACTAGAAGACATGGAATCGCAGATGAAGTGGGAAAGCGCACAGTGATGAACAGAGAGGAGCACAGAAAGTATAATCAAGTCTTTGATCTGAACAAACGCAGTGTTTCCAAGTGGACAGAAAGTAGAATTTTTTTCAGTCAACGTCAAGTCTTCGCTTTGCATTTTTTTTATTATTCAAAGTTAATAAAGTGTTTGAATTTAGAGGAAATTATAAATGACACGCAACCTCTCTAAACCTTTGCCACAATACCTTCTCCATCTTCTCATATCATCACCATGATCATCTTTTTTTTCTTCTTCACCAATAACCAGTCAAACCCTAAAGCCACACAAGTCATATAATTATGTTTAGACTATTAAGGTGAAGATATAATGGTGATGTAGTTAACAAAAATTGATTAAGAAGGTATTTTACCGATAATACAATAGTTAAATTAAACTTAAATGTTATCCTTTCAAATTTTTTCGAAGAAATAAAGTTTGTTACTTTATAAATATATTACAAACTAAAAATATCGGTTTGTAATATTTGATTTAGTACAATTTAAGATAACTCATTAATATATCAGTTTGTAATATTTGATTTAGTACAATTTAAGATAATTCACTTATAGTTAAATTAAACTTAAATATTATCCTTTCGAATTTTTTCGAAAAAATAAAATTTATTACTTTTTAAATATATTACGAACTAAAGTATCAGTTTGTAATATTTGATTTAATTAAATTTCAAAGAATTTATTATACTTACGAGCGATAAAAATATTTTATAATAATTAAATTCTTCTAATATTTTTTTTAGTTAAAAAAAATTAAGAGGGTGTTCTTTGAATTTCGATATATTCGAAAATTAATAGTTATTATACTTTTTTTTAGTTGAATTAAAATTTATTAATTTTTAAAAAGAAAGTGTAAAATAATTTTAATTTTTAAGAGATTTTTGGATAGTTAATTATATGAAATTTTAGAAAATTATAATGACTTAAAATAAAAATAAAAAATGAAGATATATAATTTTATTAATTTAAATAATTACACAATTTTTATTAATTTATCGTGTAATAACATATAAATTTCATTAGCATATAAATGTAGTAAATAAATTTTAAACAAATCTAATAAAAAATATGATTTATAATCATATATTCTTACATACAAACAAAATATTACAATATTATTTTTTTTAATTTCTGCTAAATGTGTGTCAATAAAATAAACATAGTGGTACTGTTGTACTTATTATATATGTGTGTGTATATATATATATATACGTGTATATATATATATGTGTGTATATATTATATATTCAAGTTGTGGGAGCATCATCAGCATTCAGATTTGTATAGTTCTGCATGACTCTCTTAGCAGCCAGTGTAGCCGCCTCACTCACACGCAGTGTTCCAGTAGCCATGATAGCAGCAAATTCAATACAAAACTCTTGCTGCAATTTCTTCCTTATATCTACAAGATCATCTCCTGCAGCTGCCACTGCATCAACCGATCCATCTTCATCTTGATCTTCATCATGATCATGATCATCACCATTACCAAAACTACAAAAGGGTCCTGATGAATTCTTACCCTGATCATCAGAATCACTTTTCTCCACTTTCTTCCTTTTATCTCCAACAGGATCACCTGCATCAGCCGATTCATCTCCATCTTCATCATGACCGCCACCATTGCCAAAACTACAAAAGGGTGCCGAAGAAGACTTGTCCTTATCATCAAAAGCACCTGCCTCCAATATTGTTGTATCCAAATTCTGTATCACCGGCACTGCAACATCGAAAAAAAGACTGAGACAGGCGAAAAGATCATCTGAAATCACAAGAAGTTTACCAAGGTTTTACAAATAACTTACTCATAAGGGAACCCATCGGACTGTTCATGATTTCATTTGGTAAGTTCAGAATGTAATCTGGAATTGAGGTACCCACCAAAAACTGAGCAATTTCATTGGTGAAGTTGTTGCAATTGCGAGTTAGTAGTTTGTAAGATTCAGTTTTGAATTGGGGAATCAAGATTTCCTGCAAATATTTCTCAAATATATATTTAGGGACATGAGTGACACCCAGATCTATCACTTGAATTGGATTCCCATATGGTGTTGTTCCTGCAGAAGATTGTTGTACAATACCTCCTCCGAAGTAGTACTCACTGCCATACACCACAATTCCAGTGTGCCTGACAAAAATTCAAACCCACATCATATAAACATATATATATATATATGTGTATACACACACATATATACACGTACACACACTTTCGTGGTAAAAAATTTCAGTTTACTGGGATATGCCAGAAAATAAAGCAAAGTTAACATGCATTTGAGGGGAAGGAACTGAGATGGAATGCGACGTAGTAAAAAATTCAGACCCGGATCATACAAACATATATATATATATGTATATATGTATATATACATACACATATATACATATATACACTAGCATGGTCAAAAACTTCAGTTTACTGGGATATGCCAGAAAATAAAGTATAAAGTTAAGAGGGCCCATGCATTTGGGTGGAAGGAATTGTGATGGAATGTAATTTAGTAATGGAAAGATCACTTAGTTATGGTGTAAGATATCTCATATATAAATAGATGTATATATATATATATGTGTGTGTGTGTATATAATCCTTCTCTTCATTTATCGATCACCCAAACGGATCACTGAGGCGAGTTTGGAACTGACCATATGGCTTCAATGGTCTTTCCAATCAACATTGTCGAGACCTTTCGAGCCAATCCATGACTTATATCATGTACGTTCAACATAACCTTCTGACCCTCCTGTCATCCATTTCAGTTTCCACAGAAAATTACATTACTGAGATTGAGGTTAAACTGAATAATATCTAATATATATGTGTGTGTATATATATATATATGTACAATATACCTCAGCCATCTCCAGCAAGGAACCTTACTGAACAAGGATAAACCTATCAAAAACATGGATTGCCCAAAATCAAAACTCCCATAATATTAAACCGACTATACACAAAATAGGAACCCAGACAAATTCAAAATGAAATGAAATTAAGCCAATGTAAAATGCAGGAAGACGAAGAAGAAGAAGAAGAAGAAGAAGAAGAAGAAGAGAGTACTTGTGTTTTTGGGTGTGGGATTAGAGACGCTTCTGTAAAGCAAATCAAGAGGAGGGGGAAATAAAAAGAGAAGGAGAAAGCAGAAAGGTCCTGCACGACAACCATTGAGTCGACGCGGAATTGGAATTCATGGCAGGACTAACCATTGAGTCGACGCGGTCTTGGAAAATCAGCAAGTCCACCGTTGAGTACATAAAGGGTCGGGGACTCATAGCAAAAAGCTTTCTGAATTCTCCTCCACTAACCTTTGGAACCAGACACGTATGGCAGTTTACGTTCATAAATTCATACATTAATTAATTATTTGATATATCATATAACTTCTAAATAAAAAAATATTTATTTTTTAATTATAATTATAATTATTAATTTATTATAATTATTTTTTTTATTTAAAAATATTAACTTAGTTCCTCTATAATTATAACCATTGAATTGTGATGACAAGAAATAAACAGTCATAAAGTAAATATTGGATTGAGCCAAAGAAAATTAAAATTATTTTTTTCAAAAAAAAAAAGTTTTATATATATATATATGTATATGCTTTACAAAGGAGCTTCAAAGGCTTGGGATGGTACATTTACAAAAACATTTGTATTTAAGTTCATTAGAAATCCATATATTTATAACATTACATTACTATGCTTATACATAAATATAGATATCCCTATATCTAGAAGTTAACCATACATGATTTCTACATGTTTAGTATCGAATTGAAAATAATAATTTTACCGACTAAAGTTTTTCCATTCCTAAGAACAATTTTGGTGATGTCCGAACAATTAACAGTACCTACTATGATAAAAATATATATATATCTATACTGATACAGCTGTCACTAATTCATTGACAAAATCAGAATTTCTTATAAAATTGACTGTTAGAATTCTCTTAGATATAATAGAAAAACTACCAAGTGCAATAAAATTTTAAATAAATTTTAGAGTCAAATACTCATTTTAGTAAAATCATTATAATATTAACTCATATATGTTCAGTTTAAGATCCTATTGCTTTTGATGATGTTATTGCTGACAGAGTCGATATTATAACAACTTCAATATGAGGAGCATACGACTCTGAATTTATCCAAGATCCTATCGCAATAGGTGGTTTTCATATCACGACTAAAAAAAATTCTCACAATTAACGTTGCAGGACATTCCGATCGTACCAGTGGATCAGTAACAAGTGTATTGTCACAGATGCTTTCAATCGCAACAAGCACTACTGAAATTTAAAAAGAGTAAAGCAAATAATTTTAATAACGATTGTACGGAAATGCCAAAGTCTTCGTGTTGGAAAAGGTAAAAAGAGTATAAATTTTTTTTTTAATTGTTTGCTTGCTTGCCAAGAATATTATCTAGTAGGTTTTTTTGGATGGTGCATTGACAAAAGGTGAGAAAAGAAGAAATATGTACTAACTTGAAAGGTGTATAAGTGGGAAACAAAGCTTTTTAACTTTTTTTCCAACTTATAAAGTCTTGGTCTATGAGCTTGTTAACAAAATTTTGATACCCAAAATTTGAAAATAATATTTAAAATTATTATTTAATGTTATGTATTTAAATATATTGATTATTGCTTTTAGTTTTATATTAAGAATATATATTTAATCACTTACAACGAAACGTTAAAAGAGAAAAAAGTCGAATAACGGAAAAAATTGTCAGCAAATTATAGTTAGAGATTAATCATAGTCAATTGAGTAATTAGCTCTTAGCTGCTGTTAGTTATTATGTAATTAAAAGTTTAGTTGTAATTAGTTAACTCTTAATTACAATTAAATTTTTAATTACAGAGAAACCAACGACGGCTACCTACTAACTATTTAATTGATTATGCTTAATCTCTAACTACAGTTTTTCGATAATGATTACTCTAATAGAAGAAGTAAAAAAAGAAAAATACGGATCGAAAATCCATTATATAATCTTTTGTGCAAATATTTTTTTTATTCAAACTGAAATTTGCATTGAGTTTAGATTTGATTTAGATGAGATGAAAGTGTATGTATTTGATTAACAATTTGAAGTTATATATTATAATTAGTATATATATATACATATATTATAAGCAGTTAAGACTTGAGTAAAAAATATTAAAGTTTCTGTTACCAGTAACAGCTTTATACGAGAAGAAGTTTGTTGTAAATCATAAAATATAGAGTAGATAAAGTCTATATCTTAAGTTTACATATATCTAGAAGTTTAATTTTAAATAAATATTAATAATAATAATAATAATAATTTTTAAATCTATAGATCACAACAGATTTTATGGTGACAGATATTTATCTATTAATATATATATATACGATTTAATTACTAGTTTAAAAAGTTTCAAAGTTTAGAATTTTCTTGAAATAAAAGTGCAAGGATCTTTATCGTGAAATTTTTCAACATAGATGACTCTGTCTTGTCTCAATGCAGAAGTTAAATAAAAAAAGCATATGTTGTATAATTATTAAATATCGAAATTTTAAAAAATATATTTAAAAATATGAATTAAATATAATTCGATATGAATATCTTTAATGAATACCAACTATCTTTCGGGTTATGCCGTAACTATTTTTATTTTTTTTATATAAATATATGAGTTTGAGTTATAAATTGTATATCCCGTGTATATTTGTTAAGATATTGTCTTGTCTGTATCATTATTAGAATGTTATATTATTAGTAATGTACGTGTTTCGTATAAGTAATAAAATGTATAATTTTTTATTAAAAATATTTTTAATTAAACATAGTTATTAATTTTTTTTAATTCTATATTAAATAGAATTTAGATTGCATTATTTTAATTTTATATGGGAATCAATTTTGTAATTAAATTTAAATTCTTTTATTTAAAAAAAATTAATTTTCAATAAATTTTAAGGAAATTCAAACATTTATTTACTCTCTTTTCTACCATTCATAGTTTACTTTTTGTGAGAAACTTTTTTTTTTTGGAAGAAAAATTGTGGGTTTACTTTTTTATAATTTTGTTATATATTTATATATATATATATATTTGAATTTTTTTTGTGAAAGTAATATAAATTAATATTTACTCCATGGAAATTATTATTTTTTCATATTTAAATTTCTTTTATTTTTTTCACAAGCATTTTTAATTTTATTTTTATTTCACAATTTCCATATATATATATATATATACTTTACAAAAGAGATAACATTCCACGGACACTCAAAGGCTTGGGATGGTGCATTTACAAAAACATTTATATTTTACTTTCATTAGAAATCCATATATTTATAACATTACATTACTATGCTTATACATAAATATATATATATCTAGAAATTAACCATACATGATTTCTACATACTTAGTATGGAATTAAAAATAATAGCTTTGTCGACTAAGGTATTTCCATTCCCAAAAACAACTTTTGTAATATAGGAACGATTAGTAGTACTTGCTGTATCGAAAAGCATCTACGACGATACACTTTCCACCGATCCACTAGCGAAACCAGAACTTTCTGCAGAGTTCACTGTGAAAATTTGTTTAGCCATAACATGGAAATTACCAACTGCAAAGGATTTTGGGTAAATTCGGAGCCGGATGCTCCTATCGAAATTGTTATGATATCAACTTCATCAGCAATAGCATCATCAAAAACAGCCAAAAGAGCCTCCGAACCACACCCATAATCGGAGCAAAATTTATACGCAGCAATTCTTACAGACGGAACACCTCCCCCGTCTGCAAGAATTGCTATGTATAAAGTTTGCTCCGCTAATGGGTGTATAAGGCTCTTGGTTACTTTTGATTATGTTATTATCGATGGAGTTGATATTATAACGATTTTCATAGAAGAACACATTCGATTCTGAATTTATTCAAGATCCTATTTTAATCGGTAGTTTCCATGCTATGGCTAAAAGAATTCTCAGAGTGAACTCTGCAGGAAATCTCAGTCTTACCTGCAGATCAATGAGAAGTTCATCGCATGGATGCTTTCTACCACAGCAAACACTACTAATTGTTCGTACATCACAAAAGTTTGTCTTGGAAATGGAAAGACTTTAGTTGGCAAAGTCATTATTTTTAATTTCATACTTAAAAGATGAAAAATTAAGATAAGATTCTAGCTAAAGATTATACTTCCAATAAAATATCACGAACAGTTATAAGAGTAAATATGACTTCAATAATTATTGTATCGCTTTTGAGGTAACCTTTGGATGCATCACGAAGATCTGTCAATAAAATAAAATCTCCGAATCCTCGACCATTTGCGAAAGGATATTTGAAGCACCATTTAGCTGCATGTGATCAAAGGCATTACCACATCAAAAGTGCTAAAACTATATTTGTCTTCAACATCAATTTCTTTGAAATTAGTCAGAGATTCTTTCAACTAAATAGATGTTCGTCTATTTCTTTGGAACCGATGCTCTTCTCCTTCGATAGAGTTGTGGGTTTGAATTGGATTATGGTTCCGTATATTCTCATTAGTAGATTGTGTTATGATTTGGTGTGCATAGATTACTTGACCCATAAAATATATGAATTTTTACTAAAAAAATGTTTAGAATTAGAATTTTATTTTCACTAAAACTCGACCTGCTAGCTTCATGAGAGAAAAAACGGATTGAAAAGAAAAGGGAGTTTTAGACTTACATGTACGTTCAAGATGGCTGTTGTTAACTTGATCTCGGAGCCGAAACTTAAATTCTATATTCCATTCCTGCTTTAGAGGAAGAGATGTACCATCACTTAAATACATGTAGAGGGAGAGCCATTTGTCTTTGGCTGTTCCATATCCCTTTGGATAGACCTCTAACACCCTGCACATAATGTTTCACATCATTATTCTAACTCATTTGTAATTCACCAACCAAAAAAAAAATTAACAAATATATTACCATTTTCGTCCGCCAATTGTGAAGATTTCGGACTGATAAGATTCTTCGGACCCAGAAAGTTTGTCAATCTTCCAAGTATATGTATTGTAGTTAGCAGGATTTTTCACCATTGAAGCAGAATCCTTTCTACATGTATGCCTAATTACAAAGATCTCTGCTCCAAATACGCAGTAATCATTAACCAAAAATCCATTCGAAGTATCGTTGAAAGTATCAAGAGATACTAACTGATCGAAGCCCCACTCGGTCTTCTTATCATGAAAGCGCCTCACCACCCCATCAGCATCTATGCCCATTAAAACAAGTTTATGAAGATAAACATGATGTACTTAAATGCAGAATGTGAGTGACAAGTACATATATATTCATATATGTCTGTATAACCTTGAACTGTTAGGTAATTGTCTCTCTTCTGATCAAACACAAAGAGTCTGTGGTTAACATAAACCTCCCAATCAGGAGGGAAAGTGTTTGTCTCCAAAATTCTCAAGTAAAGGGAAATATGCCCACTTCCATTTCTTTCCTTGCATCCATTTGGGTAAAGACTCAATCTCCTATATAACATCATATTGAAATAAAATTATTAGAATGCTGGATTCTAAAACTAGTGTTGCTCAGAAGATTTTCGTGGAAAGAAAAAGTTTTCGTAAGACAGGTACCATTTCAATCCCCCGACTTCGAAAGGATTGGATTCATGTTTCTCTGCATCTTGCTTGGGCAGAGACGAGAATGACTTTATTTCAAACAAGTAGTGGGCTGGTGGAAGATCTCTTGTTGTTCTTGAGATACCTTAAATCATTGCTTGGAGAATTAGAAGACCCAAAAAACACACTTCAACTGGGTATTCAAGGTAAGATCAAATCATGCCTAATCTCCTAAGCACCTTATAGATGATATTGTGTTAAATTAAGTGTATTTTTCTAGGTGTATACCATGGTATTGATCCACCTCTGGCAGCTTGTCTTCCACGACTTCTTTTTCATCATCAGATGGAAGGCTGCTACCATCGGATTGCCTTCGGAAAACAGATGATAAGACACTCTTTAGCCTCTGGGACATAGATAATGAACTACCATTTTCCTGATCAGATAATTTCTGAACATGAACTCTCATTATCCTGAAATCAAAAGCAATTCCAAAGTTTACTAAGATACTTAATTGTACTAAATGGAGTGTACTTTTAAGAGTTCATTACCCATTTCTTCGTCCAATTGAGCTAGAGCTAGAGCTACCGTAACCGCAATCATCTCCGAAGTTCGAAAATTTCTCGAGCTTTGGAGAGAAAGAACCTCCATTCGATTCTTGAATCATGGAAAGACGTTCGGATTTCCCAGTGGGTTGAATAATAAACACCTCAGCCCCAAATATACAACAGTCATCAGCAAGGTATCCATTATCTCTATCATTCAAAGTTTTGAGAGGCAGAAATTTCTCAAAACCCAATTCAGTCTTCAACTCATGGAAAGTCTTAACCCTCCCATTAGCATCTAAAAACACAGATGGGCTCATAAAATAAGATGAAGAACCAACATTTTTCATTATTTACAGAAAAAGTTTTTCAATTTGATTGAACCCAGAAAAAGAAAAAGAAAAAGAAATTACCTTGGACTGTCAAGTACTTGTTTTCCAAATGATCAAAGATGAACAGTTTAAGGTCAACATTTACCTCCCAACCATCAGGTAAACCCTCTGTTTCTTGTATTGCTAAGTAGAGTGAAATATGTTCTTTCTCATTAGCTTTGTTGCTTCCATTTGGGTACACAACCAACTTCCTAGTAACAATTTACTGTAGCCTCATAAATTTATCCATAAATAGCTACATACATACAAATATATGCATATAGTGAAAAAGGATTCTCACCATTTGTTGCCCCCAGCTTCAAAAACACCAGATTCATGCTTTTCCAACGGTGACTTGAGCACCGAGGAAAAGGGCTTTACTTTGAACAAGTAGTGAGAAGGAGGATGGTCTCTTAGGTATTTGATCATTCCTGAAAAGTTTAAAACAACAACAAGAAATTGAGAAGATAACTGGGATTTGCAGAAACAGCAAATAAGAAGATTAAAAAAGGAAAAAAAAAAAAAAAAAAAAACAAGACCAGAAGTTGAGAACTTGTCATCTTTGTGCTCTGAAGAAGAAGAAGACATGGTTCTAGAGAAAGCAAGAAATTTTTCAGAAGGATAAGTGTGATCTGAGTGAGCAACTTCTACAATGGCAGGAGCGGGAGGGTACGAAATGAGCTTATAATGATTGTATGTCAATGCCAAGTCTTCCTTTTGGAAAAGATAAAGCAGATAATTTCACTTTTAGAAATCAACTAGTAATTTCCTTGTCTACTTGCTTGCTAAGAATCTTCTCTAATAAACTGATATTGAATTTTTATTTTATATTTTTTAGAACGGTGCATGATACCAACTTAGCTTAAAACTTCCAGAGACGGCGTCGTTTTGAGGAGTTTAAAAACTGATATTGATTTTTTATTTTATATTTTTTTTAGACGGTGCATGATACCAACTTAGCTTAAAACTTCCAGAAACGGCGTCGTTTTGAGGAGTTTAAAAACTGATATTGATTTTTTATTTTATATTTTTTTTAGACGGTGCATGATACCAACTTAGCTTTAAACTTCCAGAGACGGCGTCGTTTTGAGGAGTTTAAAAACTGATATTGATTTTTTATTTTATATTTTTTTTAGACGGTGCATGATACCAACTTAGCTTAAAACTTCCAGAGACGGCGTCGTTTTGAGGAGTTTAAAAACTGATATTGATTTTTTATTTTTTATTTTTTATTTTTTTTAGATGGTGTATGATACCAACTTAGCTTTAAACTTCTAAAGACGGCGTCGTTTTGGGGAGTTCAAAATTTTAACTCTAAAAAGTAATTATTTTTATTCAATTATTAAATCGTAAATAATTAAATTAACTTAAACGAAAAAATTTAAGAATAAAAATTAAAATTTGCATTACGTAGTTTAAATTTTATCTTAAAAAATAAAATATGATAATAATAATAATAATAATAAACAAATAAATAATAGTAGTGATAAAATAAATATATACATACATATATATATATATATACACACACACTACAAAACAAAACAAAAAAAATAAGAGAGAGCCCAGCAAAGGACAGCGAGGGGAGCAGCTGGTGTGACCACGAGGCCAGCTGAAGAGAAAAGAAAAAAAGAACAAAAAAAAAGAAATGAAAATATATACTTATATATATATATAGATATATGTCATGGAAGATAGAGACCTTCTGCAAATCAGAAATTGAACTACTTGAGAAAAATCCATGGTCTTTAAGCATTTATGATCAAGAACTTTGTATAATTCTGAAGTATATTAGATTTTTACAACTGAACAGTGAAGATTATATAACATAATACATTCTTTAATTTCATGTTCTTGTATCAAAGACACCATTAAAGCTCCATCTCCTCATCCTCTGTACTATTGAAATGTACTTTTTTGTAGACAAAGCCTCTCGAAATCCATATATAAATACATAAATTCAACGTACCCAACCCTGCCATGACCCAATAGAAATAGTCAAGATGAGCTCGGTTAAGGTTATCGATAAGCCATTTATCACCATGCTTCGAGCTGATTGTCTGCACAATTGATATGATAATGTTATTAATGAAGCTTCCAACTCCAATCACACTCATATAAGCTGCTGCCCCAAAGCTTCTCATTCCTTCTGGCATTTGATCATAGAAAATTTCTTGCAGTCCAACAATGGTGAACATTTCAGCAATCCCACTAATTACGTGCTGAGGAAGTAACCACCACACTCTTATTGGCACTGCTACTTTGGGTGTGTCCATCAAGTTATAGTATTTAGCTGTGCTTATTCTTTTGGATTCTATGAGGGCAGATATAACCATGCAAAGTATTGACAAGAACAAACCAACTCCAATTCTTTGCAGCACGGTTATGCCTGATGGATGTCCAGTTATCTTTCTTGCGAAGGGGACGAAAACTAGATCGTAAACTGAAACTGAGATAAAGATAGCAAGTCCTACAAGACTTTGAAGAAAAGCAGGAGGAAGAATGAAGTGAGCTCCAATAGATCTCGTCATTGTACTTGCTTGCTTTGTGAAAAAAGTATGGATTTGAACCATGGCAGCGCTGAACATCAAGCAACTCAACCAAATTGGTATAAGTCGTATCACGAGCTTTACTTCTTCGACCTGGTTTACCGAGCAAAGTCGCCATTTGCGTCTGCAAGTGCTTGTAATATCAACATCGTCGAGTAACGTTGCGTTGTTCAAATACCTATACTTAATGTTCAATCAGTAAGAAAATTTGATGAATGTCAAAGGGAATTAAATGAAACAGCATAATCTCCTCTATGACTTTTTCGGTTTTAGTTGCACAAATGTATATTTATTGTGATATACTTTCATGAATATAATGCCCCAACATTCTAAAGAAAATGGTATACTAAGAACAAATCAATGCAAATAACCTAGATTCGTACCAACAAAGTAGAAACATTTAACCGTTATTCAATTTTAAGTGAACTTGCGTGTTAATACTAAATTGCCACGAAATTAAAAAGTACTCGTTAACCTCAAAACTTCTATTGTGCTATTTTTACTTAATGACTTTTGACTCAATCTTCTTGAAAGGTACATATTTCATAAATATTTAAAGAATTATATATATATTCAACTATGAAACTTTATCGAATTCAAAATTTTTATTATTTTATTCTCGTTTATCATTGATTTAAAAATATATATTTCTATTAATAATATGCACCATGACTAATCATAAGGATTTGTGGTAAGACATGATTATGTAATAATTTTAAGCTATGATTCATAATTAAAATGATGAGAATTTACTTTTATTATGGTTTTTCTTGTTTCTTTGTCACGTACTACATTATTCCATGACGAAAGGGCATTAGCGCCTAAAGAAACTATAATCCCGATAACAATAAAAATAATAGAGTTATTTTTTGGTTATAAGAGGAAAGTAATGTCTTTTTTTTTACATTTCAACTAATTGTCATTGAAATAACAGATACATTTAGTTAGAGATAAAAATATATTGTAATAAACAGTTCGATTTAAATTTATAATCTCCTATAATAAAAAAAAAGAATTATCAACTATTCAATGAAAAAAAATTTCGAATTAAATATAAAATTAAATAATAAAAATTTATAATATTTCACGCCATTAAATATTCTTAGATTTCTACGTGTAAATGAAAGAAGAAATAAAGTTCAAACAAAAAGTATTAAGTTGATATTGGGTGAGAAATAACATTCATGGGATTCATTTGCTTATCCTCTTCTTAAATTATAATGATAATCACATAGCGAAAGCATATATCACATCATTTTATATAAAATTTTTTGAAATTATATCTTTTTACCTATGTATATTCATAAAAAAAGACATGGGTCACCGATATATATATATTTAAGTCTATTTTATAAAATTTTTCAAATTTCAACTCGTTAAATATCAAAATATTTAATATTTAATTTTTAATATTCTCATCTTTAAGTTTATTCTAACTCTATTAAAATAACTACGTATTTAATCATTAGAAAGTACCTGAATTGATCTGTAGATAGTAGAGTTGCGAATCCTTCATTTTTATCGTAAATACCATATGACTCTTCGATACGCCATTTTCGTGCAGCTGCGACAAATACTTGGACCATCTTAGTAATTGGGCTGCCTACCGGAATTTGCTCTCGATATCGATTTATTCCAACCAAAAAAACTCCTAATGAAAGAGCTATCGCAACTGATGTTATACTGAATCCTGCTGTCCAACCCACACGATCCTACACACATGTATAATATGTTTCATATCTATGAGAATATATATATATATATCTATATTAAGTCCCATCATATTGAAGTGTAGTAAGTTGTTAAATGTTACTTAATCTTTAAACACAAACTAATAAAAGTATTGACATGCATTTTGTATTTCTCATTGAATTCACAACCAACTGTTCATTCAATTTTTTGCTCTTAGTTTACCCTTGTTCTTACATTTAAGTCGTAATTATGTATGTTAAGACTAATATGGGTTTTAAGATTAAGAATTAAGTAGTGATTCAATAAACAATGAACAAAATTATCACGGTGTAAGTAAAAAATAATTGTAACGATGAGTAAATAATTTTATACCTCGACATAAATTACGATCAAGATTGCTGCCGATGCACCAAAGACTATCCCTAAGAACCACCAGTTAAAAAAAGAGCTCTTAGCTTTCTTCTCCTCTAAGCTACTTTCATCGAATTGGTCTGCTGCAAAAGTTTGTACGCATGGCAAATGCGCTCCTTCACCGATTGCTAGGATGTAAAGCCCCGTAAAAAACACTGGTTCTCGATAATGGGTAGGAACTATCGACACAGATAATGTCAATAAAATAGTCCCCTATAATGTTTGTCATAACAAAATACCTGTTAGCTCATTGTATGTTTAATACTCGTACTTACATACGTATGATGTATTAATACACATCAAATGAAAGATTAAATAGTTAGAAAGATCTTACAACTAAATATATAACGCAGGACAGTATGATGGTTTTGAATCGACCCATGAAAGAGTCAGCAACCAAAGCTCCGAAAATCGGGAAGAGAAACGAGATGCCAACCCATGTATTTACGTTTTTGGCAGCCTCTGCAACTCCTTGGCCAAGTTCAGTTGTGAGGTAGACAATGAGATTACCGGCCAACCCATAGAAAGCAAATCTCAAAGTTGTCTCCACAACTACGTTCACACAACAAAAATAAGTTCGAAAAACAATCAAATCATTGTGTAGTAACTATACAGATTACATGTATATAAATTAAAAGATCCATGTTTACTATCAAGGGAAAAGCTTACAGATGATGAAAATGGCAGCATTCCATCCACCTTTAGCTTTAGACTTCTTGTTGGGTTTTCCGTGCTCACCATTTCTGCTGACTCCGCCCGCAGATCTCTCCATTGAAGCTTTGTGTTTTGAACTTGCAAATGAGTTAGATATGAATATATCAACACTTATATTATATGGGTTGGAGTGTATTTTTGTAACTTCACAATAGATTTTTGGTCAACTTTTACGTTTCACTTATATTTCTACAACGTTACAAACTTTACAAGCTTACCTCATGAAGTAATAATGGTGGGAAAAACTTGAACATTGGGGGGGGAGGGGGATGCAATTTTCACCTACCACCTTCAATTTTGGTTTTAATTTTAATTAAATTGGCTTTTTTGCTCAATTTGCTAAATGGAAAGATATCTACATTAATTGCCTTGATTTATATTAGTACTAAATCATAAATTTATATATATATATATATAACAATTTGGAAAGAGAAAAGAAAAATATACCATTTTGATGAAATTAATAAAAAAAAGATAATAGAAATTAAAATTTTTTTTTAATTAATTTTGACATAATATATACTTACTTTTACGTTAGAACGAGAGTCAAATTTTCAAAATTTAATTTTATAGAGGTAAAGAGGTGTCACGTGACCCAAAAGTCAGTTATGCAATTAAGACTCGTTTTTTAGTTAATATAATATTATCGTGTCGAGGAATTTATTTTTAATAATATATTAATTGAGATGCCTTGTAAAATTCTTATGTTTGATAAAATATTATGAAAATACAATTAATATAGTCTTATTATATTTTAAGTAAAAAATTTACTTCTTTAAAAGTTAAAGAATGGTTATTTGTGTTTCAAGTAATCTTTTGGAATGTTATAAATATATTTAGTTAATAATTAAAACCAATAAATTTTTTAGTTATTTTCATTTAAAACCACTTTTTAATTTAATAATTAATATATTTCTGTCTCTGTAAAATATCTATATTCAATTAAGATTATATTTTTGTGTATATTTTATTTTATAATTATTTGTATAATATTATAATTGTTATCTGTATATCATTTAATTGATTAACGTAAATATTATTTACTTAAAAATAAACTTTATATAAGTATAAAATTAAATATTTTAAGACTAAATGATATTTGTATGTTAACAAAAATACAATTAAAATTTATTTCTCTTAGAAAGCAAAATTGTTTTTTTAATAAAAAAAAAAGTATAAAAAACATAGGCTAATTCAAACATGGTCTCAATCAAATAAATACACAAAATTAAAACTTATTCTATATTGGATTTATTTGGATGTACATTACACATATATTTACATGTGTATAAATGTATGTTATATTCATATAGTAGTAACTAATGGAAATTAACCAATTTTAGGAACATATTTGACAAATCCGCTGTGATCAACCCAGACACGAACCCTATCACAACGAAAATCCATAGTTACAATCATTCCTTCCTTCACAATCACAGTTGATTTCACCTTCAGATTTTCTCTCATGATCACTTCAGCAGCTATTTCTCCGTCCATACCAACCAACTCCGGCCACGAACTTTTCCCCACACCTGATAACAAACGTATGTTTAGATTTTTATTTAAAATCAAATAATACCATTACGGATTATCAACGATACATATACCTTATCGAATATAAATATACATATGTATATATTAGTTTATACTCTACTTACCAGTGCAAACATCAGGCATGTTTCAGAAAACTTTATATACTAAATAAGAGAAAAAGAGAGAGGCAAAAGACTATATTTTTAAGAACATGATGGAGAATACAAGTTGCAGAGACCAATTTATATAAAAATAGATCAAGTTAATACGTCACCGTTTTGGATTATACAATAAATATCATAACAAAAACAAGGAAAAAAACAAAAGAAGTTAGATATAAGAGAAACACCTATAGATTTGTCGGCACCGTTTCATTTTATTTTATTTTTTAATTTGTGTATTTATATGTTTGTATATATATATATATAATTAATTAGATTAAATATTTTTAAATATACTATATATTAGACTAATAATACCTAAAGTACTTAATTGTATTATTGACTAATTTTATATAACACATTTAATTATATAATAATTTTTTTTAAAATACTATATATTAGACTAATATATACCTAAACTACTTAATTGTATTATTGACTAATTTTATATAACACATTTAATTATATATTAATTTTTTAAAAATATATTTATATTATATTATGTATGATAAATATGTATTTTAGTCCTCAAAATTTGATCAACATTACAATTTAGTCCTCAAAAAATTTGTTGTAATAAATTGAGGCTAATTTGGAAATTAGGAAAAAGATTTGTCATCTTCTTAGTGCTCTCATGGATCTCCTTCCTCTTTATTTATATTAAATATAATTTATTCAACAAAAATATATTTTTCGAACAGACGACTTTAATAAATGTAATTTTTAAACAAATTACCGATTATTAGTAATGTTTTTATTTTACGTTGATAAGACAATCGACTCACTAAAAATTTAATTTTCAAACAAAGGGTATTATATTTTTTTTTTCTTATTCTATTTTTTTTGGTTTCTTCTTTCAAACCCTAAATTTTTTTAAAAGATAATATCATTCTATTTCAAGTCACAAGTTTTCTTAATAAAACTATTGAGCTGAGGTTCATATTAGTTGAAACTCGTCGAATAATAACGTTGGGATAATTAATCACTCTTACTCGTATTAATCACTCTTTTAAATTTCAGTTACATATCGGTATGAACTATTTTTATTCTGAATTTTACAAAGAAGTTCATATTTTTTCTCTTATATTAATTATTTTATGGTCAAATTTGCTTCATATTTTTCCTCTGTCTTCACCCGTATCTTCTTTGTGTTTTCTTTAGTTTTCTGCTTCAAAATTTTTCGACCAATTTCAACGTAACAATAGACAATTGAGGTTGCTGAGTTCAATTATGATAAATTATTTTTGTTTTTCGAAAAATGATCATTTTTAAGTACATAAAATCATTGTCTACACAAATGTAGGATTGCTCTTGTTGATTTTAATGAGGTATTTGTGTTTTTATTATTCTCGAAACAAATTTAAAGCTGTTTTTTTTAATAAAATTTTTCTATCTAAAATTAAATGGTATTAGTAATTTTTATAATTGAGAAAGTTTTAGGATTAAATTGTAATAAAAAATTCTTTTGGGGCTAAATTGTATAATAACCAAAGTTTTGGGGCCAAAATAATAATTTATCTTTAATTAACCCTACCAACCTATTATATTCCGAGTGTTCCCCCCACTTTCTTCTCGTTATCTTCGCTCTCCACTCCTCATTCCGCCGCGGCTCCGCCACACGCACATCGGCCTCCGGAAATCCGCCATGCCTACTGTCAGTGTTGTCAGGGATCGTCTCTTCGCAGCCCTAGGAAAATCTTACAGTGAGCTTTTTTTCTTTCTCTCTCTCTCTCTCTCTCTCTCTCTCATTTTCTCTCAATTAGTAGTCAATGACATTTCCTTTATGCTAAGATACTGGTTAACTGTTTCGCGTTTATTCGTTTTGAATTTCGGTAGCACAAGAGGAGTTCGAAGATTTGTGCTTCCGATTTGGTATTGAGCTTGACGATGTGGTAAGCGATTCGCAGTTCCTGTCTCGTTTTTGATTGTTTTATTTGTATTTAGACGAGTTGTTAGTTTTATTTGTTTGACTTGGAGTTGCATTTGTATGTCAGACAACGGAGAAAGCTATAATTAGGAAAGAAAAGCATTTGGGCGAAGAGGAAGCGGATGATGATGAGGAAGTCATATACAAAATTGAAGTTCCTGCTAACAGGTACGTATAGACATGTGTATAGGTTTATATTGTCATACTTAATCAGTGTCTGATATTATATATTGTAATTGTATTAACATTTAGGAAACTAGATATGAGGTCTTGGTGGTCAAATGAATATAGAAGCATACATGAGTATCCACTGTCTAGTGTTGTTGAACGACTGCATATAAATGGGTATATATATTATGTGTATGGTTATTGATAATATAACTTCCCCTTGACTGGATTCTGTGTCAAACATATGAGTATGTCAGCAAAGATATAAACTTGGTATTTGGTTAAACAAAATTTCGTGGTTTTGACCCTTCTATTTGCCATTTTTATGATGATATTGAGTACAAAGTGGTCGAAGTTGTTCTCTTATTTATAGGGGACCTCTTTAAGATTGAAGTGTAGTTATTCAGGTGTTTAGCTTTGCATCTCCATTTCCTTCTTCCTTTGCAGAGAAGCAGATTTTGGTTCTTGTTCAGTAGAACCTACCTGCTAGTGTGGGATCTCTTAAAGTTAAAAACTTTAATTGTAAAAAATAAAAAATGACGCATTTGATGAAATCTTTGGCCACATGGCACTCATATAGACTGCTCACTGCTCAAAGGGCTTGGCTTGAGTTTATTTGATGATTATATGATATGTGTTTTTCCATTTAATTATTTTGATGTTGGTTTTATTTGATTGGAACATATTATATTAACAGAAAAAATAAGGAAAGCTATTGAGAGTATTGAAACTTAGAGAATGAACACTCATGTTTCCTTACTTGGTATGCATGCAGATATGATTTGCTTTGCCTTGAAGGGCTAGCTCAAGCCCTTCGCATTTTCAATAAGCAGCAGGAGATACCAACTTACAAAGTGGCTAACATCAGTAAGGATTCAATGCTTAAAATGTATGTAAAGCCAGAGGTACTTATCTTTTCAGAAATGGATTTTTATTTGCCTGTTTATGTTTAATTGATACACATACTTTCTCCTCTTTGTATGACAATTGTCCATTTCCCTTTCTCTTGCAGACATCTAAGATTCGTCCTTTTGTTGTATGTGCTGTTTTGAGAGGTATTACTTTCGATGAAGCAAGTTATAATAGCTTCATTGATCTGCAAGACAAGCTTCATCAAAATATTTGCCGGTAGGGTGTGCAGAATTGGTAACTCAGCTTAGATAGATCTTTGTTTTTATCGTAATTCTTAGATTTATAAGTTTGCCACTAGTGATGGTGAGAATTGTAGGAGCAGTTTCTTACGACATTTTGTGTAATTTCTTACATAGTCTTATCTGGCTGTAGTTTGGTACTAGATTTAAAAATGATTTCTTGCAGTGTCTTCTGGTGATATTTGATCTGTCTTGAGTTTCACTAATTGTATTTTAGTTTGGGTTGTGGGCTCATTATATATTTCTTGGTGTGGTTGTTTCATTTCAGTAGTGATTGACTGAATGCACGGAAAAAATGCTTTAGGCACCAGGAGCGTTTTATTTTCTGTGATGTTTTTGTTGATTTGTTTTATTAATTACAGACGAAGGACCCTAGTTGCAATTGGAACTCATGACTTGGATACATTACAAGGCCCATTCACGTATGAGGTTGGTTTTTGTTTACTCTCTAGTAATTAATTGTCTTCATATATACTTTTTTTTTTCCATTCTCCCTATTTTGTTGGTAGGCTAAGATCTTGGAAATTTGTTTGCATTGGCAACTTGGTTTTATTTACATTTTTTTAATAGAAGGCCTTACTTATACTTAAGTTGACCTTAGTTTTCCATGAAGAATCTGTCTCAAGAATTTTTATTAGCATGAAGAATACTAACAGATAATTATCCTCGTTAACTTCTAAGTTTCTCTTTGCTTCAGGCTTTGTCTCCATCAGATATAAATTTTGTGCCACTGAAACAAGTAAGTGATTATATTATTTCGTTATTCAAGATTTATATTGATTGAAGAACATGTTGCTGTTGTATCTGTGTGGACTGGATTGGATCATAGGATGTTAGGTGTTATAATAGAGGAAGCTAGTGTAGAAGTTTTCTAATATTGCCTTTTGGTTTGCAAATCTTGTGAGTTCAATTTTCATTCTTTGGTTTGTTGGAAATAAGTTGCCCCTAATTATCTTTTCTCAGAGTAGTTGCCTCTGATAACTAGAATTGCTCTTGTTTTAGTGGTATATTCTCTAGGAACTTTACAGTTTGTTTCATAGGGCATGGCATTTTAGTTTGTTTTGCTGGTCCTGGAAATGTCTTTTCAATAACTTTAATTGCTAGCTGTTGAGTTTTAATAAATGAGCCTGGATACCTGTTCATAGATGCCGCTTTCTTCTGACTTTTTCGTTTTCTATTAGCTTGGAATTGGTTGCTTGTCTCTTCTAGCATGCGTTGCTTCTCTCTCTGTTTCTGGTTTGTGGTGGTGGTTGCATTTGGATGATTTGACATTCATAACACAGTGGTAAATCCGATTTTATTGATTTTATGATGCAGGTGAAAAGTTTCAGAGCTGATGAACTGATGGAGTTTTACAAAGTGAGTACGAAGTAGGAAGTTTGAGTTTTAGAGATCCATGAGCGATGAGGACCAATATAAAAAAAGATTTTATTTCATGTTGACACATCAAAAAATGGTTGGAAAGTTTTGGTAAAGACCACGAACCAAATGGAAAAACAGATTTAGCTAATAATAAATTTTTCTTCCTTAATAAGCAAGTAAGATGCATCCTGTGTGCTGTCTATTCATTTGTGGTATCTCTAAGAGGAAGCCTGAATGCTTGATGTAAAATGTATGTGTTCATCAGAAATTCACCAGTGAAACATCTTGAGCAAACATAATATTAATGGGACAACTAGCCGATTTGTTTTGATAAGGAAGTAACTATTAGGTCCTTTTTGAGTCACTGATGCAATTTTCAAGAACTAAACAACTCTGCTATTACTTTCTAGACATTTCTTATGGTGATAAGAATGGATAGTCACTGTTCTGGACTGTTAAAATCTTCAGAACAACTGCTAGTCTATTATCTTAATATACTTTCTTCCTTGACATGTTTGGCAGTCAGATCTGAAATTGAAGAAGTTTCTGCACATAATTGAGAACTCACCGGTCTTCCCTGTTATATATGATAATAACAGGTATTATTGTTTCGTCATAATGCCAAATGCATCATATGATCTTATTATTTCTTCCCTATCAACATATTTTTTAACGTAGTTAACGTCTTGTCCACTTCCACTTTCTTCAAATTTAATTTGATGGCAGTTATGCTAATTCTTCTAATTCAAAGGTTTCGCTATTAAAAAACTCAGGATATTATCTTTACAGAGGTTGATATGATTTTTAAAATTCAATTTTCTTTTCTATATAATTATCAACTTTTAGTTTCTCATTTTGGAGCCAAAAAGCTGTTTGCTAAATAACCTAAACTCCTTGTTCAGAACGGTTTTGTCTTTACCGCCAATTATTAATGGTGCACATTCAGCAATCACTCTAAGGACAAAGAATGTTCTCATTGAATGCACGGCAACTGACTTAACGAAGGCTAAGATTGTGTTGAACACAATGGTATGGAGTTGAAAAATCCTCATTGCTTGTGGTAATTGGTTGCTAATTTATATTTCTTTCCGTTTATAGATGTTTCGTTTTGTTTATTTCAATTTCTTAGGTGACAACATTTTCAGCATACTGTGAGAGAAAATTTGAGATCGAACCTGTGGAAGTGATTTATTTTGATGGAAAGTCACATGTCTATCCTGATTTAGCAGTCTACAATATGGACGTTCCTCTATCTTATATCACTGGGTCAATTGGAGTTTCTTTGGAGGCTGAGGAGGTACAACAGTACTTGTGCTAATTTCCTAATCTGTTATTTCATTTACTGTTATGTCTTTTCATGGGTGTCATCTGAGTTATGGCATGCACTGTAAATAACCTCCATATGTTGGCAAGTAATCAACTTCAAATGATCTGTTCATTTCATCAATTCTTGCTTATCATCTACATCTTCACTTTGGTACTGCTATTGGGAGATACTGTAATTTTCCATATCATGTTAGATGTTTATTGGTTTGGTACACATGAATAGTGTGAGGTAATTGGTATTCAAAAGATGCATGGATAGACACTGAGAGTGTCAGCAATGTGATTTCTTCAACCATATGAAAGGATCTCTGGTAGTTTTCTTATTTTTGAAATAAGAAAGGATCTCTCGTAGTATTGCATTTTGCTTGAATAGGAGGGGGATGTGATATAAAAATTATAAGGGAATGGAAGTATGCTTGGGAAGCTGGGATGCCATGTAAGTATTTTGTTTTCCAGCAGAAAGCAGAAAAGGGGATTTTTGGTCATGGTAAAGACTTAACTGAAGCATAAAATCAGAAAGATAGACATTGTTATAGCATGCTGCTGCAAAATGAGCAGTTCTAGTGTCTACATATTATTTTAATTTAACCCCCTTTCTTTAATTTTGGCTGGAGCATGTTTGAAGGTGTAATAAGGGAGTTCACAGCTTTATTTGTTAGTTTTGGTAAATTTGATCTGCTTCTTGATTTTGTTTCAAAGTCATGCAAGCTCTGTTATTTTTCATGTAAGTCGATTATTATTTTCTTGATTTTCCCATCCAAGTATAACTACTTTATAACATTTTGGTTATCTAGGCATTATATGGGATTGCTGACGAATATGTAGTAGGTAGATTCTTGTTAAAAAATAAGTAGTTATGCAGTTGGGTAAAGTACTACTGTAAAAGATAAGCAGTTGCTGTGATTTGTAAGATGTTATAAGTACCTTGTACTGCTAAAATAGCCAAAAAGGATACTATAGATTTGTAGTCTTTCTCATATATTTTAATCATTTAAAATAATTATTCTAACCTAATTTTGGTAAAATCTTTACATATTTCTTTTTTGATAAAAAGTTGTACATATTTATTGCAAATATTTATGAAATATATGATAAGATATTCTAATGTTAATAACTATGTTAAAATTTTTACTTTGGAGTGGGTGTGTGTGTGTATGTATAATGCTTTTGAAAAGAATCACTAGAAGATTTAATCAAGGTAAAAAATTATAAACGATTTGAGTTTCTTGTTTGATGTTGTTCACACTGTTGTGGAATTAAGAGGATTTGAAAAGGACAAGTAAATGCCTTAGATATAAAAAATAGAACTTAAGAATGTTAGAAATATGGTACTTACTTTTTACTTGCTCAAAAATTATTTTTCAAAATCTAATAAATACTCTAATTTTGTGTTGCCAAAACGAGAAGATTATAAATGGTGCTTAAAGCTACTTTTAAGCGGCAAATGAGCTTCTCGGACATTTTCCTAACTTATTGCTTCTACCTGCTTATAACTGGCATTTAAGCAATCCAAAATATTTTCCTAATTTATTTCTCTACACTTCAGGATAGTTGATTAAGGAAAAATTTTAACATCACTGGGGCTTGCTACTGAACAATGACTAGCACTGCTGACATCATCACTATTAACTTAGAGAGTGTTTGATATGCTTAAAGCTCTAAATTATTTAAAGAAAGTAAATTCTTATTTAAGAAATAAACAGTTACGTGTTTGGATAAAGTACTGAATGCTGTAAGTAATTTTTTTAATTAAAAAGATTAATAAAAATGCATATATTTGTTACTAATATTTTATTACTTAAACATGTATATTATTAATTTTAAGAAGATGTCGACAGATTAATTAAGTAAATTAGCTAGATGCAAAAATTATGAATTTTAAAAATTAGAATTAAAGTGCTTATTTCCTACCTTTTTGAAATCGTTTTCAATAACCTAATAAACACCATGCTTTTTATGTTACCAAATAGAAATATTGGAGCAAGAGTACCTAAAGCTGTTTGTAAGTACCAAAGAAAAAATACCAAATATTCTCTTAATTTTGGCTCTCTGTTGTTGTTTTGGATGACAAATGTGGGTTGAAGATGTAATTTTTTAACGGTATGCTTTGGTTCTTTACTGATTTTGTTTCCCTAAAGCTTCATGCTTTTTCATTTCTATTAATCATGGTTTGCTTTCTTTTTCTTGTCTTGGTGCTAATACTTCAATTCCTTGGCTATCAAATGATCATGCCAAATAACCGTAGTTATCACATATCCACTCTCTCTACTTTTCAGGTTAGCAATTTGTTACATCGAATGCAATTGCGTGCTGAGCATTCTGTATCTGGTGATAAAGAACACAAAATCAGTGTCTATGTACCTCCAACCAGAAGTGATGTGCTTCATCCATGTGATGTTATGGAGGTATGAGGGGTCATTGCATTCATAACCTGTTTGTTTATGTTTGTTGATATTTTAGTATTTCACATGCCTTTTTGTTAACACAGCTTTTTTTTTGCTTTTTAAGGATGTTGCTATTGCTTACGGTTACAATAACATTCCAAAGAGAAAGCCTGCATCTTTGAACCCGTTGCCCTTGAATGAGCTCAGTGATCTCATAAGATCAGAGGTGCAGTGGAGTCTCTGTGTGATTCATTCTCACAAGATTCATTTATTCCATTCTTTGAGTCACTCTTGATTTTTGTATTTGGTACAGTTTATGAACGTATTTGGATTCTTATTTTCCTTGTAGATTGCAATGAATGGATTCACAGAGGTGTTAATGTGGATTTTGTGCTCTCACAAAGAAAATTTTGCCATGCTGAATAGAAAAGATGATGGCTCAGCAGTTACCATTGGGAATCCTCGTTCCTCTGATTTTGAGGTCTGCAAGTTGCATCATGGTGTTTTAAAAGATGTTTTGTATATACTTTGAAATAATAAGGTTTTTATACATTGTTCTCACCTTTTTGCTTCTTTTTAATATCATGTAAGGAGAAGACAATTTGTTTTATTCATTTAAACATACTGATTTTCATAGTTGATCTTTTAGCACTTGCATCGATTTTTCCTCTGCTTGGTTATCTGGAAATCACCTTTTTTATTTTAATCTTTCATTCCATTGCAAAGGAATTTTGATCTCATAGTTTCTTGTTGCATGCATGGGGAAATGATGTTTAGAATTAGGTTGATGATGGAAAACATTTGCTGCAGTTAAAATGCATTGAACTACTGTTATAAGTGATGTGACTATTGTAGAGCTTGTCATCAATGATTATTTATCTCATTGGTGATGACTCAGTATTTGATGATGTTTGCTTGTGGATAGTAACTTGATACTGATCCTTTATCTAAAAAAAAAAGATAACTTGATACTGACCCACAAATGATCAGCTTGGCAAATGAAAGGAAGGGCTTAAACTTTGTTTAACTTATGCTCTTCAAGAATTCAAGTTTGGCTTGGAATTTAAACTGATTTTCTGTTGAATTGGAAAATGGTATAAACTTATCTTTTTCTGCAAAACAAAAGTGCCTTAGTTTGTCCTTTCTGTATAGCTAATTCTGCTCCACTTTTGGAGAGGAAGTATCTTTTTTTTTTTAATTTTTTCTTTTTATTTTAGCATGTTTCACTTCATATCTTTAGAAAAAAGTTGTAGATATGGTATATCCAGTTATTAGGGCTTGTAAGATAATAATTGATTGATTACTCTGAATTCAACTATTATTTCTATTGAGGTATGTTTCTTTTTTGGTTTATTCCAGATAGCAGGGAAGGGGTATGTAGATGGTTCAGCTTCTTTATCTCGTTAAACTATTGTAATTATGTCAGGGTTGGAAGTGATTGTTATAAGTTTCTTTTTCTTTTTGGAATAAGATAATCATGCTTTAACTTTTTCCAAAAGAAGGGGGAAATTAAGCACATTTCCAGGGTATTTCAGTTCTTGTTGGTTCTGCTGATGTTTATTATCCATGCTTCATGTAAATTGTGTAACTCTGCCGTTTGCTTCGAATGTCTCTCTATGTTAATACTTTGACATGATAAGGGTAACTTTTTCCTATTTTGTCACAGGTTGTTCGAACCAGTCTTATGCCTGGCATATTGAAAACAGTAGGATACAACAAAGACCATGCAAAGCCTATAAAGGTTCTTTATGAGTTACTAAATATGAACTTATTTTTCTTCAAAAATGACCTTGACTATTATTCTACCATTTAAACTTCTTATCCTAATTTCACGCTATTCTTGAATTTGTAGGATAGTTATTCTGAGTTTTAGTTTTTATTGAGTTTACATTTTCATTAAAAAAGTCCTTGCAATAAATTTCACCTGCTTCAGCCTATTTTCTCTCTCAAAAGTTTTCCTCATGCGTAAATTTGGTTGCAGATTTTTGAAGTGGGTGAT
The DNA here is from genome assembly GCF_054855325.1 of Carica papaya. Lineage (NCBI taxonomy): Eukaryota > Viridiplantae > Streptophyta > Magnoliopsida > Brassicales > Caricaceae > Carica > Carica papaya. The sequence continues at coordinate 936,240 of NC_142316.1, read as the reverse complement.
GTAACTCTGTTGGATGAAACAAAAGATGTTGGTGCATCAAATCGCCGTCATCTGGCAGCATTGTATTGTGGTGCTAACTCTGGATTTGAGGTAAGAGATCTTGTAAGTCAATGTTTAAGCTTTGGCTTTGTGAGAATTGAGCTCTAGTTTTATGACAATCATCTATGAATAATTCGGTTAAATGCTACTGTCAAATTCTTCTTTCTCCAACCATGAGGTTTTGCTTCTACTGTCACTTTGTCCTACATTTTGCATGGGTGAGGTAACGATCCTAGGTTCTTACCCCCTTCTTTCAGAAAACAAATTCCTGGAACTCTTCCCAGTTTACCAGCTCCCAAATTTTAAGCCCACCTAGGAAAAGAATATTTTTGTGGTCTCTGTATATCTTTCAGTTAGAGGCCGTTCCTATATTGCCTTTCAGTAACACGTGTGATGCTTAATTATATTGGAACTTCTGATCCAAACTACCATGTAAGAAGTGTGATCTGATATTCCTTTGTCTACACACAGGTTGGAGTATGTCTTTAGTTTGAAGGTGATGGGATGAAATGCTAGGAACAAAATGTGTTACATGAGGCCCCCCTGCAGTATGTTACAGGCGGTGGGGGAAATATTTGAGAAAAATTTAAGAAATAGAATGGGGGAAAACTAGGGATTGATTGACATGTTTAAGTAATGAATGTCCCAGAAATTTGGCCTTTCACTACAAATGGAACTTTTGGTTGTCTTCAACTAGGAAGAACATGAAGACAATCTTGCTGTATGGGTTAACTTCAATTTCTTTTTCCCGTACTAGTAGTGATTTTAAGATTTCGATTATTTGGTCCATCCTTGTTGTGTAGTTCATATTTTCTTTTTTTTTTTTTTTTTAAATTATTGTTTTCCTGAATTTCTTGTCTGCAGTTGATTCATTGCCTGGTAGACAGGATTATGGAAGTGATGGGAACTCCTTTTGTTCCTGTTGGTGAAAATACTGGATATTATATACAGAGATCAGATGTAAGAGCATTATTTATGTTGCAGTTTCATCAAACTACCTGCAACAGTCTTGTGTTGAAATATTTACTATTCTTTTGTATTTACTGAAGGAACCTGAGTTTCTTCCTGGTAGACAAGCCAGCATAATTTTTCACGGGAAACACGTCGGCAATTTTGGTATTGTGCACCCTGAGGTACTATCATCATCTGACAAACTTACAATTACATAATATTTATTGATTGTTGCCTTTGCTTTCCAAGTCTTTTTTTCCAAATCGATGCATCTAATACAGTTCTAGGCATAATCTTTTTAACTCCTTAGGCTACATTTGGATATCTGGATTGACAGGCTGGGGTAATTGACTACGGTAGGTACTGGGTAAGCTACTCATAACACTGGTTGGGATATACTAAATGAGGGGGTAATGCTTTGAATAAAAAATGTATGCCTGAAATAAGCATAATGCCTTTGAATTAGTATTTTAAGGTAAGATAAACATATTTTCATAACTTAGATGACAATAGTTGCCTTTTTCTGGAAGCTGCTTGAGCTTGCATATTCACCATAAATAAATTGGGATAAAAAAAGGAGTCTGTGTTGTCAATAAGTGTGCTCCTTGCCCCTGTGACAGTGAATTCCCCAACCAGATGATTGAATCATCTACTTTTATGGTGCTTGAAGGGTAGAAGGTTATGCAATTCAGTAACTAGTTTGATGGGCAGTCATTGGATTGGGGACGGTTCTATTCCCCTCAATTACTTGACAAGGATTATATTTGAGAAGAACAAGAAGTTGATTTAGAGATGTAATCTATATATTTCTTCCCCTTAAAGAGATTGAGGGACATGTTTAGATGGAGATGGAGAGTAATTGAATTTTGTTCTCCCCTATGATGCCGATCAATCAGGTACAAAATTAGGTCCTAATACCAACTGATGCAAAATACGAGTAGGAATAGATTTGGTTGATCTTGTTTAAGCTTTTGGGTACTTTGATGATGCTAAGTTGGAGGAATAACCTAGAATACCCTAAGGATTTCTGAGAATCAACTAAGAAAACAAGAATTCTTGAATTGTGGGCTTGGAAGGGAATTAGAGGCCGAAGTAAACAGATGGGTTTTAATCCGCTCACTATTTTTTGGGTTGTGTGGAAGGAGAGGAATAGGAGGGCTTTTGAGAGGGTTGAGGATATTAATGGCTTTGACATCTTAAAGAATAAATGGTTCCAAACTTTTGATTTTTTGTTACAGGGTCATCCTCTGAGTTCTATGGAGGATGTTATGGAACTTGTTGCTATGCTAGTTGATATGTAAATATTGTAATTGGGCGGCACCCCCTTGGTGCTTATATTAATACATATGCATGGTTATTTCAAAAAAAGAAAACAAGAATTCTTGAAATCCACTAAGAAAAAAATTGTCTTTGTTCACAGCTGAGAATCTTATTCATTCATGTCTAATATATATGGATACAAGAAAGAGGATGAAACTTGGGTCATTTGATAGGTGTATACCTTCCTAAAATTTCTCAAGGAAGAACAAGATTCTTTGGTCCCTTTTTCAAAAGGAGGCCATCATATTCTCACTGAGAAGAAAATTATTCAACGAAAGCCCACATAAGATTAATTACAATTGAATGTCTCTCTTCCAACGTATAAGGCTTGCTTATTGATAGCATTGTCAATACTAGTCTTCGTTTCTTTTTGAGAGAAAAAAATACTTTAAGAGACATCAAGAGGGTGTAAACCTAGGTGCATCCAAGAATATACAGAAATTACAAAGTCTTTAAGTGATAGAAGGTTCAGAAAGATCCAACATATCCACACCATTGAAGGTGAAGTTTCTTTTAAGCAAAATATTTTTTTTTTTGAAACAAAAAAGTGAGGTATATATTAACATGATACCAAAATAGAAGGTTCAGCAAGACATTGGTAATGTCTTACTTTCTTTTAAGCAAAATATAAAGGATTCTAAATGATTAATCTCTAATTTATCAACGATGAGTCTGCAAAAGCTCTTTTGTTTTGCTCTTTCCAAGTACTCCAAAAGATTGAAAGAGGAATAAAGGAAATAAACTTTGTCTTAGACTGTGGATCAGTAATGCCAATCCAGGGCTCAACTAATTCAAAATAGAGCCTTGACCGCCCACTTTAGGTTAAGAAGGGAGAGCATCAAATTCAGTAGTCTTCTAATCTCAGAGCACCAAAGAAGAAGATGGTTAGGAGATTCCACCTGTTTTAGGCAATTCTGTTAGCTAAGGGGTGCCTATTTTCATCAGATTTTCCAATATTGGAATTCGACCTGATGCTGCCTCCCAGGTAAAGAAGGCTATATGAGATAATGCTTTGGTTTCCACACTTGTTTCCATGGGGACCTATCCAAAAGTTGGTCCTTTTGCTGATGACAGTAGAGAGAGTTAACTGAGATTTTTCCATTTTTTAGAGATCATCATCTCAGGTTGTGTCAATAACAGATGTCTCCAGAAGCATCCGTCCACCTCCATCATTTAGGTTTTGAAGGAGAGAGTTTCCACTGGATTCCTCCACCAAACTCAGAACAATCCATAACCTTCACTTTACTCCTTAAAAATGACGATGTGAAGATATTTGGAAAGATATCCTTAAGGGGTCTCTCATCACACAATGGTTTTGCCAAAAAATTACTTTCCTGCCATTCCGGACCACACATTTGATATTGATCAAGAAGTCTGTCCTGTCTTTGTTAATTTTCTCCACTGGCTATGCCAATACATGTCTTTGTGTTTCTCGGTGTTCCAACTTTTGACATTTAATCCATATTCTCAATGCTAGTCCTATAATAACAATGTTTTTCTGAAAAAAGAAATTGAATCTAAACTAATTACTAAATTCTTTAATTATATATCAAAACAAATCATAATTAGTTTACAAGTAAATCCTATCTAAATTTGTAATTAGTAATTTAATCGAATTAATAACAACTTATTGACATATTTAGAAATATAAATCTAAAATAAGTAATAAAATGAATATTTTAAATAATAATTTTATCTCTATAGTTCTTAATAATAGTAATTGTATCTCTATAGTTCTTAATAATAGTAATTGTATCTCTATAGTTCTTCTCTACGTCGACAAAGGGTGCCTCCCACATACTAAAAGAAACTTGACATATTACCGAAGACACCTATAAGGTTTCCTAGGTCCTTCCTAGAGTTGAGAGGATGACCATTAATCCTAAATTTTTTTTTAATATCCATCTTAAAATGAAGGCCATTTCCCCATATCTAACAATGAATCTGCCTACCTCATTTATACTAAGAGCCATATGAATTATCTAACGATTCTCGACAAAAGCTTGTTGGGCTTTCGGCCATGAATTGACAATCACCCTACTCAATCTCTTGGCAAGAGACATAGCAATGAGTTTGTGGGTACAGTTCTCTAAGTTAATGGGTCAGAAATTCTTGATATCTGTTACATTCTTGACCTTGAGCATCAAGACTTTTTTGAGATAAGACCTCTAGCATCAAGACTGAGAAACTGGGGTTCAAATGAAGCCATACATTTTTTGGTTTCATAGGAATGAGCATAAAGCTTCATGACATCATCCGGACAAATTCTAGCACTTCTTCAAGAAAGTCATAGAGAAACACTGGAGCCAGAAACCTTGTTCTTTTCGAGAAATTAAGAAAAATACATAATTATAGGGCAAGTTACGATTTGTACCTTGTGGTTTTGGGCTTTCCAGATCCAATATATGTGTTCTCTTCCTATTAGTTTGTATTTGTAGTTTGATTGTCAGGCGATATAATTCCGTTAGTTTGAAATGTAGATGCTCTGAATCACAAAAAGTTTGACACAAGGTTAATTATTATGCTTTTATATGTAAAGAAAACTAAAATCTAAAATGATTTAAAAATTAAAACTAAAATAAGACTAAATAATAAAACTTAAAATAAAAAAAGATTTTGGAAAATACAGTGGGGGAAAGTTTTGAAAAATTTCTGCATATTGAAAGTACGACAACTTTTTTAAGTTTTTTTTTTCTTTTTAAATTAGAAAGTTGAATCCAATCTGTTTATACGTCAAACTTTTTAAAATCCACGCAATGCACGTTTAAATTAACAGTGTTAATTATCTTACTAGCTTTCCAACCATGAGTACTGAAAATGTTAAAAATAATCCATATGTATTTGAAAAACCCCAAACAGTATGTATCAAAATGTCCTTTGCCCTAATTTTTAAATATCAGGCATGATGGCATGCATCAATTGGGCCTTTATATATGAAGACTGATATCTATTTATTATGTAGTCCTGAAACGATACAAACCTTGATTGTGTTATCTATTGATGAATTTCCCAAGCTTATTTCAAAGAAGAAGAAGGAACTTTGAATTCTATAACTGGACTTCCAAAGTTGGAAAACTTCATTTCTGTTTTTATATTTTTTTTTTGAAAAATCCTTACTGGTAAATGTCAGTTGATGCCATGTGGGGTTTGTTCTTCTTTTTGGGTTAAACTTATACACCCAATGACAATTGTACTTGGACAAGCACTCACTTGGTGCTCTTGCCAATATTTTTATTTTTGGAGTCTGAAGAACTTTACATGCCTTCAATCGATATAAATGGAATAAAGTACTTTTAATAGTAGGGACATGCACTGGCTCATAACATGAACATCTTTGTCAGTTCTGACGTTTTTGTTGTGGAGCACCTTGGTGGTTTACTATTGATCTGGCTTTCAGGTTTTGAATAACTTCGACATACCTGATCCGTGCTCTTTTATGGAAATCGACATCGAGAGTTTCCTGTAGCTATTAATTCCAGGAAATCGACAAGTTTCTTGTAGCTCTTAATTCCAACACAGTGCGTTTTTTTTTTCCTTTTTGATATTTCCTTGTAAATTTTACTTCTTTTGCCCTAGAGGGTCTACATCTTTATGATTGCAGCAATTGTGACTAATTATCATTTGTCCCAACTTGTCTTGGACCTGAAGGTGCAGTTCTATTGGCTATTCATGATGGTGTTTTGAAGTTGGGATTTTGGGAACTGAAAGCCATTGGCCAACTGGAGGAGTGGAAAGGTTTGATTGATATAGCTTCCTTACTTCATCAAAACATTGTTTTGAACTATGTTATTTTAGGTTAACCCTTCAAAATATGCTATGTTCTCAGCATCTTTACTCAGGTCGGAATGCGTCAGGATTTCTGAATCTATGATTTATGATGTTTGCTAATTCAATGACTATTTGATGTTGAAATCATTATAATTATTATGAAATCAGAAATCGAGATACGCGTGTCAATTTTAATTCTCTTTCCATCTGAATGCGAGGAAGATTTCTCGTTCAAAATTGCTGGTTAACACAAGAGACTTAGTCGGTCAACCTTTTTTCCGTCTCCTTGAAACTTCCATATCGGCATGTTCAAAGTAGCTGAACTCTTCTTTCTTTCATTCACTTCTACTTTCTGCAAGTATGGGATTTGAGAATTCTGATGATGTTTTAATGATGCTCGGATGGACTCGAGACCTTGTTGATTATGGAACTTGTAATTATAAGTTTCCATGGCTTTTCAAATATTTCTCTTGGGTTTATTTTCCTTATATTTTCCCAATAACCAAACAGAAATTACTCTCGGTTATTTCTCCCAACTGACTACAAAACGAGCCATTAGTTCTTGCAGTATTAATCTATTGAGGCCAGTAACAAGGATTTGACACCAAACAAAGAAAACTATTCAAAACCAGAACCAGCACCAAACTTAAACTTCAGCAAATGGTAGCAAAGCATGATTCTACCCAAACAATAAAGAAGATAAAAAGAGCAAATTTTCAAAAGAAATAGTAAATTTGTAAGCATATTATTTCATTAAATAAAACTACTTTTATAAGTATACTTCATATTTAGAGAGAAATTAATATATTATACATAATTAATGTATAATATATAAAAAAAATCAACCAATAAAGCAAGTTTATATTATTATTAAATTATATAAATATCATTTTAAAAGTTTATTGGTCAATTTTTTGATTCTAAAATTTCAAATGAAAAATCAATTAGTGATATTATTCATTGTAAGTAAAATATTGGGTTCGAACCAATTAACGAAACTATTTTAAATAGTTGATTTAGTTGGATCGATTCATTCTCAACCTCATATTTTAGCTCGGTTTAAATTCTAATTTTTTTTTTTAAAAAAAAATTTAATAATTATGGCTCAAATTCATTGTTGGATTATGAATAAGACCTTTTGTGATAATCCATTTTCATAATCTTTTCTGTAGAAAAAAGTAGAAATTTTGGTCAAAATGCAAGATCCTGCGGCGCACATTCATAAATTTTGGTTGAGAAATGGAAAGAATATATGAATAATGTAGGGAACACAGCACAATATTATATATATATATATATATATGTATGTGTGTGTGATTGGTGGAATGGAAAATTCAAGAAAGTAAATAAAAAGTTGAAGAAGAAGAAGAAGAATATTGTGGGTGTGGGGGAAGACGATGATAGTGAAAGAGTGAAAAATATATGATGGGTGTAAAAGTTAGTGCAGTCAGTTCAAAACACATTATCAAGAGACACACCACCTGAGATGCTGCAACTTGTGGTCCTTCCCATCACTGTTTCCTCAGATACACAAGTTTCCACTCTACTTTGACTTGTGCTTTCATTTATATATGTATATATATACACACACACACACACATACACTTTACTTTTACCCCAAATTTTAATGACCCATTTCTGGTTTGATGAATTTTCATTATGGGTTTTTTTTATATATACATATAAGTTACTATTTTACTATTAAAATATTAGTCAAAATTAAATAATAACAATAAATAATGTACTAAATTGAAAATATTTATTAACTAATTTAATTAATATTTAAACTACGAGAAAAAGAAACACAAGCTTTTAAATTTAAAATTTTTGTTTTTTTTTTTTTGAATTTGAATTTTTTATTTTTTAATTTTTTATGAAGACTAAGTAGGAGATATGGCTTCTCCACCTTTGAATTTGATTATTCATATTATTCACTGAACTTCTTTTGCCACTACCAATTTCACATGCACCATTTGTGTGTGTGTGTATGTATACATATACATATATTTGCTTTTTTCTTCTTCCTACAATATATTATTATGTAGGTGATGACATAACATGCTATACAAAATTTAAATTTATCTTTATTTGAATGTCTCTCCACTTATTTCTGATTATATAATCTAATTCTCTGGTTCAATTCAATGGACCAACTAAATTAATGATGAATTTTACAAGATTAGACATTATTTAGTTTAATTAATCAAGAATTCTAATTTTATTTTATTAATTTCTTCTAAATCTTAAATGGGTTTTTTTTAGACTAACTAAACCCTAAAAGGGTAATAATTCTTGTGAATTCGGATTATTGAACTCCATTATCAGAGATACCGTCGTGGCTCGATTAGTTCGATTTTTTTTTTAATTTAAAGATAATTAACGTAAATTAATTTAAAAATAATTTTAAAATTTTAAGAAAATATAGAACCGAATAGTACAAATATAATTAGATAATTTAAACTCGAAATAATTTTGTATTCAGACCCGAAATAACTGAACGTAAAAAAAGTTAACCTTATTTGTATATGAAATGTAGAGACAATTCTGATGTCGTTGTGGTTCGAATAGTTCGTTTTTTTTTTTTTAACTTAAAGATAAATAAAATAGATTAATTTGAAAATAATTTTAAAATTTAAAGAAATGTAAACCCGAATAGTTCAAATATCATTAGATAATTAAAACTCGAAATAATCTTATATCCAAACCCGAAACAATTGAACATAAAAACAACTTAAACAGGTTTGGATATGAAATTTAGAGATGATTCTGATGTTCTCCAGCACTTAATTAATCTTAACTAACCTGATAATTCTTCAATGGTTTGTAACAATATCTACATACACATATGTATATATATATATATAGATTATAATTCAAGTATGAATTTAGTTGAAAGAGATGAAAATGAATTTCAGGCAGGCAAAGATGGCGAGTAACTTTAAGGGAGAAAAGTCAAGGCTTTAATGATTTCTTTCTTGGTGATCCTCAAGAGTAAATCCACCATGAGAGCAGGTAGTCCCAAATTTGGGTTCTGGCGGGGATTTTATATTATTTGTTTGTTGACTTGGAAAATTTTATTATTATTACTTTTATGATTATTATTATTTTGAATGGAAATGGTCATTTACATATATATATATATACATTTTTATTTATATATGATGTTAATGGGAATGTCATGTATACATATATATTATATATAATTTAGCTAGTTCTACTAATGGTGATATTTTATACTCACTTCACTAATAATGCATATTCTCAAGAGATATTCTCTTCAATTTGATTATTTAATTTTTTTTAGTAGTATTTTAAATAGAATGAATTAATCTCACTTCTAATTTTGATCAAATCACTTGCCAAGTGTAACGACTCCGGGAATCTTAAAATGAAATGTGTATTAAAAATATCAAATGCGGAAACGAAGTTAAAAATTCGATTAACATCCCTTACACTAAAACCAAAAGCGTGCTCATAAAATATAAAAGATCAAACTACCTAAAGGAGAAACTCGAAAGTAAAAGCTACGAATATGACTATGGAGTCTTTAGGCGTCCCCTTCGTCGTCCTCCTGCGGAACGGGCTCGGGAACAATGTCTTCATGATCTGAAATGGTTAAATAAGGAATGAGCTACACTAACCCAGTAAGGACATCACGATATCTCACCGTCACGGAAGTAAAGGTGGGTAAAAAATACAAAAGACCAATGGAGCATAATTTACAACAAATTCTTTTATCAATAATAAATCATTCACCATCCACTTACCTCGGTGAAATTCATAAAACAGTATACGAAAGCAATAACATTATCATCATCATGAAATCATATATAAACTGTATAACATAATACTTATCACGCCTTTTGTAATTCAATCATTACACAAACATATTTTCCTTATTTATCAGCCCACTAGTATCCATGGGGATCCATAGGGGTCCCGCTACCCGTTAACCCTTAACACTTAAAATCAGATTCCAGGGCCGTCCCCATACCCCGTCCGATATGGGCGCCAAAACCATAAACCCCATTACCCCATCCGGTATGAGGGTGAAATGGGCCGTCACCATACCCCGTCCGGTATGGGCGCCAAAACATATAAGGTCTTCATACCCCGTCCGGTATGAGAGACCACAATCCCGATAGTGTTCCCTACGGACCCGGTCCGTCCACCATCTCCCAGGATATCTAGTCAGGCTGACCACATTATACAATTACCAATTTACATAATCTTTCATTCTCTTTTTCCTCAGTCAGCATCATCAATTCACATACAAACAAGCAAAACAGTAATTTATGCCAAACAGACAACATACAGCATCAATATCCCAGTCATTCAATCCATAATCAATAAAACAGTAAAATATGCACACGAAACTATAAAATGAGAACATCAAACCTCATACTGCATTTAAAACTGTAAAACATGCTAAATAACAGTTAACCGACAAACACACTAGACTCGGGCTCTATTAGCGACCTTAAGCAATTTCACACATTCGTTGATTCAAGAAATACCGTTTTATCAGTATTGAACTTTAATACCGTGATAGGAAATAGGGTGGGGGGTCCTTACTCGTTTCGGGGTCCGAACACGGCTTCACAGTGCGCCTACAGGCTGTCCCTAATTTTCCCTGAATTTTTCTCGGGGAACTGAAACGCACTACTGGTACCTGCACATGTTCCAAAAAATTCCAAATTAGGCCCAGGGCCCCTTTTTGGCCAATATCGCAATTCCGGCACAGCGGCTCCGCCGTGCTCCGGCGACGGCGCCGCCGCTGATTCGCCTCGGCTTGGCTGTTTTCGGCCGTTTCTGGTCGAATTCGGCCACACTTGTATCGGTCCTTGTGATGAAACAACCTTAGGGCCCTCGGGGGGCAAAAAAATTACGAAAAACCGAAGCTTACCGGCAACGGTGCTCTCGGGTACGGCGGCTCTCCGGTGAGGTTCGTGTTTTGGTGATTCGGCTCCGATCAACCTGTAGAGAAAAGAATGGTGATCATGGTGATATAAAAATTGCATCAAACGGAGGCCGGGAAGGGCCTCATCGGAGGGGCGCGGCGGCGCCGCTGGGTTTCGGCCGTGTTTTCCAACCATTTGGCCGGGATTTTGGCTCCGATTTGGCCACAGGAGAAATCAGCGTGGAAAAACGAGTCGGGGGTATGAAATTTACCTCGATCGGCGGTCGGAAATCTCCCCGGTGCGGTAGCGGGTGACGGCGGCCGGCGTCTCCGGCGTCCGGTTCGTCTTCTTCGGCGAGGGCAGGCGGCTAGGGTTTTTGTGGTCAGGTGTGGGGGTTCTATTTATACCCTTTTGCCTTTTGATCTCACCCGTCCATTTTGATTTAATCTGGACCGTCCGTTTTTGATTGAATCTGGGCCGTCCGTGCGATTGCATCTGGGCCATCCGTGCGCACGCTTGATCTGGGCCGTCAGATCGAGCGTACGCGGATCGCCAACGTGGCCCGTCCCCGGTCGACGTGGTTTTGCCACGTGGCAGGTCCTGGTTGGCCAGGACTGCTGACTGGGTCTGCTGACGTGGCTGCTGACGTGGCATTTGTTTTTTGTTTTTTTTTTTAATATTTAAAATAATATAATCAATTTTTTTTTTTATATTTTCTGGGCGTTACACCAAGACATTCTAATTTTTGTTTAAATCAAGGGCCAAAAGCATAAATTAGGAAATAAGTTTTTTTTATAAACTCGAGAGCATATATTATGATACTCGAATTCTTAATTTTTTTAAAACGAGATAAAGAAATATACTACTCGGGTTTAAAAGTCAAGTGTGTGAAAAAATAACACTTTAAAATTGTATAATTAACCCTCAAGCGAAATATATATAGGGTTTTTTTGGCACACTCAAGTTGTGTGTGTATAATATATATTTTTCATGTTTAATAAAAATATACAGTTAAAGCTAATATAACAGGACTCGAGTTTAGGGACCTATGACATATCTCAATAAATCTTGGGTATCTAAGCATTAGTCACTCTCAGTCTTTTTCGAAAGAAAAAAGACTTGCAAAATGATAAAGTCTACATCCTTAATAAATTTTTAAACTCATGATATTTGAACAAACTGAAAAGATCGTAACCACTAGATCATTATGTTGATGATCGTTAATCTCTATTAGATATGAAAATAGTTACTTGATCTAAAATATGCTATTGAAAATAAACATAACATATAAGAGAACACCATTTTAATTTAACGACTAAAAACTGAAGCTTTAAATACCTGTTAGAACAAAAGATTTATAAAATAAGACAAACAAAATATATAGTCTAGCTTTTTGGATACTACATTGAGATTATCTATGAGAACGAGAAAAATAACTATTGACCCAAATATTTGTACTAATCTAAGTAGGGAGTGAATTGTCCAAAATTTTGATTACTTAATGAAAATATAAGTACTCAAGAACAAATTGATTACACAAATAAAAAATTGATACGTAACTTAAAATTTATACAATGTAAAAATATGAGTGAATTGAAATAAGAAAATATAAAAATTGAGTAAAGTAATTAAATTGATTCAAACTAAAACAGTTAAGGAGATGGTTCAATCGAACCATTTAGGAACGAAACACAAAAATCAATTTTCTAACAAGTTCAGTCTCGATTCTAAGTATGTAAGGTAAAATAGATTAATTAACCGATCGATAATTTTTTTACCCTCTTCATGGATATAAATTCACATCTTTAGTAGCCAAATGGGTACCAATGATGAACATATATGCATGTATAAATTATGTAAATTATCTCTAAGTGTGATACTTACATGTATAAATATAGGGCATTAGGTAAAATCTAGAAAATTATTTATTTTTTTTTTGAAGCATAAAGTACTAAAATTATAACCAAAATTACTTAGTGCAAGTGTATGACGTGGAGGATTTTCATACAATAATATTTTATGGTGTTTGTTTGATTTGATGAAATCTTGAGTTGACAAATTAAATGCGGCTTTCAATATATTAACCATTTTCCCAATTGTTGGAGTGGAAAACAATAAATTAATTAATTATTTATTTATTTGAGAAAACTTTTTATTCAAACACTTTCAAAATAAGTGGTATTAACTTAATATAATATATATATATATATATATAACCTAGTGCTTGCATCATAGAATATTAACTAAAATTAATGTAGAATTGATTCCCATGTTGGTATTAGCTTAATTACAATATATATATATATATATGTATGTATGTATATATGTATATTGGTATATATAACATAGTGCTTGCGCCACAGCATATTAACTAAAATTAACGTAAAATAAATTCTCATATTGGTTGTATAAATTCTCATAATTTTTGCTCTAAGTGCCATGCACATTAATACATACTAAACCAATTAACTTCTGCCTTCCCTTACACTAATAAATATATGTAACTTTTTACCTACACCCATTGATCAAAATAATAGTATATAGGAAAAGAATATATATATATATGTGTGTGTGTGTGTGTGAGATAAATGGTATAACTAAGTCGTGAATTCATAAAATAAATGGGTCATGATCAAAATCTTTTTATACATCAATATTCCACAAGGGTGATAGTGGAATGGTACATATCTCATGAAATATGAGGAATATATTATCAAACAGCTAAAATCTTGGAGTCAGAGCAAGTTGATGCCTAGGCAATGTGTATTTGTGTGTTTATAATATATATATATATATATATATGTTTTATATGCCATCTTTCTGTAGACTAGAGGGGAGGCGGGGTCCAACGCTATTTTAGTGCAGTTTTAAGATTCATAGGTAGAGAGATTGATGAGATAGATTATGTGTATTTTTCTTTGTTGATGGTAGATTTGGAGCCACAGCAAATAAGTAGTTCATGTGATTGATAGCAACGAAGAATTTTAGAATGCACTATCAAAAAGAGGAATGGAGCATATATGTATATATACATATGTACATTCATATTCCCGACATTGTAATTATTCTTATATGAAATAGATTTCATGGATCCTAAATCTAGCTCTAATTGAGGAGAAAATCGCTCTCGTTTTATGATAAGTAGAGAGACAAAGTTCTTTTTCTGTTTTATATAAAAGCACTTTTTATATGATGCCATGACATCACTTAATAGGAACCACCAATAATACGTATGTTAATAAGTCTTAATTCAATATAGTACAAGTCAACTTAAAAGGTATACGATATAATTAAAATATTATTAATGAATTACTTGAAATTATTTCTCAAAGTACTTAAAAAATTATTTGATGATAAAGAGCGTGTTAGGAATTCGTATACCAATGACCCTCTATTTAATTGTCTATAATAGTTCTCGAGGTTCCTTGAAAAGGGTAATAAGGAGAAACCTTTTGTAAAATACAACATCTATTACTCTTCGAAACTTCATGATTCATTTAACTTACGACCACACCATACTGATCTATTTACAAAAGTTTAAATTTTAATAGCCACATCAACTCCCATCAAGCTTTTAAATACGAGGTATTCACCTTTATATTTAAGTTCGTATAAATCATCCTTAAATAGCTTTCCCTCGACCTTGTTTAAGCGGGTTTCTATACCAATTGTTACATCTATTCTAACAGACTTTGCTCTCTCTTAAAGGGGATAACAAATTTGTTATCTATCTCTCCATATCTTTATAACTTCTTTATATACCCAAAGATGTTTTTTTAAGCCCTAGGATTTTCAACTGGGGAGTCACTTATTGACTTTTACTATGGATGACATGTTCTTAGTAATCCTTAATTTACTACTATATCTAGAGGTTGTTCCTCTTTTTTCTAAAAGTTTCTCTCTTATTGGTTGAAGAAAGATTACACCAATTTCTTTCAATTTACTAGCTGTTGCAGCATCATTCATTCCTTTAATAACTAAAGTTAGCTTGTCACATTGTTGTTGGGGTATTACATTATGATATATTAGGTCTCTTTAGGACTATTCTTCTATATTAGTGCATACTTCTCTTAGTCATTTGAATGTTCTTTACTTTTTATAAATGATGCCAATTGATGAGGTTGATTTTGAATAGGAGGCTGACTCGGTGAAATAAACTGAGTTTGAAGTTAAAAGAACTCTATGAATTTACTTAAACTTGACCCACGCTTGATTTTAACTAAGTCCTACAAGTTTTGGACTATAATGAGATTGAGTAAGTCTTACGATTAATAAACTTATGCTATAACTATTTATTGATATGAACAAATGGACCCTTATATTTTTTTAGGGGAAAAAACTTTCCTACTTGAATAAATAAAGAGTGAATGGGAAGTAGAACGAAAATAGAAGGTGAGAGACAAAATCTTATAAATTTTATTGATAAAGGCAACATTTATAAGCCGTCATTTTAGGACTAGTTTTTCATTAAGTTATTGCACTAAGTGTGACTAATTAATTACAGTCTAAATTGTACCTAATGAAAAAGAAAAAGTCTCATCTTTTATGTCATTTAGATTATCACAATAATATGTAATTAATGGTAAGAAAAATAATTTCCTCTGTAAATTTCATTGTCTTGACTATTAACTTTACCTTCTTACTTTGTCTATGTAAGTTGTTGCCTTATCATAAGTTCAATTGTTGCCATATATAACCTTTCCAACATTGTAGATATGTTTTAGTTTATCATATGTTTCCTAATTCTTTATTATATTTTGATTTTTTTAACTAAAAACTTGAGATTTTTTAGTTATTATGTCTAATTTGGGGGGACAAATAATACTTCTTAGAAAGAACTTTATCTAAGTCCCTCTAAGAGACTTTACTATTATATGTGTGTGTGTATATATATATATACATATATTTAATAGTGGACCTCGATCTATATGATGGACTTCAAAACCATTTGTCCGCCAAAATGATAGACTACTATACCATAATTCAACTTAAACTGTATGGCTTCATAATCTTGTTTTTTAATGAGCGATTCTTTAAAAAAAAATACCACAATATTTAAAGAAAATTACGACAAAATTTAAAAAACATATCAGAAGCAAGAGCTAGAACACAACCCCAATAAAATTCTCCATAGCCCTTAGGTTTACCATACGCACTATGTCTAGTTGCACAATCTAACAAGCAATTTAAATACTACAAACTCTTTTTCTTTTTACAAAAATTAACCATAATTTTGCTTGGGTACACAAATTAAAAGTTCCATTGTAGCTTTTTATTTGTTTTTTAACACCTTGGTTCTTGAAATTTCTTACTTCACCTTGGTATTTATAAAGGTGAAGAAGGTTCTTGAAAATGGAAAGAGCAAAGGAAAGTCTTAAAAATCTTCACCTCGATGATTTAAACCTTGTTACTAAAACAGAGAATCACGTTGACGTTAGCTTATCATTCATTAGAAAGTTATTACTACTATTAACTGTCTTAAAAATATTGCATGATAGTCCTCAAGCAAATGTTCGAGAGGTTTTCATTGCAAAAGTTTGCAAGAAATTGAGAAAGGGAAAATGATGACAAAAATGAATTTGATTTATCATTTAATATTAATTAAACCATATTATTTCATCTACCAATATTAGCTATTCTGAAATATGTTATAAACATCAACGTTCTAAGGTTTCGACACAGAGAAAGTTTAGATAATTTACTAAATAATTTCACATTATTTATTTAGTTTACCAAATAAAAATTGATTCTTTATTACACACTTTTTAATTCTATTTCGATAATATTTTTTTTATTTATAAAAATTTTTTTAAAAATATTATCTTTACACTCGTAATTACGTTTGTCGTAAGAAGTAACTGAATGATAATTTTTAGAAAGTAAATCATAAACTTTTCAAATATAACGGGTCACAAATAGATTATTTTCGTATAGATTTGTAATGAAAACCAATAATCAACTAATTAAATTGAATTCTTGCATTAACTTTATTTTTTTTTATAATAGAGAAAATTTGAGAATTGCGGCCTTTGTTCTAAAAGAGAAGTATAATGGAATTATGAGTTAACATTTATAAATAATATTGATGACATTGCACCGTGTGTATATATACATATATATATATATATATGTATGTATGTATATACATAGATGAGTTGATAGACACAATTATTCGCCATATATATGTTCTTCATGCTTTTTTCAAAAGTCCAACCTTTTGGTATACCTTAAGTGGATATGTACTCCTTGACTTTAAAGTCCATGGCCTTCTTCTCTTCGCCAAATCGTCAAGGGAAAAAGAATGATTTTGACCCATAAAGAATAAAGAAATTGAAATATATATATGTATATGTATATATATATATATGTATCTAGATATGTACATATTTGTAGTACAGAACTTTCTCAGTTCATCGCAAAATCTATTGAAGATAATGTGGTATAAGTCCAAAAAGAAGAGTTAGAGATTTCTTTACCAACAGAATGAGAAAACTGGCTCACAAGCTTGCTTTTAGGCTGAGTAGTACTCTACTTATTCTCAGAAAATAATTACATATATATATATATGTATGTATGGATCTTATCGAGGATCAAAGGTTTACATATACATATATATATATGTCTAGAATGTATATATATATATATAGATTACAGCATGACTATATATTGGTGAATAGTAAACTAAGTCGTCTTGAAGCTAATTTAATTAAAATTAATACAATCAAATAAGATAACTATAACTAATATTTAGCTATGCTAATATATAATTAAAACATATATATATATATGTCAAGAATATATATATAGATTACAGCATGGCTTATTGTGAAAAATAATTTATTTAAGTATTTTTAAAATAGTAAACAATCAAATATTCTTACGCGAGAAATAATTAATTTTTATTTAGGTAAATAAATCTAGAGATTATTGAATTCTTGATTCTAAAATCTTATTCTGATTGATTCAAGCTCAATACAGATGAGCTTGAACATGGAGATTAGACCTGTTTACTATTAGGGTTATTATTACATATGTCCATTTTAACTGTATGTAGAGGTTCATGTGTATTATTGTCTATCAATGGAGCTATTTGAACTTCAAAGTATGTTAAAATACCTCACCCTTGCTTGGGATATTGACATAAAAAAAACTTATTGTCGAAGTTAATTCACTTTATCTCAAGCATATTCCACACAACATCGGAGGCACGATGAACCTTTTAAAAATATCGATTCGCTTATATAGAAATATAATGATATTCAAATTTTATATATTTACTGGTGATGGTAACTGTTATGTAAATTATTCAACTTATTGTTTCATAGTAAGCCTATGAAATATGTCGAGCTGACTCATTCCTTCGAAGACCTTCAGATCTTTCTCAATTTAGACCAATAGGATATTTGCTGAAACCTGTTAATTGAACATTAGTTTTCTTTGTCATTTCAGTGTTCTCTTTTTTTTTTAACACTCTGTTTGGATCGTAATAAATGATAGGATTTTAATGTATGATATTTCAGTAGTGTGAGAAAATCATGTTTGTTTTAACTTCCAATTATAATAAATGATATCTGACTGGTAAATTTGTAATAAATTTTAAAACCACCGAATCGGTGGTATGTGAATGTCAGGTTATTTTTTTTTTCTTTTAATATACTTAATTTTATTTTTATTCTCATAATTTATTAAATATAAAAATTTAATTTATAATAATTATTTATTTAAATACAAATGTAACTATATTGATAAACAATTTAATTTTTTTTATTATATATTTTTTATATACCACTTACTATTAAATAAAAAGGTAAAAAAAAATTAATAATCTGATTAAAAATACAATCATACCATTATATAATCTAAACAAAAATATATCATTAATATACATCAATATACAATCATCAAAATATAAAAAAAAAATTTGTGATCTCCATCCTATGTCATTATTATTTAATTACTGTCATTACCATACATTAATTAACTATCATCAAAATTTATTCAAACAGAGTATTACAAAAAAAAAAAAAAAAAAGAAAGGGAGGGTTGATTGTTGGGGAAATTTTAGTAGCTTAAGTATATATATATATATATATTCCTTAACTATAGGAAAAAAGAAAAAAAAAATGAGGGTTGATTGTTGGGGAAGTTTTAGGAGCTTTAAGTATACAAATATATATATATATAATTATATATATATTCCTCTACTAATTAAATACACACACACACACAACTATTTCTTGTGTGTTGAAAGTACCAAATGTAAATTCTACTAATTTATATTGATGATTTCATGTTATAATATTATCTACAATTAGATATACCCATGTGTAATGAAAACTAAATCAGCTAGCTGGTTCCTTTCCAGATTGACTCATCTACTCTTATCTGTTAGGAACAAAGTGTAAGTCTTTTTAAAATTATATCACCTTTTTATCTACACTATATTTTCCCCCTTATGAGGATAGCGAAATTACCAAAATACCCTGGTTGAATTCTGCAGGCAGCTCGTGTATAAAAAAGCAGTTGATGTAGAGCATGATGTATCTCTAGTGTTAATCAATAATAAACAATGTCCCGTTTCATGCGCAGAGCTTCCATGACTGATAGCTCATCTGTGGCCGCTGTCATGACGGACAGTGATCATGGAGATCCAGAGAAAGCCATCTCCGCCGATCAAAAACCTTCCAAAGGTGGCTGGAATGCCGCCATTTTCATCATCTGTAAGTCTGAGACTTTCCCTTCGAATTCCTTTTCAATATTTCTGTGTTACTTTCCAGATATTTATGTACATGCGAAAGTTTTGGTTGTTAGTCGGAAATGGGTATTTTCCGATTGATTTAAATATTGGTTCGTCTCTCCTTGCATGAATATAATATATTCATGTGTGTATGGTTTGTAGTTGTGGAGATGGCAGAGAGATTTGCTTTCTACGGGCTGGCGGGCAATCTGATCACATACCTAACAACTGATCTGGGAGAAGGTGTTGCAGAAGCAGCCAAAAATATCAATACCTGGATTGGTCTCTCTGCTCTCTTCCCATTTTTCGGAGGCTTCCTCGCCGACTCTTTTCTGGGTCGATTCAAGACCATCCTCTTCTCCTCCTTCGTATACCTCACAGTAAGTTTACTTTCCTCTTCTGTCTTTTCATAATCCACTAAATTTCTTCAATAGTTTCTAACATAATATGACACCAATATAGTAATTTATTGGTTTACATAAAGAGTCCCAAGTTTTCTATCATCACTTTGTGGGTATAGTAGTATATGTTGGGTAATTGAGTTGTCTACTCCATAATACTTTTGTCTACTAGTTTCCTTATTGAATTCACTAGTTTCCTAATTGAGTTGTGGTTACCAATTTTGCTTTTTGGGGGCAAGATATTACAATTCTAGATTCCTTGTCACATACCCACCACAAATTATTCTTTTCTTCATTAAAAAAATTATTGTGCTTTGTGGGTGTAGTAATATGTGTTGAGTGTATATCTTAATTAACTAATGTATTTGATGAATTCGTAGTTACTAAATTGGGTTTCATCACATTGAAAGTATTACAATTTGGTAGTTAGTCCGTAATGCTTTCATTTACTAGTTTCCTAATTGGGTTGTGGTTATCAGCTCGCCTTTTTCCCAGCAGGATATTACAATTCAAAATTCCATGTCAGATACCCACTATGGATTATTCTCTTCTTCACTACTATAATATAACCTATCCATATGTCTACATACAAAAGAAGAGAGGTTATATATGTATGCATAGATGTGTGTGTGTGTGTGTGTATGTATATATGTAAAGTGTGAAATAAGGAGAGTTGATATTTTGACAGGGAATGGTGATATTGGTGTTGTCTGTATCGACAGTTGGTGAGCAATATAGGAAAGCAGTATTTTTCACAGGACTGTATATATTAGCGGTAGGTGAAGGTGGACACAAGCCATGCGTCCAGACTTTTGCTGCTGACCAATTCGACGAGACCAGCCCTGAGGAAAAAAACGCTAAGAGCTCCTTCTTTAACTGGTGGTATTTGGGGATTGTTTTCGGATCATCTGCAGCCATCCTAGTTGTCATTTATGTCCAGGTATATATATATATATATATGTCTATATGTATATGTGTATGTGCACGTACACATGTGCATGTACAGTTTTAGCAAGAAAGCAAGAAGTGGGTGTATATATATATATACACACTATATTCGGAATTTGTAGCTGCTACGAATATAATTCTTTTAGTTATATATATATATATATAAACATAAATATTATTTTATTTCAATTAAAAAAATAATTTTTAATGAAAATATACAATAGTGAAAGATCTGCATTATGAACAAAGTGTGGGGGGGAGAAAATAAGTAATTGAAAATTTATATACATATATAATTTTAGAATTTGTATTCAAACATATAAATTTCCACTTTCATTTTGTTTGTATATTTAAATAAATAAATACTGTATATTATATTATATATTAAATAAAAAGATACTTATTTTTTATATCGTAACATTAATTTTATTTATCATACATATATTAACTATTAAATAATTTGTAAAAAAATGAAGAATTAAGGTGTATTAATTTACTATTTTAGTTACATATATATATATATATGTATGTATGTATTGGTGATGAAATGACGTTGGAAATACATAAATACATATTGTATAATGTTGTAGGATCGTGTCGGTTGGACGGCAGGATTTAGCGTGCTTGCCGGGGCAGTGGGACTTGCATTGGGATTGTTTCTGGCCGGAGTAAGACGGTACCGGAAGCAAATTCCGGTGGGAAGTCCGGTGACCAAGATGGCGCAGGTGTTCGTCGCCGCCGCGAGGAAGTGGCGCGTCACAGAGACGCGCGGGATTTGTTACCAAGATGAAGAAGATGATGATAAAGGAACTACCCTGGCGCCTACCCATCAGTTCAGGTATATGTACATATATATATACATATATATATATATTTATATATGTATGTATATATGGTGTAATCCACATTCTGAAATATATTATTATAATTGAGTTCGTAGAGTGGAAATTAGGAGTTGAACATCTGTTGACCGGAGATATTTTATTTTACATAAAAAAAAAATATAGGGGAAGAATGCACGAAGAATCTTTAACTGGCAGCTGATTAATTAATTAATTAGAATAAAAACATGAAGTGTTGACATGATTAATCGAGGTTCCTAATTTGTGTGAAATGAGACAAGATCCTATTCCATAGCATCCAACTTCGTGCATATATATATATATATATATATATATATAAACTCATTGATTTTATACAAATCCTCTGTCTTGCATTTCTTCATACAGATATATATATATATATATGTAGGTGTGTCTGGAATAATACATAATTGGGTCTTCTTCTCACATGCTTGAGGGACAACCCTTATAAATGTGATTCTCTAATGTACATATACAAATATACATATATATATATTTATATCATTATTTACTAAGATACTCAGTATGCTTACTTCTCTTATATTATTTTCCATGCACATCTATATACAACTGGGACTGCATACTTTTATTAAAGTTGATTGGATTAAACTGCAGGTTTCTGGACAAGGCAGCGATTATCGATAACACAGACAACTCGAACAAAACCAGAAACCGTTGGCGATTATGCTCGATGAACCAAGTGGAAGAAGTAAAGCTTGTCATTCGTCTTATACCCGTATGGTTATGTTGCCTGATGTTTAGCGCTACACTGGTTCAGCTACACACGTTTTTCACCAAGCAGGGAAGTACAATGGTAAGATCCATTGGGTCGCACTTCACACTTCCCGCAGCTTCTATCCAGTGCCTTATAGGTCTCACCATTCTCGTCTTTGTCCCCATCTACGATCGAATTTTCATCCCTGTCATAAGAAAAATAACCGGACACCCATCAGGATTAACCATCTTGCAGAGAATAGGAGTTGGTTTATTTCTGTCGGTGCTCAACATGGCTGTCTCCGGTCTCGTCGAGGCCAAAAGGGTTAACGTAGCGAGAGACCACGGCCTGACGGACATGCCGAGAGCGATAGTGCCCGTAAGTGTATGGTGGTTACTTCCCCAGTACGTTATCAGCGGAATCGCTGATGTTTTCACCGTGATTGGACTGCAAGAACTGTTTTACGATCAAATGCCTACTGGAATGAGAAGTTTTGGCGCTGCGGCTTATATGGGCGTGATTGGGGTTGGAAGCTTTCTCAACAGTGCAATTATATCCGTCGTGCAATCCGTCACCTCAAAACATGGGGATAAATGGCTGGTTGATAATCTTAATCGAGCTCATCTTGATTACTTTTACTGGGTCTTAGCAGGATTGAATGCTTTGAATCTGTGTGTTTACATATGGATTTCTAAGGGGTTTGTGTACAAAAAAGTGCACTGGGAAGATCAGACAGAAGATGAGGAATTGAGCTCCTCTAATGGAAGCATGTGAACTTTATTGTATAATCAACTTCGCAATTTGCTCGTTACAAAAATTAAACTTTGATTTATGTTAAAATCAAAATTTGTAGTATAAATATTTATGCTGCAAATTTGTCTTTTTTTTTAATAGAATTTATACATAACTTACGAACTACTAACTAGTCGAAATTTATAGAAATCGATTCAAATAGAAATTCTTTGCTTACATGTCTTAAAAACTTAACACAACGGCGAAGAACATCAAATTCGAGAACTTAATTTGACTCTTATACCGTGTGACTACTCTTTCGTAGCTAATTTACTTCGAAAATATTAATACGGTCCGAAAGTTTTCATATTATTTTTATCAGGATAATTATAATATTTTGTTGGAAATATTATGTTAAATTATAATTAAAAAAATAAAAATTGAGAAATATTTTGATACGAGCAAACAAAATCTTAGTTATCAATTTGATTTTGTTTTGATACAAAGTAATGATGGAGGATATTTAGATACAAATAAAGGTGGTTTATATCCTTTTGATAGGGAAAGTTTGATTTATCTTGAAAATGACATTTGCTACGTAAGTCTACTCTCTTATACATGGGTTAGGTGTTGAAATGATATATACATACATATATATACACACACACACATATAAACATCGTGTGTTTATATATATATATAGGTGGGTTAGGCGTGATTTTGAATTAAATTCAAAGATAAGTCTCCTTTGGCAAGGGCTAGGTTGAACTAGCCCTTTGGCATGCCATTTGCTACGTAAGTCTACTCTCTTATACATGGGTTAGGTGTTGAAGTAATATATACATACATATATATATACACACACACACACACATATAAGCACACATATATATATGTGGATTAGGCGTGATTTTGAATTAAATTCAAAGATAAGTCTCCTTTGGCAAGGACTAGTTTGACCCATATGCCGTGCCAAAGGGCTAGGTTGATCTAGCCCTTTGGCATGCCATTCGCTACGTAAGTCTACTCTCTTATACATGGGTTAGGTGTTGAAGTAATATATAAATACATATACACACACACACACACATAAACATACATATATATATATATATATATTTGGGTTGGGCGTGATTTTGAATTAAATTCAAAGATAAGTCTCCTTTGGCAAGGGCTAGTTTGACCCATATGCCGTGCCAAAGGGCTAGGTTGACCTAGCCCTTTGGCATGCCATTTGCTACGTGAGTCTACTCTCTTATACATGGGTTAGGAGTTGAAATAATATATACATACACACACACACACACACATATAAACACGTATACATATATATATATATGTGGGTTAGGCGTGATTTTAAATTAAATTCAAAGATAAGTCTCCTTTGGCAAGGGCTAGTTTGACCTATATGCCATGCCAAAGGGCTAGGTTGACCTACGTGCCCCTAAAGTAAAGTTAGGTCCACATCTTTTGAGATTATGTTGACTTAATATAATGAAGAAAATATAAAACTCCCATAATTTTTGGACTAATTTCCTGAATTACGACTTTGATTATTATAATCATTAGTTTTATTATAAATTGTGTTTATATATGTTATTTTATTATTCCATATAAATTAATATTTTTTGAATATTACCCTGTTAATTTTTTGTAAAGTTTTTATCAATAAATATAATTTGAGGGATAGAAATTTATGTTCAATTTATAAATTTTATGTAAGTAATTAATTATTTTATTATTAAATTGTAATAATCACATAGTTGAATGGAGTAAGTAATGACTTATATGTAGCTACATAATATATATATATATATTTTATTTATTATGTGAGAGTTTTATTTGTATTTAAACTAATAAATTAATGAAAAGACTATTAAAAATAAAGTAAAATATTAATTTCTTAATTTTAAGATTTTAAAATTCATAAACTAATTAGGGGAGGATTTCTTGTAATAAATTAGGGTATATATTTACAACTTATAACTTCATTATAATACCATTTGTAAAGCTAAAACCCATGAATCTAAAGCTAAAACCCAAAATCAAGATGGTCAGAAGAAGGTTTGGGAGACAAAACAAGAAAATAAGAGAAAATTATTAATATATTTCTGCTATTCACAGTGATAAACAAGAGAAATATGAACTGGCTCATAATTGCAAAAAAGGAGCAAGTTCATACAGGAGGCATTTGGTTTTTGTATATAACACCTAAAAGTAGCAGCTTTGTATTTCCTATTCAAATTCTTACTCCTAGCTTACCATGTTCTCTGTTTCCTCTAAAACAGGTTTCTGCTGGTTTCCACTTGAGCGAGGTTTCCTAAAGTACTTTCCGATGAATTGTTCCGCGATGTCCGGATACTTTCCCTTGATGAAGTTATCCAGACATTTGCGGTACGAAAAATCTTGCTTCCGACCATCTGTAGAAACAATGTAGAAGCACCTGCTATCCTGAAAATTGCTGTGCCGACTTACCTGCGTCACATCAGAGCACGCGTTAAAAGGTAAAATAAAATTGCCACAAGAAGCCTTCAGCTACTAAATATGTCCCCTTCACCACAAGTACTGCAAGTAGACCAGGCCTTGTCAAGACATTAAAAGAAATTATATCGTCCCCCGACCAGTACTGCTCTGCTATATATCAAGAAGTACCATAAGAGGTCTAATCATGCATATTCTCTTGCATCACGCCAACAAAAGTCAAATAAATAAACCAGCGGTTCCAGACAAGATCAAATGATCTAGAGGCAGAAGTTCCACGAAAAATAAAATAAATAAACCAGAGGTTCCAGACAAGATCTACTGATCTAGAGGCAGAAGTTCCACGAGAAAGAAACCAATAGCTGGATGTAGGTTTTCCATTAAACTGTGTTAGGATTCCCTATTGAACAAACTAAATCTCATTTTTCATTGTGGACTAACTATCCATGAGATCTCAGGAAAATGAAAAAAGCCATCGGAGCTTGCTAGCCCGATAATATGTCCAATTTCCAATAAAGATTGGTGTTTGTCTATATGATATGGATGTTTCAATCCACTTTTCAAAAAAGTGATGTTGGCTGTGAAACTTTAAAAAAAAAAAAAAAAGTGACCTGAAGCGCAAGAATGTGCAGACAGTAATTTGAAGCAAATTGAATTAGTTCAATCCATAATTGTAAGTTTGAAAAGCATTTTGCAAATCTTAGTTTTCTTCTGCAGTAAAAATCAACTACAGCACAGGTGAAAAGCTTGAGATAAGCACACACATCAAGTATAAATCATTGACAACAAAACTACACCAAAGTATAGTTAAGCTTACAGTTACAAAATCAATGCCAGCGCCCATTTTTACTGCTCTATCAGGATGATACATGAAGACTTTGTCTATTACAAATGACTGGTCATCAACGGATAGTGGATCCCCATCATTGTACCTTCACAAAGGAATTTTCTTTCAGAAGTTCTGTAAGCTGTAAATGCGGTATAACAGCAGATAAAGATAAAGCAGGCACACAAGAATATAAAACAGTACTTGAAATTATGCATAAAATTTTCTCTCATCACACTCTAATCTCAGACAGGTTAATCTGTGAGGATATTACCAGTAAATAATTTTAAAGAACAAAGAATGCATATTCATTTAAACTTACCCAGACTGATGCATTATTCGTCTGATTGACTGCATAAGTGGCTCAACATCTGACAGAACATCCTGCTCCTCAGAAGTGAACATATCTAACCGTTGCCTCGTATGAGTATACAGCCTGCCTGCACCAAAATCATCTTTCACATTTCCAGCTAACTTACCAGGCAGGTTTTTCTTGCCTTTCCAATCTCCAGAATTTGAAGACCAACCCCGTGAACCTTCATTTCTTTTTTTCTTGGAGAACTCCCAGGTACGTCTTCCCTGACTCTCATTTTGAGTAATATCTTCATTGTTTGGTAAACCCCAACCATGACAACCAGCAGGCTCAGTGGACTCCGACAGCACACCCCAACCATCGGAAGTTCCTGTTGGTGTTTGTTCCCAGGAACCATCTCCAACAGTCCCAGCATCCAATCCATTAGACTTTGATGAATCCCCTTCCGGCAGGACGCTTCCATTGATAGAATCATCTCTTGCCCAGCTAGACCACCCTTTTTCTTTTCCTGTATCGTTATCATTATTTTCCAACATTGTAGCATACGCATCTTGGTTATCACCCTTATTGCTGTTCCATTTAGACCAAGTACTTTGCTCCTTGAGATTAGTCTCACATCTGCTAAATTTATTACTTCCCCAACCCCCAAAATCAGAAGATTCCTCTTGTGCCTTCTGGGGATGAGTACCTTGGCTATTACCTTTATTAGTCTTCCAATTGGACCAAGGACTTCCTTCACCAACATTGCTCTCACCATTACCAGATTTTTTACTACCCCAACCACCTGCTTTTGAAGATTCCTCCCACGTTTTTGTTGCAGTGAAATCTTGGCTACCACCTTTTACTGCTGTCCAATTTGACCAATTGTGTTCTCCCTTAGCATTAGTCTCGCCACTGCCACATTTATCAGCAACCCAACCACAAGATTTGGGAGAGTCCTCACTGGCTTTTGTGGGATAGCTGCCTTTGGTGTTCCAATTAGCCCAGGTATTCTGACTATCTAGGTTGGTCTTATCGCTGCCAATTACACCAGTCCCCCCAGCAGAGTTTAAGCATTCCTCCAGGGTTTTAGTGGAGCAGACATCTTGGCTATGAGCTCTATCAGTGCTCCAACTAGACCAGGAGCTCTGTTTCTGAAGGTCAGCCCTACCATTGTTACGATGTTCCCAACTTGGTTTGGTAGGCTGAGTCTCTAAGTTTTCAAAAATATCTTCACCATCCTCAAAGACAGGCTTACCACTAGTTGAATAATGCTCTGGAGATGGACTCCAGTCAAAAGTTTCTTCATCTGGCACAAGATCATCAATTTCTTCACCTAGACAGGCTGTACTCAAATCCTCTCCATGGGAACTACTTCTCACCATATGAAGAAATGTATAAACATCAAGTTTACCCCCTTCATTGAATCTCGCCTGGAAGGGGAAAGAAACATGAAATTGACATGATTATGTAGGATACTGTTGAAACCCAATAGGACAACCTGAATCTAGGAAACTTTAAAGCTTCAAAATGAAATGCACCTCTTTTGTGTCCCAGAGAACATCAAATCTAGAACCTGTACCAACTGCCACATTCTTTCCCCAGGAACAGGATCCAACTACGCTTGACAAAGAATCAGTATGACACTTCTCAGCAGCTCTCTCGAAACATTTCCTTGGTGTCTATGCAACCATATATAAGTAGAATTTGGTTTCAAGGGACTGCAAATAATCTAACATGAAAATATGACAAACCAAGAAGATATCAGACCCAAATTAATAACTTACAAATAAAGTTGCTTCCATGAATGGTGCTTGGATATTCAATGAACGAGATATTGCTTTATAACCACCGGGATTGAATCCAACCAAATTTCCAGCACATGTCATACTGTTTGCTAATAGAATGAGATGCTCCCTCAAAACACCTTTAGCTACCATCGCCACCGATGTTGACAGGCGCTGAAACATAAACCATAAAACTGAATGTTCAAAGAGGAAGTAGACATTTGAAAATTGCATAAACAATTTCCTTTGTTGATCTGACCAACAGAATATATAAATAAAACCAATGGAAATGGATGATAAATAAAATGGAATGTCTTTGGTAGTACTAAACATCCTTCTAATTTATCATGATTTTGTTAGTATTTTTAAATTATTTCAAACTTCAGAACATATTAGCTAGATTTAAATTGAGTACGGCGTAGAATATTGAGAAACTAAATTCTTTTTTTTTTGCAGGACGAAAAATGTTTTTATTTTATTTTTATTGTTTTAGTTTTCTAATTTGATTGCTAGTACTATGTATTGGTATCAACATAAAGATTAAATTAGTTTATCAACTGGTACTTTTAGATTGTTCTTTTATTAACGTTGGACAAGTAGCAGTTAAAACCTACCTACTGCACAGATAATTTAGAAATAGAGAAATATGGGTGAACATAGTCGGCCAAAAGAAATTAGGGATCAAGGTGAAAAAATATAGAGAAAAATATAATGAGCATGATAGATACGTAGAGTAACATCTAGAAGAACAGATACAATGAGAGATAATAGAGAATAAAATTCTAACAAAGAAATTCTTAACCCATCATATTATCTATTCTCTTTGTTGGTAGCTACTAGTCTTTATGTAAGCATTAGTTTCAAGTAAAAAGGAAAATTATAAAAGAGGAAAGATATAAAATTATAATAATTCCTATAATATAAAATATATCGAGAGGAAACCTAAACTATTATAATGCCTCAACTCATTAAAAAAATTATTAAAAAAAAATATAACAAAATTCTAAAATCTTATAATATTTAGGAGTAAACAACCAATTTAGTCTTCCAACTTTGACCAATGTAACAATTTAGCCCTAGAAGTACTTTTCATTACATTTTAATCACCAAACCTTTAAGCTTGTTCAAAAGCACAGACACTGTCCAAAACCAATTTCTCATTTTGCTCTCAATCTCAATCGCTCATGGTATCCAAAACACCAATTTTTTCCATCCCCTCTTCCTTGATTCTTCATCATCTCCACTAACCCTCAATTAGTAGGCTGGTTCTAGGACTTTGATCAACAGGAAAGAGCAACCATTGATGATGATGACTAAGTGAAGAGAACGTTAAGACACATAAGTCGTGAAGCAGGAGAATGAAGCCAAATAACAAGATGGAGGTGGTCACAACAGAAACGATCTTTAATCAGGAGAATGGAGCTGGCATGTCTAGGTGTTTCCGAGGGCGCAGAAAGAATAAGGGGAGAGAAGAGACCTGTGGATGGCGACAGCAAAATTGTGTGATGAACCAAACACTAAAGGTTAAAAATTGGGAACTGAAAGGGTTTCAAGTGGTGGTCTAAGGTTTCACATAAAGGGAGCTTCAGGTTTCTTCATTCTTCTTCTAGGTCAAGAGAAAGGAGAGAGCCTACTCGATTTTGAGGGAAATAAGGAAAGAATCAAAGGAATACGGAGAGTGGTTAAGATTTTTAAATCGGGATTCCTTTCTTCTTCTTCGGGTATGGTGTGCGGCACAGGGAGTGAAGGAGAAGAAATTGAAAGGAGATAGAGGTGGTTTTGGAAGTAACTTGGGCAAAGACTTGAATTGAAAAAGCTAGGGATTGGATGATTACTTAAGAGAGATTTTCTGGGTTTTCTTTTCTTTTTCTTTGTTTATTTTCGGGTATTAAATTGAGGGTGAAAGCAAAGAGAGTCTTGATAGAAGTTGTCTAAGGTGTAATTTTGTTACGGGCCCTACATATACATCTTGTTATGGGAGATAAAAATTGAAATCAGTAAGAGATTTCAGTGTTACCTATCTTGGTCTAAGTATGGGCATTAAGAGAGGACCCAAAGTCTCTTGAGTAAGAAAGTACTTAATATACTTGATAAAGTTTTCTTCCATCATAAATCTATCCAAAAGACGGCAATAGTGTTTTATTACAAGAGGAGAGAGTAGTTATTTTGAAATATAAAGTATCAAGTATATATTGATATTGGCAACAAGGGGGTGCTAGCACATGTACAAAAAATTACAAGTCAATCAAAGTATCAATAAAGTCCATTAAATTCTTCATTGAATGAAGAGGATGACCCAATAAAAAAAAAAACCGAGAGTCTAGAACCATTTACTATTAAGTCAAATCCATTTACATCGCTTATCTCATCAAAAGTCTTTTTATTCCTCTCATTCCATACTACCAAAAGATGGTGTTGATTACCATATTTTATTATTTAATTATTTTATTAATTTATTATTTGATATTATGTAATTATAACTTTATGAGAATAATAATCTCATATAATTAAAATGCTACTAGAATAGGAATTTCTCTATCTGTAGGTTATGTAACTAATTTATGTTTCCTTTTATTACCCTAAGAATGTGTATATATAGGGCCCTCTAATTCAATAATACATACAGCACTCATTCTTCCACAAGTTTAAAGAACCAATCCTTCTTAAAGATAAGAACCAGAATCACAAGTTGAATATGAGACTTCATACAAGAATATCAAAACGAGCACTACTTTTTATTTAAAAAAAAAAGAATATCAAAACAAGCACAAGGCTTTAGAAAATGCTTCTTCTTCGTCAAAAGAATCGAAGATTGGAGAGGCATTACAAACATCAGTGAAAGCATTTTTAACTGTTAGGTATGGTCTGTAGGCAGGGGCAGTAAAATTTATTTTTGGACTGACTGATGGTGTGGCTCCTCCAATCTCCAGAACCGATTCCCACTAATTTATGCGATCTCCAGAGACAAGAATATGCTGGTAGAAAAAGCTTTTGATGTTGAACATGGAAGTGGATGGAACATTGCAGTTAATAGGAATTTGCAACACTGGGAGGTTGAAGAATATCAAAATCCGTTATCAATCCTAGCCAAGTTTCAACCCACCAATAAAGAATATCGATAAGCTTCACTGATATCTTGGTAACAATGGCAAACTTTTGGTCAAAACATTCTACTATTATCTGGCTGGCCAAAATGGGGTAAGGAATTCTGATTTTCCAGCAAAAATTATTTGGAAGACCAATGCCCGCCCCCCCATTTCCTTTTTTGCTTGGGAGTCAGCAAGAGAATGGATCCTTACCATCGACAATCTTATGAAAAGAAGTTTAACTTTAACCAATAGATGCTTCCTTTGCAAAGAAAATGCAGAATCTTGTATTCATCTCCTTCTCTAAACTTTCACTCAAAATTTATGGACCATGGTCTATGAGCTCCTTGGTATTAAATGGGTTATTGCAGCTCTATAAAAGAAGAATTGAAGGCTTGGGAATTCTCTGCAAAGGAAACTTATTCCTCTCTATGCCAAGCACCAGACGGCATGTTTAGTTTTGTAAAAGCATCCTTCAGCAAAATCTCAAGTAATAGAGAGAAAAATAGAAGAGGAAGGACCCTACAAGAAAGATATAAAACAAGCAAAGGCCATTTTCACTTAGCAGAAAAGGAGAGAATATTTATTACTTTATGACTCGGCAAAAGGAATACAGTGAACATACTAAACTCATAAATAAGAAAAATATCAACTGAGATATCTGAATCGATTTGCTACCAGAGTTTCGGCATAACAAACTTTTGATACAGGCTATTATAGGAAACAAATAATGGTGACAAACACAACCTAAATGTCATCATAGCAGTTAACACCACCCCAAAGAAATCACATGAGAAAAGTATATTCAGTACAGCACATCAATAAAGAGGTTATACATGCTTCTGCAATGATATTTTAAAGAGTACATTCCCAGAAAGCTACCTAAAGAATTTTCCATTTTATCTGACAGCTTCATGCAATAGGAAGAGTAGGTTGATGTAGGAAAAGAAAAGACTGAAGCAGGAGAAAGGAAGAGAAGGTCCTGATACCTGGACTGCCTGATCAAATGCGCATGAAATTCCAAGGAGTTCCTGAACCTGCTTGGTTGAGTACGGTATTGAGCGCCTAGAATCAATTAAGTGGAATACTGGAAGACAGGAATCCATCACGATCCTCCATGCATCTCCACTTCGCTTTACCATTGATTTCTCGACAACAACATCCAACACCCATTCCCCTTTGCGGGTTCTGCTGGGTTTCCTTATCCATGTCATCGTATCAGGACTAGCCCAAATTATGTTTGCCGAGCAAATCCGAGGATCACCTATTAATTAAAGTGGCAGAAAGAATCAGAACATATATGACTAGCTGAAGAACATGAAATGTCCAGTATCAGACAACTTGGGCAAGAGTTCATTGTATATTAAGGGGAATCTAGGAAGTAAGCCTGGGTAAAACTTTGGTATTTCTAAGGAAAATCTAACAAGTAGTCCAACAGAATGTGTCTTTAACCCACAACCTCAAGCCCCAGAGAAATGCAGCCAGCATATTGACATGGGCCAGTATCAAAAGAATAATATCAATATGGGAAACCATAGAAATACAACCTCAGATGAAGAAGGGAAAAGAAAAGGAAACGGAAATGAAAATGAAAAGATGGAGGTACGAAGAAGGAAGACCAAGGTTTAAAAAGAAAAGTAAAACCCAAAACACAAAAACACGACTTTTTTGTGCACCACCAGTTACTATGGGAATGACAAGGAAGCTCTCTTTCAGGAGCAACATTATATTGATCTTCTGCAGCGTTGAATATCTAAAAATTATGAATAAAAGGAATTATCCATCAGACATCAGAATATTAGAGAAATATTTACAAACAGATTGCTGAATGAGAGAACGAGAGGGAAGCCTACAAAACAAGGAATTGGAGGCAGATATCAAATATAAAATTGTTTCCCAATTACTTTGCACAATTGATAAAGATAACCGAAAAAGAAGGAAAACCATGCTTCTTTTTCTCGTAACAAATATCATTAGAAAGTGAAAAAAGCTGTTAAAAACAAGATTGAGAAAATAAGGTATCATCTAATTACAACAAGAAAGTACAAGGAGATACAAGTACGAAATTAAGACAAAATAGCCATGCAATTGCTTGCAAAGTGAATAAGACCTCCTCCAAAGGAATGGTGAATACTAGCCCAAAGAAAATAAAAGAAAAAAGACAAATATTCCCTACTCATGTGCAACAGCTGAAATCATCGCTTTAGATCCTAAAATTGCTTTTCAACCATATGATCCATAACCCCATAAGAATATCACCCCCAAGCAGCAATCTGCACTCCTTAGTCCTCCCAAGACTATGGAAATCAGTAAGGGACGGTAAGCAATCGGGCGTTTTCACGTGTATGAGAGCCGCATGGCAGAAACTCCATGGATATGTTCAGTTCAAATGGGGTTTGGACCATTCAGTGAGGTATTGGAAGGACATTTGCAGCGGCCCTACACCCTTATGTAATCCATTCCCTGATATATTCAGCATTCCTAACCATAAGGATGTTATTGCGAATGAGTGTTACGGACATGTACCTAATCAAGTAGTCTGGGACAAAAATCTGGCTCTAGAACACTAATGAAGGGAACTTGAAAGCTCAACCACTCTCCTTCAGTGTTAGCCCTCCTCAGTTGTTGATCTAGATTCCTGATGATCAATCAGTTTAGAAACTGAACATGTATAGATGATTATCTGCCAAATCTGTTTATAACTATCTTTTAGGAAGAGGCTGTGAACAGGTTGCGTATCCTTGGAATCAGAACTGGAAAAAAGAAAATCACTCTTAGAATTTCCTTTCTCACTTAGGAGGCTGCATGGCACAAAATTCTTATGATAGACAACTTCAGTGAGATAAGGACAATCTTTGTGGATGTGTGTTATTTGTGACTAGATGCAGCAAAATCTGATCATTTGCTTTTATAAGTGCCCTTTGGCCTATTTGTTGGCGAACACCAGGCTTCAGTTCCTAAACATTAAGTGGTTGATAAAGAATTCAGTTGCTAATGAATTGTGGGCCTGGAAAGCCATGAAAGCTAGAAAAAACCATGAGAAGACTATTGCACTAATCCCTTTGTCTGCCCACAGGTTATGGGGGAGGAGAGAAACAGAAGCGCGTTGATAGAATGTGTTCTAGTCTTGCTAGGATCAAAGATCATTGGCTCCATACCTTGATCTTTTGTGGTCATCCCCTCTCTTTGAAATCTTGTAGTCTTTGTTGATACTTTTACTAACCTGTAACTCATTCGTTTGTAATTGGGTGCCACCCACTAGGTGCCTTGTAATATACTTTTTCTATGATGAAAAAGTGTATAAACATATATATCTAGGGAACAATGGGGCTGCAACCCAAAAGACGAGAGAATTTACAATCTAGTGAAAATTTCTAATCAAATTCTCCGCCGCACAATGCCAATGACCTTAAGCAAAAAAATAGAGTTTGTAAGGAAAGATCTCCAACTTTTTCATACAAATAACATACATCCTTGAAAATCTCCTCTCTCGTTTATAAATAACCCAAATGGTAGCCAAGGGGATGGGAGAGATAAACTCGTCTCTTACTGTCGTCATCCTGAATGCCATGCAAAGCCCAACGCTCAGCCATCAAAGAACCAACCATCATTCAAGGTTTTTTGAGGAAGTCAAATACCATTCACCAAAATAGTTAAGTTAAAAGGATGCCCCAACAAATATGGTCCAAGATTCCCACAGCTAGACTGCAAAAATAACACTCATTCAAAAGAATCTTCCTGGATACACTTGTTCCACACACCACCACGTTAATAAGTGGTAAGTTAGTGCAAATAGCGGTCAGGAAGTGTGAAATCCAAGCGGTTGCCCGGCTACAAACATAGATTTGACACGATAGGTCCAAGGTTCAAAGAGATACGAGAAGTGTATGAGTTATCATGCTTCCATATCCACCATTTAAGTCTCTGATAATCACCTACAATAATTACATATCTCATTTGTCCTACGAATGGATATGCAACCGTAGCTCTCATGCTTGTTTGAGCAATAGCAATTATCCAATATCATGTTAGAATAGTAGGATTTGCAGAAGATATCATTTCTTGGATGAGAAACAAAAAGGAAAATTAAAAATTCGAATTACTAAAGTTGAAGCAACTACTTTCAAAGTAATAAAACGAAAAGTTTCCCCTTTTAAAATGCCTAATCTTTAAAAAATAATGAAAGACCAATGAAATCTTCCATGTCATGGAACAGCCATAAGTACCTCTAAATATGGAAAAAAAAATGTGAAGGCCAAAAACTTCCCACACTGCATGAAAATGATAAAAAAAAAAAGTGGTTAATCCTCTCTAAACTTCAAAAGCACATCAAAGAGATATTAGAGGATAAGGCTTTCTAAGGTCTCCGGACCTGGAACAAAAATTCATATTAATCTCCAAGGGTGTGATCCAAAGCCTCTCTAACCAGTGGGATAAAGCAATAATTTGGAAACAGATTGATGATGTCAAAGTCCAAAAAAGGATTTACAACTAAAAGAACTTGAAAGATTAAAAGCAAGAGTCGAATATCAATTACTAAAATATATTCTTTTATAAAAAATCAATTACTAAAATATAAAGCTTGAAAGGTTTCCAAACATTCGAGTGTTTCCAGGGTCCTTGAGATTCATGAAGAAGAGATTGAAAGACAATTGGCCATCCATATGAGTCATGAAAGAAGAACTAGGAGAAAAATATCTAAAGAAGCCCATAGAGAGACTCCTCCATCCAAAGATCCTCTCAAAAAGGAAACTGAATCATCCCCAACCCAACATATTAAAAAGAACAAAAATGAACTGTAAATCTGAAAAATCAATTTAACATTCTGTAAGCAGCATTTGACCTACATTTAGTATCTCAACTGCTTCATTGCAGTCTACTCTTTCCACACCTCTGGATATCTAGTCCCACCACAAAGAATAAAGTTATGAAGGTAAGTGCCATGACTTTATTTCAAAAAAGAAAAGGGCGCAATGACCATTTAGTCAAAACAGCAAGCTGTTTTGGAGACAGGATTCCCAATACCAAAGTCTACCATCCTTCTTAAACTTATACCATTTATACCAGCTAACCAAATGCTTTCTAAAAACCTCTCATACCACAGACAAAGCAAATCCCTTGCAAGGAGAAATCAACTGGACGAGATAGGTTAGACAGAATAATAATAAGAAAAATGGATACAAGGAATAAGATTGCAACAAAGAAATTTTTAATTTATCATCGTCTACTCTATTTGTTGATAGTTACTAACCTTTGTATAGATATTAGTTACAACTAATAAGGAAAAGTATAAAACAGAAAATTCAAATGATTCTAATCCCTATGATATTTAAATATGTACTATAATATTTAAGTTTCTCTAATATTTAAATTTACCTAAAAGAAAACTAAAATACTACAATGTCTAACAAAATCTAAATAGCTTTAAAATATAAAATAATAATAATTATAAAAAAACAAAAAATTTCATTCCAAAAGTAAGATCTTATTCTGCATCATTCTATCACTTGGTGAAAACTCAACCTAAGTTTTGAAGTTGCAAAGAATCAAGATAGGAAAGGCACGACCATGCTCTTCACAATCTTCAAGAAGTCAAGGCTTTTGATAAGCTCCATAGAAAATTTGAAAGTCAACAAAAATTATAGATCCTTGGGACCATAAAACCAACAAGGTAAAACCAAACCATACCAAGAAATTTTCTTAATATAACCATCATCAACAAGAACCACTTCAATAAGAGCACGAGGTGGAAAAAGATTAAAGGAATGAGTTGCTCAACATCATAAGCATGAATATAAATGACTTCAATAAGAGCAAATACTTCATTGAGTTGAAACTGGCGGTTTGAAACGAACCTCAAGTTTTTCATTTTTCAACATAAGGGAAATATTAATACTAGAACCAGGCACAATATTTAATTCTTGCAAAAACATCGCATGCTTTCCTAACTTCTGAAATAGTTTTGTTTCATATACAATATCTAATTCAGAACAACTCCTGAGAGAATTTGTAGCATGACAGCATCTTCAAAACATTGATATTAAATATGAATTAACTGTGGATTATATGATGAACTTTAAAAAAATTGTAACCAAAATACCCAGGAAAATGAGGGGAACACACTATACAATCTTAGGAACTAGTCTGAACTAGTCAAAAACAAGCCTACAAGAATCTGAAATATAGTAGTCAATCAAACTGGACAATCTGTGTGAACCAGTCAACGACAAAATTCCTATCACAGGGTGCAAGCAGAAGGTACAAGTGTCCTTCGTTGTTCACCAACAAGGATCAGTTTTTCCACTTAAAGTTTGTCTCATCAGGGTGGTTCTATCTCATTGATTGGTTTCACCTATGATAAATGGGGAGACAGAGATCCAGGAAGTAGAAGTCCTTCTCCCTTCCACCAGCAAGTGAGAGGTTTTCCAACAGAGTCAACAGTTAAAATTTGCTAAGAGACTGCTAGGAACTATCTACTCATGACTATAGTGCAATGTTGTCCACTCAGCGGTTGCCAACAATATGTGCTGAGGCTGATGGTAGGTTGTTGGTCTGCCTCTTCTAACTTTTGGATTTTAGTTTTTCTTTGTAAGGAAAGGAAGGAACAAAATTAGGATTTCGTTTAAAAATGGATTTTTTGGTAAAACAAGAGGACACAATATGAAAATTTAGGTTCTTTTCTTCAAGACAATTATTTTTGGTTGGATGTGGCAGGAAAATCTGTGTGTGTATATATATTAAGTAATGTATGAATAGTGGAAGGTGAAGATAGTTTGGACTCTTATACTAATTGAAAGAAGACAAGTAGCGGTTAAACTACCTCTACGAAAAATTTACGGACCTTATTGACTTTGATAAATATGTAAATATTTTGTGCTACAGGATGGCATCCCCTTGGTACTGTCATTAATAATCTTTTTGTTTTGTTTTTTTTTTTAAAAAAATTAACTTATCCTGCAAATATTTTAGAAATAGAGAAAATTCATGTGAAAACATAAGAATAAAGTATGTTAGAGGAAATTGGAGATCAAGATTAAGAAATATAAGAAGAAATTGGCTAAACAAGATAGGATAAACAGAAACAAGTCATGCCAAATATACTTGACGAGGACATATGAATTTAACACCTTTCTGACCTCTAAACCAAGTTTTAGCTGCCCATTGTTAATGGCTAAAATCTAGCAAAAGGATAAAAACTGGATTCACCTTCCTCATCTCTCACATTATCTCTCCCTATCCATAAACTTATCCAAAAACCATTAATGAACCCTGTCATAGTGAGGCTTAAAGAAGAAACCGTTCATTGTAAAACCCAATTTTGATCAGATAGACCCTCCAATTAGGCTCAATTCATATTTCAAGACTCGATGGATTAGATATATCATCGTGCAAGAACATTAAAAAAGAAGCCAACAATTTCTCACCCTTCACAGTACTACACATGAACCTAATGCAGCAACATGAGACTAAGAGAGCAAAACGAGCAAGCTGATATATGAAGCCATTTAACTAGCAAAGGCCCAACCTTCAATTTTTATTGATAGATAAACATACAAGTCATTATATTGACAACCAAGAGAATCAAACAGGTCCGTCCCAAAAAAAAAAGGAAAAACATAATCAAACAGGAACTTTAAAAGACAGATTGCGCACTTCAATCTGACATTGACCATGAATGTAGTCAGCACTAGAATCCAACTCGGGCAATAGAAAAATTCATGCAAGCTAGAAGCTAGCAATCCAATATGCGAAACAGCAGACATGGAAGTACCTTTGATGACTGTTTCCAACAAAACAGGGTAAATCATGTTGGCAAGGACATAAGAAGTCCTTTCCAAGTGAATGTCACTTGTATCATGCCAACAGAATATAAGGCACGGCAGATCAGAGCTATTTTCTTCACATGACTGCTGGAAACTGCAACATTTACTGCCAAAAGAGAAACACCAAAGAACCATGGCAATGATAAGCATCTTTAAGCAGAGTATCATCATAAGCTAGTTGCAAGTGAGAATAACTGCTACAGATATCTAAAGAAATAATCATGACAGATATTCTTCAAGAACATATGGATATAAATTTTTCCTAAAAGCTGAAGAAGTGAGTGATATCACATGCTTCTATTCTGATAAACAGTAGTATGATATCTACCAATAAGCAGGAAGAATTGCACCAAGGAACTATCTGAGCCATTAAGTGTGGGAGTAATCATTAACAAACATCATGCAATTTAATCTTACGTCTCTTGGAGATCCGCAGATGGGCAAAACAAAATCTTGGGACATCCTTGGGCTATGTTCAGCAGTATGTATGTTACTCATTTTGGGTAGAATAAAGTTGAGTAAGGTAGTATAAATTATGTAACTTGCTCATGCTATCTTATCTATTGTTTGGGAAATAATGAGTAGGAAAGTGAGAAATGTTTTGAACAGAATAGTATATGTAGAGAAATAACCATAGGCCCCTTGAATTAATATGTTTAACAATAGATAATATTAACATTTTCTCCGAGCTAATATTATTACTTAATAAATGTAGTAACTAAACTAAAATTTAAAAAGTATAAAATGAGTAATTTTATTAGAATTTTAATGTATTAAATAAATTATCATTAATAATATCAGTAATAATTTTTTTTTGAAATAAAAAAGATAAGTATTATTTACATGCACCAAAGGGATGTAACCCATGTACATAAGTATTTACAATTCTATTAGCACATCAATTAGTTCCCCAAGATTTTCCCTATAATACATGGGTTGGTTCAAAATCAAAACACTAAAGGTTTGAGACCATCTCTTTTTATTTTTATCAAGCCCCTCCTCCACTTCCTCGAAGACCTTCCTATTTCCCTCCTTCCATACAACCCAAAAAAAGGTCAATGGAATAAGCTCCAATTGTTTCTTCCTACTAGTAATATCCTTCCAAGCCCACACCTCTTCCTTAATAGAGCCAGCCAAAACTCAACCATACCCCAAGATCCCAAAAGCCATAGACCATAGCCTGTATCAATGGGGCATCGAAGCAGAATATGGTCATAAGTCTCCCCCAAACTCTTGCACAGACAACACCATTTAACCTAAGCCCTT
Organism: Carica papaya; assembly: GCF_054855325.1. NCBI lineage: Eukaryota > Viridiplantae > Streptophyta > Magnoliopsida > Brassicales > Caricaceae > Carica > Carica papaya. Next base: position 895,304 of record NC_142316.1, on the reverse strand, counting down.
GGAGGGGCTAGAGTTAATATGCACCTGCAAGCAGCTTCCCAAGTGAAGAAAGCTATCTTTGGAAGGGCATTCACCTTCCAAATTTGCTTGAAATATTCCTTGGAGGGGCTAGAGTTAATATGCACCTGCAAGCAGCTTCCCAAGTGAAGAAAGCTATCTTTGGAAGGGCATTCACCTTCCAAATTTGCTTGAAATATTATGAATAAGGCTTTTTTTTGTTGGCTAAAAGTTGGTAAATTTTCTTATCTTTAAGCATTCTAAAATATATGTTGACTGTTATTTTAACCAAAATGTGTTTTGAGCACATTACATTAAAACTAAGCCAACCAAAACACCGTCAATAGAGAAAAAGGGTTGGATAGGGCAGAGTTCAAGTTTACATTACATGTTGACTATTAGTTTAACCAAAATGTGTTTTGAGCACATTACATTAAAACTAAGCCAACCAAAACACGGTCAATATAGAAAAAGGGTTGGATAGGGTAGAGTTCAAGTTTACCAAGAGAAGGAAGAGCAAGTGATCATTTATTAAGAGAGGGAGATGGAAGAAAGGTGGAAGTGAATGGAATCCTAGAGAAATTTTATCTTTAAACATCATCTTCACTTATCCTAGGCACGTGAAACTATTTACTTGAGAATATTACAAAGGTTCATGGTATATTACCAATTTGCTATTTAACTTAATGAAGCTCTAATTTGCACTTCTTAACGCTCCTCCTCAAGATGATGAATAGATATTATTCACTCCCAACTCAGCAATAATTATCTGAAATACAGGATTACTCAATCTTATATTCAAAACAAGAGCAAGTTGTGAAGTGGTCGGCAAAGATGCAGTACAAATCAATCCACTATCCAACTTTTCCTTGATGAAGTGCCTATTTACTTCAAGGTGCTTAGTTCTATCATTTTATATATATTGTTGTGGTAGAGTCTCATACGTCCATCTTATTGAATTTTCAAATCTTCTAAAATCATCTTCAATTATAAGAGCTCACACACCCCTTGGATCATATCTCTAAGCTCTTATTCTATACTAGACCAGGCTACCACATTTTGTTTCTTATTTCTCCAATTCACTAAATTCCATCAAAGAAGGTACAATATCTAGAAGTAGATCTCCTATACTTGAAGAAGCAACTTATTATTTCTTTTGAACATAATTCCATTTCCCAGAATACCTTTCAAGTAATGGAATATTTTGCAAACTGCTTGTAGGTGCACTTCTTTATACTTGTGCATGAACTAACTTACTACACTAATTGCATAAGCAATGTTTGGACTGGTATTTGACGAGTAATATAGGTTGTTTCTGATTTCAAGTACTGGTAATTGCATAAGCAATGTTTGGTCATTGCATAATTCCATTTCCTTTGAAGGTTGTTTCCGATTTAAAAATTAATTTTGATAACTCTAAAATTGTCAAGATTGGTAGGAATGGGGATGCAAATCTGCTTACTAGGGTGTTACGATGTAAAGCGATCAAGTTCCCCGTAAAGTACTTGGGAATCCCTTTGGGTGCTAAGTATAAAAACATTGCCTCCTGGGAACCGATACTAAATTATTTGAAAAGAGACTCGTTGGGTGGAAGTGTAACTTCCTTTTAAAAGGTGATAGATATATCTTAATCAAAAGCACAATGGCCAATTTTCCCATATATTATCTTTCTCCTACTTTTCTTTCTCTATCAATTTTTTTCATGGTATCAAAGCTATAGGACTCGATCATAAATTACAAAACAGCCATAACTGTAAATGGGAATTCACAGTTAAATACAACTCGGATGGATCTTTAGAGAGGTACAAAGCTCGTCTCGTAGCAAAAGGTTTAACCAAACATTTGGAGTAGACTACTAAGAGACATTCTCTCCACTGGCAAAGTTAAACACAGTGAGAGTACTTTTATTTATGGCTGCAAACTTTGATTGGCTTCTGAGTCAACTTGATGTAAAAAATGCATTCTTAAATGGAGGCTTGGAAGAGAAAGTTTACATGGAACCTCCACCTAGATTCACAGAAAGCTTTGGAACCAAGGTATGTAAACTGAAGAAGACTCTTTATGGCCTCAAACAATCACCTAGAGCTTGGTTTGAGAGATTCACAAGTTTTGTTAAAGGTTAAGGTTATACACAAGGACAATTTGATCACACCTTTTTCACAAGACAATCCGTAGAAGGCAAAATTGCTTATCTTAATAGTTTATGTAGATGACATGATTTTAACTGGGGATGACTTGGATGAGATTATAAGACTTAAGAACAACCTGGCCAAAGGATTTGAAATTAAAGACTTGGGTCAGCTTAGATATTTTCTTGAAATGGAGGTAGCTTGATCAAAGAGAGGAATAATGGTGTCACAACGAAAATATATTCTGGACCTTCTAAAAGAGACTGGAATGAGATGGTGCAAACCGGCACAAACACTATTAGAAGCGAGTAACAAGCTCGATGATATTAGAGGTGTTCCTGTGGATAAAGGGAGGTACCAAAGGTTGGTTGGAAAATTTATTTACTTATCTCATACTCGCCCTAATATTGCTTTTGCTGTGAGTTTAGTGAATCAGTTTATGCATTCTCCTTGTGAAGAACATTTAAAAGCAATGTATCGTATTTTAAGGTATTTGAAAAGTACACCTGGAAATGGACTTTTTTAAAAGAAAAATGAAAAAAGAGAGATTGAAGTACATACAAATACTGACTGGACTAGCTCAACTGTTGATAGAAGGTCAAGCTCAGCATATTGTACGTTTGTGTTGGGTAATTTGGTTACTTGGAGGAGTAAAAACAAAATGTTGCAGCAAGGAGTAGCGCTAAGGCAGAGTTCAGATCAATGGCTCAAGGTATATGTGAAGTCTTGTGACTGAAACGGGTTCTAAAAGAAATTGAAAAACTTGCAAGTTTGTCTATGAAGTTGTACTGTGACAATAAGGCAGCGATCAATATTGCATATAATCCAATCTTACATGATCGAACTAAGCATGTCGAAATTGATGGACACTTTATAAAGGAAAAACTTGAAAAAGTGATATTATGTACTCCTTTTGTACCTACTACACAACAGATTGTAGACATTAACCAAGTGACTTTTGAGTCAACCATTCGAAGATAAAGTGAGCAAGTTGGACATGATAAACATCTTTGCACCAACTTGAGAAAGAGTGTCGATAGAGATAACTTGGCAAAGTTATGATTTGTTTACAAGAAATAAAAATTTGAAATAAATCCCAGACTTCATGAAATTTGAATAAATTCAATAAAGTTTGAAATAAATTCCAAATTTTATCGGATTTGAATAAATTCCATAAAATCTTAAATAAATCCCAGATTCTATGGGATTTATTATTAGTCTAATTTTATGTTTTCTTTTTCCCTATATATATGTAATATATCATAATCAGAAATTAAGAGAAACAGTTTTCTCTTACTTTTTTTTCTCTATCAATTGTTTTCAGCCTTTACTCAAAATATAAACTGGTTAAAGATAATAAGATCAAATTTTGGACTAATGAGTAGTTGAAGGAGGTAGCCTCAAAAATTGTTTTCCGAGAATTTTCATTATCGCTCAACTCAGGAATAGGCTTATTGAAGAAGCTTACCAACGTTCGAATGGCAACATAAATTAGTTCATAAATGTAGTAAGAAACTTAAATGACTAGGAAATTAGTGATTATGCGGAAATTCTTAAAATTTTATCATCACAACAAATCTCACTAACTACCGAAAAATTTGTTTGGAAATTAGAAAAGTCTGAGAGATTTTCAGTTAGATTTTACTACAATTTCTTAACAACGGATTCTATTGTGGTTTGTCGGAATTTTCCTTATAAGCAAATCTAGAAAACTAAGGTCCCTCCGAGAGTCGCTTTTTTCACTTGGAAAGCCTGTTGGGAGAAGATTCGTACAATTGATAAACTTATATCTAGAGGACAGATTCTCGTGAACGGGTGGTTTGTCGGAATTTTCCTTATAAGCAAATCTAGAAAACTAAGGTCCTTACGAGAGTCGCTTTTTTCACTTGGAAAGCTTGTTGGGAGAAGATTCGTACAATTGATAAACTTATATATAGAGGACAGATTCTCGTGAACGGGTGTTACATGTGTCCGAAGGCTAAGGAGTCCTGCAATCATCTGTTGTTTCGATTTCCTATGACTCATGATCTTTGGTGCATGATTTATGACTTGTTGGGGATCTTGGGCCATGGTGGGCTCAATCTGCAAGGAAATTTGAGCTTGGGATGGGTTATCTGTAAAAAGAAACATTATAAACATTATCTCATTAACTATTTTCTAGGTTTTTTGGAAAGACCGGAATTCAAGAGCTTTTGAGCGTAAAGTTAGTAGTTCTTATAGTATTAGAGATAGATGGATGCATTCTTTTGAAACCATCTTGTTAGATAATGACATTATCAGTGATGTAAAATTTGAAAATATCATAAATACTTTTAACTCTTTTGTAAATCTTTTGTACATGAGTGGTACCTCTGTTATGGTACCCTGTTAATACAATATTACACACTTTTTATTTTTAAAAAAAAGCTAATGAACTTCATCATTTTCTGTTCCAAACTAAATAGTATAGCTCAAAGGTATGTTAAGTGATACTCAAGACATTATGCAATGCTATCAAGCATTCATCAGTTGAATGAGAATTTTGTAAGAATATAATCAATGTCCATAAGCCATCATTCAAGTCCTTTGTTGAAGGACGCTATAATATTACCAACATTACATTCATTCTCTCTTCCATCAAGACAATTAGAAGGCTTAACATATACTAAGATCAAATATCTTTTATCAAAACCAAGAATAAACACTTAAATCAAGTAAATTTTATTGAAAGCAAGAATAAGAATTTAAGTCAAATTTTGTTCAAAACGTTAGTATGGAGCGGAAATATTACCATAATGACCTCAAAATATGGGGGAAAAAAAGGTTAAAAACTTAAGGACAGACAAGAACTGGTCTAGAGGCCGTGCAGCAAAGCAGTCACACAAGAAAGGTTAAATTTTTGTAAATTGGTAGAATTGAACAACCTCATTAAGAGGTCATGAACTTAATGTTCTATGCAGTGGTCTCCCAAAATAATTTGAGGTCGGGATTCAGGAAACAGCTTCATTCCGCGATGTCGGTTTTGGATCTGGTGTTAGATATTGTCGAAGTGTTTGTAATGTGGAGTTCTGCACAAGGCAGATGCGTTTCAGGAGTTTGGCGTCAAGTGCTGTTGATTCCTGTGGTATTTGGAGCTGTAGATTGGTAAGGAAAGTAGCCTACACCCTCTAATGAAAACAACATTGGCAATATCAACCAATACTGGGAGTGGCTGATCTTCTGGACAAAGCCAATGGTTTCTTGGTATTTTTGTGTTTTCCCACTTAAAACTATGTTCTTTGGCTTCATAATGTCAACTGATTACAGGTTCTTTGATTACGATCATACTTTGCCAACTATTTTCCTAATTATATATTCTTTTTTTGACAGAAAAAGAAGTATTATTGAATAAGAGGGAAAAGAATACAAATATTGAGAATAAGTAATCCTCCACAAAGAATTATGAACAAGACATCATTTATAGTAGAACACGAACCCAAAACCATCTAGGGGTGCAAAAGAATTGTGTCCCAATTCCAATGAACCTCAGTAATTGCAAGATTGGAATACTTCTCTTGAGCTTTCGCTGATAAGGAGACCACGAATGTTACCCTCTCCCACAACTCCTAAAATGATGTGTAACGGTCCTCAACTATCCTTCAGTGTCTCTCTAGAAATATCCACCACAAAACCACAAAGAAGGTCCCCTTCCACAAGGATCTCTCCTTCCTAAATCCTTCCCCTATACATCCCATAATAGAACTCTAAACATAATAGAATGGTTAGACACATCAATACTCTATTGTTGGACAGAGCTATTCTAATTGATTGAATACATAAATTACCTTGTGATTGAAGTTTTGACAACCTTATTGACTCTGTGTTTTTCATCCCTATGATTGCAGATCTCTAGTTCCTGTGATTGTGGATTAAAATTTTTATATTCTCTTCATCATATCTTTTTGTGCTATATCAAGTTTATTCAAAGAAAGCATTATCCACTACTTTATTGATATATTTCATTGTATGTGAATTTAAGCTTCCCTCTATGTGTATGGCACAATAAACTTTAAGCAACTTTGTATACTACATCACTTTGGCATTAATTTTGTATCGTAATATTCAATCATTAAATAATATTGGCTCCTTTATGACATTGTTGGTGGGATTGGGAAAAGAAGATATGTGAATTTCAATCCTTTCAAGCCTAGTTGGCATTTCATCTAAATGGTAACTTCTGGAAAAAGAAGCTATTGATGATAATACTCGAATAAAAAAAAATTTAAAAAATAAATGCTCGTACAAAATATACTTCTATATCACAAAAGAAGTAGTTGATAACACTTATTTCAAAAAAAAGTAGTTGAAAAACACTAACCTGACTGACAGTATTATTTTCTTAAAACAATGCCCCACTTTTTTCTTCTTTCGAAATAAACTAATTCTCTCTCGACATTGCTGGAGAATCTCTTGCATGTCAATATTCAAGACCTGCAATAAAGTCTGTCCAACAAACAGTCAGTTAGAAACGAAAGCAAGATATATGTAAGGAAACAATGTGATGTAATGAGAAAAGGGGTAATTTGGGGACAGAATTTAGGACCCAAAAGAGTCCAAGCAGCTGGATTAAAAAATCTAGGCTTTACCCAAAAATTAGAGAGAGCGTCTCTTGAGTCTGTTGAATGTTAATATGATATGTTTATCTACAAGTACAAGATATTTATAGTGTATAATAATGCTACTCCTAGTATATCTAGGAAAGGACTAGGTAATTTTAAAATTCTCCTAATTAGAAAAGTAAAACAAATCTTAATAAAAAAATGAACTTAAAATAAACTGCAGATAAAGTAAAAAGGACTTCTAACCAATTTTGAAAATCACGTAACAGTTACACTAATGACTAAATGAGCTCTGACCGTAATTTAACAAATTAGAGCTCTTTGCCCCAGCATTATTCTCCTGGAGACATTCGTCCTCCAATTTAGCTCTCCTTTCCCATTATCCATTCAAATACCAAAAAATCCTCCCATCCTGTGTTTGCTCTACCTTTCTTAAAGATCAAAAAATCACTAAGTTGTAAATACAAACATTTCCTACTTGACCATCTAAAAACCTATGTATGAAAAACAGCCAAAACATTTTAGTAAAGTTGGTTCTTTGTGTTAACTCTTTTGCTTTTCTTCTCTTGCTCTGAAACTTCCCATTCTCAATCAAATCTTGTAACTTCTACCACAGAAGTTGGCCTCACTTCTTAGGGAATTTCATAAATTGCTTGAGAGATCTCATGTTTTCCTTGACTCTTAAGAAGTTGCATTAATAGAATCCATCTTATTGCCAGGAGATTGCTGGTAGGCTCCGATCTCCATAACTTTGACCAAAACCATTTTCATCCCTAACATCCCCTTTCGGTAGGTTCAAGGAACCACAATTTCAGGAATCTCCATTCAGACATCCAGATGATCTCTATTCCTAACCGAGCCACTCTCTTGTGCTTAGTTCATCCTAGGAACTGTCTCCTAACTGCCATAGCAATTACTGGCCCTCCTTCGGCTTTGATACCAAATTGTTGTTGAGAGAAAATGCAGAATTTTGGGAATAGACTTTAGGATAAAAAATCGAAGTAGCTAGATTAGAGATTCCAGTTTACCCAGAAACAAGAGGGTCTCTTCAGTCTGATTTATGTATTACCCTGATGTGTTTATTTACAAATAGAAGATATACATTTTTTTTGAAATAGATATATATATCGTATCTTAATACTTCCTTCAAAAAAGAAAAAGACAAAAGTGGATACCAACATTTTCTTTTCTTTAAAGAAAAAGTGTAGTATTAACCAGTACTAAAGGCACACAACTCATAAACGAAATCATTTACATATCTGACAAATATCAATCAAGTCCTCTAAGTTCTCACAAATATAAAAGGGATGACCCTTAATCAAAAAACCTAGTGTTTGGAACCAAATATCTTTAATTATATCAAAAGTCAATTCTATACCCTCAAAAACTCTCCTACTTCTTTATGTTTATTTGACTAAAAGGAATAAAGTCCAAGTGCTTATTTTAATGTTTATCCCTTTGGATTCCTCTCCATGTGCATATCTCCTCTTTGACCGAGCCAGCCATGACCCACTTCGACCCCAATAGACTATCCAAGGGCCAAAGGACAATATAGGAGGACATGCTTGATAGCATCTGCAGCTCTCTTACATTGATAGCATCGATTCACAATGATCTCCCTCCTTTTAATCAGATTATCCTGTTATAACTAAGAAACTAATAGTAACTCTAAAGACACTCTTCACTAGAAAATTATAATAAACCCAGATCCAAAATAAACTTAGAGCCTAAAACAAAACTGCCAGCAAAGATAAAAAGACTCTGACTAAATCTGGAAAGCCGGTGATAATTATACTAATTATCAAATTAACCATAGACCTTATTTTCATTTAAATTATTTTTTTATTTAGCTCTTTATTTCTGCATCCCAATGCCACAACTACATATATTACGAAAGTTACAATGGTACTGCAGAGATGTGATAACCTTGTTAAGATGCACGTGACCAGCAAGGCCTGCATCAATTTCAAGACCTTCTGATACAGTTCGATGATTTTTATACCTGCATGCAGAAATGCAGCTCTTAAAGTTTGAATCTCCCTTAGAAAATATCCCACCATTAATGAAGAAACCAAACTATCAGAATCAACAAACAGATGCTAAAGCTACGGACAATTCCATATGCATAACAAATAAAAAAGGAGAAAACTGAAGGAACACCAAAAATTCCCTAATCTGTTTGTGCCCCTATGTAATGAAGATAAGAGGTTCTGCAGCATTTTGAGCCCAACCAACTACAGAATGTAGACAAGGTCAGAAATTTTCTTAGGACAAAATATGTTGTATAAACATGATCATACAGAGCGTCAAAATCATGCATACAAACCACATACTAGTATATCCATATGTGTCCTTCATGCAAAGTTGGACTAACTGATAGCATTGACCTTCATAACTATGCCAGCCACAGAATTTAAAGAACCAAAGGGGCATGAATCATATATATATTCTGCAGCATGATGCACTTGCCAAGGTTATGTCTTTTAACCTACTCAAGTCCAAACCATTGGGACCCATAGAGGTTCTGACCAAGAAGCATACAGATCAAAAAAATGCATTAACTATTTTCCACAACCATGAATAGCTCATGTCTGCATATTGTATGGAAATATAAATAGAAAACCGAACTTACTCAACCAAGAACTGCACTGCAGCATCTTTAAGAGTGACTTTATTCAGTTGATTCCTGACTAAGCATGCAGCTTTTTCTTGGCAATGCCTCCTTGCGCAATTACAGTCATTTAAATACAAAATTACACGTCGATCATTGAGATCATTCTTGAAACTGATTTTGGACAGTAGTATTTCCTAAAAGAGATCAGAATAATTATAAGCAACTGTATATAGCATGATTGGAAAAAGGAGAAACTTAAGCTTTACGCATGAAACAATCTGATATTCAGTAGAAATGAAATCATTACCTTCATCAATTCCCAGGAAGAGTTGCTGCTCGGGGTAGAATCAAGAACTGCCTTATATGCCGGATTTGACATGGCAGTTGCTGCTAATACACCAACAGGTTCACCCGCAGGGAATAATCTCAGTGGCTCATTGTCAGCCTTCAAGCCGTATTTAAATTGGATGACTGAATTGCTACATATGTTTCTCACGGTTCCATCATAACAAACAATAATATCCCGGAGAACTGCCATCATATTCTTGAATAAGGTCCCAGGTTCAGTCAATCCTCTCGATGAACGAACTATAACCTCTCGAGTGGAGATTGAATGAGCCATCTCTTCATAAGGGTCTAAACCATGTATGAAACAGCTCTTGATTAGTCCAAAATTTGCAGAAGGGTAATGACCTGCTCCAGGATGTTTGCTCCGAAAGAGAAAGGCCACATCCTCCACCAGATTCTTGGAGTAGAATTTTCCTTTATCTGAAAGTTGCAGGCCTAAGAACCCAATTTGTTGGACAACCTTATTCACAGCTGAATCACTCCTGAAGTCAATTAAATTACGCAATGATGACTTTATTATAAAGTTTTCAGCAGTTTCTTTCAAACATCGTATGCGATTTTCCAACTGCAACTCCTCATTGTAAGTTGATCCTAAGCAAGAAAGAAAAAGAGAAGTATCGTGAATTAACTTTTGAATAGCTTGCATGTCTGACTTGGGCATGGAGAAATCTTTTAGTCCAACACTAAAGCCTTCAACAAATAGATTTTCCATCAGCAAAGGCTGCAGGGAAGCAAAGAATTCAAGAACTTCCTTGGGACCCTTCTCATAGAAAATAGAGTTCACTACTTCACCAACTACTGACTGGACACTATCCTTATTAAAATCAATATTCAATATTTCACTTTTCCTGATTAAGTACCTGTCCTCATTACAGTCAAAACAAGCAGGCAAAGCTGTCTGTATTATCTGCGAGGCAGTCCAAAAGGAGCCTGAAGAGTGAGACTTGAATAATGCAGGCCACAACAAAGAAAGAGAACCAAACATGGCTAACTGCTGAGCAGCTGTTTTCCCCAGAAAGAACTTCTCAAACATCACTTTAAGAGACAACAATGAATCAGCAGCTAGCTGCAAATTTAGGTTGCCACTGTGAGAGCTAAGCAATTGTTTCTCCACAGAGAAAAGCTCTAAAACTTCAGCTCTTGCTGCAGGAGACTGGGGATAGAACAGATGAACACAATCACCATCAAAGTCAGCACTTAATGGCCCACAAATTAGTGGGTTTATCTTCACTGTGTGGTCATCATGAATGTACACAGAAAGAGCTTGTAATGAATGCTTGTGTGTGGTTGGTGGTCTGTTGATGAAAACGGTGTCACCGTCCATGATTCGCCGATGTACCACTTGGCCAGGTCTTAGAAAAGTATGTCCCTTGGAACCCTCCCTTAGTGAATATGTGGAACCACCATCTCTATAGGTTAAGCAGAGCTTTTTATCCACAAGCTCTTGTAGATATTTCATGTTATGCAAGTTAACCCTCTCTTCAAATGTGATCCGCTGAGCAATTTCAAACGGGATACCAATTTCATTAACCTTCTTATAAGGATCCCCAGTAATCACACTTCGGGAAGAGAATCCTGAACCCTTTCTAATAAACAATGTTCTCATTTTCTCAAGCCATGCTTTTGTTGAACAATCGTTAGAATTTTTGCTGACCCCATATCTTGTGTCTTCTCGAGATGCTTTAGCAGTCCCCCTAGCCTGAAGATATTTATTAACTGCTGACTGCAACTCGTTTGCTTCCACTGAATGAGATTCAAAATTAGGTTCCCCGCATCTAGAACTTTTTATGTTTTCTACTTTTTCAAGAACTTTCTTTAGCAATGGTGTTGAAGGGTCCTGAAAACATGAAGTAAATACAAATCCTTAATAATAATAAATATTAAATTGTGTTACAGTACAATAATGTCAATTTATCAACTAGACCAGCTTACCGAAGACATAGTGCTAACACCATCAGAGATGTCGGGCACAGATAAACAGTTCGGAGGAACAGGTAAAACCTGCAAGATATATCCGTCTTGAGGGAAATACCCTTTTCCTGCAAGCTTTCTTCTCGTATCTTCTGGAATACTTCTGATCATTTTCATCACCTAATATACGCAGCAGGTAATCCCCACTCCAACATCCGAGGGAAGAAAAAGCATCAATAAGAAATTTCAGATTTGAAAATGCATATAAACAAACAAATACTAGATTCAATGGAATGAGAGCAAAACTTTGAGCTTTTTGTAAAACCAAAATGACTTAAAATATGAGATCTTTATTCTAAAATCTGTCGCCCAAGGGTTTCAAAGCCAAAAACAGAACCACTAGTAACTACTTTCACTCATTTACTTGCATGCTCTGGACAAATGAAGAGGAGTCCAACAGACAAAGTATCGTCATTATGTAACTTAATTAATAATAAGTATCTTAATTATGTAAAATAATTAATAATAGTTAAAGTCAGAAATAATTCATAGGTCAAGAATAAGAGAAAAAGGGCAGTTAACAGATTGGGTTAAGGTAGGAATAAGTTTTTTTTTCTATTGAAACAACCTAGAAATAAGTAATAGGTTAAGAATAAGAGAAGAAGAGTCTTGTTATTCGCATTTCTTTTTCTCTCTAGTTCTAATAAAGCTTCTTTTCTTTCAAAATAAGTAAATAAATAAGAGAAGAATGGTAGTTAATAGATTGCAATCAGGCCGTTGCTAGGTTTTGGATAAGTTAAACTTTCAAAATAACTAGCTTTTGTCTTGCAATTAAATCATATAAATGTCCTTTGTTGCATAAAAAGAATCTTTTTGACATTTTCTTAGAAGGTAGAGGTCCAAGATATTCTAAGGATTACAAAGAATGGGATTAGGCTTACCTACTCCTTTTAACTTTTTGGCCTCAAGATTAGGTGGCTGTTCGGAGCACTACATGAATTTTTTGAGTCCAAAGACAATTCCTAGACCCATCTTCTTACAGGTGATGACTACAAGGTGTCAACCTAGTAAGACAGAAACAAAGGCAGCAATTGTCTAGAGCTAAAGAAGAGAACCAAGGAGGAACAAGAAAGGCTACTGATCCCTGAAGATACCAAAGCCAACAGATGGTGGAGGGTCCCACTAGGCGCTCACTAGGATGGTGATTTGAGTGTGGTGAAAGGGAAAAAGGAAGCTCTTGTTGAGCCTTGCTGGTTGGAGGATGAGGAACCATCAGCACATATTCTCAAGCCTTTGGAAGCTCAATACCAGGTGGAGTTGAAGGGGCTTCCTTCTGTTGCCTAACTTCCCCATACCCGAGACTTAAGGGCAAAATCAACAACTATACTAGAAATCAAAGTTACCTCCAGAACCTGTCTCCCTCGGACAAAAACATATTCTCTCCCCAACCACCTGGCCGATAACCTTACTTATCTCTTTGCAGGATCCTTCACATAAGCTTGTAAACGCTACCCAAAAGGCTAAGAGGCCCAAAACCTTTAACGTCAATGCACTGATTTGGGAACCAAGACCACAAAGGCTAAATTTAAAAAGGCCATACATTTACACCTATGGCCTATACAACGAAGAAAACAAGATACATGCATGGTCAAGCAATAATGATTCTAGAGGGCAAACAAAGCCACTGTTTTGATTCTAGTTGTCTTTGCTTTCAGTAGTGTAGAATGAAAATAATAGAAGCACTTTTGATGGGTGGAAGCTCCCCTTGCAATGTTTTTAAGTCAAATGGCTCCATTTCAATTTTATTTTTAATGGTGATACATTTTGTGCAAGAAGGTATTCGTACACTTTTAGGGATTCTACATGCACCCAATAAAAGATTAAAAAAGAAAATTTTCTTCTTTTATAGCACTTAATTGGTACCACGTTTTTATCCTTGCAAAAACTCAAGATAAAAAAGAAGTAATCCAAAGAAAATTAAGACTTTTAATTAATGACAACAACCAAATATCATAACTTAAGACACGATCAAACTTGAAACACCCAAACATAGGGAAATAGAAGCTGAACCTCACAAGGAAGCAAAGTTCGAGTATAGCCATAACCGTAGCGAAAACCATATTTCTCCAAAAAAATCCAGAAACCTTCTCGCGGTCTGGACCTAGATGGTAGCTTCAACTGCAAGTAACAAGCATCATCTGGTGTCTTACCCTCTTTAATTGAAACTTGTGAGACTTCCTACAAAATTAGAAGTTAAAATAATGGATGAGATTTTCTTATCCTAAATGCAACTAACGAATATTTAAATAAAATTCTAAATCATTTCAGAATACATGCAGAAACAGTCCACTACTTCACAATTATTATGGAGAAACCATTTGCTATTACTCATACAAGGAGACACAATCCAACTCTTCATATTATAAGTAAAAACCACTGAACTAGATACCACAAGGGAAAAATTTTATCAATTATCAGCACGAACTTAATCAATTACTTTATGTATCTCTCGTGCCTGCCCAATAAAACAACCACTCAGTTGAATACATATTTTTAAATAAATAAAAATTTAATAACACAAAATAATTATGTTACTGTATGACCTCTAACAACAAATTTGGATAAAGGAAAGTCGAAAATAGAAATGGAGGTATTGAATGCTGAAGTGGGTTTCCCTTCAGGCCTGTCACAATCTACAAGCCAAAAAGTGGGATAATATTTCAGTGGTAATTATTGGTCAACAGAAACTTATCTTATTGTTCTTCTTTTGTTTTACTTGTCTTTCCTCCCCCTCAAGCAAACAAACAGGGAAAAAGGGCAGAATGGACACCGTTACCTTTTTGCCTTTGCCACAATACCATATAGAGAAAGAAGACAGGAGGGAGAGGGAGGACAGAGAGTTCTAGCTGCCGAACAATTTAAACATACGAACTGCATCATGCACACACTAAGCTAGAATAGAAGTGTTTAACAAACTGTCCCAGTTGGTGAGTATAAAATTATTTCTTCAAAAGAGTATAAAATGACTCACCTCACAACATAAAGAGAATAATCTTTCAGCAACCCCAGCATTCTTGACTTTAGACTGTAAGAAGAATACTCAAAAATATCAACTACATAATACAGAAACACTGCACCCAAACGAGCTCATTAGAAAGTGAATAATAGGTAATTTATGAAGTTCAGTGTCTATCACTTACTCTCCCATATACAATTACAAAATAGAGTTCATCATTAACCAAGGAATTGAATATCTAGAACACTAGAAAAGTATATTGTAACACCATATATGTCACAGCTTTCACTTCCCAAAAGAATAACAAGACAGCTTTTTCAAAATACTACAAGCAATAGGCATAAAACATAGATGATCTTATTTCATAATTTTTTTTAACACGGGTTCAAACAGAAGAACATGGAAAAACATAGAAACAACTGTCCTAGATATTTATGATAGTTTATGTCTTACAACTATTCCTTAAATGCTTAAAGATGGGTCTAGAAATTATCCCCATATAACTAGTGATGTGGGATAAAGAGAATCCGAGCAGAATATTTAGAGAAAAATTATTGAGAACCAAAATAAGAGATCTCGAACCTAAATAATTAAATCAATAACTTAATAGTTTTTAATTATCATAAAATAGTCCACCAAGTATCTAAGCTACTATACTCTTTCACAGGTATCAAAATATAATTAATAAGGGAATTCTTAAAACTTTTTTTTGAGGTAAAAAAGTGTGTATGTTATGTATATGATACCAAGGGGGTATCACCCACATATAAAAATATTTACAGATCAGTTAGTACATCAATAACTTGCCTAAAATCATCCCATCCATAAAGATCATGACCAAGTATTACAGCTCCAAAAGTATGTATCCACCTATTTCTAATTTTGTACAAATCCCCCACATACCCATCAAATGCTCTATTGTTCTTTTCTTTCTATACAACCCAAAAAATGGTTAAGAGGTATAAACTTTACAAGCTTTGATTTCTTACATATCCCACCTCAAGCCCCAAGTTCCTCCCTAACCGTCCCCGCCATTATCCAGTTAATGCCAAGAAGACTATAGACCATTGTTCAAATATTATATGCCACCGGACATAGGCACAAATGGTTGCAGGATTCAGCATTCTCCATGCACATATAGCAAGCATTAGCCATGATATTGCCCCTTCTCATCAGCATATCGATAGTTAAAATACATTCTGACTCGCTTCCCAAGCAAAAAAAAAAAAAACCATTTTTGGAGGAGTGCTCGTTTTCCATATGTGTTGAGCGGGAAGATAACATTCTCTCCAGTATCCTTGACAAGGTGGTTATAATAGGAGTTGACCGTGAACATTCCATTGTTCTTTAGCTTCCAAACCAACTTACCACGTGTATCATTCAAATGCATGCTAGACAAAAGATGAAGAAGCGCCACAAACTCATCAATCTCCCAATCATTAAGATATCTTTGTCAGGAACAAATTCAATCCACCCCTACCTTCCCTCTCTCTAAAGACCTCCTCCACCACCACATTCTTCCTTTGTGCAATGGCATAAACTCTTGAAAATAGGTCCTTGAGACTCCTCTCCCCAAGCCACACATCCTCCCAAAAATGAATTCTATCTCCCCTACCAATCTCCTATTTAACACACTCTAAGAAATGTTGTCTCCCAGCTCCAATTCTCCTCCATAAGCCCCTCCCATACGGTCTCACCACCTCCCTGTAATCCCTTCTCTCCATCTCATTCCCCCATCTAGTCTCGACAACCCTACTCCAAAGCCTCCTCTCCTCCATAAGGTACCTCCACGACCATTTCCCCTACAATGCCCTACTCACCTCAACCAAGATCTACTCCCCAATCCCCCCTTATTCACAAGCTTTTTTACATCTTTCCATTTCACCAGATGATATTTTCTATTACTCTCATTTTTTTTCACCAACTGATATTTTCTATTAATCTCATTATCTCCCCAAAGTAAATGGCACTGAATATTCCCCAATTTCTTTGCCACCTTCACGAGAATAGGCACAGCGGATAAAAAATAAATAGGAAGGTTGGTAAGGATACTTTTTATTAGTGTTAACCTCCCACCTTTAGATAAGAAATCTATCTTCCACCTTGCAAGTCTCTTCTCAAACATCTCAATCACCGGGTTCCAAGTTTTTACATCTTTATATCTAGCTCCCAAAGGAAGCCCAAGGTACTTAATCCGTAATTGTACTATGTAGAAAAATAAAACTTATCTAGGAATTCTGCAAAATAGAAAAATAAGCTAATTAATTGATAGGAAATACTAACTTCATACCACTAATAAATCAATAGTTACTAGTTCCTAAATAGTTAAGTACCTTAATGATACACGAACATAATAATTACATAAATATCTCTTAGTTTTGTTTTTTGTACCATAAGAGAAAAGCAATTCTCAGGTGTTTTCCATACTTGCTTCTGAAGAAACAATCTTAAATCTAACCAGAATCATCCAAGTGAAAGTTACAAGTCTTAACAAAGAAACACTCATCTTTAAAGAGCTTCTCATTGGGGCATCCAGAGAATCACAATCCAGTGATGTAGTGCTATAATTAAACCATGCATATTTTTCTGCCTTTTGAGATCATTGTACAATTGCCACGCAAAGTTCTTTAAAGACTCCGAAGGACTTAAGTAAGAGGATCCCCTCTCCATCTTCTCTTTATAAATGGTACGGAGGTCCTAAACAAGTTGGTTGCTAGAACCAAGAAGTTGAGATTGATTCATGGGTTGCTTGTGAGCGTTAGATAGGAGGTTGTGGAGGTGATTTGTCTACTTCTTGTTGATGACTCTTTTATTCTTTTCTAGGCAAGACAAGGATGTCCTTATATACGTTAGCTGCATTCTCTTTCAATTCCAAGTTGTGTTGGACTACGAAGATCAATTTGGCAAAGTTAGAGATGATGCCCCTAGGGAAAAGGTTTGATTTTGACGTGTTAGCTAGTGTTTTGGGGTCTAGTGGCGTAATCTCAAGTTACCTCTGGAGGCTAAATATGAAAACAACTCAAGTTGGGATAAGAGTTGTCTAAATTCGATAAAGATCTTGAAGGGGGAAACGGAACTTTCATTTAAGGGGGATAATATCATTTTCATCAAATGTCAACTACCTCAATTGCCCATCTCGTTTTTGCATTTGGTCCCAATTCTTGCTATAGCGAAAATAAACCTAAGACTAGCCTTAGTTCTTGTGGTCGACTCCAAAGAGCAAACCAAAATCCATTTGGTGGCTTGGTAAACTCTGATGCAACCTTCTTTAGGAAGGTTGCATCAGATTCCATTTAATTAATGCATGATAGGGAAGCCTTCCACAAAGGGCAATCAAGGGCAAGTATGGGCAAAATGATAGGGATTAAAGGACAAACAATCAAGAGACCCACATGTGGTGGATTTATGGAAGAGAATTAATACAATATGGGATAAGTTCTGTCGTTTCTTCTAGTTGTGGGTTGCCTCGTGTAGAAAGGTGAATTTCAAACAGACAAGTCATGTGATGGTAGAACCCTAAAATGATCTCTTTGATGTCATGTTTTCTTTGGCTACAAGAAAGAGGCAACATTGGATGAACCTGTTAAAGCCTTGTTAAGTCAAGTGGTATCAGAAATTGACCTTGTTAGGGCCCGTAACAATTAAGAAGAAGATGAATACGTTAGGCTTTTTCGATTTCTCTCCTAGTGCAATGTTCCACTCAATGGGGCTAATGAGCCAATTTGAGAACTAGCCACGAGTGGCTCCTTTTCTAAGAAATCAATATTATAGAAGAAGTGCCATAGAGAAAGAAAAAAAATCCAATTTCATTAAATCTTTCAACATGCACCTTGCCCATCTCCCCTTTGTTGTTTAGGACATTATCCTTTTGAAAATTATTTGGAAGCCGAATGCGTACTTGAGAACTGATTTCTTCTAGGTGGCAACAAGGTCAAAAATCCTTACCAAAGATCATATAATAGAGAAGAAAGATTGTGGGAGATGGGTATTATTTGTGCAAGAGGGAATTGAAACTCCTCATCACTTTTTTTTGGAGTGACTCTTCTCCTTTCATCTTTGATGAATTACTCTTAAGTTCCTGAGCTAAGGTGGGAAATTGATGGCTTCATCACTTGATGTTTGGCCCTTACCAAGGTACCTAGAGTGATGACAAAAGGAAAATGTTATTTATATTATCCCTTTGCCTCCCTCGTGGGTTATATGGAAAGAGATTAATAGGATTTTTTTAAGATGTAACCTTACTCTTGACTAGACATATATGGTTCCGAATCTAGTACTTTTCGTTTAAGGTAGCATTCTTAATTCTCATCTGAGGAGATCCCTTTGACATTTTGGTATTCTAAATTCCCCTACTTCTGCACTTGGGTGATACCTTCTTGTCATCTTGTCTTGATACTATATCTGCTCTTTTTCTTCTGTTAGAATATCACAAAATATATTATAAAATATTTTTATATAATTATTAGTTGATTTCCTAGTATTAATAGGGTGATTTATGTTTCCATATATAAATCTCTTTTCTATGTATATATACCCCTAACTCTATGCAATGAAAGTAAGTAAATATTCACAATTCCTTTCCCTAAATCATACATGGTATCAGAGTGGTTAGGATTAGAGTTTTAAAAGTCAAATTACATCATATTAAAAAAATGGTTGAACAACCCATTTCCGGAGCTGGATGAAGACAACTACCGACTCCGGTCAGTTCAGAGTGCGGCCAGTACGGTGGTGTACGCAGGAAAAGTCGAAGAAGCAGTCCGCGCGGCAATTTGAGGTTGCGTGCGGCAGGATTGTCGGAGGAGAGCATCCACGAGGGTCTTGGGTTCCCGTTTGAGGAAAGAAGGCACAGAGGAGCTCGGTCAACCGGCTACACGAAACTAGAAGGCCGAAGAAGAGAAAGCTGCGGCGGAGAAGATCGCACAACAGTAAGTGATTCTCCGCTTTCTATCGCGATTTAGGGCATTTCGGCGAGTGTCATTCCAGATCAGGGTGCGCATTAGTGTTCTGTGGTGATTTCCGACCAAAAGGAGGAATTTTTGTGTTTTCCAGCGGCGGCGCGTGAACTTCGGTGATAGCACGTGTGGTGGCGCGTGAGCTCCTGTAGTGGCAGTGTAGCTCTCTTGGGTTTCTGTGTGTGAGAAGGTACTCTATTTTCTCAAAATTTCTGCCTTATTTGCAGTGTTTTTTGGGTATCTTTGATTGTTGCGTTTTGGGTATTATGAGTGGCATATTTCTTATAATTTCTGAATTGAAACGAATATTGTCTGCTACTACTATCGTGAACAAGGGCATATAAAACGGTATTGTAAAAAATTACAGAATCGCAAGATACAGACTGCTAGCATTGTTGCTGCTACTGTTAGTTCATCTTATGAAAGAACTGTTATGATTTCATATGACAAATATGTTAAATTCACTCAGTATCATGAATTTTTGAATAAATTTTCTACTTTTGTTGAATCAAAGAAAACATGTCTCATCTCTTCAAACATATGGGTGATTGATTCTGGTGCTACAAATCACATGACAGATAATCTTAATATATTTTCTAGTTTTCAACCACACAAAACATATTTTCCTGTAACTATTGTTGATAGGTCAACTTATAACATTGTGGGGTTCGGGACTACAAAACCAACTTTATCTATTATCATATCATCTGTATTAAATTTACCTAAACTTACTTTCAATCTAATTTCTGTAAGTTAACTAAAAATTTAAATTGTTGTATTACATTCTTTCCTAATCACTGTATTTTTTAAAAGCTTACAACAAAACAGATTATTGGTAAAAAAAATATATCAAATGATCTTAACATTCTTAATACATGGATGTCTCGATCGGTTGCATGCTCTAGTGTTATATTTCCATTTGAAGCACATTGTCAATAAGGGCATTCCTCTCTACATGTGTTGAAAAAATTATGTTCTCAGTTTCATGATATACCTTCGTTGGATTGCGAGTCATGTCGGTTTTAAAATATCATCGTAACCCGTCAGGTTCAAGAGTCAATAGACAAGCTAAGTCCATTTTTAGGTTGGTTCATTATAATATTTGAGGCCCTTGTCCTGTTACATCTAAAGCAAGTATTTTTTGTGCTGAAATCAAGACACAATTCAATGTTTCTGTAAATGTATTGAGAAGAGATAATGCCAAAAAATATATATTAGACTCATTTTATAACTATATGTCTTAACACAAGATCCTTCACCAATTCTCATGTGCTGATACACTATCTCAAAATGGAGTCGTTGAAAGAAAGAACAGACATTCAAAAGCTCCCAATGTACGAAATTTTTCACTATTGACGAACTTTGTTTTTATAATAAAAGTTTTACTTATAAAAAGGAAGGACAAAAGTAAGGACAAATACCTATAGTTACAAGAATATTCCCATAGTAAAAGAAGGCCTAGGTTAAAGAGTAAGAAAGTATGAGTCACAACACCATCATCAACCAAAAAATGGTAGAATGTTAGCAAGAGCATGGAAAAGATTTTTACCTATGTAATACATGACATATTTTCAAAAGCAAACATCTGACAAAAGAGACACATAATAGAGATTACTTATGAAGCATTATAAATTTTTTTTCTGAAGTAAAAGAGAAGTATGTTATTATAGACAAAGGTACCAAAGGGGTACCGCCCGTATACAAAATAATTGCATATCAATCAAGTAGCCAACAACCACCCTAATCTCTTCCAAATCTCTCATGGTATCACCCAACAAAATAAAATCAAAAGTCTTAATCCATCTATCTCTAATTTTTACGAAGTCATTTTCAATACTCTCAAAAACTCTCACATTTCTTTTCTTCCACACTACCCAAAAAATGGTAAGTGGAACTAAAAATAAACATTTTTTTCTTTTACATATACCCCACCAAGCCTACAACTCCTTGCTAACTATGTCCAAGATAACCCAATTATCTTTGTAATTTCACATCTTAAGACAAATTTAATTATTCAGGAACATATTTTGAGTCCTCAATACTTGATTGCATTTGATAGATTTGGTTTATTATTGGATCACTCCTAAAGTTGCATGTCTCAAGGGTATTGGCATCCAGGGAGAGGGAGTCTAGACGGTGGCGTAACCCCTTTTGCAAGGGGCCCTTTTTGCAGGAGTTTGGATCTTATGACCTTAACAAAATTGGAGGATTTTTCATCATTGTTGTACCGGTATCAAGAGTTATGGGAAAGGTTGACAAGTTTGCCTACATTATGGGCCCTCACAGGATGATCCTTCTCATAATATATGTACTACTTTTGTTTGCGTTTTGGATTTTTTTTTTTTTTTGGGTGTTTTGAGGAGGATGTCTTATTCTCCATAATTGTATTCTTCTCATTTTATTCCTAATAATACTGCTTTTTCTATTAAAAAAGAAAAAATAAAAAGGAGAAGGAGATTCAAAGCAAATACCTAAGCCATTTAGTTAATAAATACAGGACTTTAGAGAAAACATTCCTAATACCTAGGTCATCATCCTCTCTTAGAAGACAAAAACACATCACAAAGAACCTCTCCAGATCTCCCATACTGTAGACCATAAAAAATTTCCCCATGATCCTCTCTAACTTAGCAATTATCCCTTTGGTATTCTACACAAATATTGCATACAATGCACTTAGTAAGTGATCTTTTCTCCTAACTGAAATGAGCATTCCTTAGTTTAGGATGATATAAACTTTTGAAGAAATTCCATGGGCAAGTAGAACCAAAATGTTGCCTATCCAACTGTTAAAACCTATGCTTCAGGGGAAAAGAAATTGTTTGTTTGCTTATAGACGGCATCCTTACAGCGCAGTTTGAAGAATACATTAATTTCTACCAAAAAATAATGTAGGTCATGCATTTTGCACAAACATTCCAACAGAAGAGAGAGAAAGAGTGAGAGAGTTTATACTACATAAACAGAATACATAGACGAGCTGTACCTTGTTTCTCATTCTTAAGCACCTCAAGCAGAGTAAGCTCAGCATTTGTCTCAATTCACTAACATGACTAGGATGATATATAGGTATTGGTAATTGAATATATCCAAAATGACCTGTAAGGATAAAACAAAACGAACTTTCAACATAACCAATTGAAACCTATCGGTACAACCATGACCATAAATTCCTGTTATGTACTTCTTATTTTTACATTTGTCAATTTTATGTATGAAAAAAGCCATTAATTGGCATTGATACTTCAATATATCCAAAATGACCTGAAAGGAGCATAATAAACAGAACTGTAAACATAGCCTACTGAAGCTTCTTTGGTAGACCCATGACCATATATTCCAAATATGAGTACCTTATACATACGTACATATATATATACTCTCGTAATATGTACTTATTTTTTGAACTTTTGGTCATTTTAATGTATAAACATACAGCCACAAATGAAGAATCACGCACCTTCGCATTTACCAGGTTCAGATGTGCCACAAGATTCACATTTACCAAACTCAAGAGGCAAACCAAGGAAGGGATTAGTAAGCTGACTAGCATGAGTAACAGGACAACCACTAACAGATGCCTTGTGCTACAAAAGAAAAAGAGAAAAGAAAGTTAAAGACAATTATCCGTTTACAATTAGTTGGTCTTATACAAACAAGAACACCGAAAGCTTCAAATCTAGTTCGTATTAATCTACTCTAGCTTCAGAAAGAATATATATATATGGCAAGAACCCTACACCAAAGTTATCACTTAAATTTATCCTTGTATACAGAGTATTTGGCACTGGTGATGGCTTTCTTGTAGGCAAAGCAAACAAAACGGCTAATGGGTCATCAAAAGGAATCAATATGTTCTTTTCCTAATCATTTAAAATAATAGCCAGATGCAACTAAAGGACAAAGGTTCCTCTTGCATCAGTGAATTATAGAACAAACAACTCAACAAAGAGAGATATCAACTTACAATTTCTTCATAGGTCGTCAAACCAAATCGAATTCCAACTATTTCTCCATCTAAAACAGCCAAAGATGAATTCTCCTCCATCTCTAACTTTAGAAATACTGCCAAGGAGTTAGCAACAAAAATTGTTAACAAAAACTAACCTTTTA
Source organism: Carica papaya (assembly GCF_054855325.1). Classification (NCBI taxonomy): domain Eukaryota; kingdom Viridiplantae; phylum Streptophyta; class Magnoliopsida; order Brassicales; family Caricaceae; genus Carica; species Carica papaya. The sequence continues at coordinate 871,644 of NC_142316.1, read as the reverse complement.
GGATAACCTTTAAAAGAATTTATATATGCAAGAGTGTTTCGAGAGTGAGAGATCCTCTCTGTTCCATGTCTTTGTTGGTTCATATGATTAGTACTAAACCATGATACTATAGTGACCAAGAGATTCCTGATAGCAGAAAGAAAATCTTTTGCCGTGATCTTGAAGGGGGAAGTGACTAGGATTGTTCGTTAGTCTAATAGGAGCATTGTCCAATATCAGACTAGATCAAATCAGACCGTCTGAACCTGGAATATTTTTTTAATTGTTGGGACCAGATACTGGACCCAGTAAAGACACAACCAGACCAGACCAGTCCTATTCAGGCCCAGGCTTTTTCCACTTTCTGAAACCTCAATTCAATTATCCATAATCAGTTCTCAAATCATAATATGTTGCATTTGCAAAGGAGTTAAGATGTTTCAGTTGAGGCAATCTAGACTAGAATGAGAAGAAAAAAAAATAAAGATTGGATTAATGTGGAGAAAAGCGGTTGACAATTTCTTTCTTTAAACAGTCAAAGAGATTGCAAAAATGTTTACACTTAAAGAAATCCGATGAAAATATATGACCTTAACCACCTCAAACTAGGATTAAAGTAAATAAAAACTAGCACATATAAACAAAGCAACCACCTTCTTATCGAGACAAACTTAATTACCACATCGAGGGCAAGAAGAAGAGACCCAACCAAGAGGTTAACAGACCAGAAGACTAAAAGGTGGAGACTAAGGCATTCTACAACTTGCCTAAACAAAGTGAGAGCAGTGACTTTGCAGTATCGCCGAGACTGCATAAGTGGCCGAGGCGGTCCCTGGGTGGACTGGTGGCATTAGTCGCGCTGCTCTGCAACTGACTATGGACCAGAGATCCTGGTTCCTGGAGTGAGGTTGAGTGAGAGATGATGAAAAGAGACTGAACAGAGAGAAAGAACTGACAGGTGAGAATAAAACAAGAGTGAGAAATACTAGAGGGTAACATTCTGACAGAAAAATAAGTAATACACAAAAAGCAACATATTAATTCTCCTTAGAAAGCAGAAGAGAAGACTACGAACATCGACTGAGTTATTTCCCGAGTAAAATCCCACATGCAAATATAGAAAAGCCGCCTGATGGACTGTAACAATGAATTGAAAAGACACACAGAGAAGGCGGAACAGAACCAAGAAGACAAACCAGCAGGGCTTAGCTTGTTTACATGACGAAATGAAGGAACAGACTCGGCGAATAAACCTTCCAATAAGTTTATTTTCTTTTTCCTGATTTCGCCCTTCATTTTCATTAACAAAAGCAAAAGGAAGAACCAAATTTACCTGAAAATATCTGCTCGTCTCTGCTTCAGCTGCTATAGGAACTGTTAACCTAAAAGGAAAACCCAAGTTAAACCCCAAAAAACAGGTGTAGGGAAAATGGGTATGGAATCGAATAAAGAGAAAGCTAAACCGTACCTCGTTTCCCGAGAAAATGAAGCAAGAGAAAGAAAATAACTCCATAAGAAAAACAGAAAAAAAAAATGCCCATGGAAAAATGTAGCCTCCCTATTCAAAAAATTTTCTCAACACAATGCCGCTAAGTTTCCACGCTTTTTTCCCGTTCCTTCAACTTTCTCGGCATGATCCAACCAAAAAAGGAAAAAATGAGAAAGAAAAGTAGCAAGAAAATACCCAAATTGCTAGCCTTCTCAGCAGTATTGACTCATTGAGAGCGGAAGCAGCGAGCCCTAAATTGGCTGGAGAAAAAAGGAACAACAGAAGCAGAAAAGGCCGACTTACTATAGACCAACCGAAGTGTCCGTTTAGCTCTAGTTTTCCCTCTCCTTCTCGCAGGAGAAAGAAAATTAACGACTGCGTCCCTGGTTGAGAGAGAGAGAGAAGGAAGTGAAGAGAAATGTAAAGTAGAATTTTACTTCTAAAATAAATTTATAAGGAATGTAAAAAATAAGGATTAAAAAATTAATTCTATAAAAACTGTTTAAAATTTCATTTTAAGTATTTTTTTCAAAATAAAAAATGATTCCTAAACTTTTAAAAAGTGATGCACTTTATCTTAAATTTTTACATCATATTCGAATAAATTTTAATAATAATTAATTAATGTATAATTATAATAATATTTAGTTAATAGTATATTAATATATATTAATTATATATTTTTATTTAGATTATATATAATATATTTATATTTTTAATTAAATTATTTATTATTTATAATAATAAATTATATATAAAAAATATATAATGAAAAAATAAATAATTATTATATATAATTAAATTAAATTTTTATATTTAATAAAATAAATAATTATTATTTATATTATCATATTGATTTAATTTTAATAAAAATAAAATTATTTGTATATTAAAAATAAATTATTGTAATTAGATATTATTATATTAAATTTAAAATTATTTCAACAAATAAAAAATTAAAATGTGTTTAAAATAATCACATACCATAAGTTAATTTATTAATTAATATTGTTTAAAAAATTTATCATCAATAAAATTCTATTTGTGCAATCATATATCTTTTATTAGTTTTAAACTTTTAAATTTATTTTTTAAACAAAAAATATACAATATATATAAGTATGTAGATATTTTATATTCATATTCAATGATAGGAAAATATATAATTATATTTGCATTTAAATAAATTATTATTATACATAATCAAATTAAATTTTTATATTTAATGAAATAAATAATTATTATTTATATTATCACATTAATTTAATTTTAACAAAAATAAAATTATATATAATTGAAACAAATAGTTAAAATTATATATTATTATATTAAATCTAAAATTATTTTAATAAATAAAAAATTAATCATCAATAAAATTTTATATGTGCAATCATTTCTTTTTATTAGTTTCAAACTTCTAAATTCATTTTTTAACAAAAATGTAGAGTATACATATACATATGTAAATATTTCGTATTCATATTCAATAATAAAAAATAATTATATTTTTTTATTAAATAACTTTATAATTAAACAAACACCACAATAAACCAAAAACGCTTCAAAAATGTAATTAGTAAAAAATATTGTCCATAAACAAGCAAATAAAGATATAAGAAATTAGTTCATTTAACATAAATTAATCAATCTAAAACAATAAATTAGCCTATCAAAATAATAAGATTCATCCATTAAACATCCAACATCAGTTTGACAAAGATTCCTAAAATCATAATAATAGTTTTTCATTTTGGCAACATCAACCTCCGTTTTCAATTATCTGAAAATTCGAAGAAAGCAAAAAATCAAAACCAATAAAATAACAAATAAAAAATAATTAAACTTGAGATGTAATATTAGTTATTACATGGTAAAAAAGCAAATTGATCATGAAAAAACTACACCAATAAGAAGGACAAATCATTAAAACTTTAGCCATATTTGGTCTATTCATAAGCATCATAAAAAGCTTTTGTTTCTATAAGGGGATCTAATCTCAAACGAGAAACCTCTTCATATAGCTCTTCTGCTGAAACAGACACTTTTCGAATTTGTTAATATTTCCTTCACTAAATTTCAAATAGTTAGAATTTTAGTAAGATATTCTTCTTAATAGACCGTTGTCAAACGTCTCGCTTTTTTCCGCATTAAAGACTCTTGCACCTCATATTCAGATTCTGAAGTAGGAGTTTCGAGTGTTGAAGCCTCACATGAACTATCCAGACTATGAAAATTAAAATTACCACTTATGTAACAGTCTGAAACTTAAAAGAAAATAAAGCTTTTAATTAAATACGAAAGCGAAATAATAAAATTTAATATTTATATTCCTTACGCAATAATTTAGAATGTAAAATACGGCTACGGGAATGTCCATTTTAAGAGAAATTACAAAAATCAATGAAATAAATAAAAAGTTAATAAATTCTAGGATGACCTTTACTAGCTTCTAAAGGGAGTCCGGGTGGTGAACTATTCATAACCCTCTTATCGATGGGGATCTATGTAGCACCCAACATTTATTTTTTTTATAAATATAATTATTTATTAATTGAATTTATTTTATTTTGAATTGATTTAATAAAAATAATAATAACAACAATAATAAAAAGGGTGAAAAATTAGTTAAGGATTTAATTGAAAATAATTTTAGAAACAATGGGTAAATTTTTGGGTTCTAGAGGTATTTTTGAAAGAAAAATCAGAAATCGGTGGTCAAAATGTAATTTAAAAAAATTACACTACGTCAGATGCCCGATCAGCAGCCCTGACCAACCAGGACGCGCCAAGTGGTAGAGGCGCTGACGCGGGAGGCCACGGGGGGGAGCCGCGTGGGCGATCGGCGTGCGCGCGATTTAACGGCTGAGATTCGTTACTACACGCACGGACGACCCAGATTGAATCGCGATGAACGGTTCAGATTCACTCCCTATTTAATCGCGATTGAACAGTTCAGATTAAAAGCGATAAACGGCCCAAATCGAAAGCGGATGGGTATAAATAACCTCATCCACACTCAAACCCTAACCCTAGCCGCCAGAGCCCCTCGCTGGAGAAGACAACTCAGCCGCCGGGAAGTCGACCGCTGCCGCACCGGAGTAATTTTTGACCGCCAAACGAGGTAAAAATTTCTCCTCTTACACGAACTTCAATTTCAAACCCATCTATGGCCAAATCGGAGTGAAAGAATCGGCCAATTAGCCGAAAAACGCCATGGGGTGTTTTGAAAAATGCCTCTGATGAGGCCCTTCTCGATTCCCATTCGATGTGATTTTTTCACCGTTGTGATCACCGTCTCCTTCTCTACAGGTTGATCGAAGTAAAACACCAAACCGCAACGTGAGCTAGAGGAGCCGCCGCACCAGAGCGCCCCACCGCCGGTGAGTTTGGTTTTTTACGTTTTTTTTGTCCACCAAGGACCTTAAGTGTGTTTTCTCGCAGAAACCGATGCAAGTTTGGCTGAATTCGGCCGAAAACGACCAAAAATAACCAACCCGATGAGGGTTGTCGTCGTCGGAGCACGGCAGGGCCGCCGTCGCCGGAGCACGGCAGGGCCGTCGTGCCGGATTTCTGAAATTGGCCGAGTAGACCTTGAAACTGATTTTTAGGTTTATTTGAGACATTTGTAGGTACCATAAGCGCGTTCCAGTTCCTAAAGAAAAATTCAGGGAACCTAGGGACCGCCCGTAGGCGCAGTAACCATTTAATTTTCAACGTCAAATCAGGTAAGGACCCATCGCCCTATTTTTTATCATAGATGTGAAGTTTGAATAAATAATAATAAGATTTTTTGTATAAGTTAGATAAATATACATAATTAATTACGGTTTGCTATTGGAGCCCGAAATCGGACATTGTTCTCTGTTGATTTATTTTACAGTTTAAATGCATGATGATATCTAGTTTAGAGTTTTAAATGGATGTATTACTGTCTTACTTGACCACTGTATAATTTTGAAATTTAAGATATGATTGTATTACCGGATGCATGTTCATTGTTTATGTGATTGTATTTAATTTGGTAACAGAGATTAAGGAGAAATAAAAAAGGGATGTGATCTAATAAACAGATAAGATAACAGCCTCACTAGATATCCTGAGAGATAGTGGACGGACCGGGTTCATAAAGAACTCTACCGTAAACGTTGTCCCTTACCGGACGGGGTATAAAGACTTGGTCATTTGGCGCTCATACTGGACGGGGTATGGGGACGGCCCTGGAATTAAGATTGTTAAGGAAAATGGTTCACATGTAGTTGAGACACCCCTATAAATCCCCATGGATACTAGTAGGCTGGTGAAATAAGAAACGGTGATGATTAGTTATTGTTAATGAATATGAATTTATGATATGTTCTATATTACTGATTGTGCATAAAGTTATGATCTGTATGATGTTATTTTCTTTATAGGTTATTTTCACAGATTCCACAATGGTAAGAAAAATGGTAAATGATTTTACTTTTAACGAATGTATTGGTTTAAATTTAGTGCTCCATTAGTTGTTTTTGGTTTTCTACCAACCTTTTCTTCTGTGCCGGCGATATAGTGTGATGTCCTTACTAGGTTAGTGTAGCTCACCCCTTATTTAACCATTTCATATCAGAAGGACCTGGTTCCCGAGCCCGATCCGCAAGAAAGCTGTGAGTAGATGCTAGATGCTTTATAGTTTCATTTATTTTTTTCATTTCTCATATTTCTTTCAGATAATTTATTCTGTGATGTTTGTTTAGTACTTTTAAGTTATCGTGTAAAGGATGTTAACCTTAACCTTTATTTCGCTTCCGCACTCAAATTATTATATGCATTTCCTTTTAAATTTCTGGGGTCGTTACAATCTAGGTCTTGATTCTCTTGATATAAAATATTTAATGAAAGGGTGAGTTACACTAGTCTATTAAGAATATCATACTACTCACCGATACAGAAACTAAAGGTTGGTAAAAATTATAAAAACAACCAATTGAACTCTTGATTTAAGTAAATTCATTTATCATAAAAAAAATCATTTATTGCATATATTTACCGTTACGATATTTTCAAAATCGACCTATAGACACAATAATTCAAATAACATTTCAACATCATATTCAAGTGAGAAAAAATAATAAATTTCTATTTTTATTTATCTACTGGTATCCCTGAATGTAGCGCCCGGACCGAGGAGAGAAAAAAAAAAAAAAGCCACGTCGGCAACCACGTCAGCAGGCCCGGTCAGCAGTCCCGGCCAACCGGGGCCTGCCACGTGGCAAGACCACGTCGCTCCTGAACGGGCCACGTTGGCGATCCGCGTGGGCGCGATCGGACGGCCCAGATCAATCGCGCGATCAGACGGCCCAGATTTAATCGCACGGACGGCCCAGATTTAATCAAAAACGGACGGCCCAGATTAAAACAAAATGGACGGCTGAGATCAAAGGGCAAGGGGTTATAAATAGAACCCCCACACCAGACCACAAACCCTAGCCGCCTGCCGCTCGCCGGAGAAGACGAACCAGAGGCCGACCGCCGCCACCCGCCGCCGCACCGGGAAAATTTCCGACGGCTGATCGAGGTAAATTTCATACCCCCTACTCGTTTTTCCACGCTGATTCCTCCTATGGCCAAATCGAAGCCAAAATCATGGCCAAACGGTCGGAATACGCGGCCGAAGACCAGCGGCGCCGCCGCGCCCCCTCTCGGTTTTTGCCTCCGACGAGGCCCTTCCCGGCCTCCGTTTGATGCAATTTTTATATCACCGTGATCACCATTCTTTTCTCTACAGGTTGACCGGAGCCGAATCACCAAAACACGAACGTCGCCGGAGAGCCGCCTCACCCGAGAGCGCCGCCACCGGTAAGTTCCGTTTTTCCGTGATTTTTTGGCCCCCCGAGGGCCTTAGGGTTGTTTTCTCACAGGGACCGATGCGAGTGTGGCCGAATTCGGCCAAAAACGGCCGAAAACAGCCAACCCGAGGCGACTCGCCGCCGCCAGCAGCGGCGCCGTCGCCGGAGCACGGCGGAGCCGCCGTGCCGGAGTTGCGATTTGGGCCGAAAGAGGCCCTGGGCCTAATTTGGGTTTTTTTTGGAACACGTGCAGATACCGTTAGTGTGTTTCAGTTCCCCGGAAAAAATTTAGGAAAAATTAGGGACGGCCTGTAGGCGCACTGTGAATCGTATTCGGATCCCGAAAATAAGTAAGGACCCCTCACCCTATTTCCTATCACGGTATTAAAGTTCAAAATGATAAAACGGTATTTCTTGAATTAACGCATGTGTGAAATTGCTTAAGGTTGCTAATGGAGCCCGAGTCTAGTGTGATTGATGATTTACTGTTATTTGGCCTGTTTTACAGCTCTAAATGCATTATGAGGTTTGATGTGTTCATTTTATAGTTTCGAGTGCATATATTACTGTTTTATTAATTATGGGTTGAAAGATTGAAGAACTGATACTGTGTGTTGTCTGTTTGGCATGAATTACGATTTGCTTTTTTTTAAATGTGAATTGATGATGCTTATTGAGGAAAAGGAAAATGAAAGATTGTGTAGACTGATAATTGTATGATGGGGTTAGCCTGACTAGATATCCTGGGAGATGGTGGACGGACCGGGTCCGTAGGGAACCCTACCGGGATTGTGGTCTCACATGCCGGACGGGGTATGGAGATCTTATGGTTTTGGCGCCCATACCGGACGGGGTATGGGGACGACCCGTTTCACCCTCATACCGGACGGGGTATTGAGGTTTATGGTTTTGGCGCCCATATCGGACGGGGTATGGGGACGGCCCGTTTCACCCTCATACCGGACGGGGTATTGAGGTTTATGGTTTTGGCGCCCATACCGGACGGGGTATGGGGACGGCCCTGGAAACTGATTATGAATGTTAAAGGTTAACGGGTAGCGGGACCCCTATGGACCCCCATGGATACTAGTAGGCTGGTAAATGAGAAAAGGATATGTTGTATAATGATTGAATTACAAAATGCGTGATAAGTGCTATGTTTTACAGCTTATATTATTCTATGATTGTGATAATGTTATTGTTTTCTTATATTGTTTCATGAATTCCACCGAGGTAAGTGGATGGTAAAGGTTTTATCATAAATAAAAAGGATTTGTTATAAATCATGCTCCATTGGTCTTTTGTGTTTTTCTACCCACCTTTACCTCCGTGACGGTGAGATATCGTGATGTTCTTACTGGGCTAGTGTAGCTCACTCCTTATTTAACCATTTCAGATCAGGAAGACATGGTTCCCGAGCCCGTTCCGCAGGAGGACGACGAAGGGGATGCCTAGAGACTCTATAGTCATACTCATAGTTTTATTTTCGAGTTTCTCTCTTAGTTAGTTTAATCTTTTATATTTTAAGTACGTTTTTGGTTTTCGTGTAAGGGATGTTAACCGAAATTTTGATCTCGCTTCCGCATTTAATATTTATAATATAATTTCCATTTTGAATTACCGGGGCTGCTATACTGAAGGCCCATAAAAGTGTCTCACTACGCATGAACCCATATCCAACATTGTTGTAGCGCCCGGGGAAATTTAAGAAGAAAAAAAAAAAACACGTGTGCCACGTCAGCAGTCCTGGCCAACCAGGACCTGCCACGTGGCAAAACCACGTCGACCGGGGACGGGCCACGTTGGCGATCCGCGTGCGCGTGATCGGACGGCCCAGATCAATCGCGCGCACGGACGGCCCAGATTTAATCAAAAACGGACGGTCCATATTAAATCAAAATGGACGGTTGAGATCAAAAGAAAAAAGAGTATAAATAAGACCCCCACACCAGACCCCAAACCCTAGCTGCCTGCCCTCGCCGGAGAAGACGAACCAGAAGCCGGCCGCCGCCACCCGCCGCCGCACCGGAGGGATTTTCGACCGCCGATCGAGGTAAATTTCATACCCCTGACTCGTTTTTCCATGCTGATTTCCCCAGTGGCCAAATCGGAGCTAAAATCCTGGCCAAACGGTCGGAAAACACGGCCGAAAGCCAGCGGCGCCGCCGCGCCCCTCCTCGGTTTTTGCCTCCGATGAGGCCCTTCCCGGCCTCCGTTTAATGCAATTTTTATACCACCGTGATCACCATTCTTTTCTCTACAGGTTGATCGGAGCCAAATCACCAAAACACGAACTTCACCGGAGAGCTGCCGCACCTGAAAACACCGCCGCCGATAAGCTTCGGTTTTCTGTAAATTTTCGGCCCCCCGAGGGCCGTAGGGTTATTTTATCGCAGGAACCAATGCGAGTGTAGCCGAAAACGGCCAACCCGAGGCGAACCGCCGCCGCTTGCGGCGGCGTCATCGCCGGAACACGGCGGAGCCGCCGTGCCGGAGTTGCAATATTGGCCGAAAGGGGCCCTAGGCCTAATTTGGGATTTTTTGGAACACGTGCAGATACCTGTAGTGCGTTTCAGTTCCCCAGAAAAAATTCAGGGAAAATTAGGGACAACCTGCAAGCGCACTGTGAAACCGTGTTCGAACCCTGAAACGAGTAAGGACCCCTCACCCTATTTCCTATCACGATTTTAAAGTTCAATAAATGATAAAACGGTATTTCATGAATCAACGAATGTGTGAAATTGCTTAAGGTCGCTAATGGAGCCCGAGTCTAGTGTGTTTGTCGGTTAACTGTTATTTGACCTGTTTTACAGTTTTAAATGCAGCATGAGGTTCAATGTTTTCATTTTATAGTTTCGTGTGCATATTTTACTGTTTTATTGATTATGGATTGAACGACCGTGATATTGATGCTGTATGTTGTCTGTTTGGCATAAATTACTGTTTCGCTTGTTTGTATGTGGATTGATAATGCTAACTGAGGGAAAGGAGAATGAAAGATTATGTAAATGGGTAAATTGTATAATGTGGTCAGCCTGACTAGATATCCTGGGAGATGGTGGACGGACCGGGTCCGTAGGGAACCCTACCGGGATTGTGGTCTCCCATACCGGACGGGGTATGGAGATCTTATGTGTTTTGGCGCCCATACCGGACGGGGTATGGGGACGGCTCGTTTCACTCTCATACCGGACGGGGTAATGAGGTTTATAGTTTTGGCACCCATACCGGACGGTGTATGGGGACGGCCCTGGAAAAATGATTTCAAGTGTTAAGGGTTAACGGGTAGCGAGACCCCTATGGATCCCCATGGATGCTAGTGGGCTGGTAAATGAGGAAAATATGTTGTGTAACGATTGAATTACGAAAAGCTTGATATGTATTATGTTATACAGTTTATATATATGGTTTCATGATGATGATGATGTTATTGCTTTCGTATATTGTTTTATGAATTTCACCGAGGTAAGTGAATGGTAAAAGTTTTATTATTAATAAAAGAATTTGTTGTAAATTATGCTCCATTGGTCTTTTTGTGTTTTCTACCCACCTTTACCTCCGTGACGGTGAGATATCGTGTTGTCTTTACTGGGCTAGTGTAGCTCATTTCTTATTTAATCATTTCATATCAAGAGGACATCGTTCCCGAGCCGGTTCCGCAGGAGGACGACGAAGGGGACGCCTAAAGACTCCATAGTCATATTCGTAGCTTTTACTTTCAAGTTTCTCCTTTAGGTAGTTTGATCTTTTATATTTTGTGAGCACGTTTTTGGTTTTAGTGTAAGGGATGTTATTCAAATTTTGACTTCGCTTCTGCATTTGATATTTTTAATATACATTTCATTATGAATTTCTGGGGTTGTTACAGTTGGTATAAGAGCCAGGTTCCCTCGGACCCATCCCTTACACAATAGTGCCTTAGAGAAATACTCACCGATATATCGTTACTCAATCATTCCTTGTGAATGCAGGTACACGGGAATGAGGAGAGGAAGGCCCCCACTAAACCGAGCGGCCCCAGATAATTCACTTCGGAAGGATTTAGATAGACTATTCGAGATGGTGGAGGCTCTCGCAGCTGCCCAGCGAAGGCAAGAGGAGAGAAGGGAGTTACCAGGACCTCCTCCGCTAGCGCAGGTTGAGCCCCCGCTACAGCAGGCTGATCCCGAGCCACCCCGGTAGGAGCCTATTCCTCCACGGTACCACCCGGCACCACAGCCGCGGTACGACCCGGTACCACAGCCACAGTACCAACAGGTGCCGCCACAACACATTCCAGTGCCCCCACCACATCAGCAGGCGCCACCACAGGGTCCCCCAGTTCATCCTCAGCCAGCCCCAGTCCCTCTACCTCGGGACCCCGCTCCCTCCTTGATCGACCCCGGCTTCATAGAGAGGTACAGAAGACTGAACCCTTCTACTTTTTCAGGGGGATCCTCTTTCGAAGAGGCCCAATACTGGCTGGCAGAGACTGAGAGAGCATATTAATTACCAATTTTACAAATCAACCGTAAATTACGCAAGACAAGTAATATATATATCAAGGAAGTACAATTAAATCATTTAACCATTCTAGTATATCATCATGTATTTAAAGCTGTAAATTCAACAATCAGTTAAACATGATAACAAATAAATAACTAACCGATTTTCGACTCCATTAGTAACCTGTAATTATTATTAAAAAATTTTAAATTACACAAAATACCATTTTATCGATTATAAAGCTTCAATTTCATAATAGAGAATAAGGTGAGGAATTCTCACCCAAATTGGTGTCTGAAACATCGAACTTTCTATTGCGCCTACTAGCGATCCTCGGGTTTCTTGATTTTTTCTATGGAGATTAAAACACGCTTCACGTACTTAAAAATACCCCAAAAAATCAAAAATTGGTGTTAAAAACTTTTTCTTGCCAATTTCAAAATTCCAATAACATAGCCGCCCCCGGCGAAGATTTGCCTCGATCTGATCGTTCTCGGCCGATTTTATACCCATTCGTGCTAGAAAACACATTAGGAGGCCTTAGTTGGCAAAAAAAAATCAAAAAACAAAAATCTACCGGCTGTAAAATTTTCTAGTGCGGCAGCTCCACCGGCTCACCTACGTAGCTGAGCATTTTTCTTTGGTCAATCTGTAGAAAAAAAAACGGTGAACACAATAGTGAAAAAATTGCACGAAATAGAAAATAGGAAGGGGCTTATCAGATGAAGTTTTGGGTTTTACCCATAACGGCGCCGACGGGATTTACTCGCAGTTTTCGGCTAATTCGTTATTCCTTTTGCTCCAATTTGGCTATGGAGGTTTCGAAATCAAATTCCAAGTGGATAAGAGCATTTTTACATTTTTTGGCAGTCGGATGTGGCTCCAGTGTTGCCCATCCTTTTGCTCCAATTTGACTATGGAGGTTTCGAAATCAAATTCTAAGTGGATATGAGAATTTTTACCTTTTTTTGCAGTCGGAGGTGGCTCCAGTTCCGCATTGGGTGGCAATCGGCTCGCTTCTCCAGCGACTGGTTCTTCTTCTCTTGTGGGAGGCTGGCGACTAGGGTTTGAGTTAGGTGTGATACGAGATATTTATACCCGTCTCGCTTAAATCTAAGTTGTTCATCGCGTTTAAAGAGATAGCAAATCTGAGTCGTTCATCACGTTTGGTCTCGACCGTCCGATCGCACATGAAGAAAGAACGGATTGGGACCGTTCATGCGCGTGAAATTGCTTCCAGGCTGTCTCATCGCGGGCATACAGATTGCCAGCATGGCCTCCCGCGTGGCACCGAGTCAATGTGTCTTGCTACGAGGCGCGCTCCGGTTCGTCGGAACTGTTGACTGGAGGGGTCCTACGTGGAGCAATTTTTTTTAATTACATTTTGACCCTCCAGTTTCTGATTTTTATTTGAAAAACACCATTCAAACCAAAAATTTCACTCCTTTTTTTAAAAATTATTTTTAATTTGATCCTCAACTTATTTTTTTTCTAATTTCACATTAAATAAAAATTAATAATTTTAAAGTTATATTATTATATATTTTTAAAATTTTAAAATTAATTTTGCACCAAATTTCGAATCCGAGTATTGTAACTTAAATCTTGGGTAAGTGGTGTCTCACTTGTAACATCCATACCATGTTCATCACCACTCCTCTTTCTTTGTTTTCGAGGGTTTAGGGATGTTTCACTTGTAGACCCACTAGCTCTATCCCTTCCATACATTTCTAATATTTTCTCATAAGTTTGCACGCATTTATTTTTCAGTTTCGCTATTTCAGGTTGAGCCTAGGATGAATAACTATATTAATATTTGGAAAATATAAAAAATGGCAAACAACATATGATAAAGTAAGAGATTTACCTTTATTAGTTGCTCTTAAACTTCCTCTTCTACTTCGAATCGTTCAATTATTGGATTTCAGGCAAAACCACTCATTCCATATTTGAAAATATCATAATATTTTGAGAATTGTCTTTTCAAAATTTTTATGCAGTTGTGTATACGCTATTTATCAATGTCCAAATCTGGAAATGCATCATTTAGTTTTTTAAGTACACAATCAATGGTGTGTGATGGGAATATCCCACCTAATCTACGACCACACAAATGTTAATCATAAAACGAGTTTACTAGGACGTCATCCATATGATCTGACTAGTGGATCATTTTACTTCTCGCATCTGCATGCCTGTTCCTCTTAGCAATTTTCTAAAACACATATGAAAACAACAAATCTAATCATATACAAAAAAATATGATTACAATAAAATAAATTCCAAAGTGTAGCATTCAATTAAAATATTTAAGTTATACAAACATCATAAGTCATACAAATATCATACAACATACAAATATCATAAACTATACAAATGTCATAAATTACACAAAATGTAATCAGCCCACATATCAGCTACTATTGCATCTCTAATTGCTTCGCATTCTCTCATTTTTTCAGTACTGTCCCAAAAGTTACATATACTTCATTCGTCTAGAGAAACATTTTGGAGTTCTTTATCAACATCTTGAAGAAGTTCATCAGTTTAATCCTCTCCTTGTAAATAATTATGCAAAATGCAACAAGCAAATATACTGGTATTAACAGTCTTAATTCCATAATAAGGTTCAGTCGAGGTTTGGATAATTGAAAAACGTTTCTTTAGAGTTCCAAAAGCATGTTCAATCGCATTACACAAAAAAACATGTCGTAGATTAAATAGTTCAGGAACATTGTGTGGTGGATTCTTAGAGTATTCACTCAAATGATAGTGTTATCCTCTATATGGTGTAATTAGTCCACCCCACAACATGAACCTAGCATCCACAAAGTAAAACCTACCTATAAGTAATGAATAAATTAAGCTATAACATTTTTCTTGAAAAGTATACATTACATATTGAAGTTAAATATATTTTAATTACCTTAAAAAATTACTAGAGGATCAATAACTTTGTTTAACGCATCTTTTATTATTCTTAAATTTGATACAGTCCCTTCCCACCCAGCTAAGACGTATGAAAATTTCAAATCAAATGTACAAATTGCTAACAGGTGGGTGGAGAAATCTTTTCTCCCACGAAACCGTGAAATGCCTTTTCTATACACTTTAATACATATATGTGTTCAGTCAATCGCACCAAGACAATCCTGAAATTAATTGCTAATTAATTAATTAAACATGCACTCATGTTAAAAGAATTAATTAAACGTATTTAACTTATGTATATACCTTGAATGGAAAGAATCTAGGATTGTTGTCTATTTTCAAAAGCACTTGTGATCTATTTGGTTGATTAATAAATTTATCAGCTATATGTATTATACATCATAGCACATTATGAAAATGACGACTTATTGTTTCTATGAATCGTTGAAAAATCAAAGATGTGACTTGATCTCTCTCATTATGTCCTAATAGGTAAAGTATCTTAAGTACTTGTTCCACTACAGTTGCACGAACGGTATGCCTAAGTCCACCATCTATAACTAGTAAACAATATAAATTCATAAAAGATGAAGCTCTCATCCTAATTATATGAAGACAAAACTCACTTAATAATAAATTTTGCATAAGCTGATCTCGAGCTTTCTCTTCATCTAGTCTTAATTCATGAATAAGCCTATAATTTATCTTACGCATTCTATAAACTACTAGCCCATAACGTATGATAAATTGGCATACTAAAAGAACTACACGTATTAAAATATTCATATTTCTTATCTAATGTGTGAATAGAAACAATACCAAATGCCCTAAACAAAAAAAAATGAGTATAATTATTCCAAATCAAAGCAAGTCAAAGCATACATTTTAATTAACATTATGGCTGCCTGAATCTCCATCATGAAAGCTTCTTATGAGTTCCTTATAGGTAGATTAGTCACCTACAACAACTAAGTGTTGTTTAATGAATATGACATCAAGTAAGAAAATAAATACAAAAAAAGCCTAACTTTGAAACAAACAAATATTTTTTTATCGAATTCATTAAAAAAATTAACATCTACTTAACGAGGAAATAACTAAAATCTCATACAAAATGACAAAAGTTGAGCACAAATGAAAGTTCAAGTGGAAATCAAATGAAATCAAACAGGCATAAGTGGACTGATTCATGTCTTTAGCCAGCTCTCAAGTTGAGTCAAAAACTGAGGCTCTTTTCAACCAAAATAAGCCAGACATATCCATCGTTAAGTGTAGGATAATTTCCATACACTTTCGCCTGTTTGGGGAATAAATTTTCGATATTATTTCTTTAACCTCATTTTACGTTAATAGAGTTCACATAACCCTCAGCTAAGCATATGACTTGACTTTTACCCTACTCATCTCTTGACAAGTCTCATCCCTATGCCAATATGCTCAATTTTGTTTTTTGTTTCCCAAATGATCACCCTTAATCTCACTAATTGCCCACCTGGTTTATCATTCCCAAACTGTAGTTTCCTAAAATTAGACAGAATATGATTTTCCCACATACCAGATTTTCTCCTCACTCAGTCAGTCCCTGATTTACCTTATACCTGATTAACACCTTCATCATCTGCAAGTTATAGCTTCCCTAATTATCAGGTTCACTCCCCAATCATAACATCTTCTTCTTTGTGGCTCACCACTCGCATGAGAGTCTTTATTTGCATATCACTAGATCTTTTAATTTACTTGGGATCGAACAGGGCAGATTTCATAGCAGACCCCCACAGTGCAAAGAAAACCAATTTTTTAAAAAAATTTGGGGCAGGTTCGGTTTTGGAAAAACCCACATCGAACTAACCCCATTATCATCCCTAAATAGATTTATTATTATGTTTAATTCATTAGTGCTTCAAACAGAAATTAGCCAAACGTAAACATGGTGTAGTCTTGATAGTTACATCCAATAAGGAATTAATCATACTAACCAAACCAACTGATGGAACAAGGGATGACAGTTCGAGTGTGTAGCCAGGTTCAACAAGATTTGCCACCAATGCCACCTCCCCTAGTTTTTCTTAACAAGGTGAAAAAATAAATCAGTAAGCAGTAAAAAGCTTGCATAAAAAATTCAAGCTCCATATTATTTTCAGGCTAATGAAACAAGTTTGAGTAAAAAGAAATCAAATCAAACAGGAATGAAGAAAATCTAACTAAAAATGGAAGAACTCTTTCAAAAGATAAATATAAAAAAAAAATAATTAAAGTCAAGCTATAGAGGAACTTTTTTTACATACTGCAAAGAGAAAGCTGTGCATCTCATGAAAAGAATGAGAAGAAGCACAGAGTTGAGATAAAGTTAAAACTCAAGCAATCATATCCAAAAAGATGAACGGATATACAAGCAGTGAAAATATAGCAAGGAAAATATCAAACGCACTCAAACAATTTAGAAGAAAAAAATTAAAAGTGAAAAAGAACATCAGAATGATAACTTTTCCGTCAGATTAAGTTTTTTTATGACCAACAGTCAGAATAATTATCAAACATCATAGCAATTAATTCTATGAAGAATTTGCTAATGAAATATCAACTTCAGGACACCATGAAGCATGAAGTATCAAACATCCTTTGTAACACCCAAAATTTGTATTTTTATTATTTAATTTATTTTAATTTTTATTAGAATTTTTGTTTAATTTTATTCTATTTTAATATTTAATTTATAAGGTTTTAATTTAATTTAATTTAATTTAATAAAAATAGAAATAATAATAATAATAAAATAGGGTAAAATTATTTTTGAGATTTAATTGAAATTGATTTTGAAAAAAAGTGGTGAAAATTTGGATTATGGGGGTATTTTAAAAAAGAAAATCGAAAACCGGAGTTCAAAACGCAATTTAGAAAGTTGTGCCATGTCAGCAGCCATGTCAGCAGCCCCGGCCAACCAGAACACGTCGCATGGCAAGGACGCTGACGCAGGAGGCCACGCGGGACGGAGCCATGTGGGCGATCCGCGTGCACGCGATCGAACGGTCCAGATCTCACGCGTACGGACGGTCCAGATCTCACGCGCACGGACGGCCTAGATCTCACGTGTGCGGACGGACCAGATTGAATCACGAACGGACGGTCCAGATCGCATCGCGATGGACGGCCCAAATTTATTCCCATTTTAATCGCGATCGGACGATTCAGATTAAATCGTAATGGATGGCTGAGATTAAAAGGGGAAGGTTATAAATAACCTCACCCACACCCAACCCCAAACCCTAGCCGGAGAAGAAGAACTAGTCATCAGAGGAGCCGGTTGCCGCCACCCGCCGCCGCACCAGAGGATTTTCCGACCGCCAAACAAAGTAAATTTTCTCCCATTGGCTTGTTTTTCGATGCTGAATCTGGGGTATGGGGACGGCTCTGAATCAAGTTATCAATGTGAATGGTTCACGTGTAGCGGGGACCCCTATGGATCCCCATAGATACTAATAGGCTGATAAAAAAGGAAAATCTATTGTCTGATGATTGAAATGCAAATGTATGATATGTGTTATGTTATAAAGCGTGTATGATTTCATGATATTATAATGTTATTATTTTCTTATGTTATTTTCATGAAGCTCACCGAGATAAGTGGACAGTAAATAGTTTTATTATTTATAAATGAATTTATCATGAATTATGCTCTATTAGTTGTTTTTGTTTTCTACCAACCTTTACTTCTGTGACAGTGAGATAGTGTGATATCTTTATTAGGTTAGTGTAGCTCATTCCTTATTTAACCATTTCAGATCAGGAAGATTTGGTTCCTGAGCCCGTCCCGCAGAAAGACAGCGAGTAGACGCCTAAGGATTTCATAGTTTTATTTATAGCAATTATTACTAGTATTTACCTTAGTTAGTTTATTCTTTCACACGTTGAATACGTTTTTGGTTATTGTGTAAGGAATGTTAATCAGAATTTTTATTTCGCTTCCGCACTTAGAATTTTTAATACATACATTTTCTTTTAAATTTTTAATACATACATTTTGTTTTGAATCTGACTTAAAACACACAAAAAAAAGAAAATTCTCCAGTACAAAAGTAAACAAATAATACTGAGTTTATAAAATGCAGCTGACATCTCACGTGTGTATGAAATTTTCTTTTCCTGAAAGTGAAAAGTTGAAAGCTTTTACTTTTGTATAAACATAAAATGCAACCAAATTATCTTTGTCTTTGAACCAGAGGACTATCCTTTTTTAATCATTTAAGACTACATTTGAAATATATCTATAAATTTTATAGGATTCGTTTAAAGATTTACAAAGGTTAATTAGACTAATGAAAATTTTATTAGAAAATTAATAAAATTTGAAAATTAAAATGAGACATTTCAAATTTCATTAAAGAATTTAAACTACATTCTTCTTATTCCACTTGGAATTATCTACAAATTTTTTTTCTTATACTTTTTTATATAATATCCAAAGAGAGGTTAACAGTAATTCTTGATTTTTTTCCCAAACATAGGCTAGTCCTTACTTGGTCATAATGGATATGAATTACAAGGTTTGGATATCCAACACATGCATGCAGGTTAGGCTCCATTCAAAAAGCTTTGTTAAACAATACCCACCATTTGAGAAGATATGTAGTCAGATACAAAACAATCACTTTGAGTTCTTTTGATTCAGGAGATACCCAAATAGAAAATCCTCTGTCAACCCTATACATCTCATGGCAAAGACAATTCTAGAAGCCCACATGCAGATACAGAAATGCACTTATGGCGAGTAGCCTATAGATTCGTCATTTAATTAGGAGATGAAGGTAGCTTCACATGCTTTTTCATGGCTAAGAAATCTAGGTATAAATGGTCTATCACAAAATCATATCAACTTTATTAATGTTTAGAATAAACATAATAACCAGAATAAACAAAACAAATGGTTTTGTCTTTCTTCCATTTTTTAAAGGTTTAGAGAGAGAGAGAGATAATAAATTAGTGAGAGGAGAAGAAAAAGAAAGGAAAAACGATAAAGAAGAAAACGTCAAAGTTTCAGTAAGAAATCTAGTATTACTTTTGATATTCTAAGAAGTATTTTTAGATTAAAAAATTTAATATGATTGTTATTTTTCCTGTTTTGCATGCCTTTATATTCAAATGAGTCGAATTGTTTTGATTTTCAAGCATGCTATGTGAATTACTGACATTTGATAAATTTGCATCAAATAAATATAAAATGTAGTCTGTAATAGTAAAAGTGAAAAAAAAAAGAAAAAAAAAAGTTGAATGAAGCCTGTATGTTTCGAAGTGTATGTGTATTGACATGCATATTGTATCAAGTGTCTTATTAGATTTTTTATCTCTGAGGGGTATTTATTCCCCTTACCCTTCAGGGTATCTGTTTTTCCCTCCCTTACCTGGTTTGGAAAGACGTAAGAAGACCACTCTTCGTGGATGACGGTGTACCCTCTGACGAGAGTGGTATCACACTATCTGTAAGGGTGATCCGTGGCTAAGTAATATCGTGACTATAGATATCTATTAGGATTACTATAGTTAGTACAACCATGGTCATAGATCATACCATGGTTTGGCCAGCCAAAATTGGGCATGAGCAAATTGTCATATCTATATCTGATCTGGTTATTCCATTTGGGTAGTTGGAAATATATTTATACCCTCAAAGATAGAAGTTGTAATAACTTCGCGAAGTAGACACAAAAAATCTGTACATTTAATGATTTATTTGATTTTCTCTATTATTTGACATGATATATGTATATTTAATTTTATATGTTAACGTACTATTTTGATATTCAAATAAATAATTTTTCCTAATGATCAGTTAGGTAAACGAGGAAGCTAAACGGTAAGATAAAATAATAAACTTTTGAAATCTTATGATGTTAATTCAATACTGTTTTCTTTATTGATCATATAGAACTCACTCTTTCCATCCCCCCAGATGATGAAGAAAATGAGAAATCGCAGGTAGACCTACCATTGGAAGTCTATGAGGATCCCACAGATCCACAAGTCTAAGTGCATGTTTGTTCCTACACTCTAATGAATTCTAGTAGCATAGTGAAAGAAGTGACCTTTATATTTTGTATTTTGTTGCCACTTCTGGCCTCAATTTATATATGTATTTGGAACATTATATATATTTATAAGGGATTTATTGAGGTTAAGCTGTATAAATTTTATCGTGCACTCGTTATTCTGAATCTGTATCTGATACCTACTTGCCTTAATTGGTACCTGGGATATCACATGTGGTATCATAGCAGAATTTTGCAGAACAAATCCCTTGCACTGAGGCTTAGGGAATATAAACCTTTATAATACATAAGGAAGATAAATGTTCTTTTTTTAAAGATTAAACATCCAACTCGTGTCTTCCATTCTTTTTATAAAAATGACAGAGGGAAGACCATCTGTAGAGCAAACCGAACGACTTGAAGCCCCCGGATCATCTGACCAGGGCTGAATTTGTAAAATTTTTTGGAGCCATTCAAGGATTAACTACAGCTGTAAGACAAAATCAGGCAATCTCTTATCCATCATGTGCCACTGAATTCTGAAACACAGATTGGTCTATCTCTCATAATATAACAGAGTTTAGGAAACTTAACCCCCCACACTTTGAAAGTGGTCCTGATTGTAATAATCAAGCCCGGAATTTAGTTCGGGATTAATTTTAAAATTTTAAAAAGTGAGAAAGCAGTTTGTCTGCACGGGTGCTAGGCACTATGCACGCGCGCATGCACGTACAGTGGCCGCAGGGCGTGCGCACAACCCGCATGTTCCCTCCGTACGCACGGCCCATCCACGTACACGACGTGGGATCAGGACTTGCGCAGTCATCACTTCATGACAAACTAATGCCACAGATTGTGTATGTATCGTCTATGCAGCAGGCCTGCATGGATAGACCTGTGCGCCTGGGGCCTATGCACACGGTGCCCAGTGCACCTAGGGCCTTTGTGTGTGCGACAACAGGCATGTATGCCTGCAAGCTAGCCTGCAACACACCGGTCAGGCACTGCCATCGCCGATGGAGGAAGTCTTCCTCCTTCGTTTTAAATGCCAAGAATCTCTTTGTCCTCTCTCTTCACCGAATTTCGCTGCTTGGTGTAAATCCAATGGTTTTAAAATTTTATAAATTGCCCTTCCTCTTCCCTTCCTCTCCACACTTCTATTTTTCAAAGGTTTAAAGAAAGAGAGAGAGATAGTAAATTAGTGAGAGGAGAAGAGAAAGAAAGAAAAAATAGTGAAGAAGAAAACATCAAGGTTTCGGTAAAGAATCTAATATTACTTTCGACATCCTAAGAAGTATTTTTATATAAATAAATTTAATATAATTGTTATTTTACCTTTTTGGCATACCTCTGTGTTTAAATAAGTCGAATTGTTTTGATTTTCAAGCATGCTATGTGAATCACTGACACCTGATGAACTTGCATGTAATAAATGTAAAATATAGTCCGTAATAGTAAAAGTAAAGAGAAAAGAAAAAGAAAAAAGTGGAATGAAGCCTGTATCGTTTAAAGTTTATCTGTATTGATATGTATATTTTAACAAGTATCTCGTTAGGTTTTTTTATCTCTGAGGGATATCTATTCTCCTATCCATTCGTGGTATATGTTTCTCCTTTCCCTATCTGGTCTGCAAAGACGTAAGAGGACCGCTTTTGGTGAATGATGGTGTGTCCTCTAACGAGAGTGGTATCACACTATCTGTAAGGATCACCCATAGGTAAGTAATGTTGTGATTATAGATATATGTTAGGACCACTATGGTTGGTACGGTCGTGGTTATAGATCGTACTATGGTTTGGTCGACCGGAAGTGGGACTGAACAAATTATCGTATCTGTATCTGTATCTGAACTGGTCATTTCACTTGAGTAGTTAGAAATCTGTATCTGCCATCAAAGATGAATGTTTGTAACGACTTCGCAAAATATAACACAAAAAATCTGTTCATTTCATAATTTATTTGATTTTTTTTAATTATTTTGCATGATATATGTATATTTTATTTTATGTGCTAACGTACTATTTTGATATTAAAATAAATAGTTTTTTTAATGATGAGTTAGGTAAACAAAAAAGTTAAATGGTAAGATAAAATAATAAAATTTTGAAATCTTACGATGTTAATTTAATAATATTTTTCTTATTGAGCATATGAAACTCACTATTTCCATCTTCCCCAGATAAGGAAGAAAATGAGGAACCGCAGACAGGCCTACCCTTGAAAGTCTATAAAGATCCTTTGAATCCACTAGTCTGAGTATATGTCTGTTCCTGCACTCTAACGAATTCCAGTAGCATAGTTAAAGAAGTGACCCTTATGTTTTGTATTTTGTTGCCACTTCTGGCCTCTGTTTATGTATGTATTTGGAACAATATATATATTTGTAAGGGATTTATTAAGGTTTGATTCTACTATATAAATTTTATCATGCACTCATTATTCTGAATTTGTATCTGATACCTATTTGCCTTAATTAGCACATGGAATGTCACAACCTTTTTAACCACTTTTATCCCACCTCATCAAGCTCTTTTTTAACGTCTTTTTCTTTCAACTCATCTATATCCTAATGTAAAGACTAGTTACTTTTATGTGAACTTCTTTCTCTTGTGTGATCACCATCTTTACAAAAAATTTTATCTTCTTCGTAGAAAGTCAATGTTGTATCCATGCTAAGCTTCCTCTCCTAAATGCACAGACATCTCCCTTATTCGCGCAAGCTTTTCTTTTTCATAGTGCCCAACCTCTTGCTAAAGTAAGTTTTCTATTTCATTTATTGTTTCTCTACTACTTAAATTTATGATTTCTGGGATTCATAGTCTATTCAGGAGAGAGAGAAAGAGAGACAAAGAGACAGAAAGGTTAGAGATAGAGAGAAAAAGAGGTCAAAGGACATAAAAGTTAAAAAGAGATAAACAATGATTTCATTAATGAACTTGACAATGTTTTTGTATTTACTTTTTTCGATATAAATCTCATGTTTACACATGTTGCATCAATTAAAAGTAGATTTTTTTCAATTATGTTAAACATTTATGAGCATACTATTTTAAGTAGAATGTAGACTCTAATTTATGTATGAATCATATTAGATTTATTAAGCTATTCTCATATTCATTTATGTTCATTTTTCGGTAAATATACTTATTTAATGAAATATGTATGATGAAAAATGAAGATCAGAGTATCGATGATTGTATTGTCTTTTATAATGAGTAAAAGTGAAGTGGGATATGATATAATGAAGCCAAAACTTTGTCTTAATTGAAATCAAACTATTGCTTAGTTTAATTGGGGTTTGATTTGGATATTAATAATATGCACATATATATCACATAAGACCTATCATACCATCAAGTTTTAATTGTTAGAAATATCTATTACACATCTTAAAGTAAATTGTTATTTATGTCAAGAAGATATAGTAGTAGTTATTAATGATGTAAAAACTATTACATTCATAGCTTTAGTACCATAATGGCAATGAACAATAAAGGTCGTCATAGTAGAGCTCAACCTTCTAAAAGTATCGAGAAGAATGTTTTATGGTTGTGCAAATTATAATATTTTTTTTTTATTTTACATAACTAATTTATAAATACTTTAATTTTTATTTTGCATTACGATTGATATTATAAAATTGTTTACTTTAATGCAATAGTGTCACTGTAACTTTTTCCATTGGCATGACAATGAGATAACCTCAATGTATTATTGTCATCTACTTATTTTTTTCGAAGAAAGATGTCAAACTCCACTAAACAACTAAATAGACATGTTCTTAGTTGACCGTGATATGGTGGATTTCTATTAAGACATTAAGGATGTTTGAGGAATGCTAGTTAAATTGGAGAATGATAATAAAGTGATCAAATAAGTGTTAAAGAATGGACATGGTGCAAAGATATACAGGGATATATAAAATAGATATTTAGCATTAATAATTTATATTAGGTGGAGTGCAGTTGTTGTCATGGTTGGGCTTTTATTACGTTGTGTTTTACCTTAACATTGAAGTTATATCAAATTTATTAATTTATGTTTTGTCAGATATGCTCAACGACTTGTACTTCGCGAACTTATCTAATGATTTGACAATTTAAGTATTATGTAACGACCTTAAAATTTATGTAATGACTAGTATTATGTTTTTAGTATAACTTGAATTATATAACATATTTTTCTTACATCAAATATACGATTTAGTTTCAATTTCCATATAATTTTTAAAATTTTAAGCTTTGTGTACAACTCAAAAATAATTTGAATTTTAATTGCTTTCACTAACAAATATTGGTGATCGAGAAAACAAATTGTATAAGAGACCCTTAAAGTGGTGTGTGTGTGTCCCTTACATGGATCATCAAAGTATCAATTCCAAATCAAGAAGTGGAATCCTTGGATTAAATTACCATCAAACTGCAAAATTAGCATTCCTACTAAAAGATATAAATTACCATGGTTATTTTTTCTTATGAAATTCCTCAAATTGTTTAAAATTTCATAACACCATCATCAACTTATAGTAATTGGAAGGGTGGGGGTGGGGTACTACTCCATTCCATAAAAAAAAAACCTAAAGGTTTGATCATCATCAAGTTGATTATTGGAATGAACTATGGGTTTTGATAGCTTTCTAAACCAAGTTCTTCGGGAAGAGGGTTAGTTAGGTCCGAGCCTGTAAAACAACAATTTACAAAGTCCTAATGGTGGATTGTTAGCCTCCCATAACAACAAACTCTAGTAAATAGCACTTGGCCTTGTCTAAGATTTTTCACTTTGGAAATAATGTTAAGTATTACATGTTTTTCTTCTTGATTTGTGGAGTGAAATAAAAAAGAAAAGGACTTGTAAAAAATAATAAATTATAATAATGAAGAGAAATTTTTTTCTGAAGTAATATTCATGTGCTAATGGAGCAAAATCACGTACTAAGTAAATCATCATTCAACACACATAATTATATAGTAGTATCAGAATTACATCATTACATATGATTTAAAAGGATAGGAAGCCATAATTTCAAATAATATTAAATGGACCAAAAGTAGTATAAAATGTCTTCATGGTAGCATTAAAATAAGTTGAGCCAGTTATAACTCCCATAAATTCTAATTTTGTTCTTATGGAGCAAGCTTTGTATCAATTTTCTAGCAACACAAAATATCTCTATGATATCATTAATATTAGTTGAGCAAGCTTCATACCAACCTTCTAGGATAGTATAAAAAAATTAGAGAAGAACATTTAGATAATGATTGTAAGAACAAGATAATGAATGAATGAAACAGTAAACATATTTCTAGTCAAATTCCCCTTGAAGCTATTAGAATAGTTACTAACTTAAAAAAGAAAGATGTCAACAACCAAAAATTATCAACTCAATCAAATTGCATACTTCTAGTCAAATTGTTTCTATCTATTTACTATCTAGACCTACCACCAACTATCAAGGAGGAATACAACTCATGTATCTCATTTTATATGCATAAAAGAATTTCATGTAATATAATCAAAATGAATAAAAATATGGTGATTCATTAAAGAAGTATTATAAAAGAGGTACATACATATTCATTATAGTATCGTCGGACAATCTATATGAGGACAACCTCTATACCATTATCCTTGACATGAGCATCTACACTAACCCTTCCCCTGGCCTTTCATCTTCTCCTGTCAATGACTCTACTCCTGGCCTTGCCTCTGCCCATACTCCTGATCATGTTGTCTCTCTCCTCTTGATGTTAAAGCACGTGGATAAAAGAGTTTCATGTAATGAAATCAAAATAAATCCAAAAATGGTGATTTATTAAAGAAGTACTATAAAAGAGATACATATTCATTATAATATCATCTAACTATTCTATAAGAAAACAACCTCTATGCCATTATCGTTGATATATGTATCTGCACTAACCCTTTCCTTGCCCTTACCTCTTCCCCTATCAATGCCCCTATTCCTACCCTTGCCTCTGCTCATACTCTGAATCATGTTGTCTCCCTCCTTTCAGAGTTGTCTCAATGTTAAGGACGTGTACCTCTTCATTTTAGATCAATTTGCTCAAATAATTGCCAAACATCCAGAGCTTGATTATTAATTAATCAAAATCTTTCATTTTTTGTGTGGCATTCATGTTTATGTATGTGTATAAGTGCACATATATTTTCATTTTCACTTTGTCTTTTCTCTTTTTCTTGTTTTAAGTTGATTATTATTGTTTATGATTTAATAGGAGTTCCAAGGCGGTAACAAATTAAATTTTTGAGTTGCATAATAAATATAAACTTGCCCATTTTGTTTACTCTCCTTGGTTTTTCATATGGAACTAAAATGGAGGAATAAACAGGAGGCACTAACAACACTCATGTTCGTTCAAGAATTTTGCATCTTAACTAAATACATTTTCCATCATTTATTAAAGGCATTTAAGGGAAAAACGCATGCTTATACATTTATTCGTTTTAACATAATCATATAAAAACTTTCGGTTCATGTAATTTTATTACTAGAGATTGAAAAATCATTTATGATTGTAGACGAGTCAAAGAATTTGGGCAAATATGAGTTTGTTTATTAAGGGATTGTATTAAAAATTGTAAGGAAGACAAAATTTTAAAGTCTCTTCATTTTAATTTACTACTTGATTGGCTTGTAATATTATTTTGTTGATAAAGACTAGTTTCGTATATTCAAACATCAGTTATGACACTATGAAACTTTTATGCAAACTACGTATTGATGAATCTACTCCGAAAGATAAATATTTCACGTCTATATGGATTGCACTAAAAAAAAATCATAATTCAATAGCCTCAAACTAACCAATTATTATTTTTTTCGATTCTCTTGTTAAAGAACCGAGTTAAATTATATTGAGTTAATTTTTATGGGTTAGGTCGGATTTGATATATAACTATTTTGAACGACAGATAGTTATATATAATATACTAGATTAGTATTATTGTTGTGTATAAAATATAATTTTTATTTAGTATTATTTTATGTCAATAAAAATTGTATAGAAGCCTAAAGATTCTAATAGAAATTTAAAAAAATTATCATACTTCAACTTTTGGCGAAGGATCTCCAAAATAACGCGGTTTATGAAAAAAAAAAATTAAATAATTAATAATTTATATTGCGTATAATCTCAAAATTTTTTATTAAATAAAAATTAATTGCACGCTAATATTATCATACTCATATTTTATTATTATATTTAAAATATTTAAATAAATAATTATTATATATTATCTTATTTATATATTATCATATTAAATAAATAAGTAATTATTATTTTTATCATTGTATTAATTTTATTTTAACATTTTTAAAAATTATGTTTATATTTTTAAATTTTAAATATTATCATATTAAATAAACAAACAACTATTATATATTATCTTATTTATATATTATCATATTAAATAAATAAGTAATTATTATTTTTATTGTCGTATTAGTTTTATTTTAACATTTTTAGAAATTATGTTTATATTTTTAAATTTTGAATAGATAATTATCTTTTAGATGAAATAAAAAAAAAGATTCGTAACCAGCTCTTCGTTCTTGTCAGTTTCGCCACTCCGCTACCGGCTGTCTTTCTCTGGTTTATAACCTTTGATCGGTGATCGGTGAGCTAATTGGGAACTAGAAGATGGCTTCTTTGGTTTCGCAACTTGTTTTTCCGTCGTCGGAGAACGGGCATAAGATATGGGAAGATCAGAGTTTTATTAAGTGGAGAAAAAGAGATGCTCATGTCACTCTGCATTGCCATGAATCAATTGAAGGTGAAATCGAGTTTCATGCTTGTACATGCTTCTTCCTTTTCAAAGTTATTAATTGTGCGGAAATTCTCTCATTTCTATTTCCCTCTTTTGCTGAAAGCTCTCATCTATTCTTTTCGGTATTTGAATTGCTTATTATTTAATGTTTAATTTTTTCCTTTTCGTTTTTTATTAGTTCGCTTAGATTTTTGCAAATGTTTTTTGTCCCTAATAAAATGAGTTTCAATTAGTTTCTAACGTAAGGATGCATTGTGATTAGAGTTAGCTATGTGATAGTTTAGGGACATGAACGATTTTCATCATCAGTTTTCGGACTTCAATCAGTATTCCTTTTTTTTTTTTTTTGGGATTCTATTTGGTTTGTTTTTCTTTGATTTTAGTTGCTTATTAATTTTAGATACTATCTTCACTTTGAGTTTGAATGCATGATTTTGTCGTAGTTTTGATTTGAGTTTCATTCCTGCCTGGGCTGCCAATCAATTTTCTCAATACATGTTTCCTTTATTTTATCATATTGGGTTGGAATCTTGTTGTTAAATAGAATAATACTTCTGTTTTTCCACATGGCTTCTAGTTGTTTTATTCTGGTGTTTTTTAGGGGTTTGAGGTACTTACACAATGTTTTGATTGATGCATGGATATAAATCAAATATGATTGATATTATGTTTTTGTGTTGTAAAATTGACATTCTGTGGCGGGGGATATGGATAGGATCTCTTAGATACTGGTACGAGCGTAATAAAGCTGACCTCTCTGTTTCTAACTCTGCTGTTTGGAACGACGATGCTGTTTCTGGAGCTCTTGATAGCGCTGCCTTCTGGGTCAAGGGCTTGCCTTTCATTAAATCTTTGTCTGGTTATTGGAAGTTTTTTCTGGCTCCAAACCCTACAAGTGTTCCTGTAAATTTTTATGATTGTTCATTTGAGGATTCTGATTGGCAAACTTTGCCTGGTAAGCTGATATATCTTTCATCCATATTACTCTAGCTTTAAATTTTGCATTTCTCCTAACACAAATATTGTCGTATTTATTCACATTTTAAATTATTGAATCATTTGTTTGAAGAATGATATGATATCGTGTTGCAGTTTTTTAGTTTAGTACATTTTTCTGCTTGGTTCGCAATAAAACTATTGAAGAGTGCTAGGGAAGTTTATTACTCGGTGAATTTTATGTTGCTCTAGATACATTTAACTTAACAGTTATTTGTAATAAGTTAGCATGTTTCTAAATACTCTGGTAATACTCTGGTTTTCTTGTTTAATTTTAAATTATCTTACAAGGTTGAGTTTCATAATCTTTTTAATTTTTTTTTTCTTGCTTTCTGGATGGGGTAGTGCCTTCCAATTGGCAGATGCATGGATTTGATCGACCTATTTATACCAATTTGATATATCCTTTTACGCTTGATCCTCCTCATGTTCCAGAAGATAATCCCACAGGCTGTTACAGGACATATTTCCAAATTCCTCAGGAGTGGCAGGGTATGTCATGTTTGAATGTGATGATAGTTTTGAGAGACTGTTGTTTGTTCTTGTTAAGTAATAACTTTTTTCAAGAATTATAAAAAAGTTAACAGACTATTTTGTCTCCAATGTTTGTTAGTTCTTTCATGTACTTTTTTAATTCATTTTTGGGGTGCATTACAGTATCCAGCCTCGAGTTTAGGCTATCATATCCCCTCAATTTCAGACGTATATATTTTTCCCCCTTATTAAATGAATAATTTAAAGCTTAACAAATTATGAAATTGCTTAACTGCATAAATTAAAGTTATAATATGTATTCTTTTACTAAATTATTCCATTTTCATATAAAATATATTTCTATGGATAGAGGATACAGATGAAATAAAAGTTTACATTTTTACCAAGCATGTAATAGTTAATTTGATAGTAATAAAGTAAAAGATATTCAGTCATGATCTTTTGAAATGTTCTATTATAAAATAACTAATACAAAATAAGAGAAAATTACATGTTCTTTTGGATTCTAATAAGTATAGAATTAAAATAGGGGAATTAAAATGGATTTATTTGATGCTTCTAAAAGGGGTTCCTAAATTAATAGTAGAGTTGGCAAGAAGTCAACTTGACAACTTGATTAATTGAGGGGGGCAACTTTAAAGTTTCCTATAAAAGTAAAGGAAAATGTGTATATTTATAAATAAAGGGGATAGGTGCAGTGTCACTTTTTGGAATGTTTACCCCTTGTGAAAGAACCCAATTAATGGTGCAGAATCTTATTAAGGAACAACTAATCTTGTATTCTTTCTCACCTTCATTTGATAGTTTATATTTTTAGGATTGAGTACATTGTAATTATGTAATGTCTTTTGCACATAATGGCTAGTCTCTATATACCAATCATTTGCATTTTTATTATATTGTAGGGCATATTGTTAAAATATCTTTTTGTTTCTAAAAAATTATCGTAAAAGTCTCCCTAGTGTTTGGCATGTGATTATTATATAGCTTTAGTTTAGATGTGCTTGCTGGGTTTTGGGTTTTATGGTTGGACATAATGATTGAATCTTCAAGGATTGTTACTTTATCCCTGAGCCTTTTCGTGATAGATTGACTTTCTTGGCTCTTTGTTGGCTAAGCCACATTGCTGTTTGAAAGATATCTCTTCATTATTGTTACAAAAGACTTGGGGTGCTATTCTGTTTGTTTTCCGTTGATTTCTTGCAGGTAGAAGGATTCTATTGCATTTTGAAGCTGTTGATTCTGCATTCTGTGCTTGGATAAATGGAGTGCTTGTGGGATATAGGTAATTAAGGTTTCCTTATGAGATGCTTTATTTCTTTCATTGATGTGTTTATTCTAATAACACATCCAAAATTTGATATTTTAAAAGCATTGTTTTCACTTTTAGGTCTGGAAAATTTGTAAAAGTAGTAAGGTTGACTATGGTGAACTTATCTTGAATGCACTTAATTTTTTAATGAGAGATGGCAAAAGAGAGGGAGAAAGGTAGAAACTTTGTTTTGTTCATATCTTTAGTGAATGCAACAAAGGAGCGATGAACACTAGGGGCCATCATCATCAGTGAGATGTGAATCTTTATCAAGATCTTTTTCATTAAACTGTTATTTATTTTTTTGCAAAGAGAAACAAATGCAAAAACTAACAAGGCACCAAGGGGTTGATGCTCATTTACAAAAGAATTGATTTACAAATTAGTCTCTGAAAAGAGTGGATGACCCTTGAAAAAAGGGGATCTGAAACTAATGGTATCCAATCATTGGAAAGGAGGAATAGATTCCATTACAAGGCTTCCTATTCTTTCTTTCCAGATGAGGCAAAAGTTCGATAATAGAGTAAGGGCAAGATTTTTCTGCCAATTAATCTCAGTTGAACTTGGTGCCAAGCCCAAAGCTTTGAACAAGCGAAGCTCTCAATTGCCTGTTTCAGTTTCAAGAACTTCAGAGCTTTGTTGCAAAACTGAGGAGCCATCAGACATTAACTATGTTGCATGGAATGATTACTTATCGTGCCATACAAGTCAACATGACTAAATCCTTGTATCAGTATGAAATATGTATCCGTGCTTGGCACTTGATCCACTAATCCTCATCTTTGTTCTATGAATTGAATGGAATTATAGGATTTTTTTACTATTCTTTGTTGAGCCAAGATTTGTTGGACATGATTTCATTCTTAGCCACCCTATGGGCCAAAGTCCATGGGAATTTTTTTTGGAAATAAAAAGTATACCAGTTGTATTAAATCAATGGCACCAAGGGGGTGCCACCCATATACTAAATAAATGCCCGTGGGAAGCTTTACAATATTGCTATCTTTATGCTTCACAGAAACTTGGATGTAATAATTCTTGAGCCTCAGTGGGTTTGCTTGTTACTTTTTGGCATGTTTAGTTTTCTCTCAAAAGATACTAGGAGGATATATTCTCTGCCTATGTTATTATATAATTTTCTTTTTGAAGAATACTTCCTATTCTATAAAGGAAATATTGATATAGAATGCCTAATGGTAGAACCATAATTATCTTACAATGTAGAGAAATAATAGAAAATTCAAGAAAGACAATAGAAGAATAGATATATAGAGAAAAAAAAGGGATAAAACGGAAAACATTTGAGAAAGAAAAAAGAATATTAGGCAAACATTAAGAACAAAAGGGACAAGGAAAGTACTAAAGAGATACGTTAAATAAATTTACTAGAAATAATCAATTCCAAGCTGAGCATAAATTTTTTATTAGAACTGTATATAGGTTCTAACCTTGACTAAAATTTGAAGAAACTAATAGAAGAACAAATCCAAAATTTCTAAAAGTTCTTAAATAATTAAATACAAATCTCCTACCATATCCTAAATAGAAAAATCATAACAAATCTTTTAAAGAAGTCTTACATTTATTTAGGATTAGATTGTTTTGCAGTATATATCATGTTATGCCAATGATGATGGGTGTTTACTAAATTGTTGAGAGAGAAAAAGGAGGACAATGGTGGGTAATACAGGAAAGAGATCAAGTAAAAATAGGCAAAAGGAAAGAAATAGAGAAGGAAAGAAGTGAGGGTTTTTCCATCACCATCGAGGAGAGAGAGAAAGAAATAGAGGAGGAAAGAAGCTATATATCTCCATCATATCACAAAATAGAGAACTTTTGTCTATTGTTCCACATGGTATCAAAAAATTCAATGTACTGTGATGCTAGCCAAAAGAGTTCATAGCACTAGTAGATCTGGCAAACCGTGCTTGCTGAAATTGCTTCAATTGATCGAGTGTCTTCTTTAAGTGATAAATGTTTATGCAATTTCCTCAGTGTCAACACATGGGGGGATTTTATTGTAAACATCTTCTAAATCCCGTGCAAAAAGACATTCTTGACACGAGCTGTTTTCTTTGCTGAAAAGAGGATCATAATTTGTGTTCATTTTTGCAATTGGAGTATACGTTTCTTGGTAGCTGACCCCATAGGTTTAATTAAACCTTTCAGCGGACCCTAAATTTCTGAATTATTGCATCAATTTTGTTTTTCATTTTGGACACCCATTTGCAATCCACTTGTCTCCTAAGATCAAAAGTTTTGTAAGTCTTGGTTTTCTAGATTACAAAGAATGAACACCCAATTATGATCGACAAAGCAGAAGAGCTGAAGTTGTCTTACTGACTTCAGGAGTGTGTTTGACTAGAGAACACAGCAGTGCTAGTGGAGAAGTGAGACATAAGTGATTGGAGGTTGGAGTTTGTCTATATAGGAGGAGATTGGCAAAACTTTGAGGAACAAATCTGGGGTGTCTTTATGGTTTATTTCAATTTAATTAAATTTTTGAGTTTATTTTTGAATTTTAAGGGAGATCATGGGCATAACAGAGAGAAAAAGAGGAGAAAGAGTGGGTTAGTTCAGGTTTCACCAAATACCAATCAGGTTGATAATGATATTGTTTTGATGAACAAGCTTGGATTTATTAGATTTATAATCAAGTCAGGTTCGAGTTTCTTAAAGCCTGTCCCAAACCCATCTAGGTGCCATCTCTAGCCTGGATAGGATGACACTGGAAGACAGCTAGAATTAGTCGCAGTTATGGTACTAGCCTTTTGGAAGTGGATTAGTAAGAACTGGAGCTCCTTGTTCAATC
Source organism: Carica papaya (assembly GCF_054855325.1). NCBI lineage: Eukaryota > Viridiplantae > Streptophyta > Magnoliopsida > Brassicales > Caricaceae > Carica > Carica papaya. The sequence goes on along the minus strand of NC_142316.1, from coordinate 837,512 downwards.
TATTGTTGTTTAGGCTTTGCAATGGTTAGGCCTGGAGCTTTTGGCTGGATCAGCCGTGCGGTGAAAGACCTCTAGAAGACTCCCAGTATTTTTGGTATTTCTAGGGATGAAATGCTTTGGTTTAGGAAACTATTGGAAATGATTATATGAAAATGACTATGAAAATACCATAGTAGTAAGTAGTGTATGATTTGATATTAATTCTCTTTCAATTAAATTAACAAAACTTTCTTTTTTCTTTAACTGTGTTAGGTCAGTCAAGATAGTAGACTACCTGCTGAGTTTGAAATTTCTGATTATTGTTATCAATGTGATTCGGGCAAGAAGAATGTTCTTGCTGTTCAAGTTTATAGATGGAGTGATGGGACTTACCTTGAAGATCAAGATCATTGGTGGTTGTCTGGTATTCATCGGGATGTGCTTCTTTTAGCAAAGCCACAGGTATGTTTAGTTTTGGCAGCATGTGATTCTTCTTTTGTTATTGTTAGACAATTAGTTGGGTGATCAATTTTTCAAAAGTTAAACTAATAAGGTAATGCTCAATGATGGCCAATAGAAGAGTAAATAATGAGGGTTGAGGATCTTAAGGTTTAAAACATGATAATGTGTTTGGATGTATCTAACAGCTTAACAATTGGAAAGGGCGAACTTTACTGGTTATATTTTAACCATTACAATTGATTAATGAGCTATGCTTGGAACTGTTAATCATAGCTAGGAAATTCTTAAGATTTATGGATCTGGTGCAATTGCAAATATTCAGGTTTATACAGTGTCTTATAGTTAAGCATGTTAAGAGAAAATGAATTTGTTTCGTGGCCTCTTCTAATTATCGAGGAAAAATTCTTGAAAGTGTGATGAGTAATGAGTAGGGCATTTTGTCTCAATGGTTGTTTCCTGGGCTTTCTACAATGGAGGTTTAGGTTCAACTTGTCTTGATTTCCTTTAAATCAGTTACTAAAAATAAAAAGAAGTTCATCAACAACTATAAAAAGAAGAAGTTGCTTAAGAAGTTGGATTAAGTATCATTGGTAGAGTCTTGTAGGACAGGATTAGAAAGATGCAAGAGTCAGACCTCTTTACCATCTGTTGTTTGGTAAAGTAGAGGGTGACTTCCCCATTGATGGAATGTGCACAATGCATTATAACCAATCCAATTAGTGGATAGAGTTAAATAATATGAACATAAGGTGTGCCCAAGTTATGATGATTTATGATGGTGGAGCTTTGGATGAATTACCAATCAAATAGGCGTCTCTATTGTATTAGTATAGCTTTTTCCATATTTCCTTTTCTTTTGGATCGTCCTCTTGTTTGATAAAAAAGAAGGATGTGGCCAAGTTGCTATTAAATAGAAGAGGCTAGTATTATAAGCTAAAAATAATTTCTAACGGATTATGACCAGCATATGTGATCATGGCTGTTGTTACAGGACCATTGGATTATGGTGTTTTCTTAGTTTAGGTATATCTCTGAAATCACAAATCATGGAGGGAGATGATTATACTCAGTTGAGAATCTATTTCTACTGTAGAGAAGAATAGTGTGACTCAAGATGAAAGGGAGGATGGGGGAGTTAAAATTATTTGAATTCCTGAAAATCTAAGTCTTTCCAACTCTCAATGGATACACAAGGAGGGAATGGATGTGACAAAATATTCTGGTGGAGGTAGGTCGACAGTGTGGCAGTAGTAAACCAGCAAGGATTTCCTACTAGTTTATTTTTCCCACTAAATTATTTCTTCCCTCTTCTTGTGCTACTCTGGAATTTTGATACCATGCTCGGAACATATGCAACACCTGGCCTTGCATGAACAAGATAAATAAGTTTTCCTACCGGTCGCATATACATCTCTCTTTCTTTACAAGATATTCATTTGCCTCTATGAGTTTATGATTTTGCTCAACTGGTGTATAAAACGTGCTAATTTCCCTATCTTGCTTAGGAGATCGGGACATACTTTTGCTCTTAAATAAACATGTCTTCCCCAACTAAGCTACTTTTGTTCCTAGAAAATGCTGCTGTCTCCCAAGTTCTTTTGTCTTGAATTCTCTAACTTGATATCTTTCTATACTTTATTCTCTTTTTCATAATTTCTTTCTCAATTATGTCACTAACATATGCTAAGATAGATGTGACTCTCCTTGAATCTGAGTGCTTTATGTGGAAAAATAATTGTTGGGTATACAAGTAAATAGCAACAATAAAATGAAACATTATTATTTACAAAGATTACAAAGATACAAGGTATAATAATTATAAAGATTACAAAGATCTGGGGTATATTAGTAACATACCCTTTACTCTAATGAAGTCTTTAAGCTAGTGAATGGATATTATCCATTTCTAGCTTGACAATAATCGTATGAAATACATAATAACTTAATCGTTTAGTCAAAATATTGACAAGTTGTGAAGTGGTTGGCACGTATAGAGTACAAATTTTCCCACTATCCACCTTCTGTTTAATGTGCCTGTCTACTTCAATGGACTTAGTTATGTCATATTGTAATCAATGCTTGTCGCTAAGGTATTATCACATTAGAGTCTCATAGGTCCATCCTATTGAATCTTTTAAAATCATCTTCAACTACAAAAGTTCACACATGCCCGGGGCCGTAGCCCTAAACTTTGATTTTGTATTAGATTGAATTATTACATTTTGTTTCTTATTTTTCAAAGTTACTAGATTATCTCCAAGAAATGTACAATACCCAAAGATAGATCTCCTGTCAGCTGATGATTCAACATAGTCCTTGTTAGTGTATGCTTCAAGAAGCAGATTATTGTTTCTTTTGAAAATAATTCCTTTTTGTAGAGTATTTTTCAAATAATGAAGTATTCTATAGGCTACTTGTAGGTGCACATTTTTATGTTTGTGCATGAATTGACTTTCTATTCTAACATCGTATGTATTTGAAATTTTCCTACCTATATTACGAATCTTTTAGATAAACCCTTTAGAGAATTAGAGGGTGTAGTATACTACGATTTGTAATTTATCTGCCGATCTATTCAATATTGGAATCAAATTTGAATTGAATTCTTTATGGTTAAAGAATCTTTTTTTAGTTGTTCTGAAACAATTAAGAGATTCTCTATAAGAAATACGAGGTTCTGTCAAATGGGAGAAAAGTTGAATGAGAATAAAAAGCCCCCGAATCAAATCCCGTACATTGTGCCCTTTTACTTAACCTTAACGTCGGCAAAAGGGAGCAAAGTTGTACAATGTCTGGCCTGGTATGTAACTAGTAAGAAAGTTGATATACTTGTCAAATGCAAGGCCAAACATGTTTATGCAGTGAGTGTAGTAAATAAATTCATTTACAAGTTTAGAGAAGTGAATTTGCAAGCTACCTATAGCATACTCCACTACTGGAAGGGTACTCCAAGAAAGGAAATTATGTTCAAGAAAAATAATAAGCTACTCTTTGAAGCATATACTGATGCTGAATATGCAGATTCATTAGTTGATAGAAGGTTTACATATTTCTTAGAGGAAACCTAATGACTTGGAGTAGTAAAAAAGTCAGAGTTTAGAGCTATGATCCAAAGGGGTGTGTGAACTCTTATGGTAATTTTGAAAGACTTGAAGATCTAGTGGATGGACCTATGAGACTCTATTATGATAATACATTAACAATTAGCATTCTCAACAACCCTATACAACATGATATGAAGAAATATATTTTTCTTAAAATGAAGAGAGAAGACAAGATGAAACATATTGAAGTTGATTGATAGTTTTTTAAGGAAAAGCTGGATCGCAAATTGATATACACATTGTACATGTTTGCTACTTTGCAATTTGCAGATGTATTGACTAACGCGTTATGTGATACTAGGTTTCAGACTATTATTGGCAAATTGCGATAGATAATATCTATTCACCAATTTAAGAGCGAGTGTTGGATAGCGTATTTGTATGGTAAGTAGAATAAAGGGTTTATTACACAATAGAAAACTTGGTTAAGCAAAACTCATAATCGTGGCAATCTGTGGTGTACCTATTGCAAGAAAGCGTGCCACACTCAGGAATGATGTTGAAAGTTACATGAAAAACCTCCAAGTTGGAAATAGGGCAGAAGGGAGAACATCAAAGAAACAATAGGCAGACCATATTACTGTGATATGACCAGATGACCTAAAACCAGAGGTAACAGGAGGATTGAACAATGAAGAAATTGAGAGGGTGAGATCCTTTATCAGCTGTCTGGACAAGCCTTCAAGTACATGCTCATTGGCATATTTAGGTATGTTTTCATTTCCCATTGGTTTAAATGTCTCTAGTTCAGCCATCGCTAACTCCTAAATCGTGAACTCAGGAGCTACTGACTACATGATCTATTGATCCAATAACTTCACCTATTTCCCATGCCCAAGTAACAAGAAAATTGCTATAGTTGATAGCTCATTGACCACTTTAGCAAGAAAAGATGTCCAAGTCACTCATTTCTAAGTTAGAAAAAAGCCTTGTATGTTCATAAGTTGTCCACAAATCTTATCTCCACTCAAAAACTCACTCAAGACTTATGTTGCAATGTTGTTTTTCATGGTGGCCATTGTGTATTTTAGGATAAGGATTCGGGAAAGGTGATTTGACGTGCTAGAGAATAGATGAGTTTTACTACCTTGACACGCTGGGCCAATCAAGCATTCTCAAGATAAAGTTTCCTCAGTCTTTTGTTTTTGACTCTTTTCATCTAATAAGGAGAAAGTTTGGCTCCATCATCGTCGGCTAGGACATCAATTGTTAGAATTGTTAAAAGTTTGTTTTTCGTCTTTATTTAGAAGTTTAGATGTCGAACAATTTAATTTTAAAGTTTTTAAACATAATATTGTACCCTTTCTTAGTAGTAATGAAAGAAGTTTTATTTATTTTTATTTGATTTATAGTAATATTCAGTGACTATCTACTACTCCTAATGCCACACCACAAAATCTAGATTGTGATTTGGAATGTAACTAAACAAATATACTATCAAGTAAGACAAAAATATGACAAAAGGCAAAACCAACAATTAATATAATGACTAGACAGACAAAGAAACACCACTTACAAAGTGTTTACAAACTAGGATATAAACACATTATGGCATGAATCCATTCATTTCTTTACAAAAGTATCACATACAAGGCTTAACCTTCCTACAATGGTCTCCAAAGGAAAAAAACACAACTCACAAAATTTTAGAGACCTTAGAGTTTTCTTGCATTAGGCAACTCTATTAACAACTGAAGACTCTGCATCGTAGACTTCTCTTCAAGTCCTAACAATAATTGGTTTGAAATGGTTATGTAGGTTAGGTGATTATAAATATGCTTATACAAATGAGATTATTCATATACCTATTTAGATAAATATAAACATGGTTTGTATAAATCAGACTGTACATATATATCTATAAATCTTAAAACAATAACTAAATCACCTACACCACTACTATTCGTTGACTCCAGGATCTTTTGGAGCTTCAGCCTTCCTCCGAGGATTGGACACTTTGGTTTCGCCTTTGAATTGTATCATCTTCAATGATGGAATTCATGACAGCCTCAGTCACCCTTTTCATCTGCTGCCTCTTGGATTATGGTCACCTTCTTCTCTCCTCCACCATAATATTCAAAAACCTTCAAATATTACCCTTAGTATTGCTGTGCTTCTTTGCCAACAAATGTTTGTTTCTTTATCTGAACTTCATCTAGGTTGATTAATTCTTGACATGTTGCCAGGGTATAGAAGCTTTTTTTTTGGAAATAAAATATAGTGTATCATTAGTTCACCAGTACTAGGGGTTGCCGCCAATGTACAAAAAAATATTTACAAGTTAGTTAATATGTCGATAAAATCCCCAAACTCCTCAACTGAAAGAATAGGAAGCCCCATCACCAGAAAACATAAGATTTTTGTCCTTTGCCTTTGTACTTTTTCTCCTCGGTCAAGTAATATTTCTCATCTTTTTTTAAAAGAATATTTGTTGTCCTGATATGAAATGACTCACACTTCATATGGAACTCATCCTTGATATATTTGTTTATTTTTTTGTTTTGTTGTCCTGTAATTGCTTTTCTGGCATAAAGTAACTAAATCATTGAACAAAAATTGCATGCCGGATGTGGCTGTCTTGCAGGTATTTGTTGCAGACTACTTTTTTACATCAAAACTGGCGGAGGACTATTCTTCTGCTGACATACAGGTTGGCATTTCTTAATTCATCATATATATTTTTAGGCACTGCTTTTGGTAGGAGAAAACTTTTTGACATACTTTGTGAATCTCGTTGCAGCATTTAGCATTTGTTTCAAGAATTTATTTTGTAGGTTAATTAGGATTCCCTTGAGGGGAAATCCTATGTTTGAGAAGAAAGATGATAAAGGATTTGGTATGTGTGTTTTTCTCCTTAGGTGCAGGAGTTCCGTGGGTGAAATCCTTGAGCAAGTTCCAAAGTCTTGTGTCTTCTTTCTAATGCATCAAGACTCTTAGCTTTATATGAAGTTTGATGTTTTCCCTGACCTTAATGATAGAGAGACCTTTGATTTGTCAGCATTACTTGCAATGCAATGCTAAATTCGAGGTTTTCTGTTCTTTCTGTTTCTGAATTGTTATTCAGGTTGAAGTGAAAATAGATAATTCTAAGGAAATTTCCAAAGATCGTGTTCTCGACAATTTCATCATAGAAGCTGAAATCTATGACACTGCCAGCTGGTATGATCAGGAGGGATATATGGATCTTCTTTCATCTAAGGCTGCTAATATAAGGCTCAATCCATCCCCTACAAGACTTCTAGGATTTCATGGTTATGTGCTTTCAGGGAAACTGGAAACACCCAGGCTTTGGTCTGCAGAGCAGGTGAGGAACCTATCTTATCAACTGATTTTTTTTAGTTCTGTTTGTCATTTGTTTTACTTGGCCCAACAAAGAGGCAGTATGAGTTCTATTTACTTCTGAAATAGTGATTCTGTCCTTCAAAACCCAAAACTAATCTCCAACTAAAGCCTGCACATGTCTATGCACTCTTACATATTTGTATATGATATAAGTTGAGTTACCAGTTATGTAAAAAATTTATATTGATAAGAAATAATCTAGTTATGTTATTTTTATTTTACTCATGCACAAGCTTATTAAGCTGAAAGCATAGACAAAATATAGACCCATCATATCTTGTATTGAAATTTAAGTTAATAGCAATAGGACAGTTAAGATTCAAACTCTTGATCTCTGGCACATGTATAAGATTCTAACACTATATGTGAATAGGCTGCCTTGTAATTTAACTTCCTGAAAATAGTTTTGGTAAAAATCAAGTTCTTAGTTGTTTGGTTTTTATTGTTGTAAGTAACATTGTTGTCCTAATCTTGGTGATGTAACTTATTTATTTTTCTCATTCTGTGGTTAGCCCAATCTTTATGTTCTCGTTATTATCCTGAAAGATGCATCTGGGCACATAGTTGACTGTGAATCATGCCTTGCTGGCATCCGTCAAGTATCAAAAGCAACCAAACAGCTTCTTGTTAATGGCCAGCCAGTTATAATAAGAGGTGTGAACAGGCATGAGCATCATCCACGATTGGGGAAAACTAATATAGAATCTTGCCTGGTTAAGGTGACGCCCTTTCTTTATCTTCATTGCTTTTTTCTCTGCAAATCAAGTTGGCATTTGGCAAAAGTTATTTTTCTATTAAATATATTCTTTTGATTACAGGATCTTGTTATTATGAAACAAAACAATATAAATGCAGTAAGAAACAGCCATTATCCCCAACATCCACGCTGGTATGAACTGTGTGATTTGTTTGGCATGTACATGATTGATGAAGCCAACATTGAGACACATGGTTTTGATCTTTCTGGACATCTGAAGCATCCTACTAAAGAACCAAGCTGGGCTGCTGCAATGCTGGATCGTGTGGTAGGGATGGTGGAAAGAGACAAAAATCATACGTGCATAATTTGTTGGTCCTTAGGAAATGAGTCCAGCTATGGTCCTACCCATTCTGCCATGGCTGGTATATTTTCTGTCATTCTGTTATCAGTGGGTTGAGTTGTTTAAGTAACTTTATTCAAAGAAATGGCTTCTAGAAGGTTAAATAAGATATAAGAGAATGTGTTAGGCGTTTACTGAGAACTTTCTCCTAGATTACATATTTAACCATTCTAATGCTGTTTGCTGTTTTCATTTTAACTACCCATGCTAAAATAAAACATACTGTCAATTGAAGTTGACTGTTATTAGGAGATGTTCTCTGAAGTCTAAACTTTTTTTTCCCTGATTTCTGAATATTTGCTTTGTTGCAAATGATTTGGCTTTTGCAGAAAACGTCAAGCCTATACTTGTATATTCTCCAACTGATATTTCGGTTATGAAAATGATGTGTGAGGATTAGATTGGTGGCTGCTATAATATGGTTTCACAATCCAAATTCATCATCTCCAATATATTTAGAGATAAATTGCTAGACAAATACTATGTGTTTGCATTAAGTCAAATTACCTGGGATAAGTTTAGAATATTTGGAGTGTTGTTGTTGCTTTGAAACATACATTCTCTCTTGTCTGCATTGTCTCTGTTACTATCTCTTCTGTTTTTATTTCAGCTATAAATTCTAAGAACTCTATTCAGGTTGGATTCGAGGAAAGGATCCTTCGCGACTAGTACACTATGAAGGAGGGGGATCTAGGACCCAATCTACTGATATTGTTTGCCCAATGTACATGCGTGTTTGGGACATTGTTAAGATTGCAAATGACCCAAATGAAGCACGTCCTTTAATATTGTGCGAGTATGTACTTTTTCTCACTTAAAAATATGCTTTTCTTTTTCTCAAGTATTACTCTTCTTTTTCTGGTTCTACTGGCAGAATTGCTGCTTTATTTTCATAATAGTGCTTGTGTCTAAAAAATGACAGGTATTCACACGCAATGGGGAATAGCAGTGGGAATATATTTGAGTATTGGGAAGCAATTGATAGCACTTTTGGTCTCCAAGGAGGTTTTATTTGGGATTGGGTTGATCAGGTATAGAATTTTCTTTCAATACTGAGAGTAATTGATGTTTGGAGTTGAACATCTTGCATCCGGTACTGACTTGAAGTTCTAAAAATTTAATTTTTACTCTTTAAAGATTTTCAATAAGGCAACTTGTATCAAGGGTGCCATATATTTACCACATAAGGAAAGTGTTGGAACTGATAGTGAAAGCGGAGGAGAGGAAGATGCTTTCTTTATTCATATGGTTCTTTATGTACATATATTTGTATACTAGTTACTTATACATGTATGCATATGGTAATAAAAATAAAGGCAATAATCAAAAGGTTTACATCTCAATGTAAAAGGTATACAAAAAGAAAGTAAAGATTTTCTAGTTTTATGGCAAAATATTCTGGTCTCATCATAGTATATGGTGAATTTAATAGTAGATAGTCATTACAACTCCTCAAGATGGTTCGTAGATGTCTCAAATGTCCTAACAAACTAGTCCATGAAATTGTATATTTCGAAGACCTTTGCTGAAGACATCTGTTTGTTGGTATCTATAACTAACATGTATATGTTTAAGATACAACTCGTGTTTTTTTTGACGAAATATTTGTCGATCTCAATGTATTTTGTTATGTTAGGTTGAATAAGCCTATTACTATACTTATTGCAGACTTACTTTTACAACATAGTGCTAGACATTTTATGGGACATTGTTAGTTCATGTAGTAATTTCTGCAACCAGAGTAGCTAACACACACCTTGTGCTGCTGATCTGTATTCAGCTTCTGCACTAGACGTAGTAACCATTCACTATTTTTTATTCTTCCAAGTAACAAAGTTACCTCTCATAAATATACAATAACCTGATGTAGGTTATCAAGAGATCTAGCCCAATTTGCGTTAGTGAAAGCTTCTATCTTGAAGTGATTGTGCTTGAAAAAACAGTATGTTTTTTTCTGGAGTAGAATTTGCATTTGAGAATTCTATAAAGTGCAATTAGGTGCAGTTCTAGGGTTCATGCATGTATTGGCTCATTATACTTACAACATGGGCTAAATTAGGCCTAGTATGTCCTAGGTAGATTGGTCTTATAACTAGTCTCTGATTCCTCCCAACTTCAACTAGTTTAACAACATCACCATGCTGCTTTGATTGGTTTCAATGGGAGTCAATTGGTTTACAACCCAATATGCCAGTTTCTTCCACGAGATCTAGAATTTTTTTCTTCCATTTAGAGATAAAATATACCAATTTTTTTGTTTGGCCGCTTTAATATCCAGAAAATATTGTAGCTTGCCCAGATCTTTGATCTTTAATTCTTGGGCTAGAAGCCATTTTCGCTTTGTCATTTTTTTTTCATCCCCTGCCATTACTATATCATGGACATAAGCAATGGATCGTACTCTCACGATGTTTAAAGAATAAAATGTGATCAACGTTGCTCTAGTGATACCCAAAGAAAATCATGGAATTACCAAGGATCCTTTTGGCATAGTTGATGCTTGTGCTATGAACTAGTAAAATTTTATTTGGACATGACTTTTAGTAAAAGCAGGTTTAAGGTTCAAGTGAGGACTTCCACTTGCATGATGCCTGCTGAATCTCTCTGTTGAAGAAATTAGTAGTTCTTTAGGATTAGCATATTGAATTCACTAAATTAGTAGTTTAATACTTTGAGTTTTGGTATGAGGATTTGAGGGGGTACATAGAAGGATTTCATGGTGGAAAGGAAATCTTCTTGGTTTGTAGGGACAGCAGCAGTAAAGGGGTGAGGGGTACAGTCCAAATACAGGAATGGTAGAATAGTTACTGTTTTGCAATCAGGATGACTTTACGTGAGACAGAGTGGTTAAGAAAATAAACTAATTGGATGGATCATTGCGCTTCAACAATTTTCTTCTTGCTGAACATAAGAGAAGATCTATCGTAGTGATGGCAATGGACTTGAGGAAGAACCTGAACATGAATTTGGTTGTATTCTATGTTAAGGCCACAAGGAAACCATAAGAGTGGTCTCCCTTAATTAATTTTCAAAATCTGGACACATTTGTTGAACTTGCTGCTTGAATTCCTTGATAATAGTCTATTCTTTCCATAAACAACTTAGTTCAACAAAATATTGAGGTATAGTCATTTCACCTAGTCTGGTTATTTGTACTTTGTTTGACAGATATATTTGGTGCGTCATTACCAATCTGGAAGTATATCTGGGACGCAGAGCTTCAAATTTTGTGGGCAGTATCTAGGAGTAAGTACCCAAGAGAAACTTGTGGTTGCATCAAGTTGATAAATCAAGATACTCCATTGGTCAAGTGTACAATTAGTATCAGCTGATTTAAATTTACTTAACATATCCTTGCAGTCTCCGAGCTTGGATGTATAGTAAGTAAAACCATGGCCAAGCAAGGTAATTGTTTCAATCCAGCCTTATTGGGCAGATTTCTAAAGCTAGATTTTCTCCCATTGGGGTGATGGCGTTCTTTACTAGCACCAATCTCTAAAATTTCCTTTCCAGATTTATTTTCTACCATTTCTCTCTCTTTCTCACTCTCTTTCTCTGTCTGCAAGCACCCAAATCTGCTATTTTTGTCCGCCAAGGAGATTTTCATGTGACTATGATTGCCGATGCATGATGCAGAGAGTCAAACCTAAGGATTGAGCAGAGTTGACTCTCTCTGCACACAAATAATAGTCAAAGTCTGCTCTCTCTGTCCACAATTGGATTGATGTGTGACACAGGGAGGTGACCAGACTTCGTGCATGATGCAAGGAAGAGGAGAGTTTGATTCAACTATTACTTGCACACGACTCTGTTCCGCAGATGGAGCTGTCATCCAATGCAGGAAGGCGTACTTGTCTTCAACAAAGTTGACACCCTCTACAGACAAGACTAACAGAGGATTATTGAGGCTCCTGGATGTGGTTGATTAAGTCACCACTGCACTGACCAACAGACCTAGGATAAGCCTAACTGCATTCAAACTTAAAGGAGAAAGAAATTCTTACGAAGTCTATACCAATTTCAGAAAAGGCTCAAGGCCCTAGGGAGTTACCAAGGAAGCAATTAGATGTTGGACCAGGTCCTTTGTTCAGGACAGACAGGAATCACGGGCGTAGATCTGATACCATGTTATAACTGATTGTGAAACCAGAGGAGAGGAAGATGTTTTCTGCATATTCATATGGTTTTTTACACATCTATATACTAGTTATCTATACATAGAAGCATCTATATATGGTAATAAAACTACAGGCAAATAATCAAGAGATTTATATCTAAATGAAAAGATATACAAAAAGGAAAGTAAATATTTTCTGATTTTATGGCAGTATATTGTGAAGTTAATGGTAGGTAGTTAAACAGAAATTTTATTTCATTCTGAAACTTGGCTTTATGAAGCTACCATATGGAACCAGTTTCTCCATAAGCCCCTGAAAGTATGGTCCCTTCACCTTGAATGCATGCTATTAACATGCATGCCAAATGCCTTATGGTTTTCAATGGTCATTTTTGTTGGTCTTTTCTTTGTATATCGAAGTGTTTGACTTCTAGATTAAGATGATATAAGGGTCCTATTTTAAGATTTGTCTTATTACCAGTTTCAAACATAATATACCTTGTAAGATGGTCTTTATTAAGAAAACAATATCTTTGGAGATTTAAACAAGGACTAAATCATTCTTTGAGAGGTTTTAGCTCTGGTTAATTCCCTAGTTTCATATTTTAAAGATGGCAAATTAGGTTGAAATGCCTTGCTTTTGATTTTCTTGCTATAGAAAAAGCATTGATACGGTTTCAGTTAATTATTTCGTCATTTCATTTCGAAATTACACTGTTAATTGCCCATATTTTATTTTACTTCGGGTTGGGGGTAGTCACGGATCATGTTCATAAGAGGATACCTACTGAACGTTCTGCACTTTGCAAACAGGGTCTGCTGAAGGATAATGCTGATGGAAGCAAACATTGGGCATATGGAGGTGACTTTGGGGATACTCCTAATGATTTAAACTTCTGTCTAAATGGCCTTCTGTGGCCAGACCGAACTCCTCATCCTGCATTACACGGTAACTTGTTGAAAACCATACTTACAGTTTGCATGTTAGTTGGGTTTTCCCTAAGATGATATTTCTCTCTTGGTTGTTAGTTTGCTCTATGCCTCATGGCCTATGTTATTTCTTTCAGAAGTTAAGCATGTGTATCAACCAATCAAGGTTTCATTAAGGGGAGGCACATTGAAGGTGCTTGGTAAAATACTCAGTTTTTGTTTCTTGCTGTTAGTTCACTAGAAATAACTTTTGTTGAGTTTTCCTTGCAGATAACAAACACCAACTTTTTTGAAACAACACAAGGACTGGAATTCAGCTGGGCTATTCATGGGGATGGATACCAACTTGGATCTGGAATTCTGTCTCTTCCCTTGATAAAACCGCAAGGCAGTTTTGATGTGGAATTGGATTCAGGTCCATGGTGTTCTGTGTGGACTTCCTCAACTGCGGAAGAGTGTTTTATAACAATAACTTCTAAGCTTTTGCATTCCACGAGCTGGGTTGAGCATGGGCATACCATCTCATCTACCCAAGTTCAGTTGCCTGCCAAAAGAGAGCGTATACCTCATGTAATTCAGCAATTCTCTTCTGTTATATTAATAATTTTTCTGAAATATAATTTTTTTTTGAAATATCTTCTATTATACTAATAGTGAAACCATAAATAAGATAAGTAACCCAAACTGTACTAGTTGCTGTTTTTACATTTGACAATGGTTTTCAGGTCATAAAAGACAAGGGTACTACTATCTCCAGTGAAACTTATGAGGATAAAATAAAGCTTTTTAGTCAGCAGAACCTTTGGGAGATACAGTTCAATGTTCAAACAGGAGCTCTTGAAAGCTGGAAGGTACTTTTTATGTTCTGTTTTCTGATTGGACAACTGTTGAAATCTTTTAAAGTAACTTCTAATTAAATTTGGAAAATATACATTAATAGACCCTTCACACTGGACCCTTCTCTGGCCAAAAAACAGAAAGGACAGAAAGAGGGGAGGTCTTCAGCTTTTTACTTTATACCTGAACGTTATTCCTTTTTCTTTTTCTTCCTTTTTTTTCTTGCAAATGTGTAACTTTCTGAATTCATTCTCCTTTTGAGCATTAGTTATTATTATACCTGAGCATCTTGCTTTTAAATGTCAACTACTAGCCCTAATGGTATGGTGCTGAATTTTAGGTTCAAGGAGTCACTGTGATGGAAAATGGCATATTACCGTGCTTCTGGCGAGCACCAACTGATAATGACAAAGGGGGATGTGCAAGAAGTTATTACTCTAGGTGGAAAGATGCTCATATGGACAAGCTTGTTTTCCTCACAGAGAGCTGTTCCATACAGGATAAGAAGGATGAACTAGTGAAAATAGCTGTAGTTTACCTTGGTGTAACAAAGGGTGAAGATGGTTCATTCACTGAATCTGAAAGATCGAGTGTTCCATTCAAAGTTGATATGGTTTACACGATCTATGGTTCTGGAGACATTATTATGGAATGTGATGTAAATCCAAGCTCTGGTCTTCCACCTTTACCCCGCGTGGGAGTGGAATTTCACATTGAAAAATCACTAGATCAGATTACATGGTATGGAAAAGGACCATTTGAGTGTTACCCGGATAGAAAAGCAGCAGCTCATGTTGGCATCTACGAGCAAACTGTGGGTGACATGCATGTTCCTTACACTGTTCCTGGGGAATGTGGAGGAAGGGCAGATGTTAGATGGGTGACACTTAGAAACAATGATGGAATCGGAGTTTATGCTTCAATCTATAGGAGTGCTCCTCCTATGCAATTGAGTGCGAGTTACTACACAACTGCAGAGCTCGACAGAGCAACACACAACGAAGAGCTTATCAAAGGAGATAACATTGAGGTAGCTTATTTTCTTGCTTCGTTTTTTTCTTCTTTACAATAAAAATGGTCGGTCCTCTTGACCTGTTAGATTATCTTGTTTCGCATTGATTAAAATGACTAGTATGCTACAATGTGCGGCAATTGCAACGTTATATTTTTTGTTTGTCCCACTCATTTACCTCTCGACTCTGTAGGTTATAGAAACTAATGGAGTGTAATCAATCAAAATAAAAAGAGCAAAGAAATATGGTATATTCTTTATGGCTTTTTGCAATTCATACTAATAAATGGAAGTACATTGGAAACAAATGCAAGAAATGTTAAGCAACTGTCTCATTCAGCTAATGAACTTTAGGAGGGGTGGTGTGTATTCTGTCCCTCTGGCCAAAAGCACACGGTTTCTTTAGGGGGATTAATGTAGAACCATCTAAGTTGAAGTTAGGACTGATTTTAAGACCTTTTAAGAGATTTATTCTTTTTTTTTTTTTTAATAAAGATTTATTCTTATTCTTCGGTTTATTTTATTTTATTTTATTTTTTAGTAAAGAATAAAGTCCACTGACTTATTCTTCTATTTACAGAATAACACTTTTTAGAGATTTGAGTTTATTTAATTATTTAAGAATATTTGGAAATATATTAGATTTATTTCCCTCTATGCTGCTTGAACTCAAGTACAAGTCTTCTGTATGAGTACAGATCTAAGTATCTGACTCGATAATCTTTAATAGTTACTATATGGGGATTCAGTTGATAAGAGTCCACAAATTGGATCCAAGTACTTGATTCATTTGACATGAAAAGTAATAAAACTAATATCAACTCTTCAGAAGCAAGCATAAATCTAGATAACAAAATACAGCATTCAGCGCAAATAGATAGCAAATAGCAGACTGATTTGTAGTGAATAAAAGAAAATTAGGATACCATTTAGTGATACATAACGATTCAAGTATTTATTATTAAAAAATGTTCACAATTTAGACATTCAAGGACATGCATTTCCATATGTTTTCTTTTTCAACTTCAATTCTTGGAGTCTTCATCGTATCTTCATCTTATCATACATGATAACCTTTAGAACCTTTAGTTCTAGATCATCAAGTGTTCGTTATGCACATCTAAGGTCAGAACCTATGTGAAAGTTTGAAGTTTGGAATTGATAGTTTTGTAATGAAATTATTTCATGTTTGTACCTAGTTTTTCCACATTTTTTTCTTCTTCATTTCTGTCTAATATTCATCTTTTCTCCCTCTAAGGTCTTCACCTTTGTCTTTTTTTTTTTCTTTCTATCTATTATTCTTTTCTCTTCCTCATGTTCTTTATATTTCTCTACATTTTAGGATAATTGTAGTTACTCCATTAGTTTTCCTGCATTTAATGGTATCATAATAAAAAACTTATCTCCATGTTGCCACCAAACTCTTTGCTTTAAAAGAAAAAAGGACACTCAAAAGTCGTACAAACCTTAGCTGCCACCGTGCTTCATCGTTCAACTTTCTTCACCATTGAGCTGCTGCCACCAGAAAAGGAGGAAAAAAGACCTCTGTTTTGCCCTTTGCTGGAGCTTCATTGTTTTTTATTGTTATAAACCCTTGAAGGAATATTTCAAAAAAAAAAAAAACCTTGAATGCGCTGCAAGACCAGCCTATAGTGGCAGCTATAGTTGTTACAACCACTTCGGCATAGTTTGACTCTATAGCTGAAAAGAGGAGCCACCAGTTTACTTCTTATTGGAATCTTATTCCGTAAACTCTACCAAAAAGTTGCACCTGAGATGTATGTGTTAACTTCTGCGAGTGAGATCAAGGAGTGCTGAGCTGAGTTGTTGAGCTAGTTGAGCTAAGCTGACCAAATTGAATCCAGCCAACCCAGGTTGCCTAAGTCGAACCTAGCCATTCTAAGTAGATTTGTTGCAAATACTAGGATTTCCTGGATTTCTTTTTAAGATATTAAACTTCCACTTTGCTTCTTGGTTCTCATCTACTGGTTAGCATCAGTTGATCTGATAGTCTACATTTTTACCTCCTAATGCCTACCACAAGTTATATTGCCTTCCATTTACCTCCCAATGCCTACCACAAGTTATATTGTCTTCTCAACTTTTTGTAATGATCAAGATTTCAGACTTATTTCACCGACCTGCAAATAGCTGAAATCCTCAAATAGTTAGAAAAAGGCCTGAAGAACCACACAACCTCTATAACTTGATAATTCTCAAAAACTCATTGGAGCACACAAGGTATTTTCCTATTCTTGCTACTGGAAATATTGCTTTTCTTCTTGAGTTAACCATGAATGATTTTCCCAGCACCTTAATTAGATCCTATATGATAGGAATCTTTAAGAAAATAATCAATTCGAATATTGTTCTTTTAAATCTCCTCATAGGCGGGTCATTCACGGTAGAATTCTGGAAGAAATGCAAGTTATTCACCATTACCTGCTAGGCATGCAATGGTTTTGACAGCATAAAGTTCAACGACCAATTTGAAATGGGGATCAAATTTGAGGATCAAATATCTTTTTTTAGCCTTTTTATTACAAAAAGCTGATGTTATCTCCTTTCTGGCCTTAGATTTGTTTCATTGTGGAAGGTTGTTGCATTTATTCATACCCTAGCTGAATGGTGCTACCTTTGGAGCTAACCTTGATGACTGAAGTTTCATGTGGGTTTGCCTCTAACTGGTTCATTAATTAGAAACTTTAAATTTATGAATGTGCAGTTTTGCATGTCCGAAAAATCCCTTAGATGTGCAGTTTTGCCTCTAACTGAATAGTGCTACCTTTGGAGCTAATCTTGATGACTGAAGTTTCATGTTGGTTTGCCTCTTAACTGGTTCATTAATTAGAAACTTTAAATTTATGAATGTGCAGTTTTGCACATATTGACACAGTTATTCTTATATGAAGTTCAACTCTCTGCAAAAAATGAAAGTGTATCCAGGCCTTATTTTTGAGTTCCTTGTTTGAGCCCACTGACTGTGCTCAGTGCCTGTTCTTTTCCATTTTACTTTTCTTGCTTGCAGTGGCATTTTTCTTCCCTATTTTGCAAGTGATACGTTGTCATGAGGTGGTGTTATATGCAGGTGCATCTTGACCACAAACATATGGGTCTGGGTGGAGATGATAGCTGGACACCCAGTGTCCATGATAAGTATCTGATTCCTCCCGTGCCGTATTCCTTCTCAATGAGGTTTTCTCCGATCACTGGTTCCAACTCGGGCTACGATATCTTCAAATCTCAAGTTCGAAACTGAAATCCTTTTTGAGCCTATGGTACCGAATACTTTGTTGGACGATAAGTATTTAACTCAGCAACAATCATCCGTGATTTGTAGAAGTTATATCAGGTTGCCTATGAACCCTGAAAACGTGTAGAAGTTTTATTTCTATTTATTTTGAAATTACTTCATGCATAAATCTTGGATATGAGCTACTTGCTTTCACTATCTTGCATAGGTACTTTTTTAAACTCCTGGATTGAACCTAAGAAAGATGCATAAAAGCTTGAATCATTGGAATACCTGGCTTTGTTACCTAGAAACTACATTTGTCATAAAGATTAGGTTGTAGATTTTGGGCTTTAAAAGTAAATTTAAAGAATAATTTTGTCTGTTATCCACAATATTTAAAAATGAGATTATAAAAAAAAAAAAAAAAAAAAAAAAAAAAAAAAATTGGTAATTTATTGTATGACCTATATTTACAATCTATATAACATGAATGAGGTATCAAAGAAATTTAAACTAAACTTTTTGTCTCAAAGTGATTTTCTAAAAAAAAATGAAATCACAATTGAGGAGTGTAAATCTTTGAGACGTGGTGAATGAAAATATACTCTCAAATTTGGTCAAAGGAATTATTATAATCCAGTGTGAAATATTGGGGTTCACCATTATGCAAAAAAATTGTCAGAATGAGTCCATACAGTTTTAAGTTAATATGACTTTTTTTCAGGGTTAATTTTTGGCTTGCTTCTCTAATTTATAACAAATATATATATATATATATTATTTTTCATCAAGTAAAACGTAGATCAAACCCAATTAAATAATCATCTGAATGAGAATTTTTTTTATTTTTATTCAGTCTCAGTTACAAGAATTTGTGTTTTTTACTTCAATTGCCAATTCCCTCTTCTCTCATGTTCTTTTTTATTTTTCCAAATTACGCGTTGAAAGTGGGGAAGCTTTTGCTGCGGTCATCCAAATGGCTTTCTCTGACACAGTGTGTGGCTCCAGTAAGAGGGACTGAGAGGCTTCCTTGCATTGCTTCATCATTATAACAAAACTTTCCTATTTTGCCTTGCGAATACACAGACAGAAGGCCTTGAACGTTGTTGAATCGACCGCAACAGGATGCAAGTAAGAAATAGTTTTTCCTGGTCGAATATACACAGAGAAGACTTTTGATACCGAGGCTCTGACTGATACGACGAGCGAGTTATGGAAACTAGAAGGGGGGCAACAAAAGGGGTATTTATGGTTTTTTGTCTCAATCTGATTTAGCAGAAGACAGGGAATGGGTTTTGTAGGCAGGTCTAGTATGTGGGCAGTTCGAAAATTCTGTCCATGCAAACAAAACAGAAGACAGGAAATGGGAAGATGGTGGAGGTGTCCGGAAGTGGAAGAGGGGCGGGACGCAACTCTATAATGGAGTTTAGAGCGCTTGGATCACGATAATTTAAACGCCAAGCAAGAAAAATACAATGACGAGATAACCAGAATCAGGAAGAAACAGAAGGAAGATCCCCCATATGGTGTTTTGCTTACAACACAGCAACCCCACCTAGCACCGTGCAGCTCCTAATATAGAACCTAGTAAATGCTTTGGCAGTTCGACAGTCGAAGCTATTAATCTACAATGTAAAACCCCAACTTGTATTTGTTATGGAAACTTAAAAATTGTGTTCTGAGACGCAAGAAATAGAAACTAACTTGAATGCTCTTATCTCTAGTTTCAACAAGGGAGGAGGATTAAGTGGGAAGAGCCTTAGAGATTTATAGGCTTCTATGGCTGAAATGGAAACCGAAAATGTGAAGCATTGAATTTACTAGCACAATTAAAACAACATATGAATTGGTGGGATGAGACTTAAATGCATTTCTTTACCATCGTGAGTAGAAAGAGGGCAGAAGGAAAGTGAGACAACTTATATTGAGGTAATCAAAGAAGGCTGGGAGAGAGAACATTCTGAAAAAAAAAATATATAATTTAGTGTATTCTATGTAAGTCAATTATTGTTAGAGCAAAAAAGAAATAACTCTTGTACTATACGATATCTAAACTCTTGTTTGACACCTACTATAACTTCATACAATAATATATTCGCTCGAATAAGTTCAATGACCTTATTCTTGAAACAAATACCTACATAAATATAATAATATCTATTATACCAAGATTTTAATTATACTAGTCTACTTGGATTAATGTCGTCAAATTCATATTAATCCTTCGAGAATATTATAAACCAAGTATAATCTCATTATAATGATCTCACTATAATCTTATTGTTGTTAATAGTTTAATGGACGTTTTTTATTTAGACTTTCTAAAAATTGTGATAAAATTAGATAATGTGTCTTTTACTTACAAAAATAAATTATTATAATATCTTTAAAAGAAAAGTCATTACAACTATACTTCTAAAATATCTTATGTAATCAGTTTATCAAACATATTGTTCTTCATATATCAGCTCCTACCATAGACCGGGCCAGACAAACATGTGCTAGAGCTCATGTACAATAGTTAAGGATTACTTGAAGCACACGGTGGGCAGTTGTGCCTATTGAGCAACTGATACCACTTGGGCAGACACAAATAATGATACCACGCTACCACGTAGCATTAAGCTATCGTACGTTGAAATGTGAATTTCCAGCCTCCAAGGACCAAGTCGAATTAAAGATGCTATATATATTTAAATATGGTTCCTCATAGAGAAAATTCCTCTAATGATCCAGAATGTGCGCATTAGAAGAAGGTAATTTGATTAGACCCCTACTATAGGTCAATTGAAACAGCACGCTGGTGCCAGGACTTTACGATAATGAAGGGTCCTTGAGGGCATTCAGTAGGATTTTACGATAATCAATGGTCCTTGAGGGCATGCAGTAGGAAATGCACCCTTCTAATGTGTGGTAGTACTCGAATAGGGAAACCTATTACAACTCAGCAACCGAATGGATGAAATGAATCTATGATCTTCAAGAGTCTTAAGCTGCATACAAAAGATTGAATATGACCTAGAGAGGTTTCTTCCCACAAACGACACTCTACCGATGACTTAAAGCTTAGTATTGACTTAAGGTAGAGTAATCAACTCTTATAATAAATTGTTTTGGTCTGTTAAATGCAACCTCTAGTCACAAGGTCGACATTTGCACTTGCCTGATGAATGGTACCACTCAAGTAGGCTCGAGTACAAGCTACCACGCCAACATATACCACTCAACAACCTTATAGAGTGGCATGAGTTTCTAGGCCCTGGAGGGTTCCAAGTCTCACACGAAAGTTCGAGTCTAACATAGGAGGGGGGTTTTCCCTCAAAGGATACTCTACCAATAGCCTAAGCAGATGTGACTAGCGAATGAGGCGTGATCAACAACCAGCACAAGTTGGTCTAGATCAGATGTGCGTGCCAAATCTCCTATGTATAATGCATTGGATTGGGCTCGCATCCTTTTGAACTGTTAACTGGATATCATGCCAATGGTACTACTTATGACCATACAGTGTATGACATATTTCTGATCTTCAGGGATTAGTACACTGTTTTCTCCTTGGTGATGCACTCACTCTCACTTTCTTTCCCAAGGAATCTACTAGCCTAAAAGCCACTAGATCAATATTTTAACGTTGAAAAATCAAAGTTGGTAAGAGAATAGGCATAATTAAAACAAAAGACGGATGGGAAAATTATTTAATTTAACTTAATAAAAGAAAACAAAAGTACAAAAGATTAACTAGTAAAAGAGACAATAATTAGATAGCTTAAAATTGTATAAATATAAGTTTTTCTTAGGGAAAACAAAAGAAAAGCATTACTATGGCGCCACCAAATATGAGTTACATCTACTGAAAAGGAAAGAAAACTTTGGATATATTTTAAACAAATTAAAAATTTTTGTAGAATTTACTTACAAATTCTCCTTAAAATGATAACAATTTACCTATATAAAATTATACATGAAATTTATATGAATTTTCATTTTGTCATCTTCTGCAAAAAAAAATCACAGTTTTCTACAAGTGCATTAAATGTGGATTTGAAAATTTATTGATTTTTTCAACAATAAATATATATAATTTAATATGAAAAATAAAGAGAAATGATAGACTAAAAATTCAAAATAAGTAGACCAAAAAAAAATATAAGAAAATCAGAAACACAGAAGTGAAAAGAGAAAAGAGGAAAAAAGAACAACAAAGAACTAAAAGCAATCAAAAAAAAAAAAAAAGAAAACTTAAAGAGATAATAAATAGATGAAATAATATATGATAGATATTGATTTTTGCTAGAAAAGCCAAACTAAACAATCAAATATTATTGATGCAAAGTATTTCAAATTGGACATCAAACTGAGTATTTGCTCAAATCAGTGCACATATCAATACAAACCTCACAAGATACTGGACACAAGACCATGCAAAATATTTCACGACAGAAGAATAGAATTACATTTATTAACCAGATATCAATTGCAGCTGAAGCACTCACAGATTGTTTCAGCACTTACCTTTGAGTCGCAAAGTAAAGGCTTTCAAAGCTAGTAGAACTTCCTTCAACCTCTTGGTTGAAGCCTCATCAATCAGATTGCCATCCGCATCAAATTTTGCAGGAGGCTCAAATGCTTTCACAAAAAACTCAGGCTTGTTAATGAAATGTAAATCAAGAAATACTCCAATTTGACGGAGATGACGTTGTCCTAGAGCACCACCAAAGCTTCCTCCTGCACTTATAATGGCAGCAGCTTTGTCTGCCCAGACATTTGGTGGTCTGGAAGCCCAATCAATTGCATTCTTAAGAGGTGCTGGTTCAAACATTTACAGAAAAAATACATATATATAAGAAGATAGGAAACGATGACGAAACTGTTTAATTTTCTATTGAAAATCCTCACATATACAAGCCTAAATCATAAAGGTGATATACTGGAAAGAGAATTGTCAATCATAATCGAAACAAAATTCTTCTAAGCTAAGGATTTGCTTAGATTTGATTGTAAACCAAACATGCCAGCATGGAGGAGCCACTACTTCATTTATTCTGTCAACACCAGCATCATCACAAACATTTTGTACTCAACAATCTAAATTGAGACAAAATTCAATCACCATGATCAGTTTCTTTCTTACACTTCTTTTAAATAAAATGAGCTGAGATGAGATTGATTTCTGAGGAGATAAATGTGTAGGTTCATACTGACAGAAGGCATATTAATTCTCTTGTCATGTGGATTAACATACCCAGAGCTCATGGTACTTCTTATTCTCAATCTACTTGGGACCAGCAAGGGACCGAGGATCCAAACCTAAAAAAAGATGGTACCATCTAGTCCAAGACATTTTTCTCTCCGCAATCAATGCAACTGTATAACAACTATCTCTATCCTACATTATCCCCAACATTGAGTAACGATCCTCTGTACTTCTATACTTTATACTGACAGAAGGCATATTAATAAGGATTAGGTGTCTATTCTATCCAAATGTACTTTGCTTGGTTCTTTTGTTTTTGTCTTCTACTTCAAGGATATCTTGTCCTCTTACTTTCATCTTTAACTCCTTTCTCCCCTTTAATAATATTTCTTTTTATTAAAAATATACTTCATAAATCTCAACTAATTCCCAAATATACCAAAAGTTTTGAAAAATATAATTGAATGTATAGAAATATTTTCAACATTCAAAAATATAAAATTTTTCTTAGTTGTGATAATCATATTATTTTTTGAGGAGAAGTGATAATCATATTACAATCAAATTCTTCAAAACAGTATTACAAACATAAATATTAGGTAAAGCACTTTCAATATCATTTCACAAGAAACATATTATCAAACTCTACAATTACTTATGACAACAGTAATCTTTTAACAGCACCCAACCGAAATTAATAGTAAGTTTCCTTTCTAGAAGAAATTTCTGCAACAAAAAGGGAGCCATAAATGTTAAATTAGCAAGCTCTTGGTTGAGATTCACAGCTGACAAAGAGGAAAAGAATAAAGAATGCAGTATACCATCTAAAGACCATTACCAGGAAAGGACAACACAAATTGAGGAGCAGAATTTTGTGTCAATCAGTCATGGCCAGAAGTTTATTTTAGGAGGAGATCTAACATTGTACTGATGCTGCTTTCTTAAGCCAGCAAATGCCATTTTGGAAATGGACTATGATTGGCATTAAAAAAGTCATGATCATCCCTTGCAATGAGAAGGTAAATAATGGAATCATACGTGGGAGAGGAGAGACTTCACTGGCAATGGCAAAAATAGGGGAACTGCCCGATCATGCCTTGTCCAGACAGCTAATTCATTTTTATATTCCCTTCATTTTTCTCTTTTATCTGCACAACTAAAAATTGCCCCCCTTCTTTTCTCATTTCCAGATTAAACTCTTCATCTTATTATACCAATGAAGTTAACAGCTGGAACTGAATAAATGCTCTGTCCAATCATAGCTACAAATTGAGTGAACCAGATTCATATTCTACAAAATTAACTGATTCAGATTCATATTCATAGAGGTTAGTATCATGGATCAGTAACATTACTATCCTAATAGTCCTTTAACCTATTAAGGTGAGTTTTGCTGGTCCAACACTGAATGAAGTGTTAACCACCTCCTCATCCTACGCTATGAAATAAAAATGATCAAATTTGAAGTGACTCGCTGATCCCCCAGTGATACATAGATAATCAATTAAAAGGATATTAAATGTATACAAACAAAATGAGAAGATAAAGAATATATTCTTTCTTATATAGCCTGCATTTCATCCCTTTGTTTTTCTTTGACTCAAAAGAATCTTTCTAGAAAAATTATTCCATTCCTTTCCTGGCACCAGCCAAAACTTAGTGAAGACGTAATTTTCTCAAGCTAAAACTGTTATTTTTCACCTTTTTGTCCACTACAAGTGAAAAACTGGGTTAACCGAATCTGAAACTAAATTCATACAAGCCTTTATTAAATAAAAAAGTTAGTCATATATTTTACGAAGATTGTTTGATTCGATTCATGTAATCGTGCGAAAATGCGTAGTATAACATGCAGGAAACACTGTTTGATTCGATTCATGTATAAACAAAGTGTAAAGACAGTACGAGTAACAGAGTAGTTGTACTCAGGGGAGGCGAATAGGTAGCAATCAGCGTCGAGAATCTTTTGACGAAAAGCTTCAACTACTGGGGGAAAGGTACCATCGACCTCGAGATCCGTGTTGATCATCGGCAGCACCGAAATGTCGACCTGCTCTATTTGCAATCCGTTGATCGACTGCCTGCTTATCTCCGTCGCTGCACTCATCACCACCAGATCAAAGCCAAACTATACATATATACACATGTACAGGTAATAGTACATATACAGACAACATATATACATATATATATATATGGATATATAGATTAGATAGATAGATAGAGAGAGAGAGAGAGTATACCAGCGCGCAGGAGGCCTCTGTTGAAAGAAGCTTTACGAAGAGAACCACAAAGAGCTACAACTTTTATGAGTGGAGAAGCCGCTGTTGCTGCCTCCATTTTCTACTTCTGTACAAACCAGGAACAAAAACGTGTAATCGGAATCGCCACCAGTTTTATAAAAGTCAGAAGAAAGAACGTTGTGTAATTTTTCGTATTCCTAAAATGCCCCCGTTAAAGATACGAAAAATACAAAAACTTTAAGGGCATTTTTGTAATTTCGTTCTATTTTAAAATTCACGCAGGGGAACGAAATGATTATTAATTTATTTTATTTTATTTAAAATATTTTCATTAACTTTCTCTTATAATAAAATATTTTTTTTAATTAAAACAAAGACTATTAAGTTGCAAAATTAATGACAATCTCGTTTCTCGAATTAATTACAATCCGAGTAATGCAAGTAGAGTCGTGAACTTTCCTTCTTTCTTAAGGTCTTTTTCTCTCTTTCGTGTCGAGTTATTTTCTAAATATTTTTCTTTACAATATTTCGAATTCAAAACATTTAAACCGGATTCACAATGAAAAACTTTGATTTTCACGAGAGAAACTTAAAAGGTCAAGGGATTGTCGCTTGGCATGATAAATGCAAGAAAATACCTCTCTACTAGTCCATAACGTAAGCAATGATTATATCGTATCTTAAGTATTCAAACTGAATTCACTACAGAAAATCTTGATTTTTCAATACGAGAAGCTTACATTGACATTGAGAGATTATCGTTTTGACATGATAACTGCAAGAAAATATCTCTCAACTAACCCATAACATAAGCGATGATTATATTATACTTTTAAAACGATTCTCGTATTAAACTTTTTACTATTTGTCATGTAGTTGATATAATTGTAGTTTCAAAATATTGTTAACTCTACTGTAAAAAAATCCCTCAAGACGAAATTTTCGTAAATTCGAATGTAATTGATGAACATTTGTAATCAAGTCTCCAACTAGATGAGAAATCGTGAAGATGTAAACATCGTTCAATTTTCTTCGTTAACCCGGAATAGTCAACGTTGTTTGTCTATCCCCTATTAATAAGATAGAGAAAATAATGAAATTTTTTTTCGTTAAGAGGGAATTACCTTCAATCATTTATTTTAGTTAAAAACGTAAAAATGTTAAATTGATGTGCTGTGTGAAAAATCAAATAAAAAATTACTTACAAGATTAAATTTAGTAAAAAAATAAAATAAAACCTGAAATAATGTTCTAAATTTAAATAACATCAAGGATCTGAAACAGGGTGGATATTTTGAAGATATCGGAAGGCAGAGAGAAGTATCTGAAGTTCAAAAACACCTATATCTCATTAATACCCTTTTTCTTCTTGACCAAATGATATATATATATATATAGATATATGCAAGAACAAACCCTAGAAAGTTTTTTGATTTATTCACACCTAACAAAATCAAATTTGAGTGGATATATCCCCTCCTCTTGCCATCTTTTCTTCAAACCACTTACAGAAACAATCCTGCAAGACCTCCTTCATCCATGGGTACCGGCAACTTTGAACTGCTTCGGGAATGGTTAGCCACTGCCTCGTTCGGGTGCTTTGTTCAGGCCATGACTCGAGCTCCTCTTTTACAAACAAAGCAAACACTGCAGCTTTACATAAACCTTCTGGACTAAACTCATCCTGGTGAGTTTTGCTCTTGAAGTGATAATATCCTAAAAAAATCCTGAAACTCAGAAACATTAACAAGAGTTTATCTACTTTTAGTACTACAGGATCTCAATAAATCGGAGAATGCAAGCTCTCAAAGACAATTGTCCTTCCCAAAAGAAAAGAACAAAATCTCAATACCCGAAAAGTAACAGACCTATCTCCAAGACATCAAACAATAAAGATGAAGTGCCTCATGCATTGTCATCAATTTTTCTCTTTACGCAGATAATCCACCTCCGAATGTGTCAGAAAAACGAGAATATTAGTGAGCGCTAAAGGAATCAGATAGCGATGATGGTGCTGTAACGCAAGTATAGTAAACACGTAACCTAACGTCCATTAAATGTAAACATCAATGTACATACACATCACGTGGATATCCAAAACTACCGATACTGAAGCTAACACTCCACAAAGTGCATAAAATCATATAGATATCTAATCTATTTCAAGACCCTCAACCTCAACAAATGAAACACTCCGTGACAGTTATACCGTATAATTAAAATTGGGGACGATGGGTGGGGGGCAGAAGGAAAGAAAAGTCCATATCAAACTGATGAACAAGTTTTACCATTAGATCCCCACGGACTCCAGCTTCCCTCGATAGCTTCCCTTGCTGCAGACTCCTCAACAGTTTCATCATCCTCCCAGCCACCCTATTCAGATAGTACGAAAAAACAAATCATATGCAAAGCATAATAATGAACAATTACTCACTCTAAAAGTACAAAGAAAAAATTTATATGCAATCACCAAGTGTTTCTAAGGCAAGATACACATGACTGCCAAAAAGATCCCAAGAGCCATTATGCATACAACCTAGGCATTATGGAATAAGAACCTCTCTAAGGATTTTCTCTCTCATGGAATCAAACATAAAACATTATTGTTTCACAACATTCCCTAACATGTATAACAGCTTGAGGAGAAGACACTTTGCAATGGTTTTTTTTTTTTTTAAATATGAAGACACTTTAGAATGTTGAACAAATCGTCTTCCATTTTCAAGTATCCTTCCAATATCTAAGTTACGGTACTAGCAGTTTATAATCTATTGAACGCTCACTAGAGTATTCTATTTGATATTATAATATTCCAAAATTTGCATTAAGTGTAATATCCGAATCCGAAATTTAGGTCAGAATCAATTTTAACATTCTAAAATATATAAAAAAATTTATTTTTAAATTAATTTATTTGAATTTTTATTAAATTTATAGAAAAATTAAGTTAGAAATGAAATTGAAAATAATTTTTAAAAAAATAGGTGAAAATTTGGGTTTGGATGGTATTTTTATAAAAAAAAAATTAGAAACTAAAGATCAGAGTGCAAATAGGAAAAATTGTGCCACGTAAGATTGTCCAGTCAGCAACCCCGACGAATCGGAGCACGCCGCGTGGTAAGGCACGCTGATGTCGGTGCCACGCGGACGATCCACATGCCCCGCAATCGAATGACGTAGGATTGATCCCGCGCGCGTGGACGGTCCGGATTTGTTTTCCTTTTAAACGCGATCGGACGTTCGAGATCAATCGCGATGGACGGTGCAAATTCATTTTCTCCTCAAATGCGATCGGACAGTCAAGATCAAATCGCGATGGACGACTGAGATTCATTTCCTTCTTAAGTGCGATGGACGGACGAGATTGATCGCGATGGACGGCTCAAATCAAAATGGGATGAGTATAAATACTTCGCCTCACACGGGAACCAAAACTCTAGCTGCCAGCCTCCGTCGGAGAAAAAAAACCAGACGTCGGAGAAGGAGGTCGACCATCGATCATCACCGCACTGGAACCACCGCCAACTGCCAAAAGAGGTAAAAATTTTCTCTACCCGCTCGGAATTTGATTCAGAGCACCCCTATGGCCAAATCAGAGCAAAAGGGACAGTGGGTGAGTCAGAAACCACGAGCAAAGCTCAATAGAGCCGTCGTGGCCAAAGTCCCAAAACCCATCCGATGAACCCCTTCTCGATTTCCGTTTAATGAGATTTTTCGATCATTGTATTCACCATTCTTTTCTGTGCCGGTTGGCCGAAGAAAAAATCTCAGTCGTGAAAAAGAACCGGCGAAGCCGTCGCACCCGGAGGTCCCCACCACTCGGACACTCTTCAAAAGTCAATGAAGATCGTTTTAGAATGCTTAGTTATTTATTTTTTGTTTATTTTTTTTTTACTTCCGTTTGTTATTTTAGAAGGGACATTCTCATATTCTTATTGGACATTCTAAATTATTGTGTAAGAAATGTAAACCCTTACTCTATTATTTCGCTTCCGCATTTAATTTCTAACTTTATTTCCATTTAAATTCTAGGTCTTTACATTAAACTTTTCCTTTTACCATCCCTTAAACTAACAAGCATTAACTAACACCCTTGAAGGCCCCTTCCACCTAATTAGAACATAACAAGAAGAAAGCCCTTTCGTTTCTATTTGCAATCCTAGTGGATAAAACATTTGCAGAAGTTACTCCCTCAAAGTATCCAATGGTAAGTTGAAAATATGAGTTCAAACCTATTGAATTCACCAGACTGTCTGCTATATCCAGACTGTGATGATAATGGACAAAAGAGCTACTAGTACTTTATGATAGAGACAATTGGCCCTAAAGGCAAAAATTATCATCCTCCAAATTGATGCCAATTAATGCTTAAAATCAAAGATTAGACTAACACCTCGAGTATCAATAATCATGAGTTTTCTGCTTCCTGAATATTAGTTATTAAACACAAGGATACTTGAGCTTCCTCGATTATAATTGAGCAATCTTCAGTAGATTAATCTTTCTAAATTAAGGGAAATGTTAATAGTCCAGGTTAATCCTCCAAAGAGAAACCTAAGATTATCTGCGTTGTCTAATTTTTGCTTTCCATTGTTATTTTTTCTTCTGTTTCAGCTGGATACCTTATCCGTTGTTTTTGTTGTAATGTTCTCTTCTTCTTCTTAATAATACCTATTTTTCTATTAAAAAATGAAACATATTAAAAAAACAATTTCGCTATGAACTTCGGAAACTCAATGTCCATAGATGCTATGAAAAATGTAAGTAGGAGTTTGAGCTAACGAAACACTCAATAAAAGGGAACTCAAGGTCCTTCAAATGTTAACAAGAATCCTGGAGGACATGGATAAACATGACAACTAAATAAAAGGCATTTATTGTGTACTGTTTATTTGTGAATAAGAAAGATTTATTTTCACATCATATCAAGCAATCCACTCTCTGGATTTTTTACAGCCCTGATTGCTGAACCTTCTTTTTCCATAGCCTTCATTGCTGAAGTGAAAAACTCATCATCATCCTTCATTGTTGATTATAGGCCCTTGTGGCCAAAAACCCTTCTTCGACTTCCTTTTTCCTTTTCTACAAAAATTCAAGAAATCTTTGGAAGTTCCTCAAACCTTACGTTACCACTATTGAATTCCACGACTGTGGAACATTAGCGATCGAATTGAAAAACTATCTTCAGTGATCACTTATCCTGAGAATATTTCTCAGCAGAAAATGAATATTGAGTCATCTAACTGGAAAAAGTCCAAAACCAAAAGAAAGTTCAATGAACAGGATGAGACTCTAGCCATTTGGCTTTGGAATACAAAGCAAATTGAAATCTGTAGGAATTGCATGTTTCTCACAACTACTAGAGAGATTTATAAAGCTATTTGCCAAACATACTCTAAACAAAAGATACTGCTCTAACCTACCAAATTAAGACTAAAATATCAGCTACTAAGGAAGGTTCACTCTCTCACAGAACACATTTTTTTAAATACACTCTCACAGAATACAATAAAATTTTGTGGCTTGAAATGGATTATTATCAAAATAGTAAGATGAAATGCAGTGATAAAAATGCAGTTGTCATAAGCTTTCTCAAAAGAGAAAGAATCTTTGAACTCATTGCAGGCTTTGAGGCAAAGCTTAGTCATATCAACATTCAGGTTCTAACAAAGGAGACATTACCCTCTCTAAATGAGAATTTTTAATAATCCATGCTAAGGAGAGCCAAAGAACAGTAACACTCAATTCCAAATAGTAGATGGCTCAGCCGTGATATCTACAAAATTCATGGATGGTAGACTCAAGGCTAATCAAGGGCAGTATGGTAAAATTGATAATAAAATATAATAATACCCCAACCCATTTAACCATGAAGGAATTAGAAGCAGATATTGTAAGAAGCCATGCCGCACGACGGAGAATTTCTTTAAATTCCATGGGACTCAAGTTCTCAGCCAAAATGGGGGTTTTAAAGGATAACCCTGAAATCAAGAACACCTCATAAATGGTGAAGGGAAAAAAATGAGAGATACAGTAACATTATTAAAAATAGAGACAGAATAAGGAAAACAAAGGACTAGCCATCCTCACAAAAGAAAAAAGAAAAGGAAACATAGGATAAGAACTTGGACAATTAAATAAAGAATAGTTGGTTAATCTCTATAAAGCAGACAAAGAACAATCTTTAAAAATGTCTATGTACCTTAGTGCAAAAAGACACCAAAAGGGGAAGCCTGTCCCAGAGAAACATAGAAGGGGAAAAATAAACACCAAAGATTTCTCTTCCGAACCAAATCACCAACACTCAGCATAAATAGGCTGCCCCACAAAGACTTACCTCCTTCCTCCTAATAATACCAATGAGAATCAGAAGAATTAAACCCCTCACTATAGAGAGTGGAAATCAAATGTACAGTCGCCAGAGATTGATCTCCTATCGGTTTCTCTATTTGAAATAAAAGTAATATCTATCTATAGGCGCCAAGCGGGTCAAACCTATACACAAAAATATTTACATATTTAGCAAAATATCAATCAGTTCCCCAAGATCTTCACAAAAATAAAGATGATGACTCTTAAACAACCTAGGGTCCAGAACCATGTACTTATGAGACTATTAAAATTAGCTTGTATACCCTTGAAAGCTCTCATGTTTTTTTCTTTCCAAATCACTGTAGCCAAAGGAATAAGGTTGGCCGAGTTCTTCACTTTACTGATCCATTGCATGCCTAAATCTCATCCCTTGTACCAACCATCACCTAATTAATACCTAAGAGACTATCACCTAATTAATACCCACGAGACTTTTTTTTTTTTTTGAAGTAAAAGTATAATATGTATTGCTATAAGCACCAAATGGTGCAGTTCATGTACAATTATTTACAGCTTAATCCTCCAAACAGAAAGTGTTCCTAAACATTTGGACCATAATTGGAGGATGACCTGAAAGCAAAAATTCTAGGGTCCTAAGCCATCAATTTTTCAGTCATCAAAACCCTTTGTATCCTCAATTCCTTCAAAAGCTCTACAATTCCTTAACTTTCCATACAACTCACAAAATACTAAGAGGAATAATGTCTACCAAAAAAAAAGCAGCTTTTTAAACTCTTCCAAGCCCCAATCTCCTCCCTTACCGATCCCGACATAATCCAACTGATCCCTAGGCATCTGTACACCCCACACCACAGTGGATAAGTAGCAGGATAGTGAAGCAGAAGGTGGCAGCAAGACTCTTCAGCCTGTTTGCATGGGTAGCAAGCATTAACCAAAGTGAGACACCTTCTCTTTAATTTATCAATTGTTAATATACACTTTCCCAAGCGAAAATAGAAACCCGATAAGGCACCTTAGCCTTCCAAATCTGTTTGAACGGGAAAAAATTTCTTTACCATCAATCAATTATGCTGACTCATCATGCTGCATCAATTTTTTGTACCAAGATTTCACCGTGAACACCCTTTTTTTTGTGATATTCCACAAAGGCTTATCCACATTGTTGCCCAAATTGATACCAGCTACGATCTTCATCAAATTTTCATACTCCAGCAACTCCCAGTCATTTAAATTACGACTCACCACCACCTCCCAAGATCATTTTCCATTCTTATTTCTCTGAAAACAATCTGAAACACGGGCAGCCTTGTGGGTGGAGATAGCATAAACATTGGAAAATCTATCTTTGAGTGGACCCCCTTCCAACCAATCATCATTCCAGAAACTGATCTGCAACCCATTACCAACCTTTCAAAGAATTTGGTTCATAAAATTTGCTTTGCCCATTTCAATTTTTTTCCACAAACATTTACTGTGAGTCCTCTGCCCCCCAAGAGTCAGCCACCCAAACGCATCCACCCCATATTTAGAGGCAGTCATTTTCCTCCACATAGCGTTATCCTCATTCATGAATCTCCATAACCATTTACCCTGCAAAGCTTGATTCATCTCAATCAAAGACCGAATCCCTAATCCACCTTTCTATAAAGGTTTTTTCAATTCATTCCAAACGACCAAATGAAACTTTCTAGCATCCACAGAATCACCACAAAGAAATTTTGACTGTATAGCTTCCAATTTTTTAGCAACACTAGCTGGAATAGTAAACAAAGATAGGTAATAAATTGGCAAGTTGCTTAGTGTGTTTTTTACTAAAGTCAAACGGCTTCCTTTAGAGAGCAACCCCCATCTCCAACCAGTACGTCTCCTCTCAACATGGCTGATAACCGGTTCCCAAACCCTTTGATCTTTGTGATTGGCACCCAGAGGTAACCCAAGGCACTTAATAGGAAAATTTGATGATTTACAGCCCATAACCTCAGCCAAATTCAAATGTTGCTCCATATCACCCATCTCTATAAATTCATATTTTACCAAATTTATTTTCAGACCAGAAACCACTTGAAAACCCATAAAAATACATCTGATACTCATCACCGCGGTGTTCTCCAGTTTACAGAAAAGAAAGACGTCATCTTCAAAAAATAGATGTGCGATCTCCTCCTTACAGCTTCCATCACCAACGTGCAGGCCCCAAAAAAAGTCCAGTTCCCTAGCTTTTAGAAGTATTCTATTCAAAGCCTCCATTACCACAATAAACAAAAGTGGTGATAATGGGTCCCCTTGTCTCAATCCGTTTGCAGGCCTAAAAAATTCTGAAGGTTCTCCATTTATGACTACCGCATAAGACACCGAGGTGATACAAGTAGTAATCCATTTTCTTATACCCAAGAGGCTATAAGAAAGAGTTCACAATCTATAAGCAAATAGACACTAAAATGTGATATGTTTGCATGATCTATATCCCTCTTGCACAAAGAATAACCATTAGCCAGAATCTTGTCCTTCCAAATCTTCTTATACAAGGTTAAAGTGCACTATTTAGTTGTCTCCCAAGCAAGAAAAGCCACTCTAAGTGATGCTTTAAATTTTCAACTCTTCTTACAAGGAAAATCAGTGCATATTTCCTCTCTCTTGGCCAAGTGGTAATAGAAGGATTTAACAGAGAAAATTCCCCCTAGCATTGAGCCTCCGAATGAGGTAATTCCCGATCCCAACAAGAATACATCTGGAGAGGGTACGAAAAAGAGCCTCATACTTGTTGATTTCCAAGTCATTAAGATTCCTAGTGATCTCCACGCCCCATGCATCATTCCTCAACGAGACATAAAAAGACTCCTGGATTGAGGCCTCCTTGTGTCAAGCGATAGCATAGATATGAGGAATTAAGACTTAAGCATCCTGAGATACAGCTACTTATCATGCCACAAACAACCCATTTCACCGTATTCCACCCACCAGTTAATATAATCCTGGAACTCTAGAGTCTCTCCCCACACAAATGTTCTTCTAGATCCTAGTGCCATGAAGCCTAGATGGGCAACTTGTGAACCATCCTCTTCCTTCCATGTTGAATTTGGCGCATATCACTCTCCTCCAAAAGCTTACTTGCTCCTTCATAAACCTCCATAGTCACTTCTCTTGAAGAGCCTTGTTAACATCAACGAACAACTTCAACCCCAAGGCTCCCCATGTTGGAGATATCCTATCAGTTTTATCTCCAGCCTAATCTATAACAATGTATACTTCAATTTGTGTATGTTATATAAACAATGTATAAACATCACTTATTTTTTGAGTCAAGTTATGTATTAATAATCTCCGTATTGTCACATTCAAACAGCTGAAATATAAACCTCAGGCTTATATAAGCACATATTCACAGTGGAAAAACCGCAAGAAAACAAATGCAAAAGGCCAAGGATGTGCACCAAATAATCAACAGAAGGCAGCCAATCAACCCACAAGAACATAGACACATACAGACATCGATATATGCATATATAGTTATATGTACATGTGTATGTATATGAGAAGAAGTGGTAAGGGGTGGTTAACAATACCCGGCAACAAGGCGATAACAACCCTCGTATCGTTGCTGAAGCCGACCAGTACGGACCACTAAATCAGACATACTAAGAACCCAAAATCACTTGAAAACCCTTAAAAGTCTCGGCCTTTCTTCGATGGTAGTTCCATGGCAAACCGGAGATCTGTTGCAAAATCTGACAACGCTAACGACTAGAGAGGACAACAACGATACTTGCTCGACCATTGCTGCGTTCCTGAGATTCGACGGCCGGGACCAATGTCGTCGTTGAACATGATCCCACGGGTGGGGGGAACGTTAGGGTTTGGTGATGTTTCTGGAGGGGGATCAAAATGGGAGAAGAAGGAGAGCGCCAATAACGGATCGTACGGTGGGGGGTAGTTAAAGTCACGGGACTGTCATGGCTGATGGATCAATGCACGGGACCCACATTTCAACTGTAAATACCAGTATTAAATACAAATTTTAGTTTTGAATTTTATATCTAACACAAAATTAATACATGTTGTTGTATTTAAAAATTAATGAAGTAGTCTAATGTCGGAGGGGAAGTGAGTTATGGCGCAGTCCCACGAGATTTTTCTAGCGCTGTTTTGATTATGTTCTCGTAACGGATTAACAGTTGTCGGTCGTCATATCTAGTAGAAACAATGAGATATCGTTAGATTTTTGCTCTATATCGTATTTAAGATCGAAGAGCATAGTACAGTGAAGGTTGATTCTCGAATAGTTCAAAAAGTTTCGACAGTGAAAAAAGAAAGATCACTCGAAATTTAAATTTATAATCGCATATTGTTGAGCGCTCCTATAATAGTTCGAGCTACTCGTTTCTTTTCGTACGTTTATAATTATTGATTTAATTTTATGATTTTTTTAAAAAAAATTTAAAAAATTTTTAAAATTTTATTTTTCTTTCGTTATCACAATTTTATACTCAAATTTTTATTTTTAAATAATAAATAGTGAATTATTTTTTGAAGTCTCGTGTTTTGTGAAACTCTTCTAAGCATTAATTAAAATTATCGGTCTGTCCAATTACTCCGAAATAATAAATTAAATTAAAATAAAAATTAATTTTCGATGGCTTAATTAACTTATAATAAAATAAATTTATAAATATCTTTTCTTATATAAATAGAGGAACTCAAAAAGGGGATAAGCATATGAGGGTTATCCAAACCCAAACTTGGATTATACTCCACGAGAATTCTAATTTCCAGCGTATGGATAAAATTCCCCCAGCATCCAAACAAGTCCCAATTGATATCTTCAATATTTCTCTCCTTCTCCCCTCCTAAAACCCATTCAGAAATCTCTCTAAAAAAAAAATGGCGCTGCTGCAAGCCATTTGCTCGTTTCATGTCTCACCATTTCAGATTTCACAGAACTCACCGTATCGATGTTTCTTGAGAAGCCATCAACAGAACCCACTTTTCTCTGCTAAAACTACCATTGCCATCACTCAGAACAGACCCTCTTCCCTGTCGACGCAGCCCAGAAGGTTGTTTTGTACTCCATCTCGCGGCAAGTACGTCAGAGAAGACTATCTTGTGGTATGTTTCTTTATTTTCCGCCTTCAGCTCTTCCTTTTGATTTTTTCCCCGGGAAATGCCATGAACTTTTTTCTTGTTCGCAGAGTACCCATTAAATGTGGTTTGCGTTATCCTCTACGTTCTACTTATTGCTTT
Organism: Carica papaya; assembly: GCF_054855325.1. NCBI lineage: Eukaryota > Viridiplantae > Streptophyta > Magnoliopsida > Brassicales > Caricaceae > Carica > Carica papaya. The sequence continues at coordinate 800,386 of NC_142316.1, read as the reverse complement.
TTGTTTTTGTGGTAAAAATGTTGTTTTCCGTGAAATTTGTGAGCATTAGTACAGTGAGTTTGTCCCCAGACTGAGAAAGGAAAAATTTTGTTTGGGATTCTAAGAGGGGCTTTGGCTATTAGCTAATCGTCTGTTCTGTTTTTCTCCTGAAATGTGAGGTTTTAATACGTCTTATGCTGTTTGGTTTGACCAGAAAAAGTTGTCAGCACAAGAAGTGCAGGATCTGGTGAAGGGGGAGAGGAATGTGCCGCTAATTATTGATTTCTACGCAACATGGTGTGGACCCTGTATCTTGATGGCTCAAGAACTTGAGATGGTAGTGTTAATGTTTCTTCAGAATTATTTACATCCTTTTTAGCTCTTTTTTTTCCTTTTTCTTTTTCATTTTTCTCAATGTTTATGCAATTTTACAATTTTGTGTACCCAGAGGAATGATCACAGAACATTTCATATGTAAAGAGTTTTTGATGGCGTGGAGAGTGATACGTCGAAGATTAGGAATTGATGATGTCATTATTTTGACTATCTTTTTGGGCCATGACATGTATAGGGTGGAGGATCTTGGACATGCCATAGATAATCTTACTTATCTATAAATATCTTTTGTATTCGGGTTGCACCCCATTGGTGCTATAGATTTAATATACTTTTTATCTTTTTATTTCAAAAAGATCTAATAAGTGAAGAATAGATTTGGCCTTGAGGTAATAGTCATAGTATTTGATCACAGTTTTTGGTGTGAATTGTGTAATACAAGTGTTTGTGCCTATGGTATATGGAGGCTGCCTGAATAAATCTAAGCTTGACTGCAAAACAGAAATCTAGTGCTATCTCTGGCCTTGGTGTAGGTGCAATTAGACATTGAGATGCAAGCCTAGAAGTCAGGATAATTCTTTGTGCATCATCATTTATAGACAGGTAGAATGACAAGAGTCTGATGCTGAACATGTAGAGCTTCTTGAATGTTGCTTCCCCATATGTGCATTGCTATCCAATTTAGTAAATCAAATGAACTAGGGGTATGAAGTAAGATGCAAAGACAACTTCCAGGGTTTAAAACCAAAGATTATTCAAATGCAAACGAGACAGCTTGGCCTTTGACAATTAACAAGTTTGTTGTTTCTTTTTTCCTTCCCTCACAATTTTTTTTTTTGCTTCACCGCGTTATAAATGTGAAGGAATCTTAAGGTCCGTTTCTCTGTGAAGTTTTGCGCAAAGCAAATTTGTATCTCATTTATGAACTTTTATGAGTTTCAATACACGGTTTCTTAGTTATGACTCTTGACTAAAGGATTTGTATTAATTTCAACTGGGGAAGTTTAGGCGTTTGCAAGTTTGTGAAAATGATTGAATCATACAAGGAGGTCAAGAGATAAGTTTCATTATGCTCGATGCTTCTCTTGGGCATGATTAAATCATATTTTTGGAGGCCATACTTGTAACATACTGTGATATCAACAGAAATATGTAATATGAGTTACAAGGCAAAAATTATGTGGCACTCATTCAGAAAAGAACTATTTATGAGAAATTGTTAGTCAGAATGTCTATTGACTCTCCCGAATTCTTCCATTGAAGAGAGGTCGACCCTTAACAAAATAGTGAGGGTTTAAAGCTGAACAGACCTGATCCTGGGGGGAAAAGATTAAGATCTACCTTGGAAGACTTTACAATTGTTTTCATGCCAGACTTGATATTATAGGTCCAAATTTTTTTGAAAAGAAAGAAGGTTTATTTCAACAGATAATGAGATCAAGTTATATATTAATAAAATTATGAAGAACTTTTAACTTTAACAGTCAGTCAGATATTTAACCACCTCATTTGTTCCTAAAACATGTGGTCTTTTTAACCAAAGCTTTTCATAACCAGCTTGTTGTTATGGCCTTTTGGAAGTGTCAATCTCTAGTTTGAGTTCATAATGCAGCTCGCAGTGGAGTATGAGAACAATGCAATGATTGTGAAAGTCGATACGGATGAGGAGTATGAATTTGCAAAGGACATGCAGGTAAGTTCAGAATTTTAGCTATTTCTTCTGGGCCGTAGTTCTTTTTTATTCGATTGACCTGCAGTACCACTACTCATTCATATATATATTTCCAGGTGTGTTCTTGAGATATTTTTGCTTATATATTGATTTCAGACTCTTCTGATTTCTATGGTGTTAGAACCTAATTGTAATGGACTGTTTTAGAACCTACATTTTCGAGTTTCTACTCGGATTTGGTTTTAATTTTGAAATGGCTGCAATTTTTTTTTTTTTTTACGAACTTCAATTTCTAATTAAAATTCTTCTTAGAATCTGAGTCAAATGAGGAAACATATTTATCTTCTCGTGTCTCAGGTTCGCGGTTTGCCAACCCTTTTTTTTATTAGTCCAGATCCGACCAAAGATGCAATCCGGACGGAGGGGCTGATTCCAATACAAATGATGCGAGATATCCTCGATAAGGAGATGTAAAGGAACATCTCTTGTGCAACAGATAAGACGGCTTCGACTTTTGTAACCAGTACGAAAATTTTGTAGGAAGTTGTTACTCGTGTACTTTCAAGTGTTGTTGTAGTCTTGATTAAACAATTTTGTAATTGATATATGTATAGATGGAATTGTAAGTACAACTGCTTGATTAAGAGAGTTACTACATCCAAGGAAGAAAGAAATTGTACCTACTTGTTTAAAAAATTATTAAAAAATGAAACTTCAAAGATAATTTTACTTGTTTAAGTGTCAAATTACATTAAAAAATTAAGACTAAATTGCATTATAATTTAAACTTATACTATTACATACAGAACTAGAACGTATTATGCTAAATACCTAGTTTAGTTTTCAAATCTTTAGCATTGTTTCGAAAGACTAATACAACCAAGTTTTAATCGAAAAACTATAAGAACCTTTTAAGTATTGTTTGAAAAATTAATTTATTCTTCATCATCTATTCCATGTTTTCTTCTTTAGCATTTCTAAATCTTAATTCTCTATCTTTTCACTCTCTTATGAAAATGGTTCTTAGATCTCATTCTACTCGATCGTTCGTTTATTTGAAAACAAATATATCTATTACTTATTTTGTTTTCGAAAAAGAAAATGAAACTTACAACTATTTGTAGAACTTGTTGATCAAATATCCAATGTGTTTTTTTATATGTTGCTTGGGGAGACAATCGAAAGATGGCAAGGTGAGTAGTGAATAAAGCAAAGATACAACAAGGTTAACACAAGAGGAGAAGAGCAAAAGTAGATTACGAAGCTTTGATTTTGCCTAAAGCCAAATAGAAGAGGAAATGAACATATGGTGAGGAAGCTAAAAAAGATAATCGAACAATTGGTGTTTTTTGGGGTGAACATTAAGGGAAAATAGTGAGAAAGAGAGAGCTTTAGGAATGAGAAATCAATGAGATTGTAATAATATTTGTTGAATAAGTTCGTAAAAGACAAGTGAAGCTAAAATGAAAAGAAAGAAAACAAGATTTGAAAAATAGAATATAACGTGAAAAAGACGATAGATAAGAAAAGTAAAAAGATGATGAAATTAAGTAGAATAAAAAAAAAGGCGAGATAAAAGAGGAATTGAAGATTTTATATCGTAAAGAAATAATTTTTATATCAGAAGAAACATGTTCAGAAACATACAAAATATATAATCGTATTTTTTAATATTACTTGCGAAAAAAAAGACATTCACAAATATAGTAAAAAATACTCTTGGACCTTAATATAACGTTTAATATATCACACGATGTGTCACTACAAAATCATATTGTCGAAATTTTTGAGAGCATAAATCTTTGAACTTCAAATTTCATATATGAAATTCTCTTTGTGACTAATGATTTTTTTTTTTAATCTGTATGTATACGTTGTTTTTTCTTTATTTAAACAACCCTTTAGATAAATCAAATTAAAAATCAAGTAAAATTCTCATGTTTCTCTTCGAACTACTTTTGAATATGTAATATATGTTTTTCCTTCCATATTTACTCTTAAAAGGGGGATTTTTTGAGTTGATCTTCTAAAATTTCTTTAAGTTTTTAAATACTTTTCATCCATTTCTTCTTTTGAAAGATTTGAGAGAAAAATCAAAGTAAAAATCTTATTTTTCCTTGAGTAAGGTTTGAAATTCCTAAAAAAGAATGCATACACACTTCTACAGCGAAACTTCTTGGAATTATTTTCCGAACTTCCTTATAATTTTCAATATTATTTATCTACTTATTTTTTAAAAAAAAAAATTTAAAAATTAATCGTAGAAATTTTATCTTCCTTCTTGACCGTTATTTTAAAATACGAAATTATTACACATATTCTTTGAGAGAAAATCGAAGATTCTTATTATAATATTTTATGTTTGTAAGAAACTTAATATAAGATAGAGTTATACACCAAGAAAACTAGATATAACTAAAAAAAAAAGTGTAAGAAATACTCTTAGATTAGTTTGTGTGGGTAAAAAAAATACGTATATGGTAAGTTAGATACCGAGAAAACTTATTATTATCATATTTTGTTAGTAATGGTAGAAAACTTGAGTAAAAGATGTAAACACGAGATTGTTGGCTAAACCTCTCTAAATTAATTTTGCAATCTCTTTTTCATTCTCTCTTGAATTTTTCACGATGCATTTAATTTACAAGTCGTAAATTAATTTACGCTCGTGTGATTAATTTATTTTTATATGTTTACTTTATTTATTTATTAAATATATTTGGTGCATAAATTGATCTATCTAACTTGAAAAAATTTTAACATAAAAAAACTTAAATTTTCCAGCATTTGGGAGATTAGTGCTGAATTAAACAACAAAATAAATGTATACAAAAAAAAACAAAAAAAAAATATATATATATATATGTATATATAGAATCCTTATGAAGACCTAAAAACGACAGACGACAAGTCTCTAAACGCAGCGACCTCCTTCCGACTAATTCTCCAACTGTTTAAACGACGACGTTTGCATCAACAACAACCTCAGCGGGAGAAAAAGCGAGCATCATGAGCGCAGCCATGATCCCAACAGGAAAGAACAAAAGCATCAACGGCGGAGGAGGAAGTGGCGGCAACATCAACGGCAGGACCACCATAGACGCCGCTAGAACCGCCAGCACCAGAACACTCATTCCGCTCAAACACCTTACCATCTGGCTATAATCAGCACAGTAAGAGCACCGATCATCTGCTCGCCACCCCCACCGTAACGACAGCCAACGATAACCCAAGAAAGAACGAGAAGAAACAAGAAAGAAGAAGATCGAAAGGGGAAATGGGTTTGAATTTTGAGAGGATTAACCGGTGGGAGGAGCTGATTTGTGGGGTTTAAATAATGGAGAAGTTGATGGGGAGAGGGAGATTAGAGTCTCCCGTTTTATAAACGATGTGGGACATAGAGGGTGGGGAGGCGTCAGAGGTTTTGGTCAAGATTTATCGAATCAGTGACAGATCCCAATGTATATACGTTCAGAACAATTTCCCAAGGCAAAATGAATGTTAAACAAGTTGATTGTCTGTTGTTATTCATTTCTTTACGTAGAATAAAAACAAGGGCAAAAAGGGTCATTAAAAAAATATTATATATACATATATATATACACACACACACACACACAGAAGATATCAGCAGCTGCCATTTGCTACTTTCGTAGTATATGATTTGATTTTCATAAAGGTAAGATGGTAAGAGATTGTAAAGTCTCTCTTGGTTTGTTTTTAAATATATAAATTACTTACCAATTTGTTCCATAAATTTTGGTTTATATTACATTTTATTAGTAAATATATTTTTAAATAATTTTTTTTTTCTTTAAAGTTCGGATTTAAGTTAGTTTGAATTCAAATTTACAAAAAAAAAATAACAGATTTCAAGTTTAACCTCCGTTTAAAATATATTTATACTTACGTAAATAAGTAGAATATATTATATTAATTAATATAATTACATTTATATTGATAAATATAATTAACACATATTATTATATATATATTAATAAATTTATTTTTTATTTTATTATTACTAAAAATATAATCATATTTATATTGATATAGTAAAATCGTCCCAAATCCGATTTTGTTTTGTTTTTTTTTTTTTATAAAAGCAAATATGATTTAGATCGGTACGATCTAATTAGAACCTACCTTATTTTTTATCCTTAATGCAAGTAGTTATTAATTTGTACACTCTAAGAATCAAGAACTATCGTTATAATCTTTTTCAGGGAATTCCATCCACAAACACAAAGTTTATGATCGATTAATAACAATTATAATCAATTAGTTATTAAAATAAAATTTCAATAATAATATTTTTAATAAAAAATTATATTATGTTTCGTAAAAAATAGCCGTATAAAGTATCGTTATCTTAAAAAGTAAAAATAGTTGTATTCGGTAGAAATAACAGTATGTATTGAATAATATAAAAATTATTTATTACGTAGTACTTTAATACCTGTAAAAACTATAATTAAAAAACTACGGAAAAATATTCCATGTGCAATAAAAGTCAACAAAAGTATATAACCAATTAAATTCCAATATTAACCCATGAAACCAAAAGAGTTGAATTTTCTTTATCAAGTAATTTGATGAATACAAAGTATATAACCCAAAAAGTAATTAGAATTAGTGGTGTTGTAAGTATAGGTTTGTTGTTGGTCAATTGTTGTATTTAACACGACTTGAGCTTCTTTTTTCTACAATTTAGCCACCTTAATCATGTGCTAAATATTGTACATAAAAGGCAAAACCAGCCCCCTGTTTTCTAAGTTTTTGAACTCTTGTTATATTTTTCTTATATTTTATTTTTTAAAAAAATTTTTTAAGTTTATCCACATGAACATAATATTCTTGTATATTTTATTTTTTTCTTAAATTTTCTTTTTATTTTTTTGGGTTTGATCCACATAAACATAATATTTTTGTTAAATTTTCTTTTTTAAAAAAAAAAATTGGGTTTGATCCACATGAACATAATATTCTTGTTTATTTTATTTTTTTGTTAAATTTTCTTTTTATTTTTTTTATTTTTTTGGGTTTGATCCACATGAACATAATATTTTGTTTATTTTATGTTTTTGTTAAATTTTCTTTTTTTTAAAAAAATTGGGTTTGATCCACATGAACATAATATTCTTGTTTATTTTATTTTTTGTTAAATTTTTTTTTTATTTTTTCTATTTTTTTGGGTTTGATCCACATGAACATAATATTTTGTTTATTTTATATTTTTGTTAAATTTTCTTTTTTAAAAAAAAAAATTGGGTTTGATCCACATGAACATAATATTCTTGTTTATTTTATTTTTTTGTTAAATTTTCTTTTTTTTTTCAATTTTTTTTGGGTTTGATCCACATGAACATAATATTTTTGTTTATTTTATGTTTTTGTTAAATTTTCTTTTTTTTTTCAATTTTTTTGGGTTTGATCCACATAAACATAATATTTTTGTTTATTTTATGTTTCTGTTAAATTTACTTTTTTAAAAAAAAAATTGGGTTTGATCCACATGAACATAATATTTTTGTATTTTTTATTTTTTTCTTAAATTTTCTTTTATTTTTTTGGGTTTGATCCACATGAACATAATATTCTTTTTTATTTTATGTTTTTGTTAAATTTTCTTTTTTTAAAAAAATATTGGATTTGATCCACATGAACATAATATTATTGTTTATTTTATTTTTTTCTTAAATTTTCTTTTTTTTTCAATTTTTTTGGGTTTGATCCACATGAACATAATATTCTTTTTTATTTTATGTTTTTGTTAAATTTTCTTTTTTTTAAAAAAAATTGGGTTTGATCCACATGAACATAATATTCTTGTTTATTTTCTTTTTTTTTTCAATTTTTTTGAGTTTGATCCACATGAACATAATATTCTTGTTTATTTTTATTTTTTCCTTAAATTTTCTTTTTTCTTTTTAATTTTTTGTTTAATTTTTTGGGTTGATCCACATGAACATAATATTTTTGTTTATCTTATTTTTTCTTAATCTTTTTTTTTTTTAAAAAAAATTGGGTTTGATTCACATGAACATAATATTCTTGTTGTATTAATTTTATGAATATTTTAATAACTGGATCTGTCTGAAAAAAGCAGCACAGTCACCCAAAAATACTGTATTATGTTACAATATATTGACAACACTATTCACAAGAGAGAGGATTTTATTAAATTGGGAAATGTCCATAACATATTTTCCTTATAGGATATCACAACATTTGGTGCATTGATATAATATAATATAATATAATATAATATAATATGATATGATACAATATAATATAGTATAATGGGGTAGGAAGAAGGTGAAGTGCCACTACATTAAAAAAACTTTGTATTTTGAAACATATTTAAATCATTTTTTCAAATTGGAAAAGAAATTAGAATTCACAATGGAATTGTTAAATTTCACATTTTAATATTACATATTACTTTTAGCAGATATATATATATATATTTAAAGTTAATATTATTATATTATTTATTACGGGTTCTATTTATTTTGAAACAAAAAATAATAATTTTTAATTAATAGAACGATTCAGAATTGAATTATCTTAATGATATATATATATATTTTTTAGTAAAAAAATATAATATATAATTATTTAAATCAGATATAATTATATTATTTGTTCCAAATGGTACCCATTTATACGTAAATGAAGAGAAACGAAAAGGAGAGGAGATGATTTTCGGTAAAATAGAAATAAACGCAAACCCTAATTAGTCTGTTAGAAGTGAAATCGAACATTAAAGAATATATTAATCTAATTATCCTTATTCAAATATTATAATATATTAATCTAAGTAAACTTTGTATAACCTACAAGTATACTACACTTAAAAATTAAATCTCCTTCGACCAGAATGCTCGATCGTGATCATGACAGGAGTATAACACTTTTTTAGAAAGACACGTTAAGTTTTAATTAATCATGTGTGCTTATATGTAAAAATTATTATGCATACAAGACTATCAAATTAATTAGACTCGTGTAATAGCGATATAATACAATTAAGTATATATTAAATTTTAATATATTAAATTAAAACGTAAACTTTTATAATGTAGAAAGCATATATGTAACTTTTAATTTTGTGATGAGTTAAATTAGAAATTTAAAAAGTTGTAATTTTTGAAGTGTTTTAACCAATATAGTATAATAGATATAAGGTAATACATACATAGATAAAGTGTAGATGAAGTTGGTGTATATATATATAATATATATATATATATAAATGCACTCATACACACTGATGCATATCATAAACTACAGAAAGTTGATAGCAACATACATGTGTTAAATATTTGTCATTTCATATGGTTTTGTTTTGTGTATACGCATATATATATATATATATATGTGTATATTATATTATATTATATTATATTTAAAAAAGAAAGTTCCCCAAAATCCAAGAATACTGGAAAGCATAATAAACAGCGGAGATGATGGAAGATAGGAGAGAGAAAGAAGAGAGAGAGAGGAAGTGTCTGAGTTCAATGCATGAGTCCTCTGTCAGCAAAAGAAGACGAAGAAGACAATCCCACGAACGATTTTCTCTTTGGTTTTCTCAGCACACAGAATCAGAATCCCAAATATGAGAAAGATATAAATATTCTGTATAATATTTTATTATATATATATATATTTTTTTTTCAAAAAACTATATATTCTCTGAAAATATTTTATTTTAAAAATTTGTAATTCAAAGATTTTGCATGCAATGCAAGTTGGTAAATTTGTTTTTAAAAAAATTAATAATTAAATTAATTTATAATAAATTTATTGTGATTTTATATGATTATTAACTGAATTTATTATATTTTAAAAAATAATAATGTAGTATATATGCGGTATAAATATTTCTTTCTGACTTAAAAATCCAGTTTTTGAAAATTTTTGGTTCAGCAATTAATAGTTAAAAAATGACTAAATAATTACAAAAATTGTATTATTAATTTAATTAATTAATTAAAAATCATTTTTCGAATTGTTTTTCAAAACATCCAAACGTGGTCTAACCGTTTTAACTTTTTCTGTTAGAAAATGAAATAAAATCGAATGATTAAATTAAACGAAAAATGTCAAAAACTAAATTGTAACAAATTTAAATATTATAAACTAATTTGATAATTTATCTTAAAATAAAATGGCGTCTATATAAATTATTTTAACTAATTATATAAATAATTTAGACAATTCGCAATCAATTTCTATCTCTATTACATTAGTTCTCGTGAAAATATCATTTTGCCCCGATCTCATTTATAAGCATACTCATTATATGTTTCCGATCAATTGGATTCATTATAAAGTATCAACATTAGGATATAAATCTTGTTATATCCAAAATCCGTTGCTAATATTAACAATACACTAGTGGTGAAACAATGACGATCTCGAAAAAATATGAACCTTTTTACAAATAATTTTAGTAATATCCTTTTATTATATTTCAAATAAAAATGATCAATTAGTAATGTTAATAATGCACTCATGGCGAAACAATGATGATCACGGAAAAACATGAACATTTCTACAAACAATTTTAATAATGTCCTTCTGTTATATTTCAAATAAAATTGATTCATAAGTAATGTTAACAATACACTCATGACGAAACAATGATGATCTCGAAAAAACATGAATCTTTCTACAAACGATTTTAATAATATCCTTATGTTACATTTCAAATAAAAATAGTCAATTAGTAATGTTAACAATACACTCAAGACGAAATCATGATGATCTCGAAAAAATATGAACCTTTCTACGAATAATTTTAATAATGTCATTCTGTTACATTTTATATAAAAATAATTCATAGGTAATGTTAACAATACACTCATAGTGAAACAATGATGATCTCGGAAAAACATGAACATTTTTATAAACAATTTTAGTAATGTCTTTCCGTTATATAAAAATGATCCACTGGTTATATTAACAGTACAGTCATGGCGAAACAATGATGATCTCGAAAAAACATGAACCTTTCTACAAACAATTTTAGTAATATCTTAATTATTATATTTCAAATAAAAATGATTCATTTGTAATATTAACAATATACTTAGTGAAAAATAATGATGATCTTGAAAAAATATGAACATTTCTATAAACAATTTTAGTAATGTCATTCTATTATATTTCGAATAAAAATGATCCACTGGTTATATTAACAGTACAGTCATTGCGAAACAATGATGATCTCGAAAAAACATGAACCTTTTTTACAAACAATTTTAGTAATATCTGATTCATTATATTTCAAATAAAAATGATTCATTTGTAATATTAACAATATACTCATTGCGAAATAATGATGATATTGAAAAAATATGAACATTTCTATAAACAATTTTAGTAATGTCATTCTATTATATTTCGAATAAAAATGATCCACTGGTTATATTAACAGTACAGTCATGGCGAAACAATGATGATCTCGAAAAAACATGAACCTTTCTACAAACAATTTTAGTAATATCTGATTCATTATATTTCAAATAAAAATGATTCATTTGTAATATTAACAATATACTCATTGCGAAATAATGATGATCTTGAAAAAATATGAACATTTCTATAAACAATTTTAGTAATGTCATTCTATTATATTTCGAATAAAAATGATCCACTGGTTATATTAACAGTACAGTCATGGCGAAACAATGATGATCTCGAAAAAACATGAACCTTTTTACAAACAATTTTAGTAATATCTGATTCATTATATTTCAAATAAAAATGATTCATTTGTAATATTAACAATACACTCATTGCGAAATAATGATGATATTGAAAAAATATGAACATTTCTATAAACAATTTTCGTAATGTCATTCTATTATATTTCGAATAAAAATGATCCACTGGTTATATTAACAGTACAGTCATGGCGAAACAATGATGATCTCGAAAAAACATGAACCTTTCTACAAACAATTTTAGTAATATCTAATTCATTATATTTCAAATAAAAATGATTCATTTGTAATATTAACAATATACTCATTGCGAAATAATGATGATCTTGAAAAAATATGAACATTTCTATAAACAATTTTAGTAATGTCATTCTATTATATTTCGAATAAAAATGATCCACTGGTTATATTAACAGTACAGTCATGGCGAAACAATGATGATCTCGAAAAAACATGAACCTTTCTATAAACAATTTTAGTAATATCTGATTCATTATATTTCAAATAAAAATGATTCATTTGTAATATTAACAATATACTCATTGCGAAATAATGATGATCTTGAAAAAATATGAACATTTCTATAAACAATTTTAGTAATGTCATTCTATTATATTTCGAATAAAAATGATCAATTGTTAATATTAATAATACACCCATAGTGAAACAATGATAATCTCGGAAAAACATGAACATTTCTATAAATAATGTCAGTAATGTCCTTCCGTTATATTTCGAATAAAAATGATGTATTGGTAATGTTAACAATACACTCATGGCGAAACAATAATGATCTCGGAAAAACATGAATCTTTTTACAAATAATTTTAATAATGTCTTTTTCGTTATATTTCAAATAAAAATGATCTATTTGTATTATTAACAATACATTCATGGCAAAATAATGATGATCTCAGAAAAATATGAATATTTCTACAAACAATTATAGTTATGTCATTCTGTTATATTTCGAATAAAAATGATCGATTGATAATGTTAACAATACACTTATGATGAAACAATGATGATCTCAAAAAAACATGAACATTTCTATAAATAATTTTAGTAATATTCTTCCGTTGTATTTCAAATAAAAATGATCTATTGGTAATGTTAACAATACACTCATGGCGAAACAATAATAATCTCTAAAAAACATGAACGTTTTTACAAATAATTTTAGTAATGTCTTTTCAATATATTTCGAATAAAAATGATTCATTGATAATATTAACAATACACTTACGATGAACAATGATGATATCAAAAAAACGTGAACCTTTCTACAAACAATTTTAGTAATGTCATTCTATTATATTTCGAATAAAAATGATCAATTGGTAATGTTAACAATACACTCATGGTGAAACAATGATAATCTCGGAAAAACATGAACATTTCTATAAATAATGTTAGTAATGTCATTCCGTTATATTTCGAATAAAAATGATCTATTGGTAATGTTAACAATACACTCATGGCGAAACAATGATGATCTCAGAAAGACATGAACTTTTTTACAAACAATTTTAGTAATGTCCTTCTATTACATTTCGAATAAAAATGATCAATTAGTAATGTTAACAATACACTTATAATGAAACAATGATGATCTCGAAAAAATATAAACATTTTTATAAATAATTTTAATAATATCATTCCGTTATATTTCAAATAAAAATGATCCATTGGTAATGTTAACAATACACTTATGGCATGTTTATCTCGAAAAAACATGAACTTTTCTACAAATAATCTTATTAATATCTTTTCGTTATATTTCAAATAACAATGAGGTACGGATAATATGTCAAGCTCATGTAAATCTATCTCTATACAATATTATTGGTTAACTTAGTTACAATGATATAGTTTTAAACTCATTTCTAAAATATTATTCTTCTGCCAATAAAATATTTCTTAAATTAAAATACCATCAATTACATAGTATAAATCCAATAAAGGTGATGAATTAGATCCATTTTAGGTACTAACTCACCTTCATGAGGTCCAGATTATAACTAATGCTACCTCTGTATGGTTTATAGATTTTGTAAGTTAATAATATTAAAGATGGTGGAACGCTCATAAGATAACAGTAGTTATCTCAAGTCGAAGGACTAGTCTACGCCACTTTTATAATGGAAACCTACATACTTCCTCTTGTATCAATCAATAAGTTATCAATGAGGTAGATCACATTACTTAAATATCATAGTACATGTATCGTAAATATTGTATGTTTGTGATTACACAATTCCGAACATTCAAGTACTAATGTTACAATGGTGATGAGGGGAAACTTAAAAAAAAAAAAGAAATCATCCATGCTCTATTTCATTATAAGGGTGTTTCACAAACCACTAGAGCTGTAATTCCTTCTTTCTTACATATCCATGGAGAGAAAACACAACCCAAAACATCTTAAAGAACTAAAAACTATTCATGAGGCATGATTTCTTTTTTCCAACACTAGAAGGCTTGTATATATGCACTTTTTCGGCGAAGAACATGATATACATTTAGGTCCTCCAATATATCCATGCATGATAGTTAAAAAGAGTTAAACAATAAGTGTAATCTCATCTCAAGATCCTCAAGCGCATATCTCAATCACATAATTGATAGAAAGGATAAAGACGATATAAAAAGAAAGGAATAAAACTTCCTTGCATGTCGTTGGGACTAAAATGAAGACTACAAGTTGTTGTTGATACAAATTATTTAAGTTCATAAAAAGGGGATACAAGTGCAAAATGATACGTGACCTATGACTACCTATTAATCTTCCTCTTCATTCTATTTTACTGTTCTTATTTACTCTATTTAATTGCTATTTAACTTATCGTTATTTAATTTTGCCGATTAATTTTTTTATAATCGCCCATTTATGATTTTTCATAAAGAAAATTAAGTAACATTCTAACAGAGACTAAAACCCTTTGTGTATCGATCACATACTTGTTCAAACAAAACCCATGAGTTCATCTTGTATCACTAAACCCAGTAGCCAACAAAAGAGATGGTACAAGAATTTTTCTTACTACATTTCTAAATCTTTCTAACAACAGGTCATGCAACAATGGGGTGTCCTAATCTACAAGATCCCATATGCTTATACATACAATTCCATTGTAGCAAACATCATTAACAATGCAAAAAGGAATCTATTGATATGTTTCTAAAAAACCAGGTAATGCACAATAGCTGAACAAAGCCAAACACCAGTGAACTATTTTGAAGTGTATCTATCAATACATACTTGTTTAGCCATTCTTGTCCAAACAAAACCCAAGAGTTCATCTTGTATCACCAAACCCAATAGCCAACACAAGAGATGGTACTAGCATTCTTACTGTTATTCTTTTACATCTTTCTACCAACAGGTCATGAAAACAATGGCTGTCTTAATCTACAAGATCCCACATGCTCATACATACAATTCCATTGTAGCAAACATCCTTAACAATCCCAAAAAGAATCCATTGATATCCTTCTTTAAAACCAGGAAAGTCTCAATAACTTAACCAACCTACCAGTGAACTATTTTGAAGTTTATCTCAGACAATATCACAATTCAATCTATCAGTTCATCTCCATTCATTTACAGAAACTCATACCATAACATGGACAGCTAGGAATTCAAGAAACTGGAGTTAAAGAGAAGTATGATCATCAGTTCCATTCAATCTTTTCGCAAATACTTCACATACCCAAAACAAACAAGAAGCATATTGAAAGAGGCAAGGAACAACTTATACCCATTTTGGTAAACTGAGAATCCAAATTTCTCTTTCCCCAAATCAGCTTCTTTTCTTTCTTCCCCTTTTCGACCTTCCCCTCTCCTGAATCAACCCCAAAGTCCTCAATCTGCTTCCTTTCTCCTTCCCCAACCCGAAGCTCCTTTGATTTTTAAAGAAAAAAACTCAGATCCATAACCGTCCTGCTGTCAATCTCTGGTTCGATTGTCCTTCCTCGCTGCAACCTTGAGTAAATCCATAGAACCCATCACCATTTTCTCCTCTTCTTTTCGTTCCATCTCCTGTTTCAATCAGACCTCTCTCTGTCCCTCTTGGGTTCCTTTCCATTTTAGTGAAAGAGAATAGTATTGAAGTGCTCAGCATCTGCTTTCGTCACTCTCTCTCTTTGGTTATCTCTTCAGAGCTTCCAAAAGAATACTTGGTTATTTGCCATATGGCATATAATTCAGTGGTTTAGATACTGTGTTGAGTATTACTTTGTTGTAAGAATATAAGTAATGGTGTTCAGGGCACATCCCCAAAATGAAAGTAGAAGATGGAAACATACACTGGCCACAAAGGGTAAGATTCCTCTTCTTGAACACTCCATTAATAAAGAATCTCATTCTCTGTCATGGACCCTTCTTGAGAATTCTTTGCTCAAGTATTCTCCTTGTTCTTTCTAATGAACTAATACTTCTTTTAGGACTAAAATGATGATTTAGTTTAAATATTATTTCATTTTCTTCGAACTAATCTCTATCTCAATTTCGGTTAAATTAGTTTTTAAATTTAATCATTTGTAGGACAATTACTTATAAATATATTTTGTGTATAAATTCTTCCTATACGATAAAAAATGATTTTATGATCCCGAACCGATTTTATTTGGGATCGTAAATCTCAAGTTTATGTTTGGAAGAACATATCTACTGGTGTTTATAATTGGTTTGTTCTATGTAACACTAATTAATAGTGTTTTCGGATTTGAGTAAGGCTAATAACTTGTTTTTCTAAAAGCACACAACTATTATATACATAATAACAAATATTTACATTTGAGAATATATTGATGTATAATCATGTGATTAAAAATTTTTATGAATTGTGTTTAATGAAAATAAATATCATTACTATAACCTAATCATAAGTATAATTTTTACATTTTATATATATTTATGGCTTATGCAACTAAAAATTCATTTTATTTCAGCTTGTATTATATATATATATATATATATATATATGATGAGAAGAAATGGTTTCTTAAGCATTACTACGTTAGATGTAAGGCCAAATTTGAACTCTTCAACAGAAGAGAATACAAGAGAAGATCATTACAAAGTTGAGGTAGGGATTTTTCTTATTCTTTGACCTACCAAAACTCCCTTTTATCTAATTAGCAATTAAATCAAAATCCTCCCTTCAAATCTCTCATTGTCAATACACCAATTACATACATATATATATATATTATAATGTACCTATACATGCCTCCTCCATGTTCATATTCACTAACCCGATTCTCACTCACTACATGATTCATCATTAACTTCTTCCAATTCTTAATGATGAATCAACACTACCTTTACTTGTAGCTGCAAATATCTTGGCAATCTCCAATTGGGTGCTGGCGATGATCTCGGTTCGTTTTAAATCCATCTCCCCCCGTTTCGCTTCTGCTTCCGCCCTCATTTTTTCGATCTCCTTCATTGTCTCCATTCTTGCTTGTTCCGATCTCACAACAACTTCCGCTAGCCATCTAATGCTTTCCGCAATCTCCCACTCTTCTTTTCTTCGACGTTTTTTCTTCTCAAGCTTCATTTTCAGCTTCTTTGATCTCAGCTTTTCCTTGTCGCTGTACAGCGCAGGCGTGCTGCTGTCTGTTTCCATGGCTATCTTGTCTGGTTCATGGTCCGAGAATTTCGTTCCATCTCCATCTTCCTGCTCAGTTTGGAAGAGAAAATTCGAGTCAGATTCCACGCACTCACCTTCGTTCTTCTTGCATCAACTATATACGTACATACATAAATGCATCATCTGCTTTAAATTTAATCCAAGTAAAAGAGGTGGGTGGGTAAAAACTCGATTTTTCCCCTGAGATCAGAAACACAAATAATTGGTACGAGTATACCAATTAATTCCTAAACTTAGTTAACCGAAATGGTAGCTTAATCGTCTTCTATTTATCGTTTATCAAACAAAGTATTTTCGGATAAATTCTCGTACATCAAAACTAAATTTCTTCAGGATCCGATTAAAAGTCACTAATACGAAAAGATTTCAAAGAAAAATCCTCCATAACCTTATTGCTAGAAATCAACAAACACTTATTTATCAGCAAACTGATTCTTTAAAACTAACTATACCTTATTCTCATGTTTCGAGAAAATTACAAAGTAATTACTCGATAAACCTACTCATTTACGTGGAGCATAATCTCGTTTTTATCGATAAAAATGAACTTTAAATACGCGTTGACACCTCTTGGTGCCGGTTATTAATGATACTTGTTACAATTTATATTTCGAAAAGAAATTAAAAGATGCAATTTTTATCAAACTACACATTAGAATTATAAAAGGGATATTGAAGGTACAAATACCAAACTCATTGCATTATCAACTTTTGAAATCTATACACTTTCTCATCCTATATAACACAAGTATCAATGACTCTCTTTCTTTCTTAAGGAAACTACAATCTTAATTTGGGAATTTAATTTTTAAAAAATTAAATCCAAGATATTCAATATTTAGCATAAATAATTAATTATTTTTTTACAAATTTTTTTTTGAATATTTTAATAATTAAGTAGTAATTACAAATCAATAATAATACAATTAATACTAACAAAACATAGAATGTATAATTTTAATAGAATTAAGAATAGATGGTCAGAATTTTGGCTTTTTATTTTGGGACATCTAGTATGTTCTATGGAAGATTTGGGAGATCTTGGTGAAATTTTGATATATATATATATATATATATAAAACATATATATGGGTTGACATTGTCTTTACTATTAATATAATTCCCACTTTTTATTAAAAAAAAAAATAGAATTTATAATTTGATTTAAACTCAAACAGTAGTAAAAAACAGAGTCTTAAAACATTTATTATATTATTATATAATTAATAAAAAAATATATATATTTATTTATTTAAAAATGAAATTTAAGTGTTTATTCACATGAAAAAGAGAGTAATTATTGAAGCAGAAGGTACGGAAGTGTGAGTTTAATCCCAGTCTCTAACAATGGAAATTTCCAAAAAAAAAAAACAAAGAAGAAAAATCGAACTCACCTTGGCCAATCTATCAAACCCATTAGACCCATGAGAGTTCTGAGCATTTCCGACGACCGGCGCCGGCGGCGGAGCTGGAGTAGGCGGAAGTGCCGGCGACTGGGACACCACCACCACCTGAGCCGATGGTTCCAGAACTACCAACGGAGGGCTCGTCAAAGCAGGAGCCGGTGCCGCTTGCGCCGGATGAGACGAAATCGGAGGAGGCGGAGGCTGCGGCGGAGCAGTTCCACGTAACAAAAGATCAAGCCGTGAATACAAAGGCCAAGATGACCCATCTGGGGTGGCAGACTCAGAACGGTACCGTTTTTTCATAGACTCAATCTTGTTCTTACACTGAGTCTGCGTTTTGGGAGACTTGGTGGAGTTAGCCCGAGCAGAGACGTAACGAGCAACGTCTTCCCAGTCATGGCCTTTGAGCTTGGCTCGATTACGAAGAACCCATTTGTTTTCATAAGCTTCGAGCAAGCAAGAGACGGCACCTTCACTCCATTCATCTCTTTTGAGACGATCAGCACCGGAAGTTGCAGAAGATGAAAAGGGTTTTCTTGGAGAAAGATCTTCTTTAATGGAGTTTGGAAGGAGGAGAGATGGAGATGGGGTAGGATGATGATCTTGGGTAGTACTAATTTCTTTGTCCATCTCTCCCCATACTAAAACCTAAAAGTTTTTTTTACTTACCCTCTTTGTTTAGCTGTTAACATGTATAGAGACAGAGATAGATACAGACTATAGATACACGGATCTGGAATAAGATTAAGGGAAGACCCAAATCCAAACAGACCCAGATGATGAGAAAAAAAGAAAGAAAAATTAGAGAGAGAGAGGGAGAGAGAAAATTGTTGGGTTAGGTTGAGAGAGAGAGAGAGAGAGAGAGAGAGAGAGAGAGAGAGAGAGAGAAAAGAAACCACTAGCATTAGAGAGGAAAAAAGAGTTTTAGTGGGGAATTAAAGAGGTAGGAGTTAGTGGGCAACCAAGAAAGTAGTGACTTTTTGTCAACTGAGTTAATGATAGTAGCCTCTTAACCTCTCTTTTTTTAAAAAAAATTTCTTGTTTTCTTTTGGTAAAATGGGTTTTTGCAAATTATTTTTTTGAAATTTCTCGTTTTCTTTTTGTAAAATGGGTTTTTACAAATTGTTTTTTTGAAATTTCTTGTTTTCTTTGGTAAAATGGGTTTTTTGCAAATCCTTTTTTTTTGTGACAAAATGTATTTTTAGTACTTTTTTTTACAATATTTTTGGATAAATTTTTGCATACCAAGATTAATTCCATTCTAAATTTGATCAACGATAGGTAATTCATGAAAAAAAAAAAAAAAATTCTCACAATTTTTCGCAAAACTGTTCTTACTTTAAATTTAACTCATAAGCTAAAACTATTGATATTACATTTTTAATAGATTTTTTGTATGTAAATTTATTAATTCTTTTTTGATTCCACAAAAATTAAAGCAATAAACATGTAAATAGTAAAAATGAGAATGAAGGTTGAAGCTAATTTGGGATGTAAAACAATAAAAATGAAAATTATTTACATATATAATTTCATTTTTTTCTAAATTTTTTTTTTTGTAATTAAAGTTAAATTTAAAAGCTTTATAAAAGAAAGAATTTATATGTGTGTTTTTTTTGAGGTTGAGAGATTGGGGTTTTAAAAGAAAACTAGGGTTTGATGGTTGTGGTTGGGTTATTTTGGCTGTTAGCGTTGATATGAAGCCAACCGAGAAATCCACTCTCCCTTTTAGTCTTTACAAAGATCAAAATTTAAAGAGAGAGAGAGAGAGAGAGAGAGAGAGAGAGAAAGAAAATGGTGATGGTCGTAGTTAGTGGTGTTAGTGGAGGTGGGACAGTCACGTGCTTCTGTCACCCACTCCCTCTCTATTTCTCCATCATCAATTTTCACCCTTTTCTCACTCTAAATATATATATATGTGTGTGTGTGTATGTATATGTATATGTATATGTATATGTATATGTATATATACTTCTAATCAATGACATGGGTAAATCTTTGCAACTTTCCTCTGTTCACGTTGAATCAATTACACGAGTTGGATTGTAAATCATGTATATATATATTTTTTTTTGGGAAATTTGTGTTATGATTAGTGTGTATAAAATTAATTTATTAATAAAATATATGAAATTTTAATTTAAAAAATTAATTAAACGAGTCTATATCATACAAACTATCATATGACTAGATAGATTATACATCGTATATATTTAGTAGAAAACTATACTATAATTAATGTGGATGAATTTTCATTAGAAAAAAAAAAAAACCAATCAAATGAGTGTATTCCATACAAGTTATCATATTACTAGATGGATTGTACATTATATATATACATATATATTTATTAAGAAATTATAAGATTATTTTATTAATGAAATGTATGAATTTTTATTTAAAAATAATAATTAGATGATTATTACTTTTACTTTTTTTAAAAAATATATATATATATATAATTAAAAGTATTGAATTATGCACCTCTTATTACAAGACAACACATAAAAAAAAAAAAAAAAAAAAGAGCTACTATGGCTAAAATCATACACAAGATACCCTTTAAGCGGTCCATATATATATATATACATATATATATATATAGATATATAGAAAGAGAGAAAGAGGAAAGATATGTACAATATCTTTTTGGGTTGCTTTTCTAGGTTTGCTTTTTGCCTTTTTTATCTTTCTTTTGTACGTTTTGAAATGCCTTTGGGTGGATTCATCACCACTAGGAGTCTAGTAGATAAACAAGAGTAGATTAGGAGGCATGAAATGATTACTTTTCAATACGGTGTATGTATATAAGCCATATGGGTTGGTTGGTTTTGGAATTTGGATTTGCCGCATTTTGATTATCTTTCAAATTTCTTGCTTTCCCAAAAAAGTGAAATTATTCCCCACTCTTTCTTCAATCCATATCCATATATACTTTCTCCACAGCCCACACCAAGTTTGGGTTTTTAATTGGGCAAATTTTTTTTGTTTCTTTTCTTTGGAAATACATGGACTATATTGTCTAGCCCTTTGTTATATATATATATATATATATATATATATATATGTATGTATACATTGCTAGCAACCTCTTAATCACAAAAACCCTATGGGAACTTATAAATTAACATTTGATGAACCTCACAAAAAAATGTAAATCTTTCATGTTGTCGTTTCATTTTATCATATGAGTAAAAATAATTTACTCATTTATATTTATTAATTGTATATATTACATTATAAGATTTGATCCACAAGTCTTGTTGGGACAGTCCATTACAAGACTATAAGTTAAATGAGGTTTGTCCAAACCTATAATAAATCTATTTTATAATTAAAAATTCAATATCCATACTTAAATTATATTTATAAAAAAAAAAGACGAGAGTTTAGGCATATGTAACTAAACTAAACCATATATATATATATATATACTAATAAGCAAAAACCTATAACCAAAAGAACTCCTAACTTCCCACTTCGAGTAAATGCCTCTATGAGACCTATGTATATCATATTTCTTGGCTCTTATGTAGAGGCGACATATATTAAAGTCGTCACCATTTTCATAGACCATTATACAACATAAAAAAAAAAAGTCGTCTACTACATTATGTTGAGCTGAGATAATCATCAATGTATGTCTTAGAATTTGAACTTGTATTTAGTTATTTTAAATCATTGTGAAAACTATGTGTATATTTATATCGATGTTTGCATGTATTTTTTTATTCCATCATAAGTAGAGTTAATCCAACGCGAAAGTTTTGTCTATATTGAATAAATAAACTAGTACTGTATTAATAAGAATGATAACCATGCCTTGATGTTGCCCAAAAGGCTGTGATTAAGAATACACCACTATAGGATATGGCGTCTAGGTAGGACATGAAATTTCTAAAGTGAAGGTCATGGTAAATGTAGAAAATGAACTTGGGATAGTATTTTCTTGGATGGGGTGTATTTCTAATGCTAGAAATCCTTGATGTTGGATCTTAAATGAATGAATAGTCGAATAATCAATTTGGTTATATGAATAGGAAATTGAATATACACGAAAGAAATATTTCATAAGTATCTCCACCGATAAGAAAACTTTGTATCTTTATTAACAAACTCTTCTAAAAAAAAATATTACTATTACCAAACTTTGATTATCATTTAATACTACTTTGTTATACTTGATTATCTTTTGACACAATCTTCAATTCTAATTTGTTATTATGTTTTACTACCATTTGTTACTATCTTTGATTATTATTCTTAATCATCAATTTTTTTATAAACAAATTATGGCAAAATAATGATAATAAATGATATCCGAACATTAAAACAAAGTATATTCATATATATATATATGTGTATGAAATGATCATTGCTAAAGATAATCACATTGTAACAAAATACTAATACCTCTAAATAGTTAGAGTTATATTTAGAATTTTCAGATATACGTGAAAATAATTAAAAAATTTTGAATAAAATTATTCTTAAAATTTAAGATATCATATTATGAGAAACTATACATATTCAAATACTATTATTATTATTATTATTTTGAGTAGATGTCTTGGCAAAGGTTGATTGCAGTGTAAAAATAAGGTGGCTAATTTAACCAGTTGTCTAAATATCACTGGTTGGTCTCATTGTTGATTCACTGCTAATGTGGTAGGGTCGGCCTTACTAGATTATTACTTTTGGGGGAAAGCCTCTGTCAATAGAGAACCAGAATAAACAATTTTCTTAAGGGGACAAAAATAAAAGAAGAAGCAAAACTGCGTCGTTTAATGTTTTACTCGTATAAAAAAGTAAATATAGAAAATTAAAGGATAGTGGTGCTTAAATCAATGGAGTTGTTTAATGTTTTACTCAGTATAAAAAAGTAAATATAGAAAATTAGAGGATAGTGGTGCTTAAATCAATGGAGTTGTTCTAAGCTCAGGAATCTAAACTTATAAAAAAATTGATTCTACATTCTTTTTCCGGAGAGATTCATCTTTCCCAAATGCAGCATATAACTCTCCAATGAAAGGAAAAAAGAAGATGTCAAGAGACCCTCATGATCCAACTCTAAACACTCTAAGATCCTTTATCAAACCTGTTCCTATTTCGAGTCAAGAAATAGATAAATAAATATATCTCATTGCATTGATCGGGGGTATTTGTAGTGACTGAGGGAATCAAAGACAACATTAGGTATATATTATTACATATATTTAAATAGAAACAAATCAAATAAATAAATAGAAACAAACAAAATCCTACTTATATTTATTAATTATATAGAGAAATTTATAATTATACATATAAATTATATAAATATTTTTTTTTTTAAATTCGATCGAAATAGAATTTTAGAAATAAGGAATAAACAAATCATGGATAAATCCATGTGACTCTTGTAATATGCTCCAGCTAGGTACAAAAGAAATATATATATATATAATATTAGGAAAAAAGAAAAATATAGCGAGAAGGAAAACAAATCAAGAGGCAAAAAATTATATATATATATGTATAATGAAATAAAATATGAGAAAAAACGACAAAAAAGAGAGTAAGGGAGCTGAGTTCGAGCACGTGAGAGATGAGGCCGAGCTGAGTGAGGATCGGGGCCGAAAAAGCAAAGTGAGGGGAGGAGTCTTGGCCGCGTGAGGAGGAGTGAGCGGCAGTCATAAAGGTGAGATGCGGCAGAAGGAGAGACATCGCAAGAAGGAGAGAGAGAGAGAGAGAGAGAGAGAGAGAGAGAACAAGAAAGGAAAAAAAACAAATGAAGAAGAAAGAAAAAAAAAAGGATGCTAAAGGATAGGAGAAGGAAAAATGAAGAAGAAAATGAAAAAAAAATGAAAAAAAAGAATAAAAGAAAGGAAAAAGAAAAAAAAAGTAATTAAATTAAGAAAGAAAATGAAAGTGTGACGACCAATATGATGTTAGTGCACCGCATGCGACAACGCGTACTATTTTGATCATCAGCGCTTGGCATTTTTGGTGACACGTATATGATGGTGCGTGTTAACGTTGATGACCGGAACTGCGTGTCCCAAAGTAAAATTCGCTTCTCATTTCAAGTAATATAGTTTCTAAAATTATTCATAATTTAATATATGTATTTTCTATTATGAATGAGAAAAATTATCCAAACGTTATTTAAATTTCTGATAGAACCATAGACCGAGCTAAAAATGATTCCTAAAACTTTCTTGATCACACCATAGGTAAGAATTATGTGTATTTCGTACGGAGATATAAATTATATGTTTATGTAAATATGTATATGTATAGTGCATTATGTGTAAATATTTAAATATATGTATAGTATAATAAGAATATAATTATTATATCTAATTTGTATTTGTTTGTATTTATGTAGTGCATATATATATGTTGTTATGCATGTGTGTGTATATATATAAAAATATACGATAAATGTTATATGAATTGATAAAAACAGAATTAATAAGAGTAAATACATGAATAAATATATATATGATATGTTGTATGTGATTTGTGTACATGTTTAAGTATGAACGTGTGCGTATGTATCTGTAGAAATTGTGTAAGTGTGTGAATATAAATATATATTCTGTTTGAGACATGTAGTAAAGATACACGTCTGCATTGTAATATATATGTGTGTGTATTAATATGTATGTACATATGTTATACATGTGAAGTGTATAACCAGTGTGTGCGTGTAGAATTTGGGTATACTGCACTTGCTGTGTGATCTAATCCAGTTACACGAGGAATCTGAGTACCCTGCACTTACTGTGTGATCTGATACAGGATGACTCAGAAAGTGGTTTGGGAAATGTATGATTTTGATGTACATGATAATATCGTGTATTGTCTGTGTATTTATATTTTATTATGCGTAAAATTGAGATTTTATGTATGAAATGAGTGAATTAGGAACGAGAAACATTTAGAAAGAGTATAGAGTGTAAGAATCCTGAATACCTATTCGTTTAGTCTGAATCGAGAAGGAGAGGGTGCGTGTGTGGCTGAAGTTCAGCAGACATAATGAACCTGCACATGAATAGAATTTGAAACCTAATCTAGACGTTAATAGATATTTATGAGTGTGGACCACCTAGCAAACGTACCTGCTGTAACTATTGTGAAATTTATGTATGTGTTATCCATGCAATATCCATTTCGCCTATCCTCGATACGATATAAACAGCATCATGCAATGAAACGTTATATATGATATTTCGAATGTATTGTGATATTTCGAGCTATGTGTTATATCCAAGAGGTTATGTGATATTCGAGTAGAGAAATATTATAAATAAAGAATGTGAATCCATAAATATGATTTGAAATAAGAATAAAAATTATACCAGAAGAGTGAGGATTAGAATATGTTTCATGATATGATTTATTTTGTTGTGTATTTCGATTGTGGTGCTTTATTTTGATATTTTTTTTATAATAAATATTATTACATTTTATACATTGTATGAATGGATATACTTAAATTTCCGTTATATAATCTTTTTTCTTACTGAACTTGTGAATCTCACCCCAATTCACCCTCATCCAGTTAAGAGGAGATGAGAAATAAATTCAAGATCAGTAGAAGATGGTGAAAGAAAACTTTATTAGTTTTTATTTTAATATTATAAACTAATTTAGATGCCTCAATTATTGTAAACACAATTATTTTATCACAATATATGTGATTAAAGTGTAGGTCTGCTGCATATTTAATATTTATCTGTTGCACTAGTTAAAAATGTTTTGCTAACATCCGTACCTACCGACATTGGAGCGGGCTGTTACAACTATTTCCTAACAATGTATAGAATTTATTCTACTAAATTATCGAAAAATTTCGAAATTCTACATAACTTACTAAAAAAGTATACAAAATATGATAAAATTATACTAAAATGATTACAGAAACATTAAAACTAAGTATTTACATCAACTCTTTTACTTAAATTGTTAACTTTAAGTTTTAATTTTTTACAAGTATTTAAACTCTATACTTTGTATCAGTTTATACTAGTATTAAATATTATGCTAGCTATTAGTAGGATAGAAAAAATATCAGGTCCATAAAGATTTTCACAAAGCTCGGTCTTGACCTGAAAACCCTCCCTAATTTTTACGAAGCTCGGTCTTGATCTAAAAACCCTCCCTAAATCTGAAGCCGATTTGTAAAATTGGTGCTTACTTTAGTCCTATAATTTTTGGTTTAAAACCAACATACTCTGTCTTGGACAAACATGAGATATAGAGAATGAATATATGCTACTTCTATGCTTCATTCTCACAAGTAATCAAAGCTGTTAAAACTCATAATTTATATTTATTTTTTCAGCAAACCATGTAACCTTCTTGTCTCACTATGTCAAGATTAGGTCGGATTTGAATATATTTTCTAATTCAAAATCGAACACAACATGCCTCGGCATAATTATCTTACCCAAACTAACCCCCTTCAGCTCTCTTTCAGTTAAAAGTCAAGACAACTTTTCATGTCAGATTTGGAGTAGCCAAGTTACTGATTTTAGTCATCCCTAAATATTAGTCAGAATTTAACAAAATTTTATCAATATTTAAACCCATATAGAGTTTTATATGTACCATACTAATTTCTACATTGATAAAGTATGGTATTTAAGAATTATTATAGCAATATACTAATTCTTCAACTAATTATTACTCCCTGCTTAATTAACTATTTTTTGTCTCTATATCTTGTACATCATTTTTATTACAAGAGATTTATAGGTATGGGTCGAATTATGCTTTTCATATATTTTAGTTAAGAAATTATATTATACATCATCTAATTAATATATGACTTTTAACTGAGAACGAAAGTATCACTCCCTAGTTAAAGGGTTTCATTCTCAAAGACAATTGCAAGGTAGTAAAGGCACCAAACAACACAATTCACACAGCAACACATCTCTGGACAGGCTAAAGTTACTGAAAATCTAAAAATTTTCTGTTCCTCCGTCAAATCTTTGGTCAATAATCTAATGTACAACCCAACTGAATTATTATACTTTACATCCCATCAATGACAAATCCTAGCAGAT
The DNA here is from genome assembly GCF_054855325.1 of Carica papaya. NCBI lineage: Eukaryota > Viridiplantae > Streptophyta > Magnoliopsida > Brassicales > Caricaceae > Carica > Carica papaya. Next base: position 772,543 of record NC_142316.1, on the reverse strand, counting down.
AATAACTCAAACCTATATCATTTCTTCAAACCTATAATTCTCTAATTCTAATCCCTAATATATCAGCCTACATTCAATTATCAGTTCAGCATCATTCAATATATGATAGAGCCAACCAATTAATCATTCGAGTTTTGATTAAGCAAGAAATCTAACCGCGAATGGCGATCTTCGTTGATCACAAGCTGGAGTAGCTCCAACGCCTTCATCTTCCCCTTCGAGCTGCCACTCTCCGCGACTTCCATGATCTCTTCTGTCACCTCTTCCTCTGCTGCCGCTACCATCTCCTTTACCTCGCGCAGCGCCCTCTCGCTGCCAGATCTTGCCACATTCAGCAGCGCCGCTACTGCGTTTTCTTTTATCCTCATGCTCGATCCAGTCCCGGGATCCAACAGATCCACCAGAACTCTAACCCCGGACACCTTTCTCAGCGCCTCCTCACTCTCCTCACACCCCGCGATTTGCCCTACCACCGCGGATGCGTCCTCCACGATCCCTGTCCTTGAATCCTTCACCATCAACGAAACCAGAGCGCTCACAGCGCCAAGAGACACCATCGTCGATCTGTTCGGAGGATAAAGCGCGATTCCGAACATCGCCTTTAGCGCATCTTTGACCGATCGCGTAGGAGAGGTTGGATTCTTAACAATGTCGACGAGAGAGAACACGATGTCCCGCTTGGCTCCGATGATCGGGCGATAAGCGTCTCCGGCGATCAGAAGACTATGGAGCGTAGCAGCGCAGGACTGCACGGCGTCGGCGGACGTCTTCGGAGGCGAGCTATGGTGGGAGAGAGCGTGCGAGAGCGCGTCGAGCAAGCCGTGCGTGGAGATAAGCGCGTCGCGCGTGGAGATAGACAGGTTGAGGAGCGTCGCAGCGGCGTTCTCCTGAGACGCGTAGGAAGCAGAGTAAAGAGTCTCCGCAAGGTAGGGGATGGCGCCGGCTTCAGCAATCAGAGGACGGCTTTCAGCGTCGACCTTGGAGATGAGTCGGAGCTCGGCTAGAGCGTCGGCTCGGGTTTGTTCAGAGACTGAGCTGAGCTTAGCCACCAAGGAGCGAGCCGTTCGGCGTTTAACTTCCATATTGACAACCACAGTAAGACCTTATCCCTCAGTTTCTTCGTTTAAACGGCATGGATCAGAAAATCTCTCTTCTGGTTAGGATTTGGTTAATTGGTTTGGTCTGAAAACGAAAGAGGAACTAACTACAAATCGGTGAGATTTTTCAAAAGCTTTGCATTTATATAATAATACGAATACTTGATAAAATGACGAAAATGCCCTTGTGGCTCCCGTCATTTTACCTTTTCAACTATTTTTATTAGTGGGAATGCAGAAAAGTGTATGCCCAAACATGCATATGAGAAGTTTGACTTGTATACATATATATATATATATATTACAAAAATATATTATTGGCTGACTAAATCTGATGTTGTCAATTGTATTTGGTTGGAATTTGATGGCTGGCTTTAAAAAACAATTCCGAGTTGACTTGAATTTAAATTCAAAAAAAAAAGTAGAAATAATCAAAGTTTTGTATTAAACAAGTGAAGTTTTATATAATAAATTTAATTGTTATCAATTTTAAATAAAAAAAAAGGTAAATTTTTTGCTTTATATTCGAAATGATAATAAAAACAAACTAAAATCATTTGAAGATGGGGAAAGGAATCATTCCGAATCATCACAAGAAAAACTATAACCGAAATCTTTATTAGTTGGCACTAATTTGAAACCACGTGCATCTAAAGCACCTTCCACTAAAATTAATATTGTTGTACGTAAATCTATCAATAATGTAAAGAACCAAGAAGTCTCCTCCACCTACTGCTAAGAATAATGAATTACTATTTTTATTAACAATATTTAACTAGACGGATGACCATATATTTTGACCCGTATTGAATGTTGGGTGAGTCGTTGGAGATAAAAATACATTAAATCTATATAAAATTTTGTTGTGAGCAGATTGTATCCACTAGACAAATATGAGTTTGTTCCCTTGGAACTAAACACCTACTTTATCCCAAACTAGAAATATCGGTATATCGTAATAAAACTACATTAATTTATCTAAAGATACTCTTTTACTTGCAGGAAGTTTATGGAGAGACGATCTGGCTACTTGGTATCCAAATAAGCCAACCTTGATTTACATTCACTAAGTTTTAAAGCAACACCACCAAATTCATCCCGCTCTCATCATTTTAAGGAGACATACAGCTCTCAAGCTTCTCTTTTTGAAAAATGTTTGGTGGTCACCCAACTCTTTTAAATAATTTGTGCACATCCATCTTCGTTCAACCATATCTCCTTAAGCCGAAGCAATTTCTCCTATTGTCTACCCACCCTAATTATCCTCTCCCAAAAAAGCCATCCTAAATCGAGCATGATCAAGCCGTGACGTAATAAATGTCTTACCAAATTAATTTAGAAAACTTTCGTTGAAAATAAGAAGCAACAAATCTATCCAACCAAGCCTGTATATTCTCAGGATCTATCCGCTCTTCACTCCCAAATATATTTCTATCCTTGATAACCCACATCATAGAAACCACCACACAGTTCTAATACTCCATAAAAGTTCTGAATAGATTCAATATCATTGACTGTGTCACCTTTTTGTTCATTTCTGTTCATAATCTCATTGAAATTTCCCCACATAAGCCTAGTAGCATCACATTGATTATTAAGAGACATACAGCTCTCAAGCTTCTCTTTTCAAAGATGTTTGGTGGGTCAACCCACTCTTTTGAATAACTTGTGCACAACTATCTTCCTTCAATCACATCTCCTTAAGCCAGAACAATTTCTCCTATCGTCTACCTCAACTATCCTCTCCCAATAAAACCATCCTAACTCGAGCATGATCGAGCTGTAACGTAATAAATGTCTTACCAAATTAATTAGGAAAGTCTTGTTGAACATAAGAAGCAACAAATCTATTCAACCAAGCCTGTGAATTCTCAGGATCTACCCTCCCTTCACTCCCAAGTATATTTCTACCCTTTATAACCCACATCATACAAGACCACCACACAGTTTTAGTACTCCACAAAAGTTCTGAATAGATTCAATATCATTGACTATGTCACCTTTTTTGTCATTTCTGTTCATAATCTCATTAGAACTTCCCAACATAAGCCTACCAGTATCAGATTGATTATTAAGAGACACAGCTCTCATCTTTTTGACGATGTTTGGTGGGTCACCCAACTTTCTTGAATAACTTGTGCACAACTCTCTTCCTTCAACCACATCTCCTTAAGCCAAAACAATTTCTCCTATCTCTACCTCACTTATCCTCTTCCAAGAAAACCATCCTAACTCGAGCATGATCAAGCCGTAACGTAATAAATATCTTACCAAATAATTTAAGACGCAACAAATCTATCCAACCAAGCCGCTCTATTCTCAGGATCTATCCTCCCTTCACTCCCAAGTATATCTATACCCTTTGATAACCCACATCACACAAACCACTACACGGTTCTGAATAGATTCAATATCCCTGATTGTGCCACTTTCTTTTTTTGTATTTCTGTTCATAATCTCATTAAACTTTCCCCATATAAGCCAAGTAGCATCAGATTGATTATTAAGACCAGAAATCAATTATCAAGTATGAGAATTAAAATATTCCCCACACAAATCTCCCTTCTGTGTCCCCTAATCCCACTGCTAAATTATCAATATGATCTATTGAAGAAGATAAAACAGTGATAATTATTGAATCATCCCAAATACACAAAGACCTCCACCTCTACTTTTATCCTTCCCTACAACTTACAGCAAAACCAAAAGCATAATCCAACTTCCTCTTCACATCCTCCATCTCCACTTTATACAATTTTGTTGCCATCAGAAGAAATTAAACTGGTCAAAGTCAGCCCTAACAGCCTCTTTATGGTTCTAATCGCGGCAGTATACTGCCCAAACCCTAGAAATTTCAAGCAAACAAGACGCAACTTATCGAGCAAATATTCAGTCGCAACCCCCACCGATTCATTTAGAAAAATTCCAGAGTTCAGAACATACCAGAACCTGATTGTTCTTTTTTTTACCTGCTAATTGAAGTTTACTCCACCAGCATCCTCCACTCGCCTCTTGCTCAGCTCACCAGCAGCCATTGCTAAAGAATCTATCTCTTTTCTCTTTCATTCCACCATCTTCCATTCCTCCGTGATCCACTCAATTTATTACGTGATTGGATACATATCGCCTCTTGATTTTCGCCATAGAAGTAAAACATAAACACTTTGAATATCTGTGTTGGATTGGAAGCAGCATATTCTCCTGATTTCCAGTGATCGACAGAATCACTGTTAGCCTCCGGTGGACACTGATTCAAACATTTGAGTTGGATCTTCTACAAGTTTGGGAGATCAAAGCTTGGGCTTTCATTTGGTGCATTGATAGGCTCAGCTTTTGGTTTTGCTTTTGTTCTTTCTGCAAGTCATAAGTTGAGAATGGGCTTCAATTTGACCTAATAGGGCTTATACAAAATAAGAACATTACCTTCACTTACAATTTCCATTAGTGTAGAGGTAAAAATATTTTTTTAAAAAAGAAAAATCAAACACGAAACAAAATGCTCGAGTATATCCGAATCTCGAACCTTCAACTTATGAAAATATAGAGAGGTAGCCCAGTAAACTAAAGGTCAGGTACGTGTGTGATAAAAATATATTGAATGTCGTTCAGTAGAATTATAACGTTTGTTCGATTACTGTCCATCATGAATGTAAGCATCATTCGAGCAATATCAGTAGTAGGTCACTTTGACTTCTTTATATAATCTCCAAATTCAATCCTCGTGGTAGCCTTACGTAGATATTGATTTGAACAAAGGAATTGAAAGTAGTTATCAAAAACAAAACAAAAAAAGATGACATTCAAAATTGAATAAATGACTTTTCTACAGTAAGACGAAATCGAATTTTTAGTTCTATTCTCTAAGACGAACTAAATGGACGTCTCTAAATAATTATGGCAAAGAGCAAGCAGGATTAGTCATATATGCCTTAAAAGATTAATTCGATAAAGAGAATACGAGTAGGTATGAGGTCAATAGACACATAAAGAGAATAACGAAATGAACTTCTAGTTTTTTCGGATTGCTAAGAGTATATGGGTACTAATAATTTCTGATATAAGATCCGTTCAATTCTGAATTGTTAGTAATAATATTTTTATTAGTATAAGTTATAGAAGATGTATAAGAACATTGCTATAATAATTTATAGTTTATTATATTAATAAAAAATAAGTTATCGAGTTTTAATATACTAATAGCAAACACCGAAAAATAAATGTTCTATCAAATTTAAACAAATGAAAATACAATAACGAGACTTAAATAGAGTTCGTAAAGTTTATTAATCTAATTAATGTAATTTATACATATTTATTTTGGACAGACGTAAATAATAAATTATTTAATATCGTTGAATATTAGTATGATATAAATAAATAAAATTTTTAATTCCATCTTTATAACAATTCACAAAAATAAAGAAAATAAAATATAAAATTGCAATAATAAATAATAATAATTATTATTTTATTTTATAAAAAAAATAAAGAAATATAAAATAGAAAATAATGATAATTGATATTATTATTATTATTATTATTATTATTATCAAAACAAAATGATGTCATAATTTATTAGAACTGAAAATTCCTGACGAATAATCTCTTAAAGGCTCTTCCTTCAAGATAACCCCGTGATACAATACAATACAATAAACATCAAGACACCTTATACGCCACAACGCCCAACTCGAACCCGTGACTCAGAACTCACTTTCGAACATCTCACGTCATCCCTCGTCATCTTCGTCTTCATCCTCCAAACCCTTCGCTTTTTTACCAGTCAGTACACTATCACACTTTCCCAAAACCTCCACCACAAAAAAAAAAAAAAAAAAAAAAAACAAAAGCAAAAAAGAAAAAAAAGCCTCACACCCACTACTACTACACCATCAAAGATTATAGCTAAAATTAAGCTAGCTAGCTGCAGGGTTCACGAGCCACGCCGAGCCGGTTATTGGGAACGTCGATGAGGATTCTGTGATTCTGCTGCTGCATGCTGGCGATCACGTTTAGGACGGAATTCACGTTGTCGGGAGCGGCGGCCATAGCCAGACAAGACAGGCTGCCGGCGGTGCTGTGGATGAGAAGGTTGTCTGGCGGGAGAGTGACGTTCATTCCGGCGAACATGAAGGTTATTGTCGGTGTAATAATGGAGCCGGAATAACACGTGTCGAATCCACCTAAAGATGTCACGTTTCCCCCGCCTTTAACTCGTTTTCTGAACTCGTTTCTCACCGCCTCGTACGCCGGCGTTACCAGCCGAGTAAACACCGTCCCTATTTATAAATATTTTATGGTTAGAAAATAAATCCCAAATATAATAAAAAAAATAAAATAAAAAATGTATAAAATTTAACGAAATTTAATAAATATATTTATATTTAAGAACAAAATTAAAAAAAATTATTATAACAAAATAAAAAATAAACTTTTGTTATAAATATTTTATATTAAAAAATAAAATTTTAAAATACCCACAAATATATTAAATAAATATTAAAATAAAAAATTTATAAAAATTAAACGTAATTTAATAAATATATTTACATACACGTATAAATTAATTAATTATAAATTTCTATATAAATAAAGTATTAGAATTTTTATATAAATATTGTCTCTTGTTATAAATATTTTATGTTGAAAAACTCTCAATATGAATATAATTACATTAAATAAAAAATTATAAAATTTAAAATATATTTATTTCACTTATAAAATTATAAATTTGTATACAAATAAATTATTATATTTTTTCGTTATATATTTCGAATTTATTTTCGTATACATAAAAAAATAATTTTAAAATTAAATCACGTCAATACATTTTGTATTAAATATTTATTTAAAAATTTGTTAAATAAATATAAAAAATAAGAAAAAGATGAATACCGGAATCAAAAACGGTGCCGGCGCCGGTGGTGGGATTAAAACCCAAAGCGGGAGGAGGAATATCCACCACCTTTCTTCCAACTCTAATACCAACCAAATTCACATAATAAAGCGACGATCTCCTAGGATTCCTCAGCAAAGGAGTAGTTTTGATTCTCAACGGCTGTCCGACAGGCCCAAGTCTCAGAGACCCAGAGAAGTTCAGCGACTTAAAGCTGGGTAAACAGTAAGAGAAAGTGGATTTGTACAGAGACTGAGTCTGAGAAAGGAGAGAGAGAGATCCTCGGCCGAGTCCCAGAAGTCCCTGCGGCGGAACGGACGAGCCCGTCGTTCTCTGGATGCAGCCGAAGGTGTAGGACGGGATCGGGTCGGTGGCTAAAGTCATGGTGTCTTGCGAGAGGTTGGCGGCCAGGGTGGAGCCGCCGTACGTCATGTTGAAGGAACAGGAGCCGCCGCCGCATGTTGGGCTGGGGACCTGTCAGGAAGAAAAATAAATAAATAAATAATTAATTAATAATATTCAAAGATCTAATTTTTTATCAAAATTTTTAAAAATAAATTTTATTAAAAATAATAATTAAAATATTTTTATAAAATTCACACATTTAATTTTTTAACTAAATAAATAAATGTATAACCCATTACTAAATCCCATAAATAATTAATTAATATATTAATATTATTAAATTTTTAGTAAATATACTACGTAATTCAATAATTATGAGATTCATACACAATTATTATTATAACATATTTGTAAATCATAATTTTTTATTAAAAAATTAAAAAAATTATTTATAAATTAATATAATTTTAGTCTAAGGATTATTCACATAATTGTTTATAAAAATTTTAATTTTAATTTTAATTATTTATACAAATTAAAAAATATTAATTTTTATTTTTTAAAAATCACTATTTTTTTAACTCCTGTACCTTCCTGAAATAGTTAGTTTATAATTAATTATTCCAAAATAAATTCAAGGGGTCACCAAAAAAGTACAACAGCACGTGACGTATGAAGTGATAATGCTAAAGGTACCTGCTTGCACTGAGCAGCGTCACAGCCAAGAGGATTGAAGGTAGAAGACGAACCAGAGTTAAAAACAACAGAAGAGCACCCAACGCAGCCATTGCAGGGAATCCAAGCAGCATCATTGCTCGTGTCAACCGCCATAAGAAGCGTCTGCGGCGGAGTCCCAACATTAGCCCTAACAATGTAAGTCGGACTCTGCACGATCTGCCGGCCAGACGCTATGGGCGCCACCGACTTACGAGCCACGACTTTGGACGAGAGGAGCTGGTTCAGCCTGGCTTGGTCCTGGGCTTGCATTTGGAGAACGCTTTCCTCCCATGATACTGGCTTGGTGGGTTTGAATGGGGAGCAGGGGCTGTAAACGTGAAAGACTTGGAGGGTAGAGCCGTGGTCTTGGGTGGAACAGGACTTGGTGGGTAGAGTTTGGGTTGCGGAGGAGAAGGAGAGGATGAAGAGAGTTAGGGTTAGGGTAAGGGTTAGGGTTGGAGAGAAATTGGGGAGGTGGATTTTCTCCATTGTTGTGTCAGTTAGATGTGTGAGTGTGGAAGGAGGCAGGGGAAGGTGGAAGTAAGGAGGGGTGTATATATAGGAGTGGAAAGGGAGTTGTAAGTATGTATTAGTGGGATGGCATGTATAGTCTGTAATGAGTAAGTGGGTTTGTTTGATAACAGACTGTATTCCATTTGCTTTTGTACTCACCTCTCTCTCTCTCTCTCTCCCTTCCTCTACATACATATCATGTGTATATCTTTCTCCTTTCTTGTTTTTTTTGAACTTTTATTGGGAATTATATGCTTTTTTTTTACTATATGATACATATATATTAACCATAATACAAAATAATAACACTTGTAATTTGTTTTATCGGTGAGAGAAATATTTTATTTCTATCATTGCCTACTGGCTCATTTATACCTCTTGGGTCTGTTTTTAGTTCGAAGTTACTTACATTGTATTATGATTAGTGTATATATATTTTGTAATTAGGAAATATATTATTTAATAAAGATATTTTATCTCTATCTTATATAAACATATAAAAGAAGCTTTAATAATGTATATTGTTTTGAGTAAGAATTTAATGTAAAAGACCAAAACTTAAAGTAATTATATTTATCATTTAAATGCGGAAGCAAATAATAATATTAAAGTTTACATTCCTCACACAGTAAATTAAAATGTCCAATATAGTTGAAGAAATGTCCTTACTACAGTAGCTAGTAAAAAGAATGAAAAAAAATGATTTAAAACAAATAGATAAATGTCTTAGAGGGTAACCTCCATTAGCTATTGAAGAAGTACGAGAGGTAAACTACTCACAACCTTCTTATTGATCGGGATCTGAATCCTGATTCTATTGATTTAAAATAGTTAATAGAATGGTGAGCTACATTAGCCTAGTAAAAATATCACGCTAATAACTGATACGGAAAACAAAAGTTGGTAAAAATTATAAAATAACTAATGAATCCCTTAATTTAAATAAATTCATTTATCATAAAGAAAATCGTTTATTTCATACTTACCGTTATGAGTTTTTCAAAAATCACCCTATAAACACCAATATACATACAACTTTTCAATTTCACGCACAAGTGAACAAGAAACGACAATTTTTCTTTCTTACTTGCTCATTGGTACCCCTGGGAATCCATAGGGATGTCTCTTTATGCTTGAACTAAATATCTAAATTTATCAATTAACTGGTCATCCTCATATCCCGTCTGGTAATGGGTGCCAAATATTTTATCGTCTTGATATCCCGTCCGGTATAAAGGTAAACCATATTTCCTAAACTCTTCTGATATAGAACTTTTCAGTCATATCCAACTGAGGTAACGTTTACGGTAAAGTTCACTATGTACCGGGCCCGTCTGCTATTTCCTAGAATACCCAGTAGGTCTTTCACGTAAAATCTTTATCAACAAAACAAACACCAAGTGCATACCAACCTCTCATACTATATTCACATATTAATTAAACGAGAGTTATGCAAACAATACAATTTCATACCTTAATAACCAAGAAACATACTCAGAACCCTTATTTTCAACCCGGTCAATCAAATAAGAATTATAATCAGGCAATCAATAACAAGAAAGTAATTAAATGTGATAATTTAAATTATACAACGAAACAATAAGCAATTTAGACAGTACATAAAAATAAATAGCCACATAAATGAGCTTAGAACAATCGTACACTGACAAGTTTTTTGGCTCCACTAGTGACCTGTAATTATTATTAGGATTTTTTTAATTTTTACAAAACACACAATTATCAATTATTAAGCATTCATTTACCGTAACAGGAAATATGGTGAAAGATCTTTACCCGAATCGGTATTTCAAGATGTCGCGTTGTCTACTACGCCTTATAACGAGTCCCGAATTTTCTAAATTTTTATATAAAAATTCAAAATACTCGTCACGCAATTAAAAATACCCCAAAAATTCTAAATCGGTGTCGAAAATTCTTTCCGGCCAATTTTAGGGTTCCAGCATGGCACCGCCCCCGTGCTCCAACGTCGGATCCACCGCCCACAGTGGCGGTTTGTCTCGATCTGATTGGTTTTGACCGGTTTTATACATACCCCTGCGGAAAAATGTTAAGAGGCATTGGTTGGCTGGAAATCACGAAAAATCGAACCTACCAACAGGGAGGTCTCTTGGTGCGGCGGCTCCGCCGATTCTCCTTCACGGGTAGGACTTCTTTGGCTAATCTGCATAAAAAAAGATGGTGAAAACAATGGTCAAAAAATTGCGTGAAATGGAAAACAAAAAGGGGCTCATATGAGGGATTTTAGGGTTTCAGTCGCAGTTACTCTATTGGATTTTGACCGCGATTTCCGGCCCACCTGCTACCTCTTTTGCCCTGATATAATTATGGAGAGACTCGGAATCGAATTCCAAGCGAGTATGAGATAATTTTATCTTTTTTAGCAGTCAGTGGTGGCTCCGGTATGGCAACGGCTGGGGGTCGGTGTCCTTCTCTGACTGCTGGTCCTTCTTCTCCGACGAGGGTAGGGCAGCTAGAGTTGGGGTTCCCCAGCGATACGATGTTTATATACTTATTTCATGTCAATCTGGACTATTCATTCATGTCAACGTAGAGCGAGGAGAGTCGTTAGATCTTTACCTGTTTAGGTCAATTACGTGGGTGAATCTGGACCATTCAATCGCACCTAATGAGGGAATGTATTTGAGTCATCCGTTCAATCGCGCCTAATGAGGGAATGCATCTAAGTCGTCTGATTGTGCGGGATTGAATCTAGGTCGCCAGATTGCTAAGCATGTGGATCGCCCGTGTGGTGCCGACATCAGTGTATTTTGCCACGCGACGTGCTCTGGTTCATTAGGGCTGCTGACTGAGTCATCCCACATGGCTAATTTTTTTTAATATTTTGACCCATTATTTTCTAATTCTTCTTTCAAAAACACTCATCAAACTCAAATTTTCACCCATTTTCCTCAAAATTGCTTTCGATTATGTCCATACTCTATTTTTCTCAAATAATTTAATAAATAAAATTAAAATAATTTAAAAAATTATTTTTTAATTATTTTTATAAATACCAAAATTTATCTCATATTAAATTCTGAATCCGGTTATTACATTTAATGTAGTATTATATTCAATATGTATTTTTATTTAAAATTTATTTATATTGTATCGTGATCGATATATGTATATTATCTAATTAAGAAATATATTACGTTATAAAGACATTTTGCCTATGTCTTACACAAACTTGTTATTGTTACTTGATAAATATTTTATTGTATAAGATCTTATTTATTTTTATAAATACCAAAATTAATCCTGAACCAAATTTCGAAACCGAATATTACATTTAATGTAGTATTATATTCAATTCTATTATAATTTGTCTGATTTGGGGCATATTCCTTTATATACATATTATGTGAAAGAAACTACTTTGTTTGTGTCTTACATACTTATTTATATATTTTTATTTAAAAATTATGTACATTATGTCATGATTGATATATGTGTATTCTCTAATTAATAAATATATTATGTTATAAAGACATTTTGTCTCTGTCTTACATGAACTTGTTACTGTTACCTGATAAATATCTATTTTTTGCTTCCTTCATTTGGACAAGATTTATTTTCGTGATTAACTTTTAAAAATAATTTTTATAAAAATTATTGGAATTCAATTTGTGGGGCATTTTTGTATTAATTATTAATTACTAATCATGATGAAGCATGGACCCATTCCCTCTTTGGGACAAACTACAAATTCCTTTGTGGGTCACAATTTTGAATGTGGATTTCACCCTCCATCCTTATTCAAAACTTTACCCTTCACAATTTACAATTTCTTGGGTTAAATATTATATAAGCATCTTCTAGATTTATAGTGTATAAGTATAGTTATGTCCATAATTTTTCAAAATACCCAATTTTATATTTTTATTATAATAATATATAATTACAAAAATTTTTAGAATTCTATAACATTATTTTATTAGCTTTTTTTATAAAAGTATTTTCATTAACAAGATTTTATCAACATTTTTTTAAAAATTTTACTTTAATTTTTATTAATTTTCAAACTCGTATAAAAAAATAAATAAATTATTAATTTATTGCATGTATATCGCATGACAATGAATTAATAAATTAGTCTTTGATATTTTTAGTGAATAGTAGATTATTGGTGGGAAGATCTCAACCCTCTCCTTGATAATCAGGAACTCGAACGTATTTAAAAACGTATAATTTATTATTTTATAAATGTATTATGACTTAACGATAATATATTTATAGTATTTTTTTCTAGTAGGCTTACTATTTATTTCGTTAGTATATTCATAAATATAATGAAAGACATGAATATTTTATAGTATTTAAGTATTCGTAACTATAATAATCATAATAAGTCAATACTCAACTTATCTTTTTAATTTAAAGAAATAATATTTTGTCGGTAAAAATATATTTGAAGTAAGATCCAAATTACATATGTTAAAATTGTACGTTCAATCTAGTAAGGAGTGATTGGACCAAAATATTTTTCTATTTTAATTAAAAAAATTAATAAAAACTATATATATTATATTATAAATATAAATTACACACATTATATACATAATATAAGATTTAATATAGTTTGATTAATTTAATTTAAACAAAACATGTTTAATGTTTAATGCATATTCATATACAAGCATAATCATAATTGTATTCCAAATCTTTGCAAAAGATAGTTATTATAATTGTGCTAGTGTGGTAGGGAATTTTTCTAGGAATCCTACCCTAAAAAAGGCACATATATTATGTGTGTGTATATATATATATATATGTATGTATGCATATATCTCTTTTTAATTAATAATTAAAAAGATTAACTAAAGGGTACATAATGATTCCTATATAACCATCATTATCAGTTGAAAGTGATACTTATACTTTTTTGCTTGATACCTATTATGCTTCGATAGCTTCAACATATTGTAATTAGATATTATAACTTATATAAAATTATACCATAATAATGATGTAGGACCATACAAATTCTTTTCTAGAAAAAGAAATGACACCAAAGCAAACACACTGGTTTTTATTATTATGTTCATTGAAAATTTATGTTATGTACGTGGGGTTATGATCGTGCATGATTGCACAAAATCTAAATCAATAAAATATTTGATTATGTTATAAATGAAAAAAATAATCAAGAATTATAGTAGTAGGTTGAGCAGCGGGCGAGGGATCTGGTAAGAGAAGGATTATGATAGTTGTAGTGTGATCAGATAAGTTCACAAAAATGTTAAAACTAATTAAGGTTTGAAGTAAATAGGTATGAGGTTGACCGTAAAAATAGTAGATAAGTGAGGTATAATAAAGAGGGATGAAGGTGAGAGAGGCATTGATGAAGGAGAGATGTCGTAGAGTGAGATAGTACGATTAGTAAAAGCGATGAGAATAAGGTCAAGAGGAGAAACATAACGAAAATATATAATATAGGCTACAGTGCTCAATTGGAATTACATGGACGAGCTCTTATACCACTTATGAGGATGTAAGGAAAGCTTCTTGAATGGTAGCCCCCTTCAACCCATACATGGGTTAGGTGAAAATTATAAGTATTTACTTAATCCGTTGATTAAATTTATTTAGTATCGTATGTAATTTTTAAAATTGAATTTAAATTTAAATGATTCAGCAATTAACTGTTAATTTTCATTATATATATTTTATAAATATAATTAAATAATTATTCAAATAATAGCTTGGAGCAGCCTTCAACTACTTCAATAAGACCTAAACCTAATTAATCAGTATTCACCACCATAACTAAGTATTTAAAAAGATTTTGTCGATATAGTTAATGAGTAATTGCTTATTACTATCCACCTTAAGTGAAAAAAGCTCATACCAATATCACTCACAAAAAGATTAACAAAGGGTCATCTTGTACCTCTGGTTTTATTAGTATCGGTAATGCGGTCCTTTGGTTATTTGAATGTCTTTCAGAATTATTCAATCTATTCGAAGTCTTTTTTCTTTTGAAGTATTTTAGAAAATGAAGACTTTTTATAAGCGGAATGTTGTGACTACGCTAGTGACGTTGTAAACATCTTTGAATATTGTTTAGGTTCAAAAGCATGAACTTTTCTTACATTGGTTTCAATACATCGATGAATAAAATATAGCTAATAAACTTACCTAGCATCGTCATGCTAAAGTATACTTTTCGCGTTCATCATCATCCGATACTTCTCAAAGCCAACTTTAGTTTATAAATACTTCACAAAAATATTAATGAAATAAAAAGAAAAAAAAATTATCAAAATATTTTATTTTAACAGATAAACTAGATATATATATTTTTTACTTACCGAGATTAACTCTCTCTTCTATATCGTTAAAAATAGACTATTCATGCCGAGACTAAAAAATTCTCACGAAGTTAAAATATAAACCCAACTAACAAATTGATATTTATATCTAAGTTAACATGATCTGCGACTTAAATAATTTTAAAAATTTAATACCATCCGTATTTTTATATATATTTTTTTTATGAACTATGTACGCATCAAGCATTATTGTTTATTCTTTTTTTTTTCCTTAATTCTCTCTTCAAAAATAGAAACATGAAATGGAGACAAAAAGTTAATGAGAAATTTAAATATGTAATAATTAAGTAATTAATTCATAAAATGGAATGATTAATTAATTTTTTAACCTAAAGTGAGATCTTAATCCTTATTTATTTATTAATATTTTAAATCTAAAGTTTGAACTTTTCAAGATCTTGATCTGATTAATTTAATGAAATTAATAGTAAGTAATAATTAAAGTAGATTCACTTTATTAATTACATATATATATATATATATATTCTTATGATATTTCTCTTTTATATATAATTTTGAGAGTGACTAAAAAAACAAAAATCAGAAGGTGTAGCAAAGCTCAGCTCTCTGCTAAAGTCAACAAATTTTGCTGGTTTTTTTGTCCATTAGTGCTTAAACATTGCCTCGATTCTCTCTTTAGATTATAAGTTGCATGTGAGACCCAAATAATTGTACAAAATAAATCTATATATTCCATACTTGTAGATATTAATTATTTATATCCCATACATATGATGTAAATATATAAATATATATATATATATACATATATATATACCTTAATTATAAATAGAGATTAACTTTTTTTTTATAGTAAATATTTCAATATCTTTTTACTGATATATATTTTGTATTTTTATTAAGATGTTATATTATGTGTATTTTTATTTTTTTTAAAATATGTTATTATTTACGTATGTATATTATATAATTAATAAAATATAAAAAAAAATTTTAAAAGTATTTGGGTTATAGCAACTTTTGAATGTCTTTTGTGTTGGTTAAAAATAATCTTTAAAAAAAAAAAATTGATAAAACAATATTTGTCTTGTTGAGAAAGTTGGAATTCTAAGATTGATTTTGAAACATGTCTCGTAAACCAACAAAAATGTGATTATATAACTAGAAAAATATTATAATGGGTAAAAGTTATTTTTACTATAATATTTACGGAAGTATAAAAATTATTGTCATACAGTTCTAGATGGGACAGTAACTATTCTTAACTTTTTTTTACTTGACGATAGAAGGATAAAAATGTAATTTTATATTCAAAACATATTTACGTCATTCAAATCAGATAAACCCTTATTTTGTCTTGCTTCATTCTTCGTCCTTCCTTTTTCTTTAGTCTTTTCTCTATTCTAACTACAATACAGCTTTTGGCACTCGTAGTGTAAAATTGTTATACTTGGATTTAGATGTTCATTAATATAAATCAATTTGGTTCCTATGATAGTAGAACGTTTATATCTATTTTTTTTTATATAATAATAAGGTAATTGCATAAGAAATGAGTCAATGTATATCTTCACCGAGGAATTAGTACAGAAGGTTTTTTGATTGCCACGTAAATAGTACGGGTGTTTGATAACACATTGTTTAGTTTTAATGCAAAGAGAGATTGTTGACAGTACGTAATGAAGCCAATCTCGTAGTGATTTAAAAAAGCATGGTTATGCAATTCATTTTTTTTTCAATTTTAGCTCCATGACTCTAAGTTGGTAAAATTTAAAACTTTGTGAGCCTTTAAATTGTGATTTGTGATTATAATATCTTGTCTTGACGAAGACATCGATGATTTAGATTGTCTTGCCTGAATCCTATATTGAAAGATATAATTGTGTTACTTTATATAAGAATTTAAGCTACATATATCAATAATTTTAAGTTGTCAGTTTTTTCAAAATAAGTGGTTTAGTCTGAAAGTCTTTGAGACAATAGTTTTAGGCTCGAAACATTACAAATATTACGATACCTCAATTTACATTAGGAAATATTTGATTAATTGAGTTTTATATAAGAGTTCAAGTCATATACTGTGAATATCTCAAACTTAAGCTTTTTAGACATGGAAGTGAGTTTAGAAGTTATTAACCTAGTGACTCACGAACTTAAAAAAGTTATAAATAGTAACAAAGTATGTATTAGTTTGTTATCTTTATGCTAATATGATCTTGAATCTTGTGAAATTTTGGACTTTAATTTATAATTATAATATATGACTCAAAAGTATAAAATTATATTTAGTATAATAGGTGTAATAAAATAAGATATGAATAAGATTTCTTAAAAGATATACCATATAGACTATCAAAATCATTATCGTGATCCCTCCATCACCATAACACACTCTACCTCGTTATTATTCTCTCCACCATTTTTCTTTACCATAATCATCTCATATTGTTGCCACTGCTAAGCAACAATATGTCATTAGTCCCTAAATTCATCGCGTTCATCAAATACCTTAAATTTAATTTTGTTGTTCCAAGTGATTACACTCATTTTTAAATCCTTGCTTCGCGGTTGAGTTTCGTGTTTTATAACACAATTCGATGACAAAACGCACTCTCCGTAAAATTACATAATTGACCTTTCTTGGCCTATCTTAAAAATTGAATATTATTAATATTCAATAAAATATGATTTATAAAATTTTGTAAGATTAATAAAATAAGAATAGAAGGAAGTCACATGATGATGAATGTACTCCAAAATTGGTGATGGCTTTTTACCCCATGAAACCAAAGTTCAAAATAGGAAAGGACAACTCCAGTTATATTTTTCTCTATTTACCCAAAGAGTAAATTCAAGAAGAAAATGACAAAATAGGAAAGGCATACACCTTTTTGGTTTCCTTTTTCTTCTGTAAAACCTGACACCGAGTCTTACCAAACAGTCTTTCCTCTTTTGGTTTCCTCTTTTCATCTTTTTACTTGTCAGTTACTGCCCCTTGATTTACTCCCTTTTACCCATTTTCTTGGAAGTTCCTTTAAATATATAAACAAAAAAAAAATATATATATATATACACATAATATATATATATGATTAATTTACCTTTTTTTAAGCAAAACAAGTTAATATATAAAAATGTCAATAATTTATTTATTTATTTTTTAAAAAAGTTTGAAACTTTGAGAAGTGCTACAATTAAATTACATAGATGAAACTTTAGAGGAATTATTTTTCGATTCCCTATATGGGTTAGTTAAAAATTCGTAATTAATACGTTATACAATAACTTTAGAAAAATTTTATAAATTCAAAATAAATGTCGAGTGAATATAAAATAAATAAAATACTTATTTTATCTCAGTTTATTAAATATATGGTTAAAAAATTTCTAATTCTACTTAAATTAATAAAATTTTTGGTAACATATGTTTAATACTATATTTTTATAATGTTGTTTGTATATACTGAGTAATAAGTTTAATTTATTATAATATAAAAGCAAAAGATATGAAGGGTAAAATTTGTAAAAATGTAAATTTCATATTTTTTGCCAACCAAAAGTCAAAAAATGCTTAACTAATTTTCTCCCACTTTACTTGAGCTTTTATTTTTTAAAATCCCCCAAACAAGAGAAAGAAAAATGAAATCATTTCCCCTCTTCTCCACTCCCCCATTTCTTATCTTTTCTCTTCCCATATAATTCCCAAACATACTCTCTTAAATTGAGATAAAATAAATTTATAATGTCCGAAGTTTAACCAGAAATGCCAACACGGTGAGTTCGTGACAGATTTTATTAGATCGGAATTCAACTCGCTCCTACAAAAAGTAAACTTGAACTCATTCTAAACTCCAAACGGGTTTAAATTTTTTTAAAAAAAATTTCTCGAACAGTGTCGAATTTGTAGATTACCCAACTTAATTATTTTATCATACAAAAGTGCTTCAATTTATCCCTCTTATCCCATCAACCCGAGTAAGATCTAATTTGAACTTGTGTTTTGACAAAAATATTCGCATCATATCATATTCGAACACGTCTGGTTAAACGAATTCGGATATAAAATGTTACACCTCAATATTAACCTTGTTGTCACCCCAATATTAACCTTGTTGTCATCCGCAAAATCATCAATAGGAATAGTTATAGATTAAACGAGGACATGTGTATGTATATACATATATATATATATTTATATATATGATCAAGGCTTAAAAGGAATGATCCCTTGACCGGAAAAGGCAAAGGCAGAGAATAAAAAATAATGGGTGGGATTAGTGGGCCCAAATATTTGCTTGTAGTTCGGGCAATCAAAAATTCAAACCACTCAATTGTTTTATGGGCCTAACTCTGGCCCACAAAACCACTTCTTTAGTGGCCTGGGCCCCACTCACCTCATGCTTCACGTGCTTCCCTTTTTCTCTGTGTACCATGTGCTTGCTTTTCATTGGTTCAAAATAATCATTGACGTCACGTGCGACTCACGTGACTCATTATTATTTAATTATTTATTTCCAAAAAGTGTTAATAAAGTTGTAATTTCATAATTAATTAATACCATTTTTTTTTAAAAAAATTTGATATTTATTACAATTTAATTTTTAATTTTTTTGTTACAATCTAAGCTTTTAATATTTTGCATATATTTCAAAATTCTAATTTTAATCAATTTCTTAATAGAAAAAAAATTAAAATATATTTAAAAATTTTTAAAAAACTGTTCATAACTAAAAAAAATAAAAATTAAAATGAGGTGTTAAAAATTGACGAAGACTGAAATTTTCATGCCACGTGGCTTCCAGGTGGACGTCCTAGTTGTCGTCTACGTGGCATTCACGACGAAAATAAAAAAAAAAAAAACCACAAACTTCCCATTATTTCTTTTCACTAAGCAACATACAACCTATTTCTTCTCCCCCCTTTTCTCCATGGCTGGAAAAGCTTCCCCCTTTCCCTCTTTCTCTGCAATGGTGATCTTCTTCGCCAGTCTAGGAACCGTGAGGCATGTTCCTCTACAACTGTATCAGGTTTTGCAGAAGGAAGCTGTTGCAGATTGCAGAAGGAAGTACCTTCATATCAGTTTCATGAAGAAACCGAGGAAGAGGAAGCAGGCGTTGGCTTTGCAGAGAGAAAAGAGGAAGCTTTTCGAGCTGAAGAGAAATGGGGGAGAAGAGGAAAAATGAGAAGATAACATCTGTCAACAACAATGTCTAGATGATAGAAGAAATAATAGAAGTCTTCTATCTTTTGTTTTCGCGTGGACGCCGGCGTCCACATAGACGACGACGTGGACGTCCACATAGCATGGGAAAAAAAAAGTACTACAAGTTTAATTTCTACGCGGACATATAATTAACAGTGTTGAATGTATACTTAAAAAGAGAGTTATTTACAGCTCCACTAAAACATTAAGATACAAAAAATCATCCGAATATCTCATCGGATCTTTCCTAATCAGTCTTTCAATTATTGAACCACCAAGAACAATAAAAATTATAAATATTTTTATATATCGAACGACCAAAGTTTCTTCTGTTTACAGAGTCTCTCTTTGGATGTTCTCTCTTTGGATGTTTTCCCCATACGCAAGAGTATGGAGCTAGTGGTAAGGACAAAATGGGATTAACCCTTTTATCAAAAGCTCAAACATGGTAGAATTTTCCATGGAATGGTTTAAATCCCAAAAATCAAAGGCCTTCTAAAATTTCAGTAAGAACCTCTCTTTCTATTTTTTCCTTCACTGAGGTTTGTATACATCAAGTTTCTAGAGAAAGCTACTCTGAGATTTAAAATTTAAAAAAAAAAAAAAGAACCAAAAATAAAACAGAAATTCCTCCCCCAAGAATTTTAAGTTTCACAGAAAATATACCATCTTGAGGACAGCCATGTATCTATTGTGTGTCCCAATTGGGGATGTTGGCAGTAGCTTCATTCACCATCTTTACAAGGGTCACCTGCAAGTAACACCAGAAAATCATACTGAAAGATATCATAATTGCCGCCGAATCTATCTATATATGCATCCATCGCGTAGTACAACTATAAGCTAACAAAAGATGAAAGTACTCTGTTAATACATAAAAATAGTTTTTACTTTAGTTTCCAAATCATATATGTCAATAAATCAAACATTTATAATAGTTAAGCATAAAAATAATAGTTTAGAAAAAATGCAAAGAAAATATGCTATATTTTCTTTTAAAAAATAAAATATGATATTATTTTATAAATATTTTCAAACATAAATCTAAGCCTGAGTTTCTGCATTTCTTTTTAACTCCCTATCCATGCAAGGTAAAAAATCAATCCTTGACCTCCTTAGCTCAGCTCAGATAAATTGGCCGTCAAAATCTAAGAGATAAAGCCGCTGCACCACTGAAACTAGTTCAACATTTGTATGTTTCCAGACAGCAAGAAGATAGTATTTGTAAGAATTTGTCAATTGGTTGGTCAAGATTAATACATATGCTAGTAGGATTTGTATCACTCTGCTTTTATTAGGTACAATAAATATTTAACGCCCCGCGTCATAATAGAGACCTAGCTATCCACGCTGACTTGTGCACATTACTTGAGAAACAGGAAATAGGATCACAGCATAGCCATGCTCTATTACAAACCTAGTCCAAGAGATAAGTGCCCACCCACAGAACCTGCAAAAGCTGCCTGGCAGCAAACACCAAATTCAGGCCTGTAAACTTTTAACTATTCTTACTGCTTACTGGACAAACCGCGCCCGCCAAAAGCCCCAATCTAGACAATTCCTAGCTTTGGCTGCCTACTACTCATCCCACCATGAACTTTTCTGTTCTCAGTCTAAGGCTCTCATTTTAAGCTGACACTCTAATATTACACTCATAATTTCACCATTTCCTTCCAGGAAGGGACTGAGATAAAAAATTCTATCCATGGCCCTCTCAGCAGAGGTGAAAAGTTTCAAAAATTTTAGATATTTGTGAGAAAAAGACATCGGTGGGCTTAAAAGACCAAATAATTACCTGAAGAAAAAGAAAGGAACTTTCATAAAGTTGCTAGCGCAAGCTCAAGAAAATATAAATTAAAATGTTCACACTTCCAACTTTTGTAGTCAGAAAACAAGAGAACTGAATTATAGTACCATTGACAACTGCTAAGCAACAGAGGATTCATAATCACCCATGCCGAAGTTCAAAGATTCAACTAGTCATGCAGTAAATCATACAATCACCAAAAGAGAAAGTTGAGATTCTTATGCCTAACATAAATTTTGTTGGACTCAAAAGAGACTATTGTAACCTTGATAAAAAGCACATTCAATTAATATGCATAATACAGGCAATTACTCAATCAGATTATGTAATTCAAAGTTGCTTAGACACATAGAACATGAACCTGCCATGAAAAAAGCCAAAGAAAAAGCCTTGTAACAATAGTAAAAGTCAATGGCAGGCAAGGGATTTGTAGCATTGGCTCATTGCAAAAGTAACAGCTCGATCGTTGCTCAACTCTGTTCAAATAAGTTATAAAAATATGGATACTCTACAACGTGAATTCGGGAGGCCCCAACTAAGACTCATAAAGTGCGAGAACCATTACACATTTAAATGTCACAAATTTTCCTGCTTATATCTGTCCTCTTTTAAAAAGATAATCACCAAATGAACTGGTAGAAACATATATTGCTAATTGACCCTATATATATAGTAGAAATTTAGAACCAAATCCACATGAAGAACGTAATACAAGCTATACATTCCATCCATACTGACAAGATATGTTTATAAGATAAAATATTAGAGGCATACCACACTTTCAGGAACTCCTGGAGGAGGCAGTGAGAGATTCCTGGGCGGAGGTCCTCTTAGATATGATCTCTTGTCAAATCGCCACTCTCCAATTTTTCCATAAGTTAGCTCACCCTGGATGTCAAGCAACATTAAACATGATCCAGTAACTCATATAATGATAATGCCAGAGCAGCAACTTAACACAATGCATTTACCAGAAGAAAGATTATATAAGACCAGCTTCATATCAGACCAGTGTCCAGCTGTGTCCAGCTGTTTTCATTTTCATAAAAACTGAAATATACTACTGTCTTTTAGTTTGTCTAAACCAGCTTTTTCCTTTTTTATTGAATATCTTTAGCAGCCTCTGGCCGAGTTACCTTCATATTGTAATCACAGCCATAAGTGTAATGAATGATGAACTTTTTGGCAGTCTCCAGATCCCATGGGGGCTGAAACAGGAAGAAGGCAATTATCATTAGGACGGTTCCCAGCATCTCAGGTCAGAACAGAAACTAATTAAAAGATGACAATCAACTTCCATAAGTAAAAGAATACAAGGATTAGCTCTTAAACCTGCAGCATAAAGTCCTTTCGAAGAATATGTTGCACACCGTGCAATGCAGATGCTACAGCATAAGCATACCTTAGTTGTCAAAAAAAAAACAAAAGAAATAAAAAAAACATGTCAATACCAACAAGCTAGCATGTAAAGAAATAAATAATGAACTTATAATGCTTTTCCTATGCTTACATTTCTAGCACCCAGCCAAAAGCCTTATCAGTCTCTGGATCATTTTTCATCTTCAAAGAAACATTCATCCATGTAGGAGCAATCTTTTCCAGCAAATCCTGAACTTGAAAAATCGCTAAAATGAGTTCTTTTTTTCTGAAATAACACTGAAATAAGTTCTTGTAACTAATTTTTCATCAAGAAACTATATATGTGAGAATAAAAGACAGAACAAAAATACCATCAGTAGATAGTGATAACAATGATTATGATGGCTATATATAACATGGAAAGGCAATAAAACATCTACAAAAATATTCCATGAATCAATCAGCCGATCATACAGAATAGAAAAAGCCAGGCCTCAGCAGACACGGTAGTATGTGGGACTTCACCTTTTTTATAATAACAGGAGAATTGCCGATTGGATCAACATTTGTCACAGGCCCATTCTCCTCTGGATAAAACTTCCTGATTATCTGTTCATTCTTTTCAGGCTTAATATAGAAAAATGGAAAGGCAGCAGGGTATCCACCCCTTGCTAAGTTGGGGAGGGGACTTATAAATATGTGATCAGGCTCTGCCATCAGTATGTATCTGCACCAACAGAAAAAACAATGTCCTTTAATGGATATTCAGATAAGATTCAACCCAATGTGAGAAGATAAGACACACGGAAGCTCACTCTTCTTCAATTGTAGCCTTTTCAAGCCACTGCACAAATGCCCATGGTCTATTTAGGACGATGTAACCCTGAGCAATGAATTGGAAACCACATAAAAAATTACCCAACATAGAATATATTCAGTAAATAGCTAGAGTAACTCCATAATAATATCTAATTAAGCATGTTAAAGAAGAGGCAGAAACAAATATTCAGAGGCTTCTCATCTGGGAGTGGATATAGCCATATTATGATTTGCACCAATCATATAATCACAAGCATTTAAATTTGTGACCATGAATTAAACAGAAAGTCAGTTAAGATAACATTTTGTTCTTCAATCATGCAGCCATGGAACCAATTCAAGATTTTATTTAGCTACGAAGCAGATTTTGTTCATTAATAAAAATATTGCGGAGTGATAAAATTTCTAAAAACTCTCCCGAACTTAGAAGAATACACAGGCCAAAAGTTGCAAGAGCCCATAGCTCACCGATATTTTGAAGCATCAACCTAGGAATTTATGATCAGAAGGCAACAAAGCACCATCACAAATTTCTGTCTTTCCTATATTTGATAACCATTGTCTCTTTTCTTAATCATTTTATGATTCTAACTTTTGGATTGGCAAAAAGAAATATAAAAGGGAACAAAAAATAAAAAACTATTGTGTGATTGGAAATTATCAACTTATTGCATAATGGAGGAGCCAGTGCAAGATTTAATTTCACCTGAAAGGTAAAGTTATGAGAAAAAGGTATATGAGTAACTGACGAAAAACAGAAACATAAAAGAGCACTCACCCGATCCAACCCTGATGGAAGGGGATCAACTACAACTGTAGGAATCTCATCCATCAAGTTGTCAGGATTTCCTGAGTGCAAAATTCTTGTGAATCCCCCCATATCTGACCCAGGCAGATCCTTTTTCTTCTTGTACCAATAATACATAATGCGACACTGCCACTTGCTGTAAGGAGCATCAGTGGCTGTTAAGGCAACATGGAATGGCAACTTGGCATTCTTTGGATTTTTCACATTTTCAGGCATCTTAACAACAGGATCAAAAAATATTCCGCCATCTGAATCATCACTGATCCATTTTCCAACTGCTCTATTGTGCATTAACATGGTTAGCAAATTATATGTCACAATGAAAAAACCAAAGGCCAAAAGCACCAGAAGCAGTGACGAAGCCTGTCCCATGGCTCTTCCGTTGGTTATAACCAATTAACATGAATCAGAATGAGTGCATATCACAAGAGAGCAGCAATTTGCAGATTTTAATATCCCAGAGGAGCAGCAATCTTGCAAAATACTCCCAATATAAAACAGATTTTGTATATCACATTTTACAATTTGCAAGAACTTTCAGGAAATACAAACTCGTCCAGAATCGAGTAGGCACCTGCACAATAGTGAGTACTGGATGTCAACTTAATGCAGTTAAAGAATGTTTAAATGGAAGGGAATCAATTTGCACATAATATGGAAATTCATTAAAACCTCAACTCAGCAATAGTTTAAACCCACACCATCCAGAGTCAGATA
Source organism: Carica papaya (assembly GCF_054855325.1). Lineage (NCBI taxonomy): Eukaryota > Viridiplantae > Streptophyta > Magnoliopsida > Brassicales > Caricaceae > Carica > Carica papaya. The sequence goes on along the minus strand of NC_142316.1, from coordinate 746,945 downwards.
CATGGACTCCATTCAAATGGAAAACTATTTAAATACAGCAAATCCCCCACAAAATGTAAAAGCAGCTACAGGTGTATTCTGGTCATGAAAATTCAGGGGAAGAAGTAGAATTAGGACCTAAAAATGGAGGCTCTAACAATGGATCCACAAACTAAATATATACTCACGGGCACACACATGCACTGCATAGGTGGCAAATACAAACATATATAAGAACAAAAATAAGATTGTAAAAAAGTTCAAAGAAATGCATTAGTGCCAACCCAAAAAAGAAATTCCAAATTGCACAATGAAACAGAGCCATTTTAGAGATCAATGATATTCATTCCCTAAAAAAGGAAAAAAAAAAAACATTGTTCCACAAATCCCTAATCCATATAACACCTTAATCAAACTCCAAACCGCAAGTAAAATCAAGGGTGTTTGATAAAGGAATATGCATCTGTACAGGTGCCAATTAAGAGTTCAAAGATATCAAGTCAACACAAAATAAACCAGTTCAAGACGAAACAACCAACCAATCGAATAAATGAAGTCAGCTATTAGAGAAAATTTTCCATAATTCAAGTTAGTGACATCCAGAAACAAACAATATAAACACAGAATCCAGAAAATCAAAATACTTGATCTTTTGTACGGAGTTCCATAGAACAAAACCCAGAAAATTGCGTTAAGAAAAAAAAGAGCAGAAACACATACGATGAGCCGAAGGCACCAAAAGCAAAAGCTGAAGCGAGAGAATGGATACCAAAGAAAAGACAAAGCGAAAAGGAAAGTCAGACTCGAAGAACACTAGTACACACCAGATCAGAGAACAGTCATTAATAATAAAATAAAATAAACAAACAACGAAAAAAACAAGTGGAAGAATCGTGCCTCAATATTCTAAAAGAAGTAAAAGTCTAATAATCTCGTCCTGTCTCCATTCACGTTACATAGAAGAAAACAAAAATGGCAGACATCAAATAGATTCATTATCAAAAAAAAAAAAGAGCCATGACGTAAACAAACGCTTCATGTAAATAGAGGACGACATAGACATACAATTATCACGTGGATTTCGATCGTCAGAATGTTGTTCGAATCAGATTATGGTGATTGAAATCGCGATTTCTGTTTGCGTGAACTCTGTAAAATAACCAGAGATAAATTAATATGAATTGTTAGGTAAAAAAGAAAGATTGACGAAGAAGAAGAAGAAGATGGCAAAATGAAGTTCCGACCGAGTACTTGTCTAATCTTGACATGTCAGTAATGGCGTGATTTGATGCCATTAATGGGAAACTGACGGTAATTTACTCCATCTTTGAAGTCTTGTCAATGGAATATCCTGCAACTATTCAAGATTTTATTTTGTAAAAGAAGAATAATTAAGGAAAAATAATCATTTAATTAATTAATTAATTATCTTTTTTACACTTTAAACGGAAAATAATTAATATCATATGTAATAACTGAAAAAAAGGGAAAAGAAAAAAAAAATTGTTTGGAGGAAACGACGCCGTTTTGGGAAGGAGAAAAACGACGTCGTTTTGAGTAAGCTGGTAGGATATAAACCGGGGTCGGGGAGGGAAAAAAAAGAGAAAAGAGGAAAGTAGGGAACGAAGAGAGTGGGAAGGAGGAAAGAAGAGAGGGAAGAAGGTTCCAGAAGAGAGATAGAGGGAAGTCAGAGCGGAGAGAAGCGAGAAGGGAGAGAGAAGGGGGCCGCAGACGACGAACAGTGCGATCGGCAAGAGGAAGGAAAATGGAAATAGAAGGTACGGTAAAAACTTTGGTTGTGTAGGTGTTGTGTGATTTGTGATATTATTTGCAGGTTGTAGAGGCCAAGTAGTCCGTAGGTAGCTGGGCGGAGCTGAGAGGTGGAGTGTAGGACGGAATGGCGGAGGTGTTCACGGAGGAGGCCGTGGGAAGGAGAGGATGGCGTTGCTGGGGCGTATGGGAGGTCCGTGGGAGAGAGGGGAGGTCGTGTGAGCACCAAGGGAAGGTCACTGAGAGGAAGAGTGAGTAAGGAATTTGGCGTGTGTGGGGGATCCGAGATGACGAAGGGAATGGTGTACGGGAGCGGGAATGCGGAGGGAGTCGCGAGCGAAAGGAGCAGGAAGAATGACTTCGGTGAGTGTCCAGTAAGAGGGGTGAGTGTGGCGAGGGTGACAGTGAGAGTCCGGACTGTGCGAGGGAGGGGACTATGGAATAGGAATCGATATGTATGAGGAGTTTCAGGTGAGGGAAGAGGCGTATGAAACAGTAGGGAGAGGTAGGATTAGAGGGGGATGAGAATGTAGTTACTGAAGATGGGGATGGCACAGGAGGGGATTGTAGAGTGTGGTTTAGGGTGGGAGAGTAGGGGCGCGTTGGTAGTGGTGTAGCGGGAGTGGGGTGAGGGGAGATAGGTTGGTATGGTTGCTATAAATTTAAAGGTTGGCGAGGGAACATCGCCGGCGTATACGTGAAGTGTTGGTGTGTGTGGCCTAATAAGGTCGAGAGGTAGAGAAGTAAGCATGGGTCGCTGATGTTGGTGACGTGAAATAATAGTACTGGTGTGTGTGCGTGGCCTATTGGGGTCGAGGAGTGGAGAAGTGAGCATGAGTCGCCGATGTTGGTGACGTGCGAGAACGGTATTGTGTGTGTGAGTGGCCATTGGGGCCGAGAGGTGGAATGAGCATGAGTCACCGATGTTGGTGACATGCGAGAACGGTATTGTATGTGTGAGTGGCCATTGGGGTTGAGAGGTGGAGGTGTGAGTATGAGTCGTCGATGTTGGTGACGTGCTGTAATAGTATTCGTGTGCATGTGTGGCCTCTTGGGGTCGAGGTGTGGGATGTGAGTCGCCGATGTTGGTGACACGAGATAGTGGTGTGTGTGTATGTGTGTGGCCCAATGGGGTTGAGGGGTAGAGAATGACGTACAGGTAGTCGATATCGGTGATGAATGTGAACAGGGGAGCTTAGGGTGTGACTTCGGCTGGGGAGTCACATTTGATAGGCAACCCGAATAATCTACCGGGATAAGTGGGGCTGGTGTTGTACTAGGGTAATGTTGAGGCAGGAGGTAGGTGGTATAGACATGGTACTTATGGAGATACTAGATTTACTATTGTTGTATGTGTTATTGAATAGCTGGTCTTTCGAGGTAGGTAAATGACGGTTAATTGTAGGGTGGTCCTAAGGCATGACTTGGGTGGTATAAGAGAAATGCATATAGATATATTAAATTCCTTGTCACTGCATATTACACCTGCAACTTGATTTTTATCGTATTGAGTTATGTGAACTCACTTCTTGTCATTCACAGATAAAGTATGGATGGAGCCGGGATCTGAGTTGCTGGTTACGGAGCCTAATCTTTAGTGCCATAAGGCAAGGGTTTCTTTGTGGCGGGTTGTCGTCTGTAACAGTTTATCTTAGTATGGATATTGACTTGCTGGAAATGTATGATATGGTGTTGTTATTTGATGTATATGTAGACTGCAAGTTTATATTGGATTTGAACAATGAACTGTTGACAAGTTTTGTTTATGTGGGATTTTATGGGTATGAAATTTGCGTGTTGGGTCATAGGATTGTTTATCTTACGTCGTTGGAAGAAAAAAAAAAAGGGGACGTTACATCATAAGCTTCTAAAAACAACAAATTAATCTTCCTGATATTCTCATTAATAATCATCTAATCAATAATTATTATTATTAAATTAATCTTAAAATTTAATACTTATTATAATTTATTTCTTTATATTTTTTAATAATTTAATTTTCAAAGTCATTTATTTAATTTAAATATAGTTTTTCTTTTATTTCTAAAGATAAAAAATATTTTAAAAAATTAAAAACAATTAATTAAATTAATAATAAAAATAATTTAACTAAATTAATTATTTAAAATAATTCTTTTTAAACTATTTTTTTGAATATTCTAATTATTGTAATTTTTTCTATTAAATTTTTTTTTAAAATTAAAATTTTAAAATAAAAAAAAATTGTATATATTAAATTATAATAAAAAATATTATAAATTAAATTATTACAAATATCAAAATTTAAAAATTAATATGATATGGGCTTTATCACGGAGTACTGTAAGACAATGTTGACGGGTCGATCAAACATTTCATTTCAATGGATACGTAGACAATGTAGCGAAGCAGTTCATCGAGTTGCAATGACTACCCTCGTTTTTCCTTATTTTCATGTATGAGATATTTTTTTTTTCTGTTACTGCTTTATCGAACTCTTAATAACTTAATAAATATGATTATTTTTTAAAAAATAATATATTAATTTACCTACAAAAATTCCATTTTAACTTTTTTTTTTAAAAAAATTATTTTATCTATACTATATTAATATTTAAAAAAATTCTAACATAATCTAAATGAAAATAGGTTATTGATACCTAAAATTTCATTAACCCACTAAAATCTACATTAGGATTTGGCAACTTATTGACTAAGTTTTTATTTTAATTATAATTCCAAAATTTTCTTGTCCTCATATAAATGCAAGAAAATTATATTGTACTTTAGTCAAAAATAAGGTATTGATACCTAAAATTTCAATAAGCTATTATATCTATTCTAAAATTTGGTAAGCTTGTCAAATTGGTTTCTTATTATAATATTAATTTTTTAAAAAATAAATACCGAACATACGATAAAATATGTAAAATAATAAAAAAAATATATGGGTTTCGAAATATCAATATTAAGAATCTTTTGTTCAAGTTGACATGTGTCATAATTTTAAATGTTTATATTTTAATTATTTTTTATATAATATTTTTATAATCTTATTATTTCTTGTGAGTAGAAAATATATAAAAATCCAAAATAATTTAGATTTATTTCATAACGGTGATACGAATTTAAAAAAGATGATGTATAATATGACAAATGTGATAAGAAATTTTTTTTAAAATTTTGAATTGCTTTAATTATTTTATATTAATTGTGAATTTAAGATATTTTTCATAGAATTCATTGACAAATTTTCAAATAATATATATATATATATGTTTATCTTTTAAAAAATAAAATTGGTCATTGAAAAAATCATCCACCTTTGTAAATGAAGTCCAAAATATTTTTAGAAAAATCCAAAATATTTTAGAAAAAATTAAAAGTTTTAGGAATGATTTGAATAGAGAATTCATATTGATTGTTTATATTATTCAAAAAAATTATAACTTTAAATTTATTTGTATAATTTCATGATTGTTAGTTTTGGTGTGCTTAAAAATTCATAAAATCAAGCAGTAATTATTGCATAAACATTCAATTTTAAGATGCTATAAATTTAGAATAATTGTAAACTTATACTTGTAATATTTTAATATTTGATATTATCGTATTTTCATATCGTTCTACGCGACGTTAAGTGCTTTAAAATTTAAAATAAAAATTTATATATATTGTAACGGCCCCGGAAAATATTAAAAAAGAAATGAGTATTTAAATATATCGAATGCGGAAGCGAGATCAAAATTTCAGTTAACATCCCTTACACGAAAAAAACCCAAAAAACGTACTTAAAATATAAAAGGTTAAACTAACTAAGAAAGAAAACTCGAAAATAAACTATGCGTATGACTACAGAGTCTCTAGGCATCCCCTTCGTCGTCCTCCTGCGGAACGGGCTCGGGAACCATGTCTTCCTGATCTGAAATGGTTAATTAAGGAGTGAGCTACACTAGCCCAGTAAGAACATCACGATATCTCACCGTCACGGAGATAAAGGTGGGTAGAAAACCACAAAAAGACCAATGGAGCATAATTTACAATAAAACCTTTTATCAATAATAAAACTTTTACCATCCACTTACCTCGGTGGAATTTATGAAAACAATATAAGAAAAATAATAACATTATCACAATCATGGAATAATATAAGCTGTAAAACATAGCACTTATCACGCCTTTTATAATTCAATCATTATACAACATATCCTTTTCTCATTTACCAGCCTACTAATATCCATGGGGGTCCCTAGGGGTCCCGCTACCCGTTAACCTTTAACATTCATAATCAGTTTCCAGGGCAGTCCCCATACCCCGTCCGGTATGGGCGCCAAAACCATAAACCTCAATACCCCGTCCGGTATGAGGGTGAAACGGGCCGTCCCCATACCCCGTCCGGTATGGGCGCCAAAACCATAAGATCTCCATGCCCCGTCCGGCATGTGAGACCACAATCCCGGTAGGGTTCCCTACGGACCCGGTCCGTCCACCATCTCCCAGGATATCTAGTCAGGCTAACCCCATCATACAATTATCAGTCTACACAATCTTTCATTTTCCTTTTCCTCAATAAGCATCATCAATTCACATACAAACAAGCAAACAGTAGTTCATGCCAAACAGACAACATACAGTATCGGTTTTTCAGTCATTCAACCCATGATTAATAAAAACGTAGTAAATGCACACAAATCTGTAAAATAAACACATCAAACCTCATTTTGCATTTAAAGCTGTAAACAGGCCAAATAACAGTAAACCACCAATCACACTAGACTCGGGCTCCATTAGCTACCTTAAGCAATTTCACACATGCATTAATTCAAGAAATACCGTTTTATCATTTTGAACTTTAATACCGTGATAGGAAATAAGGTGAGGGGTCCTTACTTGTTTTCGGGATCCGAATACGATTCACAGTGCGCTTGCAGGCTGTCCCTAATTTTCCCTGAATTTTTCCCGGGGAACTGAAACACACTAACAGTACCTGCACGTGTTCCAAAAAAAATCCAAATTAGGCTCAGGGCCTCTTTCGGCCCAAATCGCAACTCCGGCACGGCGGCTCCGCCGTGCTCCGGCGACGGCGCCGCCGCTGGCGGCGGCGAGTCGCCTCGGGTTGACTGTTTTCGGCCGTTTTTTGGCCGAATTCGGCCACACTCGCATTGGTCCTTGTCAGAAAACAACCCTAGGGCCCTCGGGGGGCCAAAAAAATCACGGAAAAGCGGAGCTTACCGGCGGCGGCGCTCTCGGGTACGGCGACTCTCCGGCGAGGTTCGTGTTTTGGTGATTTGGCTTCGGTCAACCTGTAGAGAAAAGAATGGTGATCACGGTGATATAAAAATTGCATCGAACGGAGGCCGGGAAGGGCCTCGTCGGAGGCAAAAACCGAGAGGGGGCGCGGCGGCGGCGCTGGGCTTCGGCCGCGTATTCCGGCCGTTTGGCCGGGATTTCGGCTTCGATTTGGCCATAGGAGGAATCAGTGGAGAAAAACGAGTCGGGGGTATGAAATTTACCTCGATCGGCGGTCGGAGATTTCCCCGGTGCGGCGGCGAGTGGCGGCGGGTAGCGGCGGTCGGCCTCTGGTTCGTCTTCTCTGGCGAGCGGCTGGCGGCTAGGGTTTGTGGTCTGGTGTGGGGGTTCTATTTATAACCCCTTGCCTTTTGATCACAGCCGTTCGTTTCGTTTTAATCTGGGCCGTTCGTTTTTGATTGAATCTGGGCCGTCCGTGCGTTTGAATCTGGACCGTCCGATCGCGCGATTGATCTGGGCCGTCGGATCGCACCCACGCGGATCGCCAACGTGGCTCCTTTTGGAGTGACGCGATCTTGCCACGTGGCAGGCCCCGGTTGGCCGGGACTGCTGACCGGGCCTGCTGACGTGGCTGCTGACGTGGCCCCCCCCCCTTTTTTTTTTTTTTTTTTTTTTTCCTCCTCCTTTCCGGGTGCTACAACTGGCTCCTGCCGGGGTGGCTAGAGACTCTGTAGTCATACGCATAGTTTATTTTCGAGTTTTCTTTCTTAGTTAGTTTAACCTTTTATATTTTAAGTACGTTTTTTGGGTTTTTTTCGTGTAAGGGATGTTAACTGAAATTTTGATCTCGCTTCCGCATTCGATATATTTAAATACTCATTTCTTTTTTAATATTTTCCGGGGCCGTTACATATATACTTTATTAATTATGCATTCATAAGTAATTTTATAGACATTTAGACTTAAAATATAATGTTCTTCAAAATAAAAATGAGATGCTTTATTCATTAAGAAAGAGGAACAACAGTGCTCTGTTAGACCTAATTTGTAGACATAAGCATTTTGTTTTTCGCACAAAGTATATTTTTTAGTTTTCTTCCTGAGATCTACCCAAATTGCTATATTTTTGTAAAAACTAGTCTTATGAAAGGTTATGTTGATGTCTTAATTAATTGAACTCATATATTGTATAATGTTATGATTATTATTTTTGTTTGCGTTAATGAATAACGAAATTTATGTTATACTAATTGTAGGAATAACGAATCTTCTCTTTAATTTATTGTTATTGGGTTCCAAAGGATTCGAGTTCAATTTAAGTTAAGGCTTTTATCTTGTGTTTTATGTTCTCCGAGTAGGAAATTTTGAAAAATTGTATATATATTGTTGTGTTCTTCTGAATGGTGTGGCATGTTTTGTTGCATTAGTTATTTCTTGTAATATTCATAGACTAGAAAAATGGTATTGAATCAAATACAGCATTGTTGGATGTACTTCAATTTCTCTATTAAGTTGTCATTTAGAAGATTTTGAAAATTTGACCTCTATATATTCAATATTATTTCAAAAACTCCTAAAGATTATCTTAGTTTATTAACCTCCCAAGGGTGACAACATTTCTTAAGTTTATAAAGATATTTTTGGACGTAATCTATTATCTTTAACTCATAGACGGTTGGTCAACAAGTTACTGTGAAACCATGCCTTTTCTCATTTGATCTCATAGGCATCATCATTATCAACATACTCGGTGATACTTTACGACGAGAAAACAAATGGTGGAGGATAAGGGAGGCTTGGCTGCGAACGATCTGTGGTGTATGTTGATGACACCAACGAGCATAGCCATGGTGAGGTCTATCACTCTGAGGAAATCTTCCCCAATAGTGACTTCTACACCAGCTAGTGGTGCGACAAGCTCTCTTATGGACAAGAGAAGTTCTTTTTTACTGATGGTTGCATGTTCAAAATGATCCCCTGAAAATAGTTACAAATAGCCCTAGTGTTATTTCGAGTTAAACATATACTATAACACCCCTGCAAAAATATTTTGTGTGTCAGATTTAAATTAGTCCATAAAAGTTAGATTGATCATATTTACTATTTTGTGGAGAAAAAGGAGACAATTGATCATTTATTTCATAATTGTGAGTATGCCTAGAAATGTTCCAAAATGTCATCTTTTAAAGGAGGTCCCCTGCTTTACAAGGTTTTTGTGGTTAGCTAAAAAATGAATTACCCCTCAACTTTAACAAAAGTTTGATTCATGTATATGTTGTGAGGCATTTGTAAAAGCCCAAAATTTAATTGAATGGAGATATTGAATTAATAAAATATAAGCAGAAGCAACTGAGAATTTTATAGTTTACATTCCTTATACAGTTAAATTAGAATGCCTAATAGGGATACGTATTCCTTAAAGGAAATTAAAATAACAGAAATAGAAATACAAGTAAAAAATTATAAGGTCGACCTCCACAGTATAACTCTGATGGGAAATGGGAGACAACTTTTAGTCGCTAACTTTCTTACTGTTTAGGATCCATATCTTATTTATCCTGATATGAAATGGTTAAATAAGGAAAATGAGTTACACTATCATAGTAAGAATATCAACACTTAACAACTGATACGAAAAATTAAAGGTTGGTAAAAATCATAAAACAACCAACGAAGCCATTTTTTATTTTTGGTAAATTCATTTAATTTTAAAAACGTAGTTCATACTCACCTTTTAGGTTCTTAAATACGACTTGTGAAGACAATAATCAAGATAGCAATTCATTAGACATTCTAAGAAATAACAATAATCAAATTTTACTTTTTCATTTATTTACTGGTATCTCTAGGGGTTCTCCCTATACGTAGACTCAATATCCAATCTATTAAATAGTCGGTCGTCCCTATACTCCGTCCGATAATGAGCGTCAGACGTACTACCGCCTCAATACCCCGTCGGGTATGAGAGTGAACAAATACTTCTTAACCATTTTCGGGTAGGGTTTGCCTTATATATTGGATCCGTACACCCTTTCCTATAACACCCGGTAAGTCTTCCACATACATATCCTCATTATCAATTAATCATTAATTATATACAAAAATCTTGTTTCATAATTTTAGGGCATTATAATGACAATATAATTTAGTACTTTAATCACTAAGAAGATATTGTTAAAGCATTTGTTTCAAACCAATCAACAAATATGGATAAAATGGTTAAATAAGCTAATGAGCGAGAAAACAATTAAAATCAATAAATTAAAGCATACAATATAACATGAAGCAATTTAGGCAACATAAATAGGCAGCACAAATAAACTATACACTGACCAGTTACCGACTCCATCAATAACTTGTATTTCTTTAATAAAAGGTTTTCAATTTTCACAAATTTTACCATTTATTATTATTTAAATTTTAATTAACCATAACGAGAGAAAAGGTGAGGGATTCTTACTCTGGATCGGTGTTCGAAACACTGCCTTTTTCACTGCATTTTCTAGCTGTTCCTGGATTTTTTGAGTTTTTCTACGAAAATAAAAAACACACGTCACAGATCCCGAAATACCAAAAAAATGCAAAAAATAAGGGTTTTTAAAATTTTTCGGCTGGTTTAGGGTTTCAGCACGATGCCATCGTCGCCTACAGCGATATTTCCTCTTGGTTTGGCTAATTTCAGCCAGTTTTGACTGGTCTTGTGCGAAAACCTGCAAAATTTGAGGTTAAATGGCCTATGTTAGCTGAAAAAATGAAAAAATATAGCTTAACAGCGGGGTGGTTTTTCGGTGCGACGGCTTCGCCATTCCTCTCTCGCGGCCAAGGGTTTCCTTCGGTCGTCCTGCATCAGAAAAGAGTTAGGAATTCAATGAGCAAAAAATGAAAGGAAATGGGAAGGGGAATCGAGCTCATCAGAAGGGTTTTGGGTCGCGGGTACAACGGCTTGGCTGAGTTCTGCCCTCTGTTTCCAGCTTCTCTTTTGGCTTTTCAGAGCCGATAAGGATTTGGGATGGCTTAAAATTAGAAAACGGAGCAAATCGGAAGAAAAAACTCACATTTCACCGTCGATTTGTCCTTCGGTGCAGCGACAGCGGTGGTCGACTTCCTCACCTCCAGCGACTGGTTTGTTTTCTTGCCGCCCTTCTTCTTCTTCTCCGGTGGTCTCGGCGGCTAGGGTTTTAGAGAGTCGTGTAGTGAGGTTTAATACCTCCTCGGCCTCGATCTAGGCCGCCGGATCCGTTGGCACGTGAATCACTTACGTGGACACGTATCTGCGTGTCTGCCACGCGGCGCACGGCGACTGATCGCGCTGCTGATGTGGCAGTCCATGTGACCACTTTTATGTTATTTTCACTTTTTGCCTAAGTATTTTAGATTTCTTTTCAAACATGTTCTTTCTTATTTCTACTTTAACCCTGATTTTTTAAAATTATTTTCAACTACGCCTTAAAACATATATTTCTTTAAAATTTCAATTAAAAATTAAAAATTGAATTTCTGTAAATTATTTATTATTATAATTTGATTATCCCGAATGTAAATCTTGAGCCCGAGTGTTACAGCATTTGACCATTTTGTATTACTTCGTAGATTATACAAATATATTCATGAGTTATAAAGAATATGGACTGAAATATGAAATATCTCACAATATGGCAGTACACAAAAGATGTGCGGAGATCTCCCGGGATTCACTTCCTATTAGGATAATCAAAATCAATGCTAATGCATGTATTGGTAAAACTAGTTGGTTGGTTTAGGGGTCATAAATTGAGTCTCATATTTGTGAACTCTTATTTACAAGCATGCAATATATACCTTCACCTTGTTCCATTGAGCTCGTAGAAGTTATAGTATTTCATTTATAATATTATTTTATATTTTTATAAAATATTATATTTGAAAATATTATTTTAAATTATATTTTACTTTAACTAACATTTAAAATTTTTAATTAAAAATTATTTAAATATTTACTTACTTTATCCAACAACTACCATTCTCTAAGTAAATTTAAATAAATAATCATGTATTTTTTTGTTAGCAAAATTAATTTATTTTCTTAATGTCACAAAATTAAAATCAAATTAAATCTAAAGAACTCCAAGATGCAAGCTTAGTAAATTATTATTTAAAAAAATTTGTTCAATTTTTTTTTATATTTTAATTGGAAAAATATTATTTGTCCAACAAAATAAATATATATTCCAATAATTTATATTTTAGAATATGCAAGGAAAGGACAGGGACCCAGAAAACTACATTATCACATGTAATGCAATCAAATAAAATAGAAAAAAAAATAGACAAATTAAAATAATGTATTCTATAATTTATTAAATTTGATTATGTTCAAAATATATTGTTATAATATTACAAAAAAATCTATTTGTAATCTTTTTTTTTGTTATAATTTTTATTCTCAAATATTATTTCCCAATTTATTTATATAAATTTTTAATTATATATATATATATACACACTGGTTATAATATATCGAGAATAATTTAAAAATGAGACGTAAACAAGAGCATCTTTCGATTTAATTCTACCACCTCTCGTAGAGAAAGAGATGCATTAACCGTCCGGTGAATTTTAATATGTTATTAGTACAGATGTTCTATTATCTAATAAATATATAATAAAAATAATTTGTCAACGAAATAATACGAAAATATTATCCGATTTGAATTTGTAACTTTTTGAAAAGAAATGATATATTAATCGTTCGATCAAACGACGCAATAGATGATAAACATAACTTTGATATTAGTTAATAAGTGAACTTAATTTATAACGAGAATAATTTAAAAATGAGACGTAAATAAGAGCATCACTCGATTTAATTCTACCACCTCTCGTAGAGAAAGAGATGCATTAACCGTCCGGTGAATTTTAATATATTATTAGTACAGGTGTTCTGTTATCTAAAAAATATATAATAAAAATATATTGCCAACGAGATAATACGAAAATACTATCCGATTTGAATATGCAACTTTTTAAAAAGAAATAAAATATTAATCGTTCAACCGACAAACGAAGTAACGAGTGATAAACATAACTTTGATATTAGTTAATAAGTGAACTTAATTTATAACGAGAATAATCTAAAAATGAGACGTAAACAAGAGCAACATTCGATTTAATTCTACTACCTCTCGTAGAGAAAGAGATGCATTAACCGTCCGGTGAATTTTAATATATTATTAGTACAAATGTTCTATTATCTAATAAATATATAATAAAAATAACTTGTCAACGAGATAATACGAAAATACTGTCCGATTTGAATCTACGACGTTTTGAAAAGAAATAATATATTAAGCGTTCGATCGATAAACGAAGTAACGAGTGATAAACATAACTTTGATATTAGTTAATAAGTGAACTTAATTTATAACAAGAATAATCTAAAAGTGAGACGTAAACAAGAGCATCATTCGATTTAATTCTACCACCTCTCGTAGAGAAAGAGATGCATTAACCGTCCGGTGAATTTTAATATATTATTAGTACAAATGTTCTATTATCTAATAAATATATAATAAAAATAACTTGTCAACGAGATAATACGAAAATACTGTCCGATTTGAATCTACGACGTTTTGAAAAAAAATAATATATTAATCGTTCGACCGACCAACGAAACAACGGGTCATAAACATAACTTTGATATTAATTAATAAGTGAACTTATTTATGTTTTATATAGTAAAACTACAGCTATGTAGTGAAAAAGTAATCACTGAAAATATTAAATTTTGATTTTTTTTTTTTTTTTCTGGATTAACCAAACATGATTTTGTTGAAAGTTAATCCTAAAATTAGTGGTTAATGGGAGTGCTTGAATCCCAAAAAAAAATATATATATATATATATATATATATATATATATATAGAGACTAAAAATGGCATTCACATCAACACTTCTCTTCTCCCTCCAATTGTATGGTTTGGTAGTCATTTTAGGAACCAAATCCGGAATCAAACAATCCCTTGAATCTCCACTAAACAAAGAAAACAAGAAAAAAAGAGAAAGAAAATTTGCCCAGAAACAAAGAAAAAGCCAGTCATTGGCACCAAACACTTTTTCTCTTTTTTTTTTTTGGCTTTCTTCACCAATCTAATCCTTCCATAATTTCTTTCCAAAAAAAAATTTTCAGAATCTGCAAAAGATACCCACTTCACAGAACCAAAATCAGATTGAAAGAAGAGAAAGAAAAACAAAAAACAAAACCATAACAAGACAAAATCCTTTTTTGGTTTCACCTTTTCGTGGTTCCCTCCATTCTTCTTCTCTCCCTTCTGGGCGTTGTGCCAGAAGCGACTTTCTTCTTCTTGACAACAACCCGTTTCATCACAGACTGAAAGAGACAGGTAGACACACCAAAGGTGATCTCTTGGTCGGAGGGGATAGATGAAGTTTCAATTTTTTGGTATGGGTAATTAATGAAAGGAAAACAAGAGGGGAAGAGGAAGAAGAAGAAGGAGTGTAATGCAAAATGACGAGAAGGAGATTTTGAAAAAAAAGTTTTTACATATGAGAGAATGATCAAGGAGCATACAGGCATTGTGAAGGCCTGGGAAGCAAGAATAAGAAAATCACGAGCAACAAAGAGGAGAGCCAACAGAATATTTACTCCAATGTCTGTGGCGCATGCTGACGATGCTGACGAGCATGGCCCTGGCGAGGTCTATCATGCCGAGAAAATCTTCCCCGGCGGCGACTTCTACACCGGCCAGTGGTGTGATAAACTCCCACATGGACAAGGAAAGTTCCTCTGGACTGATGGCTGCATGTATGTTGGTGAGTGGTATAAAGGGAAAACCATGGGTAAAGGGAGATTCAGCTGGCCCTCTGGTGCCACTTATGAGGGTGATTTCAAGATTGGTTTTATGGATGGGAAGGGAACTTATACAGGTTCTTCAGGAGATACTTTTAGAGGATCTTGGGTCATGAATTTTAAGCATGGAAATGGTACACATAGTTATTCCAATGGTGATTACTATGAAGGGGAATGGAGGAGGGGATCTCAGGATGGTCATGGACGGTATCAATGGAAGAATGGGACTCATTATACTGGTCAATGGAGAAATGGGTTAGCAGAGGGAAATGGTACAATGATTTGGAGTAATGGAAATAGGTATGATGGGTTTTGGGAAGAAAGTTTTCCTAAGGGAAATGGGACTTTTAGGTGGCCTGATGGTAGTTTCTATGTGGGTGTTTGGAATAAAGATCCCCAGGATCAAACTGGGACTTATTACCCTTCTGGTTCTCCATCTGGGAGTTCAGATTGGGATCCTCAGCAGCTGTTTACTGTGGATTTAAATGACTACAAGATTTGTCCTGGTGAAAAGATTTCAATTTTTCCATCACAGAAGATGCCTAACTGGTTTAGCTCAGAGTACTGCCTTCATAGATCCAGAGGCACTGAGTGCAGGCCAAGGAGGACTTCTGTTGATGGGAGGGTGAGCAATTATAGCTCTGAATTTGATACAGACGCTAATGGTGATGGGGATTTCAGGAATGGGAATGATGGTCTTCAGCTTGATGATTCGGATGCCAGGCATCCTAGAATGAAGCCATTAAGAGTACAGCCTGTGAAGAAGCAAGGGGAGACAATATCAAAAGGACATAAGAATTATGAACTCATGCTTAATTTACAGTTGGGAATCAGGTATATGTATTTTTATGTTGCCTCTTGTATGTTTGAATTGCCCAATACAACTGTTAAGAATGATTTCGGTTGCTGTGTATTTGTTAAAGAGGAAGAAAATCACGGTATTAAAGATAAAGTAAATCAAAGTATTAAAGAGGAATAAAATTATGATATTAAGGAGGAAATAAATCAATGTGCTAAAGAGAAAATAAAAAAACTGGTATTAAAGAGGAAGAAAATCAGAGAGTTAAAAGAGGAAATAAGTGAGAGTAGAAATGAAGCAAATCAAATTAAAGGATAAAATTATGTGATTTGTAATTTATTGTTTATTTCATTTGCTGTTCTAGAAAACCTGTATATATAAAGCTATAATATTTAATGAAATGCACATCAATCAAAACCATCCTTAACAAAAGCAAAGTTACACGAAATGTTTCTTACCATACTTCTAGTTCAGTTTTGTGTTTAAGTGATTTTTGGAAAGCATTAAAGCAGAAACGTTTCGCAAACATATTCTTGTTTCCTTCGTGTTGATTACCCAATATACTATGTTGTCCCATTTGGGAACGCAATAGACCTTACACTTATATATTATCTCTTTGGATAAATAAGATGAATAGATAAGATCTTTACTTATGTTAGTCATTGCTAATAGTTCTTGTGGCAAAATTTTCCCAACAAAAATCATTTTGCAAGAGTCTTCTGCTGAGAATTTTCTGGTCTTCTTGAAAACTGGTTTATGGTGTCATTGTGCAGACATTCTGTTGGAAGACCTGCTCCAGCCACCTCTCTTGACTTGAAGGCATCTGCCTTCGATCCGAAGGAGAAAGTATGGACTAAATTTCCACCGGAAGGATCCAAGCATACTCCACCTCATCAGTCCTGTGAGTTCAAATGGAAGGACTACTGTCCGGTGGTCTTTAGGTCAGGGCTTGAACCATTATCCTGTATCGTTATAGATTTGTGGTGTTGTTAAGGTTGATTCTGGGTAATGATAAGAAAAAATCCTTTCAAATTGCATTTGGAGACAACAAGAAAAACAAATATTTGTCTTGCATTTTATTGGATTGTTCATTGTATATTCATAGTTTTCTGTAATTCTACAGGACCCTCAGGAAGTTGTTCAATGTGGATGCAGCTGATTACATGTTATCAATATGTGGAAACGATGCACTACGGGAACTGTCATCCCCTGGGAAGAGTGGAAGCTTTTTCTACTTAACTAATGATGATAGATACATGATAAAGACTATGAAGAAGGCAGAAGTTAAAGTGAGTGTCAAATGAATTTTGTTGTACACCATACTTTCACTTAGCATTTTTCACAAGCATGCTAAGAACTTTTCCAAAGCTGAGAATTTTCATTGTTCATGCTTCAAAATTCTCATTGGATGATTAGAATTTGTCCTTTATGATTCAGTTTTTCACAAGTTATCAACTTCTTCCTACAATTCTTTAATTGCTTATGAAGTTTGGATGCTTGATAAATTTCTTTTTCTTCTAAAAATTGAATATCCACTGCTTTTTCTTTTTGTTTAACTTTAAGAATCCTACATGGTCAACACTAATACAGGTTCTCATAAGGATGCTTCCAGCCTACTACAATCATGTACGAGCGTTTGAGAACACTCTTGTCACAAAGTTTTACGGTCTCCATTGTGTGAAGTTGACTGGGACTGCACAGAAGAAGGTAACTTCATGCCCATGGCATTAGTTCTCAAAGTGAATTTTTTCAGAGCCAGTCTTTGTTTTTTTGCTCATTTGGGATTTATAAGCCAGGTCCGATTTGTCATTATGGGGAATTTATTTTGTACTGAGTACGCAATTCATAGGCGGTTTGACTTGAAAGGATCTTCCCATGGTCGAACCACTGCTAAACCAGAGTCAGAAATTGATCCAAATACAACCCTCAAAGACCTTGATCTCAATTTCATATTCAGGTTACAGAGAGTCTGGTTCCAAGAGTTTTGCAGGTGAAAGTCTTCTGGTTCCGTTCTCTTTCCTTTTTTATCATGTTGTGGAAAGGAGAAATGGTTCGTGCAGTAATGCTCTTGTAATTCATAAAAAAGAAAAGGGAAAGAAAATTGAGGGAAAAAAGAATTATTGCTTGCATTTGCATAATAAAATGATACTCCGAATTAAGTCGTCTCGGAATATTGAAACTTGGCTCTAATCGGGTTTCAATGTTATTTACTTACAGGTGGCTAATCTTTAATTAACTTAGTAGTTGAGAGAAAAGGCTTTTCTTTTAGAAATAACCTACTTTGTTGTGTTAAATGGACTACTTATCCCGTCTTAATTGATTTATTTATTTATTCATGGAGTTGGACTAAAAATTCGATTTGGATGCTTATTTATTTGGCACCGGACACTGATATTAAAAGCCTACAGAATTTGATACAGTTGTGAGAATGAAGAGCTCCATAAGGTTGGAATACATGAGTATTCAAAACCAAAACAAACAAATATTCAGAAAACATATCAAACACCAATAATGACAATATTAACGAAGTTGCAAGATACATTGTAGTTTCTACGGAACTACAATATATCGAAAAGGCATCTAAGAAATTATACTTTGCGTGGGGAAAAGATTTGCTCTTGTCTCCGAGAAGGAATACTCAAATCATTAGGAAGCAATGCTTTATTATCTCTACTTTAGTTGTTTCTCTATGTAATCTGAAGTATCCTTGATGCAGGCAAGTCGACAGGGACTGTGACTTTCTTGAACAAGAGAGGATTATGGATTACAGTCTTCTTGTAGGTCTACATTTCCGAGAAGCTTCATCCAGGGATCCAGTGACACCTCCACGTACTTCTGGAGTTTGTACACCTACTGGTCATCGAACACCTACTGGACATCGCACGCCTACTGGTCATCTTTAGTCATATCTCGAGTTATTCTTAATTTGTGATTTTTATAAAATCCTTTCTAAATAAAAAAAAAAACATGTTATATTTTACCTGACAGGACATGAAGATCCAGATAATGGAGTTCCTCGCCTTTCTAGAGTGGATATGGATAAGCTTCTTTTTGATCCCAACGGGTAAAATAAGTACTTGAGCATTCACAAAAACCTTTTTTCCGCAAGAAGTTTAAAATATAATCTTGTTGTGTGTATTTCAATATTTTGAGGACTATGACAAATTTCAGTAGTAGTTACCAAGTTACCTCAATTAAGTATTGGTGTTCTTTATTTGTTTTCAGGTAGTGCAAAACTTTTCTTGACACTGTTCGTGTGCCCAAAGTTTTATAGTGTTTTTACCAAAACGATCCATATGTTTCTAAACTTGAACTTCTGAATTCCGAAATTCTGTCTCCTGAATTATGAGATTTACTCGGTAGTAGAGATTCATAATTTTGGTATATACAGTAGTAAATGCTTGTTTTTCTTATAGTTTGCCTATGGGATTATGCAGGTGGGCTTCTATTAGGTTAGGTATCAACATGCCAACAAGGGTTGAGCGAACGGTGAGAAGAAGTAACTGTGAAAGTCAGCTGGTTGGAGAGCAAACCGGAGAATTTTATGATGTGATTCTATATTTTGGAATAATAGACATCCTACAAGACTATGATATCAGCAAGAAGCTTGAGCATGCTTATAAATCAATGCAGTATGACCCCACTTCTATCTCTGCTGTTGATCCGAAGCAATATTCAAAACGCTTCCGGGATTTTATCTTCAGAGTTTTTGCAGAAGACACTTGAAAGGTATGAGTTAACCCGAAAATTCTCAACCTGCCCTAGAGTGGCTTTCTGGTCCTCATCATAAGATGACAGCAAATTACCAGTAACAAGGTTACTATTTCGGCTACCAGTGAGCTGCATTTCAAAAATGGCATGCAGCTGCCAAATACAATACACAATTTTGTGACTACTCCGAGTTATGATCTAGCTTGATCATCGTCTTTATTAATTTACACTTAACAATTTTTTATATTGGTCTAATGGAGATATAGGTGAAACTCGAAACGGTTACTCAAAGCTGTTTCGGAGATAAATGAAATTAACTGAATTGTGGATATGTATTCGAATTGATTCTTTTTGTACCAGTTTGTTGGGTTCCCCGGAAGGTGAAGACAGTATCTGGGTTCGACGAAAATAATGTTGTACAGAAGGTGATTGGATAGAATGTAGCTGTTAGTTATTTACATCAAATGAAATTCAAAGTCTTTTTCTGTCAAAGACAAATAACTTCTCCTTCATCTATATATATATATATATATATATATATGTATATATTGAAATATGAAGAATTACTTGTAGTAATACAAGCACCAAGGAGGTGCTGTTGATTTACAACAGTTATAAATCTATTAACATGTTAACAAGTTCTGGTAAGTCTTGTATAATAACTAGAAGATGAGCTTATAACAAAAATCAAAGTGTTTATTCTTTAAACTATCAAAATCATTAACATCCTTGACCCCTCTGAAAACCCATCTATTCCTCTCTTATTTATTAATATATATATATATATATATATAGATATCAGTATATATGAAAACTGAAATATGACCTGATGAAAGTAGTGGAGCACCTTGACTCCAACAACAGCTAATTTCATAGCTTTGAACATGTCAAACTACACAAAAGTCTCATAAGCTTATCAGCCAGAAGGACACATCTCTGTATTGTCTTTTAAATATATATATATATATGTGATACATAAAAGAATATGTGTACATGTGTGTGTGGATATAATGGTGAGGCACAAAGAATACATACATGGCCCACATCATAACATGTATGATGTTTGAGTTGGTGAAAATTATAGAGCATGTCAAGGGCAGGTTTCTTGTTAAGGAGGCAACCTACCCCAAACCCTTGACTCTTGAAAGGGATAATGTTGTCAACTATAGTCACCCTTATACATATATATATAGTCCAATCAAACTATATGTATCAACCAAAGGAAACATATTTGGAATTCTCATTTAATTATGTCTTTAACAGAAAGTCACCAATTTATTATTATTGCAAAGAAAAAAAAAATATTTTGTAACGTTTAATTGCGAACTTCTTATTCTCGACATATATGCATTATATAAAGAAAATTCAGTCGAGCGACCGGGACCCGTTGCAAATTGTGTTCGCTTTAAATATATTTTAAATTTTCATTTAATTTATAAATATTAATTTTTTAATATGTATAATTTATATATAATTTATATATTTGATATATAAGTAAAATAATGAATTAATCGTCTTCTATTATTAGATTTATTTTTTTTTAATTTGATTTCTAACGGAAACGCCGATTTATCGTTTCTTCTCCGCCAATAACGTCTACTCCTTCAACTCGTTCTAAAAAAAATAAGATTTCGTGTAATAAGTTTTTGATATTCAGTAAGTCCTGTTAAAAAATAATCATAAAAATCGAAGCATTTACCTATCCAGCCACGAGGTAGATCGGCCGATATTCCTCCGATACAAAAATAGTTATGCGTCATTCTTATACCACTGACAGTTTCGATTAGATCTTATAGTAAAAATACCTACTTGAATCTTATACAAAATTAACTTGGATTGGAGTTTTTTAAAATAAAAATACAAAATAATTTATATGTATCATTATAAGAATTTTATAAATAAATAAAATTAAAATTAATATATTTATTTTTTTAATTTTAAATGATTTTATTTTTTCATTCACCAATGTCAGTAATAGTCAGCTTACTATATTAATTATTTCTAAAAAATATATAAATATTATAATTAAAAATAAATAAACAAAAATATATGATAAATAAATAAATAAATGATATTACTTTAATCAAGTTTCTCAACATATTTTTCAACATAAAATAAAATTTTAATTGTGTCATACTCAAAATTTCTCCAAAATAAAAATAATAAATAAATAATAAATTTAAAATAAAAAATGTAATATTGGACCCGAAATTTGATCAGAATTAATTTAAAAAAATAAAAATAAATATATTTACATATAATTTTTAAATTTTTAAATTTTTATTTAATGTAAAAATTATGAAAAAAATAGGTGAAAGATGAAATTGAAAACAATTTTGAAAAAAAATGGTAAAAATTTAGATTCATGAGGTATTTTTAAAAGAAAAATAAAAATTGGGGGTCAAAAAACAATTTAAAAAAAATGTGTCATGTAGGACCGCCAAATCAGTAGTCCCGACGAACCAGAGTACACCGCGTGGCAAGGCGTGCTGACTCAGTGCCACGCTGACAATCTGCGTACCAGCGATCAGATGATCTGGATTTGTTCCAGCACACATGGACAATCCGAATTCATTCCCTCCTCAGGCGCGATTAGACGGTCACGATTAAACACGATGAATAGTCCAGATTTGTCTCCTTTTTAAATGCGATCGTACGGTTCAAATCAAATCGCGATGAACGATTCAAATTCATTTTCTCTTTAAACGTGATCAAACGATCAAGATCAAATACGATGAACAGTTCAGATTAAAGGAAGATGGGTATAAATACTTCACTTCACATCGAACCCTAACCCTAGTCGCCAGCCCCTCACCGTAGAAGAACCAGTCGTCGGAGAAGGGAGCCGACCGCTGCCCTTCATCGCGCTCGGAGCCACATCTGATCGCCAGAAAAGGTAAAAAAAATTTCATTCACTCGAAATTTGATTTTGAACACCCTCATGGCCAAATCGGAGCAAAAGACCCTACAGATGAGCTAGAAACCGTGAGTAAAGTTCGACGGTGCCACCACGAAAAAAATTAAATATCACCTCCAGTGAGCCCCTTATCGATTCTCGTTTCGTACGATTTTTTTATCATTGTATTCATCATTTTATTTTCTACAGATTGACCGAAGAAAAACGTCCAACCGCGAAGGTAAGCTGGCGGAGCTGCCGCACTGGAAAATCTGCCGCTGGTGAGTTTTTATTTTTCAACTTTTTTCGGCTAACCAAATCCTCTTAATGTGTTTTTTCATAGGGATGAGTATAAAATCGGCCAAAATTGGCTAAAACTAGCCAAAAACGGATAGTCTAAGGTAACCCATTACTGGAGCACGGCGGGCCGTTACCGGAGCACAACAGTGCCGCTGTGCTGGAATTTCGAAATTGGCCGGAAAAATTTTTTATCACCGATTTTGAGGTTTTTTTTTTTTTTTGTATTTCTAGGTACTTGAAGTATGTTTTAATTTTCGAATGAAAATTTAGGAAACCCAGTGACCGCCAATAAGCACAGCTGAAAGTTTAGTATTTCGAATACTGATTTAGGTACGAATCTTTCACCTTATTTCCTGTCATGACATTAAAATTTAATTATAAATAATATGGTATTTTGCGTAATTTAAAAAACTTCGATAATTAATTACAAGTTACTAATGGAGCTGAAACTAGTTATTTATTATTATTTGTCATGTTTTAACTGATTGATTGATTTTACAATTTTAAATACATAATAATACACTGGAGTTGGTAAGATAATTCAGTTTTATTTTCTTGATGCATGTATTGCTTGTCTTGTGTGATTTACAGTTAAATTATAAAACTGAAAATTAAATGTAAGCGAAAAATTCCTTGATTAAGTGAATGAATGAATAGTAACCTTACTGGATATCCTGGGAGATGGTGTACGGACCAGGTACATAGGACCCTATTGCGAACGTTGTCTCATACCGGGTACGGTATCGAGAATTGGTATTTTTGGTACTCATATCGGACGGGGTATGGGGACGGCCAGTTTCACCCTCATACCGGACGGGGTATTGAGGAATGATATTTTTGACGCTCATACCGGACGGGGTATGAGGACGGCCAATTAGTTGACAATATTGAATAAAAGTTCGCGCGTAATGGGGACATCCATATGAAGCCCATAGATACCAGTAGACAGATAAAAAGAGAAAGTTATTGTTCTATCTAATTAAAAATGAAATTACGATGTTGTTTATGTTATTGACTCTATAGGTCGATTTTGAAAATCTCGCTACGGTAAGTATGTAATAAATGATTTTATTTATGATAAATGAGTTTACTGAAATTAAGTTATTCATTAATTGTTTTTATGATTTTTACTAACCTTCATTTCTGTATCAGTGAGTAGTGTGATATGGGTTAATATAGTTCACTCTTTCATTAACATTTTCATATCAAGATGACTAAGATCTAAATCTCGATCCACAAGAGGATTGCGAATAAGATGCCCAGTTGTTTGCTTTCCATTTATTTCTTTGATTTTTCGTTATTTTTTTAAGGGTCATTTTCGTATCCCTATTGAGTATTCTAAATTATTGTGTAAGAAATGTAAACTCTAAATTTATTATTTTGCTTCTGCATTCAATTTATAATTTATTTCTTTTTATGTTCAGGCATGTTAAAAAAAATAATAATAATAATAAATTTGAGAATTATAGATATTATTATTATTATATTTTATGTAAAATTTATTTTCTATTCTAAGTTCCATTTTATTTTTGTTTTATTGTGAGCATTTTATTTGAACTAAAAAGGCAGAAAAGCCCAGCAATGTGGAAGCCCAGGTCCACCCAAAACGGTGCTTTTAGTTGTCGTTTTGGACAATTTATAATTCAAAATCTGGTTATTGAGTGAAAATGTAATGATAAGTATGAATAAAATAAATCCATGTGGTGTGTTTTATTCTATTGGTAGCATTTTGAATCAAAACCCCTCTTGGTTAGTAATGTTTATAATAATTCAATTAGTGAAAATATAATGATTTATAGTTTTATGTTGAAAAATAATAGATATATATACACACACATATATATATATATATATATATAAAAGAGAGAGAGAGATAAGAAATACAATTAAAAAAATAAGAAAATAATAATAGTAATGTTAATCTCTATAAATAAAATATGTTTATATATATATTTTTAAAAAGTTAAATGCTTATTTTCATCAAAAGTGTATACAGTTTCAAGTCGAATGGCCGAAGGATCAGCAGCCGGCTTAATTGTTTTAGGTTTTAGTTCTAGCATTATTATATAAACCATCACTGATATTTATTCGATCATAACTTTTCAACGTATGGACTCGACGAATAAATCTGGATTAAAGATAAAATAATTAAATTCTTATAAAATTAGAAGATAAAAAATTATGATGATAAATAGTAGTATTTCTTACATCTCGTTATAATAATAACCGTATCAACGAGTACTCGTGCTAATAGCAATGATACAAGTCTTGTGATTCTACAAGTCAAGAGTAGTATGAAAATTAGATGTAAGAATTAAGTTAAGAATAATACGAGGATGCCAGATGAAACGAATTCGGAGAATCATAATCATACATGTCGTGAGAATACTTCTCAATACTTATGACAATAAGGAGAAGAGATTATTTGCAAAATTGAGATAAGCACAAAGACTCTCCCTATAAAATGGTACCGAGGGAAAAAAACGAATTCGGATAATTGGGTTCTAAACGTACAAATTGCCATGAGAATACTTCTCAATGCTTGTAACAATCAAGAGAAGAGATTATTAGCAAAATCGACATAAGCACAGAGGTTCTGTCTACAAAAACAGTGTCAAGGGAAAAAAACGAATTCGGATAATTAGGTGGGAAACATACAAAAATCTGCCATTAATTTTCTAAGATTTGTCTGCAAATGACTTTTTGCACTTCACTCCAACAAAAAAGATAAGAACATACTACATATTTGCATGAGTTTACATCAGAGGTCAAATTATGTAGTGAAAAATACAGAGAGTAAAGCAGATTTGGATCAACCCACATGCAATTTTTTCTCCTTTTTCATCAAAGATTGATGTTGATATTGCAAACATGATGCTTGTTTTCTTATGAAAGCTTCACATCAATGCTTTATTTTGTTTGTATATATGAAAGAAAGAAGCAGAAGTAATTGATCCCAATTGGGATTGCCTACTTAGTCTACACTGTCAAGCCTTCTACTATTTCAATTCTGAAACAAACCCATGAGAAATTCTTGATGATTTCAATTTCAATATGAATCTAATGAGTAGTTAACATGGGTTTAACTCCAAATCTTTTTCCAATGAACTTAAAGGCATCCATAACAAATTCTGTAACACAGTTAACTAGGATAAAGCATTGATGCTGTGAAAATATAGAACAGCAGAGATCAAACTTCAATAATCACATTATAATTCATGTAGTTCATGATCTTTTTTTTCTCAGATAATATTGTGATTTAGCTCTTTAATCTGCCATTAGAGTGCACACAGAAGCTTAATCTATTAGTACCTTGAGGAATTAATCCTCAGTTATTAGAGACTACATCATCAAGCTTTTTACCATTTTTTTCTTTCTTCAATTCTGAAACAAACCCATGTTAAATTCTTGTTGATTCAATTCCAAAATGAATCTAAAGATTAGTTAACATGGGTTTAACTCCAAAGCTTTTTCCAATGAACTTAAAGGCATCCATAACAAATTCTGTAACACAGTTAACTAGGATAATGCATTGTGCTGTGAAAATATAGAACAGCAGAGATCAAACTTCAATAACCACATTACAATTATGTAGTTCTTGATATTTTTTAAAATAATTTTGTGATTTACTTCTTTAATCTACCATTAGAATTCACACAAAAGCTTAATCTATTAGTAACTTGAAGAACTAATCCTCAGTTATTAGAGACAACATAGGCAGTGTGTGGACCTACAATTGGAGGAGAAGAAGATTCACTGTTCCTCCCACTTTGAAACTGCAATTTTGAGATGCAGGGCAGCAGATTGTTCTCATCAACTCCGTGATCATAGAGGAATCCTTTGAAGACATGACCACTGATATTTACAGTAGCCTGATAGCCAACCTCAGCTTTACCATCAGCAATGGCAGTTACTCTTATGCACCTGAAGACTGCTGGTGCCCGGACTTGGCCTGGTAATGAATTTTTAAAGTTTGAATCTGCGTGTAAATAGCAAAAGAATATGTATTGATTTGACTCTACAAAACCAACCTGAAACAAGTTTAAGATAAAGAGGAAGAGGAAGAAGAAATTTTGCAGTAAGAAAGTAATAAACCCAACTCACTTTGATCATTACTTGTAGAAACTTTTAAAGTTTAAGATTAAGAGGAAGAGGAAGAAGAAGTTTTGCAGTAAGGAAGTAAATAAACCCGACTCATTTTGATCATTACTTGTAGAAACTTTGGAACTTTAAGATAAAGAGGAAGAGGAAGAAGAAGTTTTGCAGTAAGAAAGTAAACAAACCCAACTCAGTTTGATTGTTACTTGTAGAAACCTTGCAAGTTTAAGATAAAAAGGAAGGGGAAGAATAAGTTTTGCAGTAAGAAAGCAAAAAAAACCCAACTCAATTTGATCATTACTTGTAGAAACCTTTAAAGTTTAAGATCAAAAGGAAGAGGAAGAAGTTTTGCCGTAAGAATACAAATAAACCCAACTCAATTTGATCATTACTTGAAGAACTTTGATTCAGAGTTTCTTGACAATATGTATTGATTTTACTCTATAAAACCAACTTGAAACAAGTTTAAGATAAAGATGACGAGGAAGAAGAAGATTTGCAGTAAGAAAGCGAATAAACCCAATTCACTTTTATCATTACTTGTAGAATTTTGATTCAAAGTTTCTTACACACTTGGGAATACTATCAAACAATAAACAGGCATATTACAAGAAAAGAAGAATAACAAAAGAAAAACAGAATGATGGAGAGAAAACAAAAAAGGAAAAACTGAAATCTTTCATCAAATTAGCCATTTTAACAAAATCAAAGTCATCTACTTTCTTAATGTTTAGAGAGAAAGAGAGCAGACCCTGTTGAGCAAAGCTGGTTTCAAAGCGGAAACAAGTATTATTATCAGATGCAGAAGCCATTCTTGATCTTTTCACCCCACAAGAAGAAGAACCAGAAGAATCACCGGCGCCGGCAGTAGAAGCAGAAGCAGCCGCCTGTTTCTCTCTCCGGCGAGCCGCCGGCACCCAAGTGCTCTTCAGATGTGTAACACAATCATAACCTCTAGTCTTACAACAAGTCCTGCACCTACCATATCCACACTCTTTCTTAGCTCTATTCCCACAGTCTCTACATGCTTTAACACAACCCAGATCGTCATCACCCTCATGATCATCAGTCTCTGCAGTACGAACACCCAAACCCACATGATCTTTCTCGGTTTGATGAGTATTGGGTGGATGGTTTGGGTGAGAAGGTGCTATGAGGAGGATGTTATGGAGACCTAACATGGTGGGTTGGTCATGATGTGCAAAACTGGTGTGCATGGTGTTGTGGTGGTGAGTGGTGGCGGGAAGAGGTGGTGGAGGAGGAAAATGAAGTGGTGGCCATGGTTTTGTGGGTGGTGGAGGTGGAAAGAAGGTGCTATAATTAGTTGGGTTGGCCACAATTGGTGATTTTGTACTGCGACTGACTTCCTGAATATATAGAATATATATCAAAACTGTGAATACAAATGAAGCCTAAGTTCTGGGGGGCTACCTTACCTTACCTATATAACTTATAAAAACAACATATGTATATATACACGCACCCACATATATATATATAAATAAATGAAACCTTAAGATGTATTAGTTTAAGTATTATATATATATATATATATGTATAAGCAATTATTACCTGTAGTGGGTAATTATCCCATGGGCTGCTTAGGCTGGAAGACTGCTACTAGACTCTCAGTTTTCAATTATTTGCTTCTGGTTTTCAGAAGCCTAAAGAAAGAAATGATTGGGAAATAAACCCATTTATGGGTTTAAGGAGATGATAAATGATCATTTTAAACATTTTCTTAGATATTTATATATATATATAATTATATTTTATGAAATTTTAACTATAAACAAATTCTGCACTCTCATTATTTTTCTTTTGGAAAAAAAATTGTTAAATATATATTAATCAGCAAGAATTGTACCTGGGTTTTTCTGCTAAATATATATTAATGAAACCACTCTAGTCTTTTCTATATATATATATATATATACATACACACACACACACATGTGTATTTTTCCAATAACTTATATATACAGCTTTTAACTCAATAGCTTACTTTTCCCAATTTTCTTTTGCTCTTCTTCACTCTTTGGTTTGAATCAAACCACTCTAGTCTTTTCCATATATATATATATATATATGTATGTATGTGTGTGTGTATCGCCAAAGGGTTTTCTGAAATCCACCTCATCAGGCAGAGAGAAGTTTCCCCTTTTGATTTTACTGCCAAGAACACCTTAGTGCTAATTGAGCAAGCAAACAAACCAGGTGAAGCCACATTTTACTCCACTATAGACTCTCTTCTCCCCTTCATGATTACCACTCATATACATACAACACCATGAAAAGGCCTCTTTTTCACTTGTATAAATTATTGTTTTTTTTTTTTTAATACAATTATAAGAATTTTAACACAAGATAACATAAATTATTTGTGATTTTAATATATTTTGTTATCCATAGAGTTTTAATTAAATTATTTTGTTTAAACTACTCAGATTATAATAATAAATATTAGAAAAAGAAGACGTACTTATAATCATTATTTTTAAATAGTTTATCGTAATATTTTTAAGTATTTTTTTTTTAACGAGATAAATTCGATTCTAAATAAAAATTTTTATTTAGAAGACATATTTTTTATAATAACTGGTTATCAAGTTAAAAGAGGAATTCCGGTTGACTATATAAGTATGGAATATACATAAGTAGAGAACGAGGGGATTTAAAATATTTCTTTTGAGTACGGCGACATCAAACCACTCATATACATATATATCATTATCCTTCGTCTCAACCCTCATAGTATTTGGTATTTCGATCGCTCGACTCCCGACGCACAAACATCCTCGAACCCTAATTCTTTAAGTCTCTCGCTCTCGCAGTCTCTCTTAATCGAACAATGGTAAAAGGTCCAACCATGACGCATCCGTACTAACCAAAGGAGGTCCAACCACGAAAGTTTCTAAATCTTATACAAGAAAACAAATATAGTATTAACTCATGAAAATATGGTGGTTAAGATTTGTAGAGATTATACTACTCAAACAAAGTTATAAAAGCTAAATATTTTATAGTGAGTTATATATGATTACCACTAAAGAAAAAAATAATTGTATATTGTATATTGTATATTGTATATGTATATTCTCTTTCTCCCCATTTATTAAGAGGGTGATTGAGAAGTAAGTGACCCACCAAAATTGTTCAAATTAAATCACCATAATTAAGAATAACCTAATAAGACATTTGGAAATTGATAGTCATATTATGGAATGGTGCTTTTTAGGTTAGTGGATTTCTAAAAGATGAAAATGCCAAATTTACATGAGATTTGGAGTAGTAGGCATCATTAGGGTTTGCTTTTTAGGCTTATCAATCCCATCACTCCAACCAAAAAGCCTAAGAGGACCATGCCCTACACCTTACACCCTACCCTACACCCTACCCTACCCTAGGCCTTAGGATTAGGCACTACACTATAATATAATTTTTAAAATACAATAAAATATAAGGTGCAATTACCAAAAATAAATTAAGGGTACTTCACTTTTTAGCCCCATTTCACTACCAATCATAATGTTGTGACCATTAATAATAATAATAATAATAATTAATTAATTAATTAATTAATTAACTAATAATTACTAAATTAATGTGCTTTATCAAGAAAATAATAAATTAATATGTAATTTTAGATTAGGTATTTTAATGTTGAATTCATAATTTAATATATATTTTTGAAACAATATATATTCGAGTAGGGGACCATCTCAATTTTGGTCAAACCCATTTTATCTCATGATAATGATCCTGAAGCCATATTACTTCAAATGCATTTTTACACTCTTAAAAATCAAATTAAATCATTATAACTTTTATTCTGTTTCCAATTGTAGTTGATATACAATGCACTGAATTTTTTTAAAAAAATATAATTTTATAAACTTTTTTTTAAAAAAAATATAAATTTATAAATAAATTTAACGATAATAAAAAAAACAGATTGATTGAACTAACTACTTATGCCATCTAAACATATCAACTCAAGAGGATTCATAATTCCGACAGTATCAGTGAACACTGTCGTTTTTTATAATTTAGTATCTACGAGGGATATCGCTTATCGTGATAACAGTAAAAAATCAAGATCGCGATATCAACTCGAAAAGCTCATCGAGGTTCTACCTGATTTTGGGGTTTTTGAACTGCAAACGTCAATCGATTTCCCCAGAGAGACGAAAATGGAAGTTTTCATGTGTTTGAACACAACTCAACTCAACTAGCAGTTTTCATGGGAAAATATGTGAAGAAAAGGAGCTCAACCACCAGCTCCCTGAGTGCTATAAAATTATTAGAAAAAGCACAGCTCACAAGGTAATATCGTTCAATTTGTACAAAGATAAACATAAAAGACCATATACATACCTCAACAACCTAAATAGCTACATTAACCTATGAGAATCAAATGGCACTATAGCTATGAATTCTTGGCTGTCCTTGTATTTCCTATAATGTAACAGCAAGGCATGCCAATAAGCCTCTCCCATGTCTGTATCCATCTCTCTGTATTTTTATGTTTATCAACAAGAAATAAGTCCTCCATATGACCACTGCAGTAAAAGGCGAAAGCTTCGAACAAGCTTAGTCAGTTACTCCAAGCAGTAGAAACAGCCTACTTTAGCCAATGAGTTAGGGGCAGAAACCCCAAAACTTCCGGGCCCCAAAAGCTGGAGGAATGAACTTAGGCGAAACCATATAATTTAAAATGTCTTTCAAGAAGCACCTATTGTACAGAAGAACTCTCGTCAAGAACAATATCTGCAGGATCACCAATCCATGGCCTCCCTTCTCTCCACTGAAATTTTATCCTCAACTTTCCATTTGCGTCTACGCCGACAACCTTACCTTTGCTTGCATGGGTTTCCATTCCCCACCCCCACCTTGGTGTCACCAATCCTCCTTTGATTCTCACTCTATCTCCCACTCTGAATGGCCTCACCCTTTCCATTTCCGAAGCTTTACAAAGCCATAACCTGTCCATGAAGCAGAATGCTACCCATAATTCCATACCTTCCATCCGATGCACCACTCCAATACTTGAATGAGTCACCTCCCCCCACTGGTGAGTGGGTGTTGAAACCGATGCCTTAACCTGGACCCAGTCTCCAATTTGAAGTTCCTGTTCTTCAACTACTTCTACTTCTGATGGATCAAGCATCCAAGTTTTAGAACCAGCTGGAGTGTATATTCTGAGCTTTCCATCAGCATCAATAGCAGATATGGTACCAATACTTCCGTGGCTATGGCCTGACCACCCAAATCTTGGCTGCTTCACTGAGAGTTTCACCCTGACCTTCTGACCAACTACAAGCCGATCAACTCTTTCTAGATGGGAAGTCTGCCCCACCCATCTTTCTTGCTCCCCACAAAACCCAACGAAGGTGCTTCCGTCCCAGTCATCCCCCTCATACCCTATTCCATGGACAACACCAATACTGCCTGGCCCAATGGACTTCCAACTATTGGCACACTCTCTCAATCTCACCCACTCTCCAACCTCAAACATCTGTTCTGCTTCAAAATCTGCAGGATCTCCTCTCCATAACCCAGGCAACCCAAAGAAAGAAATTCTTATTTCTCCATCAGCATGAACATCTGTTATTATGCCTCGTGAATTGGGCTGAGTCCCTCTCCAGCCCCATCTTGGCTCAACCAAACCTTTTCGGAAATGAACATGCTGCCCAACTTTAAAGCATGGTACCTTCTCAACCTCTGCAAAATGAGTAGGCCATCTTCCTTTACGGAAACAACAAGCCAATTCTAAATAACCAGTATCTTGAATACTGTGCACAACAGCCAAACCCTCTTTCCCAAGACTGCTCCAGTCATAACTTGGTCTATTCCCCATGCTAGGTTTTGAACGAACCCAGTCCCCAACTTCAAATCCTGACAGCGGTTCTGCATCTCCAGGAGAAACTTTCCACAAGCTCTGCCTGCCAGCCACTCGAACCTACATAGAAATGTAAAATTAGTTGACTCAATCCCAGATATCAGTAACAGATGCCTCTCATGACACTACTGTTAATGAATCAAGTGGTGCCACTAGCATTTTTACAGGGGAAAGAAAGAAGATACTGTTAGAGTATGTAATATTTATAAGTGGCTGATTAGAGCAGAAAAGTTGGAAGTAGAATCTATTATGCTTACATTCAAAGCCCCATCCATGTCAATTCTCATAATTTTTCCAACAGTTGCAGGAGTTTCGTTTGACCATCCAAGTCGTGGTTGAGTGACAGATGAGAGTAAATGAATCTCTTGTCCCACTTCAAAAGGGGTCACCTTCTCCACATCTGTCACAGAGCAGCAGAAAGGTTTACTTCTGAAGCAGAAAGCAATGCCTACGTCCCCATCATCCTCCAAGCTATGAATCACTCCGATGCTGTTTCGCGTAATGTCTTCCCACCCATATTTTGGGGATGATACTGAAGCCTTCACCCTAACCCAATCACCAACCTGCTCTTGGAAAATATTCACATAGAAAAGTCCGTAATATTCACTAGTGATCTTTCGATCTCCAGTTTTTAACATAATAAATAAAATGAAGTGAGTTAATACCTTGAAATCATCAACCTTTTCCATGTCAGAAGGATCAGCCTGCCATGGTATAGGTCGATTTGGTATTTCAATTATAAGAAGACCATCATTCTCTATCTCACTAATTCTTCCAACACTATGATGTGTCTCACCACCCCAAGCATATCTAGGTTCAGCAACAGATCGCTTCACACATACCCGGTCACCAATCTATAAAATTATGCAAACCACCATCTGTTACTTGTTTTATCTTAAAGAAATAATTGACAAAATTAACAACTTGCATTAACAAGATTCTCTTGTACCCTGAAAGGGGTAACAGGCTCAACCTCCTCTGGTTCGCAGTGCCATGGATTTGGAAGATAGCTTATTTCCAACAAGAGACTACTATCTGGTCTGATACAATACACTATACCAATACTCCCTGGCGTTACAGATCCTAAACCATGCTTTGCTGATGTAAGAGATGGGCGGATACGAACCCAGTCTCCAACCTTGAACTCCTCAACTCTTTCCATTTCTGCAGGATCAGCTTTCCAACCTCTGGATGCTCCAGGAAACCCAACTCGCAGAATCCCATCATCATCAACACACAAAACAGTACCAACACTGTCACGTGATTGACCTCGCCAACCAAACCTGAGAACAAGATAACTCATCAGATATTTAACCCTAATTAAGAAATTGCACAAACAGGCTGGTGAGAAACTAAGGTAACTAAAGATCAGTCTTGAGATGAGTTACAAATTTTTATAATCATGAAGTAGATTTTTTTTCTCAATTTTTTGCACAAGCATAAAAAAAAGAGCCAGCTAATGAAACTATAATACACGTCTTGTAACGAAAAGTTTCAATTGCTCCACTAATAAATATCGATGAGACCAACAATTTGAGTAGTTGTATGATGTCGTTAGCAGAAATCTGACATTTTTCCTCTATTTCTAACAATATATTTCAAACTAATTTTAACTGGGCCTAGAACCCATTGGCATTGCTAAAAGGAGCTTAACCAATATGCAAATTTATCCTAAAGGTGCTTACCAGTACCTAATTAAATTTTATAAACACCTTTTTGATTTTGTAAATTACATAGGTCAGGTTTGGATACGTACAAGTAAATCCGAATTACCGAACAACTTCTTACCGGAACCAAAACCAAGCACAACAAAGATATTAAGATTTAGTACTTGCCCCAGACGAACATTTTGGTCAAAGCTGGCTTGCTTACACCTAGATATGGCTAACTACGAGTTATGAAGCTAAAAGGCTCATTGCAAATCAATGATCAACTTGGCAAAAAATTGGTGAATTTGGCATAAAAGAAATTTAACCTAAAAGCTTAACCGTTGTAACCAAATTTCAAAGTTCTTTCCAGTAACATGAAATATGTTTTTCTTAGAAAATAAATTATAATAGAAACAGTATAGAACCAAACCTTGGCTCTTTGACATCTGTTTTAAGCTGAACATGCTGGCCCCTGTCTAGGGGAATCACTTTCAAAACTTCATTTGCCAAAACACGAGCCTCACCGGAACAAAATGATACAATCAGATTATCTTTGTCCAGAACAGTTTGCACAAAGCCAACACTCTTATGTTTTGCACCTTGCCATCCATATGTTGGCATCGTGACACTTCTTTTGAACTTAACCCAATCTCCCACTTCAAATCTGAAAGTCATTGCCAATATAAGAACAGGCATGCATATTGATACACCTAACAAATTCAAAATAGCACAATTATATGATTCTTCCCCTCACATTGTGGGAGATAGATGGACTCCCCTATTGACAAGTGCTTCCATCAGATCTTCAGGAATCCATTCCCGGGGAAGGGCCTCCAAGAAATCACGTAGTGTCTTACCACTGCCATCACAATATACATTTACAAGGTCAAGAAAAAAATTGAAATTTGCAGCTGAACTCGAGCACCAGTGCAGCACCAAATTCAACTCAGGGACGCAATAAACGATTATCGTGTCAAAAGTAGTAATTGAGACTCCATTTGCTTTTGTTAAATGATTGATTATGATCAATCCAAAATGTTTAACATAATAGAAAAGCAGTTAATCTATTATTTATACAACACATACCTTCACATGCAAGCCTACAAGGCACAACACGTGAATCAATCACAAATATACCCTACATTTGCTGAAACTAATTAACAAAAACAGAGCAACAACTGGCTCCTACACCAAGTTGTACAAATGTTTTAAGTTCAACATATGTTCAAAAGAAAATATTAATATTTATGGGAATATGTATCCGAGAAAAGAAAACCAATACATAAGAAAATTAACTTTGTAAGAAAGATCATACAAAGAAAATAACTAAAAGGAAAGATATTTATACTGCAGCACTCCCCTTGAAGCTTGAGCATATGTACTATCTGCACCAAGTTTATTACAATTGAACTTCACACAAACATGTAAGGATTTTGTAAGTACATCAGCTAGTTAGTTTGCTGACTTCAGATGAATGGTCTTAATCACATTTTTTTAGAATCTTTTCTCGACTAAAATGATAAAAAATAAAAAAAAAAACTCAATATATTCAATTTTCTCATGAAAAATTGTGTCTAAGAAATATGGATCATTGCTTGGTTGTGATTATGAAAACCAAATTCATAAAATAGATCTTTCAATCAAATCAACTCATGTAGTATGAGCCACAGCTCAATTTCCTGAACCCAATACTAGATCTGTCAACTATAGTTTGCTTCTTGCTCTTCCAGGACACCATTTTGTCACACATAAAGACACAAAAGCAAGCGCTAGATCTAAGATTAAAAGCAAAACCAGCTCAATTAACTTTTCTATCCCCATATCCAAGTATACCCATGATTCTATAGAGCAATCCACTCAACTGCACCATTAAGAAATCTTAAGATGCACAACCAATTTCAATTACTAGTTCAAGGAGATTCCACAAAGTGGCTTATAAAACTCACAGTGAAACAAAATTCCTGGATGTGTCACAAGGAGGTAATTGAATTGTTAAACACACGACAGTTCACTCCCATCTGCACCTAATTCAAGATTAGCGGCCGAGGAGTATTAACTGGTTTAGGTCCCAACACCCTATCTCATTCAGAAATTTACTTCATGTATGGTTACCTGATGTGACGGAAGGTCCTACTCCTATTTCGGCTCTTATACATGCTGCTACTATGGTAGCGGCAGGAATTTTTCTTGTAGCTCGGCTTCTTCCTCTTTTCATAGGCATACCTTACATAATGTATCTAATTTCTTTGATAGGTATAATAACAGTATTATTAGGAGCTACTTTAGCTCTTGCTCAAAAAGATATTAAGAGAGGGTTAGCCTATTCTACAATGTCTCAATTGGGTTATATAATGTTAGCCCATACCACATTTTTTGTCACAAACAAATTACAATTTTGATATAGCTACCTCAATACCAAACAAGTACCACAAGGGCTCCAAATATTTATTCTTAATTTTGAATTTAAAGCTTGAACTCTTGAATCCCTTCTTATTGTCACATGCGATAACAATATCATCAACATACATGATAACAAAAAAATTTCCAACAACAAAATGATGAACAAAAACAAAATGGTCAACTCCAGTGTAAACCAAACTCCATCACAACTTCAGGAGACTTTCCAAACCAAACCGAACTCCAAAAAGACTCTTTTTAACCCATATAAAAATTTCTGTCAATAGATTTTCTAATGCGGAACCTAGGATCAACACATGCAATCAAAAATCCCACATATAACATCAGCATGCAGATAACTTAAATTCTTAAATAAATCTTTCTTACTTAACCCACATTCAACTTGTGAATGTAAACCAAGGTAATTAGGAATTAAAACAGGAACGGAAGGACGTTACAAGTACACCTTGATAAGTTGATCCAATTACTAAACTCAACAAGACGGTTAAAGAAACCTCACTTGGTTGAACACTCACAATTAGCAATAGTTTAAAGTAAACAACTGAATAATTTTTATTGATCTGAGATTGAATGATTACAACTGAAGGAGGGAAGCCTTTATATAGGCATTCACTTGTCTAATTCTAATAGAACTCAGAAATTAAAATCTTGATTAAACTCTTAATTTAATTACAACCCAAAATTGTATTAAAATAATAATTAAACTAAATAGACAACAACTAAAATAAAAGCTCTTCTCTCTTGGCGGCTTATAGTGTCCTTCTTAGGTTGGGGTATCCCAAGGTGACTCAGCTTGCACTTCTTTTATTTTATTAATTTATTTTGTAGAATTAGATCTGAAGAATTATGAACAATGCAAAGTTGGAGTGGAATTAAAATACTAAAGTTCAGCTAGGATCAAGGTGACTTGACCAAATCCTCGTGAAGCGTTATCTCTTTCCTCTCTTGTAGAACACATGTTTTACTTGAAGTCGAACTTCCCAATAGTAAAGTTCTTGTTGTCCGCGAGTGGAGTCCAAAAAAGACTTAAGAAAATCAAGATAACTCAAAGGATGAAGAGAAGAAACCGAAGTCCTCTTGGATAAGGCATCCCTTGTGGGGGGGATGGTTGTTGCCCTCTCGAACTCTTCCCGCAACTTCTTCTCCTATATTATAAGTATACAACACCAAGGGAATGTCAACTGTGTAGAAAATATTTACATCTTAGTTAGGAAATTAATGACCTTCCCCAAATCCTTCCACCTATTATGTCATGACCAGAATTAAAGACCAAAAAATATGTATCCACCTAATACTAATTCAGACCATATCCCCCTCACACCCTTCAAATGCTCTATTTTTTCTCTCTTTTCACACTAACCAAAAAATGGTTAAAGGAATAAGCTTTACTATCTTCTTCTTTATACAAATCTCATCCCAAGCCCAAAATTCATCTCAAACTGTATCTGCAATAACCCAGTGGATTCCCAACAGTCCGTAGACAGTTTATATCAAACTGAGAAGCTCATATTAACACATGAAACAAAAGGAAAGCAGTTAGTTTTCACCATCTGACAAGCTCATAGTCAAGATTAGATACATGTGCTAGAATAGGAACTAGCTTCCTTAAATTTTCCTAGATAGGGATGACCTAAAACAATCATGAATTTATAAGGTACCCTAAAATAGGTCATTGGATTCACATCCTTCGCCAATTCTCTGTCACTTCTTCAAGTCCTAAATAACAATAGAATTTTGTGTGGATTGTGAATTGCAAACTCGTCATCAGGTGTTACAGAGACTGAGGCACAGGTTGTTCCAAGTTCAACAGTGCATGAAACAATTTTCTGAGGTTCATCACCAAGAGGTCACCTTTAATGTCGGGGATTTGGTCTTGTTGAATTACAACCTGATTACCAAATTTCTCTTAGCAATAAAAGATTCAAAAGTTGCCCCGCTTTTATGGAACTCTTTAAGGTACTTCACGGCAGTGGGAAGTAGCTGACAATTGGTGCTTCCATCAATTTTCAAGTTACATCCACTTTCTCATGTCTCCTCACTTGATCTCAGGGCATCTCCCCTACTCTCCCTCCTACGAATCAACGTATTCCTCTTCCTTCTCCCAAGGTTCAGTTGGACTCTAGTAGCAACAAGGGGCAGCATCAGCTACTTATCCTGCAGGAGGAACTTCCTCCAACAGATGCTTCTTGGAAGCTTGCGGATCAAATGGCTCTTTGATATCTAGACTTTGCACTTGAGGACAAGCGCCTTTTCAAGGGGAAGTGATGTTAGGAACAAAATAGTTCCTTTTGCAAGGGTGTAGAAGAAATAGACAATAAAAAATGTACGATAATTATATAGGTTGTATTATATGTGTAAAATGCTATAGGTGTTGTAATATGCGAGAATAAGTCTTGTTAAAGTCAAGAGGTGTAGTTTAGGCCACCTTGGAAATTTATTCCTACAATTAACGGTTTCTGTAGTGTTGACAACAAGGTTGTCTTCTTGAGGAAAAGGTATGTATGTATGATTCAAATGAAACACTTTTTAACTCGAGAGACTGCAAGTTCTCTCTCTCTAACGAACCCTTAATTTTAATCTAAAAACAGGTAAATACAGAAAATCTAAAAAGAATTCTTCTCGTCTATTTGCTTTTATGTCCATCGTCTCATAACAAGATCCAGTAGTAGGGACCCCAACATTTACTCTAAAGTCAACTTTAGAGAATCAAACAGACAAAAAGCAGATGTTTAAAATATAAAATATTTTAGAATAGTTGAAGGAAAACTAGCATTACCAGAGTTGAGAATGCCCTATCAAAATGAAAATGAAGAGCAATGCATATAACTTGAACTGACCTGTGGTTTCTAACCTCAACAGCAGCATTAGGCTTCCTAAGCATAATAATAAGCCAGTCAAGATTTTCACGTATCATTTTTGCGGCATCTGCTGCTATATGGAAGGCATTATCACCTTCATCATCCTGATAATAAATTGATAGTAAATAAGTGGAATCTCATGAGAGCATAACTGCACTGGTAACAAGCAAGGATATGGCAAGAAGTCAACAAGATACTTGCATTAGCCAAGCAGAATGACTTACATTTAGACAAAGAAATGAAAAAACAAACATATTGAGTATAAACAGGATGATTCTTGAACAGTATAGGCTGTTGATATATATTCACTACAGACAACATCCAGAATGATACATATTTAGATGCACATATGCACCAATTGTAGTTAAGAGGATGATTGGGATTACTGAAAAAGATGAAACTAAAGCAGTTGATTATTTTAAATCACTTAAAGCAAATAAATTTTTATTTAAAATATTAGCATTTATGCATTTGAATAAATAAAAAAATAAGCAGTTATTTCTTAACAAAAAATCAAAAAAAATATAAATTATCAACAAATATTTTGTATTACATTATTATATATACATTATTTTAATAAATACTTTATCCAAAAAACCCCAATTAACCATCTCGTAAGCCTTTTCAGAATCCAATTTAAGGATACACCCCATGCCTTTATATCTCTTAGCATCATACCATAAAGATTTTACACTCCTAAACAATCATGCATTTCCATTTTGTTTGCTTTTGGCAAGGATGGAAAGTTTACCAAAATATCTTTTTGAAAGCTCCAAGATCGTGTTTTTGGATACTTCAACATTTCAAACTCAAGGTTGAGTGTTTAACGAGGGAGAATGATGCAGAATGGACATGAACTTGATCTCATAATATTATTAGGAATCAGATTTCTAGCAAATCTACAAATTATTATATAGTCTAGCTAAGCTTAGAACATCATTAGTAGAAGGGTTTTATTTTATTTAGGAATTTAATTATTTAAGGTCTACCTTATATTTTCCTTAATAGGAGTCTCTCCCATATCAGCACTAGCATTCCTAACCTAATATTTTCTGGGAAAGGTTACTTAAGATAACGTCCGTGGACCAAAAATTCTGGCACTGCACTCTAATCATTAGACTCGATACCCCACTAAGAGAGCATTGCACCATGAATTGTT
Organism: Carica papaya; assembly: GCF_054855325.1. Classification (NCBI taxonomy): domain Eukaryota; kingdom Viridiplantae; phylum Streptophyta; class Magnoliopsida; order Brassicales; family Caricaceae; genus Carica; species Carica papaya. The sequence goes on along the minus strand of NC_142316.1, from coordinate 706,331 downwards.
AAGCTTGTTCCTTCTTACCCAACCCTTCAAATGGATAGAAAAGAAAGCGTCCGAAGTGAAACTTCTTTTTCTCTAAAAACGGTAAGAAACTTAGATTGTTAACCAGGTAGGATTGGAGTTGAGATGGTATTGATTCATTCCCCGTTGAATTTTTTCTCCAGAAGATGAATTTGCTGGCAGCAAACTTCAGGAACAATAAAATAAAAGATTGCAGATTGCAACCATGTCAAATTAAATTGTTCACACTGCTGTAATCTACGTCTTACATAGAAAAACTTCTAGAAAATAACGATATATGTTAACAGAAGAGCAAACAGAAAGTTCACAGTACCAAGTGCGGATATAATAGGTGTCAAGTCTTATCTAATGCTAATTTATTTTTTTTATCACTAATCAAAAGCAAAAGCCATTTCACAACATTTCATCTCTTTAAAATCTTAACTTTCATGGTGAACCCCCATGGTTCAGAGTAGTGAAGTAGCTTTTTATAATTCGTATATTATTAGTTTCAGGTCATTATAATATATAGTTAGATAGCATCTGAGCACGCAACATTGATTTGATTTCAAGAAAATCATCCAATCACTGGCAGTGTGTACTAAGCATCAAGGTGTTTTAATGAATGAAGTTAGAGGTGATGAAAAGAAACCTGGAGATTACAATCTGCTCCAGCAGCTAAAAGCATCCCAACACACGCTTTAGCTCCTCTAGCCAGAGCTACATGGAGAGGTATTGTATTATGGACATTCCTTATGTTCACATCCACTCCAGCTTCCAGAATAATCTACTCAAATTTCACGAAGATAAAATTTTGTTTAAGAGAACCAGAAGAGAAATGGTCGCAAACAGGGTGTTGCCAACAAAGTGGTATCATATCAAGACGTATGGAAACAGTATATCTTACTTTGACCAATTCAACATTATTTGCCATGGCAGATGTATGCAAAGCTGTTCGGCAATGCTGTGCATCTTGGGCAGTTGGATCAGCTCCAGCAGCAAGTAATATCCGCACCAGTTCTCTTCCCTCTAGGAAACATACAAAAGTTGCTCCAATTGTTTTATTATTCTTGAGTATTCATAAAAAAAAATAAATAAAAGAGACATAATAATTACTAAAATGTCTAATTGCAGAAAAAAAAAAAGATAAGACATGCTGAAAGAGAAGAAAAAAAATTAATTATCAATATCCCTTAAAAATTTTTTTAGAATTATAAAGTTCTTTAGAAAGAAGTTATTTAAAACACGTCTCAAGCCCAAGTTCATATAGACAGGTACATGTTTTCTTTTTGAAATAAAATAAAGATAAGTACATCTTTATCCACTCATTTCAAAACCTTTCCCTTTTAAAAAAGAAAAGGGAAAAGATTTATTAATTCTTTTGAAATAAAAAGTATGGTATGGTTCATTCACAAGCATCAAGTGGGTGTCAACCCAAGTAACAAAATACTTATATGTCAACCAAAATATTAATAAGGTCTCCAAAATCCTCTATTGAATAAGAGGATGACCCAAAAAATAAATAAATAAATAAAACTCAAGATCTGAAACCATCTATCTCTAACCCTATTAAAGTCATCTTCCGCCCCCTCAAAAGCTCTCATGTTTCTCTCTTCCACACCATCCAAAAAATAATAAGAGGAATGACACTAATATGTTTCTTTCCCCAACTAATTCCCTTTCACGCCCAAATCTCTTCTCTCACCGAAGCAGTCATCATCCAACTGATGCCTAATAACTCATTAGCCAAGGTCCACATTTACACACAAATGGACACCATAGAATGGTGTAATTACACGACTTTGCATCCTTTTTACAATTAAAAAAAAAAAAATCTCTTCACTAATTTTTCCCTTCCTAATCAATTTTGCAAAAGTAAGAATACATCATCGACCTGCTTCCCACGCAAAGAAAACAACTTTGGTGGGAGTGTTAACCTTCCAAATTGGCTAAAAAGGAAAACTGATGTCCATGACATCATTATTAGTGAGATGATCGTAGAAAGATCTGACCGAGAAGGACTCTTCTCTAGCATTGAGTCCCCAAAGTAGGTTATCGTTATTCCTATTAACTGTAGTGGTAGAAAAAGCTTGGAGGAGAGTCTCATAGTCATTTACTTCCCAATTATTGATGTTTCTCATACTTCTACATGTCACTCTCCTTCCCCCCCCCTCCCCCTCTCTAATAGCTCTTATATTAATAAGGCACCTAAGAGGTGCAACCTAAAAACACACAGATTGACAAATCAATCAAAACATCAATAAGGTCCCCTAAGTCCTTGTAAATCAAGAAGATGACCTTAAGATAAAAACATAAGATCAGAACCCATGTTTCTGATCCTATAAAAGAAGATTCTATATCCACAAAACCCTGCTCCTCTCTTTTCAAATAACCTGAATGGCAGGATAAGTGATAAGAGTTTCTTATGAAACTTATCACCTAGATGCCTTCCCAAGCCCAAATTTCATCTACCACATATCCTACTAGCACCCACCTCAATCCCATAAGCCATAAAGAGCATGCTAGAGCCAAAGAAAGAAGAAGCGCCAAAAAAGGTCGTACGTTGTTTCAATCACCATTCTTGCAAAAATAACAACCATACATGACAATTTTCCCCTTTTTCTAAGGTTTTCTGTAGTTAGAATCCTTCCTCTTGTTGCTTCCCAAGCAAAAAGTGCAAGATTAGGATAGGCAATTAAGCTTCCAAATCTATTTCCAGAAGAAGTTAGCGTGATCAATAAAAGTGATAAGCTAGTTGGTTAGAAAGATTTCATAAAAAATCTTTATCATTACCTTAAGACAGATTATTATAATTAGATAAACACTAAAGAAAATTGACATATTCATCCACCTCCCAATCACTAAGATTTTTTCCAAGGTCAACTACCCAAACTCCAGACCCAAGGGCACAAGAGAAAGTCTCTACCATAGTTTAAATCTTGTCAAGGAGAAAACAACTCCAACCATCCAACCAAATCCTGCCTCAACATAACCCTCCATCCAAGGCACCTATGATTCATTCCGACCCGAATAAATTTCTTTCAAAGACCCAAGCCATGTGGGAGTCTTGACTACATGGACCTCTGTCACCTCGTCTCCATCCCAAATTTAGTTTTGATCACCCTCAACCAAAGATTACCTCAATCATTCATAAATCTTTGAAGCCATAGACCAAGAAGAGTTTTATGGAATTCACCCACTGATCTAATCCCAACCTCACCTCTCAAGCAAAGAAGCCTTACCATGTTTCAGCCAACCAAGTGAAGCCTCTTTTGCTCCTCAAAGTCACCCCACAGGAAAAGATATTGGATTTTTTAGGAATAGAAAGAAGAAGCTTTATTAAGAAAAGAAGGAAATAAACACAAAGGGGAATTCACTATCAAATCAAATTACAAGTATCCGACAAGGAGGGAAGGGGTGGGGACAGTTAATTTTTCGATTAATCAGATATGGAAGGTGAAAGCCCCACCAAGAATTTCTCTTTTTGCTTAGGAAGCAGGTAGAGAAGGCATCTTGACCACTGATAAACTCGTGAAGGGGGAAAATGTAGTGAACTACTATTTTTTATGCAAGATGGCTGCAGAATCCTATAACCACATTCTTTTTTGATGCCCGATTGTGTATAACTTATGGAGTATGGTGCATGGATTTCTAGGGATTAATTGGGTGATTGTAGGGTTAGTGAGAGATGAGTTACGGGTGTGAGTGGAAAATTGTAAAAAGAAAACTTATCTCAATCTTGGCCCTTTATTCGTTTTTTGGATGATATGGAATGAGAGGAATGCTAGAACTTTTAAGGAGGTTGAAGGGGAGAATGTTAATACTGGAGATAGGTGATTAAATATTTTTTATTCTTTAGTTTCGGGTTACGACATTTATAGGATGGAAAATTTTGGGATGTTCTTGATCTTCTAACTGACTTGTAATTCTTTTGTATATGAGTGGTACCCCCTTGGTACCTTTGTTAATATTTACACTATACACTTTTTATCTCAAAAAAATGGAAATTAAGACTTCCTCCTAATGGTAACAAGCTATGCTAAGCAAAACAATCTAGAGAAATAAAACATAGAGAATGTGGGATCCTAAATGCCAAATAATAATCTCTCAATTCGGATGTAAGTTGGAGATAGTTATATCCGAGAACTTTTCATGCACCTTGACCATAATGTTGCCAGAAAAGTGATTCTCTCCATAGTACATAGAATGGTGTACACTGATCTTATTCGGAATTTTTATATTTTGTATATATCATTAATACAATTAACCAAAAATAATCAAACCATCTTGTTTATTTAAATGTTGGAATCTACAATATATATATATAGCACTAGGTTCTGGTGCTAATTTATTGGTTAAGACGAGTGTATATTAGGTATAAATTAATATAAATTGGAGGTAAAATTAATCCAAAATAAAATTTTCTTAAAATAAGACCTAGTGTTCCAAATAGGCTATAATCATGAGTTATGACCCCGGAAGACATGAATCATGATTGTAGCATCTCCATAATTACAGTTCTGATAAAATTGTGATACTGCAAATTAACTAATAATAGCATTCTTATCCAATAGCCACCACATTACAACCCTATTATGGGTCTCTTCAACCAACCAACAACTCATGAACACTCGGACTTGTGTTCCTCTTACTTCTCCCAATCTAAGGCAGCAACTACCCAAACTTAACTTTCTAAACCTCATTTTAAGTTTCATCCTTGCAATTGGTAAAATCATTGAAGTTTTGAGAATGGAAAAATTCTCTTCTATTTGTCTTATTTCCTTCACCATGGAGTGCTTATTTATAGGAAATGAATGCAACCAATTCCTAACAGCTTTATGGGGGAAAGGAATAACAATATATGGTTACTGGACACATCTTAACCATTTGATGATTCCTCCCACTAAGCAAACAGAAATTAAACCAAATTCCTTTCTATGATTTTCTACACTCCCCCTCAATTTAGTTTACATATATGTTAAGTAAACCTACATTGGATACAATGTCATCAAAGATCCCTTTTGGTAGAACTTTTGTTAGGATGTCTGCAATTTGTTGACTAGTTGGAATGTACACAAGAGTTATAGTTTCCTCTTCCATTTTTTCCTTAATGAAATGTCGATCAATTTCTACATTCTTGGTTCGGTCATGATGTACTGGATTCTTGACCATACTAATGGTTGATTGGTTGTCACACTATATTTTCATAGGAATGTTAACAGAAGCTTTTAGTTCTAATAGTATCCTCCTCAACCACACTCCCTCACATATTACATGAACGAGTGCCTAAAATTCAGATTCTGCACTGCTACAAGATACCACTGACTGTTTCTTACTGCGCCAAGTGACCAAGTTTCCCCAGACATAGGTACAGTATCCTGATGTAGACCTTCTGTCTGTTATTGATCCTGCCCAATAGACATCAGTGAAGATTTCAATATCCCTATTCATTGACTTTTTGAAGAACAATCCTTGACCTAGAGTCATCTTTAGGTATCTCAGAATCCGATATACAGCCTTCATGTATTCCTCAGTTGGTTGATTCATGAATTGACTTACTGTACTAACTGCAAAACTGATGTTGGGTCTTATATGTGCCAAATAGATGAGTTCGCCTACAAATCTTTGATACCTCTCTTTATCAACTGTTTTCTCACTAATCTTGAATCCTAGTTTCACGGTTTGATCCATAGGTGTGTCTGCAGGTTTACTTCCGAGCATCCCTGTCTCCTTCAAAAGGTTTAGAACATATTTCCGTTGTAATATTGAAATTCCCCTTTTGGACCAAGCTACCTCCATGCCAATGAAGTACTTGAGCATTTCAAAATCTTTAATTTCAAATTCTTTAGCCAAAAACTCTTTAAGCTTCTTAATTTCCTCAATATGCTCCCCTGTCAGAATGATATCATCTACATAGACAATCAAAATAGTTTTTTGACCTAAGATACAGTGTTTGACAAACAGTATGTAATCTGACTGACATTGCTCATACCTTACTTGTTTCACTACCTTTGTGAATCTACCAAACTATGCCCTTGGGGATTGTTTAAGACCATAAAGTAACTTTTTGAGTTTGTACACTTTATGAGGATTGTTTGTTAGTTCAAATCCTGGTGGGACGTCCATGTATACTTCTTCTTCTAGATCACCGTTAAGAAAAATATTTTTCACATCTACCTGACAAAGTGACCAATCAAGATCTGAGACAAGTGAAAGTAATACCCGAATTGTATTGTGTTTGGCTACTGACGCAAATGTCTCTTGATAGTCTATCCTATAGGACTAAGTAAAGTCTTTGGCTACCAGGCGAGCTTTATACCGATTCACACTTCCATCAGAATTGTATTTAGTTGTAAAGACCCACTTGCATCCCACATGATGCTTCTCTAGAGGTAGATCTGTTAACTCCCATATTACATTCTTCTCAAGTGCTCTAATTTTCTCATGGATGGCTGTTCTCCATTCTGGTGCTTGGAGTGCTTCATGGATTGTTTTCGGCTCTGGGGAATTACTATCTAACTTGCTCACAAATGCATAATGCTTCGAAAACAGCTTGTCAAATGAGATATAGTCCTATATAAAATGTTTGGTGCATGTGCGAGTTCCTTTTCTTAAAGCAATAGGCAGTTCAGTATCAGTATTAGTAGTAGGGACTGAGATCTCATTACTTATTAATTTCTGGACATCTGGAGCAGGAATTGATTCATGTCAAGGCTTGGTCAATTCAGGCACTTTCTCTTCTTGAACCTTGTTCCTTCTGGTGTAAACACGTAACTCATTAATTGCAGACAATGTGTTTTCAGTTACTGCCATTGGCTCAGACTCTTTGTGTGTGGTTTCACGTAAAGCATTAGGTTCAGACTCCAGAAAAGGTGCATTTGGTGAAATCAGTGGATAAAGAAAGAGTATACTCACATCCCACAATTGATATTCTTGAGTAAAGTTCTCCACCTGAATATCAATTGTGGGGTAAAAATGTTGGTTTTCAAAGAATGTGACATCCATTGTGTTATAGAATTGACAGGTGTCCAGAAAAAGACATTTGTATCCTTTTTTATTAGAAGAGTACCCAACAAAGATGCATTTGAGAGCTTTTGGGTCAAGTTTTCCCCTAAGGTGTGCATGAATATGAACATATGCTGAGCAACCAAAAACTTTAAATGGAAGAGTATTTAAGATATGAGATTCAAGAAAAGTTTGTAGGAGGAGATTATAGGGTGACTGAAAATAAAGGATAGGGGAGGACATTCGGTTTTATTAAGTATGTGGCAGCGAGTATTGTCTTTCCCCAAAGGTATTTTGGGACATGAGTAGTAAACATAGTTGATCGAGCAATCTCAAGAATATGCCTATTTTTTCTTTTGACTATATCGTTTGTTGTGGGGTATGTACACAAGAGTTTTGATGGATAATGTCATGTTCAGTAAAGTATTTTTCAAATGTGGTTTCGAAGTACTTACATGCGTTATCAGACTTCAACACTTATATGGTGGTATGAAATTAAGTTTAAATCATAATGTTGAATTTCTGAAATATGGGTCCAACTTCATATTTTTCTCTCATGAGTAATACCAAGGTAATTCTCGTATGATCATCAATAAATGATACAAACCACCTACTTATGGTGATGTTAGTGATCCTGAAAGGTCCCCATACATCGCTATGAATTAATGCAAATGGTTTTGAGGGTTTGTATGATAGATTAGGAAAGTATTTTCGAATATGTTTAGAGAATTGACATACTACACACTGAAATGAAAAAGAATTCTTATTCTTGAACAATAAAGGGAACAATTTTTTTAAGTATAAGAAATTTGGGTGTCTTAATCGATAATACCACAACATGATATCATGGTCACTATTTGAATGACTTACATAAACAGAGTTTGCACATACTGCATTGTGAGTTTGTCTCCTAGAGGTGTCGGCTTGAAGAAGGTACAACCCTAAATTCATCCTACCATTGTCAATTGTTCTCCCTGAGTCCAAGTCCTGAAATTCACATACATGAGAGACAAATTTAACAGCACAATTTAGATCTCCAGAAAGTTTGCTCACATATAACAAATTACAATCCAAATTTGGGACATATAGAACGGAATAAAAAATCAAATATGGTGACAAAACAACAAAACTCATTCCTGCTACTTTAGAGATGGACCCGTCAGCAATTCTCATTGTGAACCCTTCTTTACACGAGTTGTACTGTTGGAGCAGTGAAGCATCACCCGTCGTGTGATCGGATGCTCCGGAGTCCACAATCCAAACTTGTCGTTTTCCAGAGCAAGCTGATAAACCAAGGGGAATTTTACTTTTATGTGCTATCGAAGCATTAATGAGATGATTCTTCTGAGAAAACATTCTCTGGAGAGCATCCATCTGCTCTGGACTAAATGGGCAGTTCCGCAACGGTCAGTAGAGTATCTTCAGAGGTTGCATGATTAATTTGGTAGTTGTTGGGGTTTTCAGACTTGGAGGGCTTTCTGTCACCAGGTCTTCCATGAAGTTTCCAGCATTTTTTGCGTATGTGACTGGGTTTCATGCAATAGTCACACCACGGTTGTCCCCTCTTTCCACGAGAATCCAGTGTTCGGATTGTAAATGCAGATGCATTTTTTATTAGGTGAGTGGATTGCGTGCCTCCCATCATCATTTTCTTTCGGCTTTCTTCCCACCGAATCTCGAAGAACAAATCGCGGATGCTTGACAGCGGTTTGATTCCCAATACCCATCCTCACACTTCATCAAAATTTTTGTTTAACCCTAGTAGGAACTTGAAAATTCGCTTCTGCTCAATAATCAATTTGAAGAGTTTGGCATCTTCGGGATAGCTCCAACGATGTTCTTCAAACGCGTCAAGTTGCTGCCAACTGCAAGTTAGAGTATTGTAATACTGGGTTACGTTTAACTCACCTTGTCACAGATCGTGGAGGCTGAACTCAATTTCGAAGATGACAGAGCTATTCTCCTTATTGGAGTAGAATTCCCGAGACGCTTCCTAGATTTCATGTGCGGTCTCGTAGAGGAGAAAATTCTCTCCAATTTCAGATGTTATCGAGTTTACTAACCATGACATAACCATGTTGTTTTCGATTTTCCATGTTCGGGCATTCGGATCGTTGGCAGGTAGAGGTATTCATCTCGGCCCTTGCCCCGGATCAACAGCAGCACCGACGATGACCACTAGAGATAGTTGTTGCCGTTTAGTTTGTGCCCGATAATGAATGACGAAGATTGCTCAACTAAACCATGGTTGATGAGTGCGGGAAGATAGGAACCCGAGGAAACTTCGAGTGGAGAAGATGATAGCTCACCCGTGACCATCTATGACTTCGCCTCAGTCGGGATGAAGCTCCTGGATCAGAATTGCTCTAATACCATGAAGTTTTCAGAATGGAAAAATTCTCTTCTACTTGTCTTATTTCCTTCACCATGGGGTGCTTATTTATAGGAAAGGAATGCAACCAATTCCTAACAGCTTTATAAGAGAAAGGAATAACAATATATGGTTACCGGACACACCTTAACCATTTGATGATTCCTCCCACTATGCAAACAGAAATTAAACCAAATTCTCTTCTATGATTTTCTACAATCATTTTAAAAGAACAATAGTTCTGCTCTTACAAAAAGAATATTTGCCTTGACCTGTGAAATTTCATCCATAAAGCATAAGGTAATAAGAATAAACACAAAAATTAACAGCAAGCTCAGTCTGAAAGTTGCAATGTATACGACACATATTCTAACATACCAATTTCATGATCTTTCTTGACAGCAGCGGCCATGCACAATGCAGTACCAACAGGACTAGGAATATCAATTGCCTCGTCGATCTCTTCTTGAGAAGCAATTTCCACCCACCTTTTGAGAACAGTCACATTCCATGTTGCTACAGATAAATGCAATGGTCTGTGACATTCATATAATCAATAAACAAAAAATCAGACGGCATGAAATCAAGTAAAAGAGAAACATGCAAAATGCAGCAACATTTAGCGAGACGTGCATGATGCTTATGAAATTCAATGCAAATCTTAAAAATTGTTGAAAGTTCAAGAACGGGAAATTTCAAAGAAGAAACATAATTTAGGATGTTATATTTGCTACTATTTTGGCCAAAGAACTGGAATTTGGATCTGTTCATGCCAGGATTCGTCCAATTCTTGTTTTCATGCATCAATCTTAACGAAGTTCGCATCATAATTTTTTTCTGAACTAAGATTAATTGGCATCAAATACTGAAGCTTTTTGTTCTTTGGAAGAGAAAACCTAAGGCACTCAGCTGGAGTTGAGAAATGCACAAGTACTTCATATTTTCAAATGAACAAAAAAGAAATTAATATCTGCACATTCTCAAATATCACTATGTCACAAACAACAACTACACATTATACATCAAAGATCAAATTTTTTGCCCTTGATTTCTAGTAGATGATTGAGTAAACAACAGGGCCAAATTAGATTCAGTAAGCCTCCAGTACCAACAGATGCCACTAATTATAGACATGGTAAGTGGAAGAAATATGTTAATCTCATTCTCCTTGCTATCTTTGGATGGCGTGGAAAGAGAGAAAGACGGGAGCTTTTGAGGAGGTGGAAGATGAATTTGATAGCATTAGAGATAGATGGTTCCAGACTCTGGGTTTTTATTAAGATGATATTCTCTTTATTCAATAGAAGGTTTTGGAGACCTTAGTGATAAGTTGAATGACATGTAAATATTTTTGTATATAGGTTGACACCCATTTTTGTGTTTGTGAATGAATCAATACCATAATTTTACTTTAAAAAAATTGGTTAGAGTCTCCTGAAATTTCCTTCAAATTTGGCTAAGAAGAATGAAATAAGCATATCTGTGTTTTGTCTAGTTGTTTAGTAAGAAGAAATTATATACTCACGTTAAATTTTTTGAATTCAAAACAGCCATTGATCTACAGCCGCCATTTTCCAATATCACAATAGCACAATCTGTATATTTCTTGGCAATAGCTCTATGTAATACAGATTCACCCTCATCATCAACTGCATTTGGATCAGCCCCAGCCAACAGTAGCTCCTGCCATTATTGTAAACATTAATACAAATGGATAAAGTGGGAGAAGCATAAAAGAATAAGAAATAAAACTACATTTGGCCCAATTCTAGACTTACACGCATGCAATCAGGCTGTCCATGGTAAGCACAGACATGAGCAACAGATGGTCCAAATCCTTCTCTCAATCTAGATCGAACGTTAGCCCCTCTTTTGATGAGAGCCTGAACACATTCAGGGGATCCAGCTGCTAAAGCAAAAACAAGTGGAGGATCTCCATCTTTGTCCAGAACATCAACATCTGCCTCTTCATGCTCCAAAATAGCCTCCACTAGTTCAGCACTACCACATCTACAAGCCAAGTGGAGAGCAGCTTGGCCATCAGTATTCTGTGCCTCTAAAAGTGAACGCACTGAGTTTCCACTGTTTCCCTCTGCAGCCTTTGAGAGAAAACCTCTGAAAAAAAGGAAGCTAGGAATAAGATACAAAGCTGACAGCCTTCCAGAAAAAAGTTAGAAAAGGAAAGCATGTAATAAGCTGGACAAACCTTACACCTTTCACATCTCCCTCAGAGACAAGTCTATGAAGATGGCTAGAATTATCTTGGAAAATGTCCTCATCAGATGCAGGTTGTGGTTTTGCAGCATTTGATCCAGAGAATTTCAAGAAGCCACTGCATTCAAACAAACAGAGAACATAACTCCATCGGCAAATTAAAGTGGAAAAGGCTAGGTCTATGTGCATGTTAGAACCCATTTGGCAGCACTAGCAACTATATCAGTATGCCCAGAACAAAGTCATAAGCCATTCGGACAAGGACTAAAGCATCTGTTGGAAAGGTCCATGACAAAGCAAGAAAGTAAAAGAAGAGAGAGTAAAAATACAGACTCAAAAGTCTTACTTATCAGGACTCGTAGGAGGGCTGCGTGGGACCTCTTGCAAATGACGCAGAAATGTCGCCAACATTGCATGAAATGTTGGTCTTTTTGATGGCTTAAACTGAAGGCATTCACCAATCATCTTCCATAATTCCCTAGGAATTCCAACACCTACTACGCTAGCATACTGAGGAGGCAGTTTTCGAGCCTTGACAACAGCTCTATAAATTTCCTCTGCACTCAAACCAGCCCACCTGCAAAAAAAAATGTCTACTTGGGTCATATAGGAATTAGAGCATGAATGACACAGCAGGTACAGAAAATGAAAAATAGGAAGAAGAATGTCATCTAAACATACGGAATAGAACCAGTGCACATTTCCACCAATGTACAACCAAAACTCCAGGCATCTGATTCTGCAGATATACCAATTGCATCCTCCCAGAACAAATTCAAAGATTTCCTCACTGGCTCCCATGCCTCTGGGGCAGTATAATGTGGGCTAAGCATTGTGCAGTCCATACATGAATGGACCCTTGAAGAATCGCAATCTGTTCGAGCTTTTCTGCAGCCAGGTCTCTTCAGAATTGCGGCCAGTCCATAATCAGAAACGACAGCATGACCACTTGCATCCAAAAGAAGATTGGATGGTTTTAGATTCATACAAGCAACACCTGCTGCATGAAGCTCAGCCACCCCTCGTGCTATGTCTGCACCATATCTACAATTGACAAGAAAACTTGCTATGTTATGGCAAGAGTCACAGTCAGCTAATAGTTACTTTAACCAAGCCTAATTATCAAATACAATAACAATAAAGAAGCAAAAAATAGCATGATTAAGTTAGCATCCCTATGTATAAACAGATTAAAAAGAGAATCCTCTTCATATAATGACAAGAAGTGATTACAAAGATAGAAATTATCAATTGATGACTACAGTCACTAATCCATTTTAATCCTGAAATTTATAGTATTTTGCATAACATCAGACGCTAATTTTAGAACTTAGTCATATTAAACATTATGGGAAATTAACAATTGTCACCAAAAGCAAGCAAGAATTGAAACGTTTCTAAGTCTCTTAGCAAACAATGAGCCCCTTTAAGTCTGGCTTTGCAGAAGTCACTGTATTTATTGACTCTCTACCACCTGTTTCTTTTGGCTTTCCTTTTCAGGCTCAAATTGATGACTGAAAATGACTTTTGTCCATTTCATTCTCAAAAACACAAACATAGGAAGCATCACAGTACAGAAAACCAAAAAAAGAAATTACCAAGGAAAGAAACCTTAAAACATTTCCATATATTTACCCAAAAAAATTTGCATATCTTTTGGAGATTGTGACATTTCAAAATAAATGAAAATCTTTTGTTAACGTTCAGAGTTAATTTAAATTCATAGAGACCCATAAGGTTACTAAATTCCATAGTATTTGGGGTACTTTATGGTGGTGGCATCGTTTTTCCTGACCGAACAAGGAGGATATTCAAACATAGAAATCTTCAACTTCCAATATTTTTATCTCTGCTATGACTACATAATTTGCAACTTATTTTTAAGAAAAGCAAAAAATCAATTAAAAACAAACCACTAATTGCTAAATGGCTGTTACAAGCTTGAAATAGCAAATACAACTTGGCATGTGATATCAAGCTCAAAAATAATTAAGTGTTCCATTAAGGCTAAGTTTAGCTGAAATCTAATACCACGGAATAGGGAAAGGAATACAAATACAATAAAAATTATCTAAGAGTTGGAATGACAAGGTAGATTTGTGATTCTTACAAAGCCAATTGTTAAGTAAAAAATGAAAATTATGACCTAACCTTAACTATCAAGTAATTGAGGTCAAGGAATAGCTACGAATCCTATAATTATTTTATTCACTCCTTTTCTTTATGATGGGAAGGGCAGAAAAATCATTGCATCTACTCTAAATTTTACCATAGATGAATAAGTGCAATGTAACAAAGTGTCAAATGCATCACATTGGCAGCAAGCAACATAGAAAAATCCAAATATTTTGCACCTTTTTCTGTTAAGCCTACAATTCACCAGTGATCTTGGGACTCACAGATTAAATTACAATACACAGAATAACAAATTTCACTTTCCTCAATATTTATCACCCTTAAAACAGAGAAATTTCAGAAGAAAGAGGTCTCTTCCTTTGAAGATATGAGATTTAGGTAGCTGTTAAAAAAAGGACTCCTCTTAGTGCTAGAACCTATTCTACAAATCTCAAAGAAACTTACAGAAGTTTGCATATTTCATCAGTTCAAGCCACTGGCAGAGGTTGGTCACTGCTGCCCTTAAATGCTTATTTGACTGTCCCATATTCCTAGGACTGCGATATTCATTTATCTCTTCAAGTCAAAAATAATACTCTCTTCTTTTTTCTCTTCTTTTTTTCTCCCAAAACATGACCATTATAAAAGGAATTCCGTTCCAATTAGTTTCTCCAAAAAATAGTACAATTCTCTTGAAGTTTCTTTTCCCCCGGTTTTCCTTTAAAATTCTAGCCTTAAACAACTAAAAAATGTTCGTCAAATCTCTTACATTTCTGAGCAATGAGATAGAAAGATACTAAAGTGGAGATATTTATAAGAAACACTGCTTGATATCATATAATCTACACTATCAGGCCTTTAGACATTTCCATGCAGCTGACTGTCTATCAGGAAGGAACTAATATCAAACTCTCCCCATCACCATGAGATTCCTAAATGCATAAGTATAGTTGCTGAATGGCTCTGCCACAAAGAAAAAAGGAGTACATATGTTGATGGCACATAACCATACTAGGAATTTATTTATTATTCAATTAGTTTTTAGTTTATTATTTATGAGTCTTATTAATGTTATGAGTTTATTCTTATTAGTATTGTTTCCTAATTGTATTAGAATAATTCTTATTAACATTATTTTCTAGTTGTATTAGGATTGGTATTCTAAATTCTACTAGTTTCCACTTTTCTAGTTTAATTCTAGTTAGGAAAAGATTATTACAGCTAGTTTCGTAGTTTCACTTATTATTCGTTCAAGTATACAATAATATTTTTAAAAATTTATCATAATTGATTGTGTGACTCAATTAAACTTTAGGTGTAATGCCTAAAAACTCCAGGTGAGATATCTAGTTTTTTTCCCAATTTCTCAGTAGGCAAATCAAAACTAATTTGTTCTACATCATATGTCTACAGCATTGTCAACTAATAAAAAGCACCACTTCTAGTATAATTTCTTTTTCTCTCTGGGGAAAAAAAAAACAAATAAGCGTTACAAATTTTTCTCTCTTTTAATAAAGAAGTAAGACGCAATAGAACCAACTCGAACATACTAATGCTTAGCAGTGTAATACAGGGTGGCCGCAGACTTCTAGGAAAACGCAAGCAGTTAAGCGGAACCCATATCTTGTGCACGTGGCACCCTCCATATATAAATGCAGTAACTAATAATTCCAAAAACCAGGTAAAGTCATAGATCTTCAGATTTTCCTGACAAGATAAGTCAGCATATTTTCTCAACCAATAATATAAATCTGATGCATGAAATGTCTGTCTAAACCATTCCTTGACAAATACTATTTACATTAGACATGCAACTGTTGAAACAACGAGCACAAACTCAAATATTACAGTCAAATTGTCGAACCTGCAATCCAAACTACAAAACCTGACTTATGTACAGCTAGATGAATTCGCTAGCTCATAAAATGACCATTTCAACTGAGATATGAAGTCATCATATACAAGCACAAAAAAGGTGATAAACAGATGATACTGAAAGGTCCTATATCTTGATAAATGTATCAACTTTAGACCTTTCCAAATGCATCAAAACTTGCTGAATGCACCATATCTCCACAGTGACTTAATATAGAGCCGCAAAGTACAACATTTTAGCCAACCAAGCATTTAATCCTATACAAAATCATCTGACTTATATAATATATATCCTTTAACACATCCAAGCAAAGGGAATAGAGTAGAAAAGGAATGAGAAGACAACGAAACCTTAGGATTTGCTCCAAAGTGAGCCTGCCTTCATTTCGCTGCATAGCAGAATGGACAGAGCCATGACACCTGTCCATCACAAGGCACAGAGAACCCTCCATTTTCACGACACCATGGAACGTACAGATATTCCTGCACCACATCGAAGTCCGCCGCAAACTATCCAGCTGCCCCAGCATCCAATCCACATCCATCTCCTCCGTTACTGCAACCTTTTTCACTGCTACTTGATGCTTACACCGTTTTCCACGGCCGTCATTGCCGCCTCCACCAATTACAGCTTCCCACATCTCGACCCCAGCTCGCCTCCCCCCTCCGATACGCTTCACCAGCTTCATCTCCTGATGCGTCCCAACTTCGATCATCGGCCCGCATCCACCGGAGCTTGAGGCACTGGAGCCCCGGAAGCACCGAGCCGCTTCCTCCTCCTCATCGCCATCGCCACTGCTATCATCATCCTCGTCGTCAGTGCAATCGCAATCAAAATTCCCGGCGGAAGAAGAGTTCGAAGCCGAGTGTATGAGCGCGAGCATTGCGTAGTTCTTGCGAAGCGCTTGCACCGAGTTCCCCACCACGGACACGTGCCGACACCGGGGGCAGGATAGAGTTGTGTCCGTCGACGCCGAGAACATCTTCGATAAACACTCCTTACAGAACCCATGCCCGCATTGGAGCAGCAAGGGAACTCTCTCCTCCTCGTTGTACCGCGTTTGGCACACAGAGCAACACGGCACCTTCATTTTCGCCCGATAACCAGTTCACCTTTCCCCGAAAATCAAACGGAACTGGGAGGAATCGAAATCCAGTTCGAGCACGGAACCTGTCGGAATTGCTGAATTCTAAAAGATCTACATACAGTGAACCAAAACCGAGTAAACTAAAAACGATAGATCCATGAGAATTTTCCCAACTAGAAACAGGCACAAATCAATGAAATCTACGATAAACAAGAACTCCAAAGAGAGATCACCAATCGAGTTCCTGATAAATCAAACAAGAGCTTAACAAGAAAAAGGATTCGATGGGGGAGATCAGTAGGGTTTTATTTAAAAATTAAA
The DNA here is from genome assembly GCF_054855325.1 of Carica papaya. Lineage (NCBI taxonomy): Eukaryota > Viridiplantae > Streptophyta > Magnoliopsida > Brassicales > Caricaceae > Carica > Carica papaya. The sequence goes on along the minus strand of NC_142316.1, from coordinate 689,345 downwards.
AAAATAAAAATAAATAAATAAATAGTAGCTTCAAGGTTGTAGGTGTGCGGGATTTTTTATTTTTAATTTTTTTTATTTTTAAATAATAATTTTTTTATTTTCCCTCACCTTTTGGCAGCTGCCGCGTTCACTTGTGACTCGGGAGACTCCAAAACACGTTTCATGCGTTTCAATTCGAGTCTTGTTTTTTTCCTATAAAAAGTTAATTACACCTAACACCTCTTTAATTTCAAATATTCTACACTTATTCTTACATCTATATATATATATATTTGTATATACTAGTTTTGTAAAATTCTTAACTTAAAATATTTTACACTTATTTATATATATATATGTATATAGATATACACACTAGTTCTCGACTAATATAAATTATTTTAACGGAACATAATATAAAAAAAAATTATAATAAAAGATTCGGGGATAACATGATTGGAGCTTATGTAGTCCAAGATGATGGCCTATTGAAGAATTCGTCGAATCAGCTCATTTTCCTCCGAATTTTATACAATGACAAAATTAAATTTTGTTTAAATATAAAGTAATACGTAAAAGTCACGGGTTAAGGATAAGCTTGCCTCGTAATTAAGAACCTCAAGCAAAATTTTCAAGTATGTTTGTATATATAAGTTTCATCGAGCTATGTTTTTTAATTTTTATAAGATAGACAGAGACTTTTCGTAAACTACTTGAAGTGACTATGAACACTAGGAGACTTGCATGCGGGTTATAACTTTGTATTGGTCACGATAGATGAGGCTGAGGAAAAGCCACTATAATGTATTTTGGTGGTACAAGTAAATCTAACTACTTATTGACATTTTAATATATAAACTACAGTGATGATGAAGCTCTAACTTATTATGATTTCTTGTTCCCCTCCTCCGTAAGGGTCGTTCTTATTGATGGATGTTAACCTTTTATTCACATGCCTCTAACCATAATTAATGGGCCAAATACGAAGTTCAAACAGCAAGCAACGTAGTTGATTTAATAGTTGAAAAGATTTTACGCTCTATATCTAATTGTGCAATTCTCATTAACATACTCATAAACATCTCCATCTTGAGATATTTATAATACGACCCTAAGTTAAAATATAATACATGTTGAGTTTAAAGATACCAATAAATAAAAGAAAAAAATAAGATTTTTCTTAATAGAAGATTCTCAAAACCGAATTATAGCCTAAAGAAGATTTTTTAATCGTGGACTTGGATCCAAGTTTTATAAAAGGGAGTGTCAAAGAGAATGAGAGTCATATCATGTTCAGATCTTCTCGCACCATGAAGCAATGTAAACAAGTTGGGTTATTAGGGAATGTAGCTTAAATTGGATGTTAAATTTCATATAAGGCTAAAATTGATGAAAGATCGATAGCAAACAAGTATCACAAGTTAAAATGCAAATAATTTTTTTTTAAAAAGTCAACTAATGATTAAAATTAATAGGATATAAAACATTCTAACCGAATGTGAAATAACAAAAGATCGTTTGTCAATCAACTCGAGGCACATACCAACATGAGTTTGGATGATAGCCCAACTCAAGACATGATTGTGGAGATGTTATCACCCTAATCATTGATTAATTCATTATGTTGGTTACTTATTTGGCTTGTTTTCAAACATGAATAAATGAGTTTGACATGTATGTAAGTCAACGAGCATGTAAGGCATGAAAAAGTTATATGGCAAGATCCCTCATGGCTATGTATCGGCTAAAAGAGTTATCACTTTTTTATTATAATTTCTAAGTAAAATTAAAAGAGTTAAGTTCAATATATATATATATATATATTTTTTATAGCATATATATAAATTGAAGCTCAATATTTTAAATATAATACTAGAAAAATATAGAATAGAATCTCATTGATTTTTAAACTTTAACTACTCGAAATATTGTATTAAATGAAGTTATGAATAATATTAAAGATATTTATCGAAAACTACCCATTGTTGATGGATGTTAACCTCTCATTCACATGCCTCTAACCATAGTTGATGGCCCAAATACGAACCTCAAGCAGCAAGCAACATAGTTGATTTAATAGTTGAAAAGATTTTACGTTTTCTATCTAATTGTGTAATTCTCATGAACGTCCTCATCTTGAAATACTTACAATACAACTCTAAGTAAATGTATAATAATACATGTTGAATTTAAAGATACTAATAAAATAATAATAATAATAATTTAAAAATTTCTAATAGGATATTCTCAAAACCGAATTATAGCTTAAATAAAATTTCTTAATCATGGATTTGGATCCAAGTTCTATAGAAGGGAGCGTCAAAGAGAATAAGAGTCCTATCATGTCGGATCCTCTCGCACCATGAAACAATGTAAATAAGTTGGGTTATTAGGGAATGTAACTTAAATTGGATGTTAAATTTCATATAGGACTAAAATGAACAAAAGATCGATAGCAAACAAGTATCACAAGTGAAAATATAAATAGTTTTTCGAAAAAAGTCAACTAATGATTAAAATTATTAGGATACAAGTTATTCTGACCAAATGTGAAATGATAAAAGTTTGTTTGTCAATCGACTCAAGACATATACCAACATGGGTTTGGATGATAGCCCAAGCTCAAGACATGATTGTGGAGACTTTACCACCCTACTCATTGGTAATTCGTTATGCGGGTTACTTATTTGGCTTGTTTTCAAACATGAATAAATGAGTTTGACATGTATGTAAGTCAACGAGCATGTAAGGCATGAAAAAAGTTATATGGCAAGATCCCTCGTGGGTATATATCGGCCAAAGGATTTTTTACTCTTTTATTATAATTTTCAAGTAAAATTGAAAGAGTTAAGTTCAATATATATATATATTTTTAATAGCATATATATAAATTAAAGTTCAATATTTTAAATATAATACTAGAGAAATATAGAATAGAATTTTATTGATTTTTAAACTTTAACTGCTCGAAATATTGTATTAAATGAAGTGATGAATGATATTAAATATATTTATCGAAAACAACCCATTAAACAAAGATTTAGATAAGTGAGAGTATTTAATATATTTATTAAAAAATAGTTAAAATCAAATTAAATTAAGATTGTTAATTTAAAATTATCAATTTTAAAATACACATAACACATGGGTAGTATATCATACTTCAATATTTTGTTATCATACTATGCACAATGAAGTGTGAGTGAAAAAATAAACAATCATATATTTATAAAATATATAATTATATAGTTTATAATCAATTGAAAGTTAAAAACTATTTTAGTATTTCAAAATTCAAAAAGATGACTACTATATATATATATATCTATTATCATATTAATTATATTTTTATCTTAAAAAATTTAAGTAGATCGCTATTAAATATGTTATCGGATAAAATATACTATTACATTCTGTACTATTTTTAAATATTCAAAATTTATACTTTTTTATTTGTTCATCTTAATTTCTAAAGTTTTAAATTTGTCATAAATAAGTATTGTTACATATGAATCTCAAAGTCTTGTTAATTACATTTTTATTAATTTATTCAAATTATTAGATTTTATTTAAAAAAAAAAACAGTCAGCATTTTGCAAAATAAACATTGACATAAAATAATTTTTATATATAATATGAAAAAAAATATTACTTATGTACTTTAAAACCCGCTTTTAATGATTTCGATTAAAATGATAGGTAAAACGTGACAGTAATAATATGACAACTATAAATCGTAACTTTATCAAGATAATAAGGAGAAGCAAAAAAACTAATTGATCATATGAGTGAATAAACTAAACAGGTGATATGATGTAGTTTCATGACCAAAATAGAATAATTTTATTAGAAGATTTAGCTATCACGATATTCAAAGCAATAAAACTAGTAACATAATGACCGACAAAAAAGAAGTTGACGACAAGTGTCATGATTTATGACAAGATTTTTGGTGCTTTTGATGGGTCAACGAACAAATACGAGCGTTAAGTTGACATTATAATAATAAAGCTATGTTTCGATCGATCAATTTAGATATTCTTATTCTTAAATTGTTTTATTATATTTTGTACGGTTTTTATTATTTTTATTTTAATTTGTTGAGTTCTTAAAAAAGGTAAGGATTGTTAAAATTCTTTTCGATTAACAATTTAAATGTGTAATTATCTGTCGTATTAATTTTTATCCATATTTCTATATTTATATATAAAGTAAACTTAAAAAAATAAAATAATATTAAATTTTTACGTTTCTTTTATTTTTTTTTCCATAATTTAAACAATATATATGCTGTTTTGAAATTTATGATAGTTTTATATAAATGTTTAAATAATACTCATATCGTGTGTCTGTGTAACTTTGATTTAAAAATAAAATTTAAAAATTTTATTACGATAATATCATATTCGTAAGTTATAATTACGTTAAAAATAAAATTTGACAAGTTCAAGTACAATAATATACGATTACTTTATTTATATATATAATTTATTAAAAATTAAAAATTATTTTTATAAATAGATAATTATATATTATTATTTTAATTTTATATTAAAATAATTTATTTATTATATATTTATAATTAACTAAAAATTCAAGTACATTGCATATTTAAAATTTTAAATAAATAATTACTATATATCTACTATTACATTAAATAAAAAAAATAGTTTAAAAAATTAGAAAAGTGTTGTATTATTATTATTATTATTATTATTATTATTATTTTCAAATTTTATATAAAAATTTGAAATTATGAAATTTATTTTGTGTTTTCTCTATCTTGTTAATGAGCATCTCTACTAGGGTTTCAAGTATATTGAACAAGAAGGAGAGTTACAGTTACTGAACCTGTATTTCTTCTTTATGCACTTCATTTTCCCTACTTTGACTCGTTCGATTTCTTCCATTTGTCTTCCAAAGAAGAAATATTAGCAAGACGAGGAGGAGGAGGAGGAGGTGGAGGAGGAGGAGTTCGAGTTCCATGTTAATATTTCTCTTTCTCATTACTTATTCGCTGTGCTTCTCTTCGATTCTTGCTTCCCTATCCTCTGTCATGCTTATTTTCTTCTCCTTCATCACGATGCATTAAAGGTATCTAATATCTGTGTTGCTTTCTCCAGGGCCTTGGGCCCTCTTCTATGCGCTTCGACGTTTCCTGCAGTTTTTTATATATTGAAGAAAAGAGGGAAGGTATAGACTGTCATCGTTTTGCTCAGGAGAAGTGTCAGTTGTGTAGTGGTCGTACACAACTGGAATTAGTCCAATATGGCTGATGCCAGTCCTAGGACTGATATCTCAACGGATGTGGATACAGATGATAAATACCAGAGGGTTAGTTCGTATTGTTTATTGGATTTGTACCTCCTGTCTCGTGGGATGAAAATGAACGCTGATGTTCTTTATTCAGCTTCTTAATATGGACTTGGTTCCTTCTATATTGATGTCGGTCTGACGTAATGCCTTTGTGTATGCAGTCTAATAGAGGTCAATCTACTGCTGTTGTGGCTTCCGATTCAAGTGACAGATCGAAAGATAAAACGGATCAGAAGGTCATATGATTTGTTTTGTTGATGAAAACATTATATAGCTGTATCTAGTCATTTGGTAATCCCTCTGTGTTCTCGACAGACTCTAAGAAGGCTGGCACAAAATCGTGAGGCTGCTAGGAAAAGCAGACTGAGGAAAAAGGTATTTCGGTTTTTTCTTCTATTTATTTTTAGACTCTTCATTTCCTCTATTTGCCTCCGTTATTAGTAGGATTTGAATGTTTTCGTGGAATTCAAACGTTGTTGGTAATATTGTAATTAACGGGGGGTTACCTTGTGTAACTTTTCACTTGATTTTAGTAGAATCGCTGGATGATAATACAAACCCGGTTAAAGCTAAACCTGACTAGTTCCTATAGGTTTATTTTCAATAAATATCTTTCTAGAAAGATGGTTGTGGAAGGATTTGATCTTCTTCCTTGTGCTTCCTTTATGTGAACTATTGCTACACTAATTTGTATGGCACATTTCACATGGATATGTTTCCTTTTTATCTAATTAGTTCTTTTCATACTTGTTGTAGGCATATGTCCAGCAGCTGGAGAGTAGTCGTTTGAAGTTGACCCAACTGGAGCAGGAGCTCCAGAGAGCACGGCAGCAGGTGATTGGTGTTTATTCTCCAAGTCACCCTTAATATATTCTGCTTTCTTTTGTACTTATACTTTTTTCCTCATATGTTTAACTTATTTGATTAATTTTTTAGGGTATTTTCATATCAAGCTCTGGAGACCAAGCCCATTCAATTGGTGGAAATGGTAAGCTTTACTTTATCTAAGTTGTTGTTCTTCCTTGCACAGCATCTAGCAACAATTTGAGAAAGATACCTTCTCTTTGATTTCCGTGACTATTTATATTTCAGCACTGCTTAATTTTCTAAGTAAATGTGGTTGTGTATATATGCTTATGTATTTTTGTATGTATATTTTGGCTGAATATTTATGAATATGTTTGTTATAGATATATGAGGGTCATCTTACTGGAAGTTGTGCCAAGTTGTATGCCTTAATGACATTGCTGTTGGTGTAGTTGGTTGATGGTGATAATAAAAAATTCTAATGGTATTTGGGGTGATAATAAAAAATTCTAATGGTATTTGGGGTGCCTAGGAACTGGTGGTTTGCACCAATGAACATTAGACAAGGCTGGTGTTTCAATGGTGTATTCGCGGGGATACAATAGTGATTGATATCAGCTGGGCATTATATATGTATATATATGTATATATGTATCTATTAAGATTTAGATGGATTTTGCAGGTATTGAAATCTTAATATGGTAACTTTTATGTAGGAATCAAAATTAGCAGTATCATGACAAGTATGCTTGAGGGTCACTTAAATGCTTCAACCTTTATAAGTTTTATGCATAGATATTTGAATGATGATAATTACCACATAAACAGAAGCTTTAAATAGTAATTTGAACATAGGATAACCTCTGAATAAATAAGCCTTGTAGAAAAATGAAAATGATATATTTTTAATACGATGTGTCCGCATCAAGAATTTCTAGTCATGGATACACAACTTTTTGTTAATTATTTGAACGAAAATGATTAAGTCAGGAAGATCTGATAGAAAATTTTCATTTTTGCAGCGTCCTTTGACATTAGTAATTAGCAAGACAAGATAAAAATCTTCAGAAAATCTGGAAAATTTACGAGGAAGAAAAGCCTTGTCTTGTATCTTCAGAATGATTTTGAATGATTGCAGAATTTCCAAGCATTTTAGCCTTTGCATGTTTCAAATGGCTTGGATGGGATTAAATCGTTGAATATTTAAAATTTTCAGCCATGTTTCATTGGCCATGATTTTCAACTTATGTGCATGATCTGCTTCAACTACCAAGTAAATTGCAGAAGCCAATGATGGATGGCTTCTTTGCTGCTGCAGACCTGCCAATCATTAAGATGGAGGTCTGGGTAAGAGGACTTGTACTGGGGGTACTTATGCAGCCTGTCTTATGGAGCAAACTTCCAATGTGAGAAAAAAAATAAGCTAAAGGAGAAAGTAGATTGCTGGTGGTTCCTGCAATATCAGGCATGAAGTGTAGTTCATGCCTCTTTCTAGCTATTTATTGGTGATTTCTCTTTTTTGTTAAGATCATGTCTGATTGTTAATTCTTTGATCATAACCTGAATGAGGCAATTATTTAGTTTTCCTAATTGCCGGGGAAATATTATAAAAATAGCCAAAATCAATATTCTTGTATAGTACATAACCATGCTTTTTGGCTTTATTTTACTCCTTGGAAATTTTTTGTAATTAAAGTGTCCTGAAATCCCAAACATTCAATAGTTCCTCACGGATGATGGTCTTTTAAAAAGAAGCCTGCTAGAGTGCAAAAATTTGTTCTATCCAGTTTACACATTATGTCTAGAAAACTGTGTTAATTCCATATGTTATATTGGAGACACTCTACTTTCTCAAAGAATGTAGCAGGTCGATCATTTCTTTTTCCAGCATATGCATTTTATATATCTTACACGGCATATGTAGGTTTTATAAAAGATCGTGCTTGTATGCATGCTTGCAATGCGGAGAATTCATCAGCTTGTAAATTCTTTCTAAAAATTCCCTGAATAAAGGAGGATATCATGTTTGTTGCATATCTTTGTAGGGGCCATGGCTTTTGACGTAGAGTATGCACGATGGCTTGAGGACCAAAATCGGCATATTAATGAATTGAGATCAGCAGTCAATTCTCATGCAAGCGATACGGAGCTCCGGATAATTGTTGACAACATAATGGCTCACTATGATGAAATTTTTAGGCTAAAGAGTAATGCAGCAAAGGCTGATGTATTTCATTTATTGTCGGGCATGTGGAAAACACCTGCTGAGAGGTGTTTCTTATGGCTTGGTGGCTTCCGCTCGTCTGAGCTTCTCAAGGTGACATCCATTTCCAAGTTCTAAGTGGCTTGTGATTAGTTTTAGGGAAAATACTAAAGTTTTAAAGAGGTTTAGTGTCAACTACAAAAATGAGACTTCATTCTGAAATCTAAAATAACCGGACTTGTCTTATTATTATTATTTTGAATAAGAGAAGACGCTTATTAAACCGAACTTGTCTTATTGAAACATTTACTTAACAAAAATGCCAGTTACTGTAAAGACTGTGAATGACTCGTAAATCGACTAAGTTATCATTTCTTGGATTTTTTCTTGGATTTTCTCTATTATCTTCTCTCTCTCCTCCCTTTCATCTATAACACATTTTCTTTCTCCCCTCTCCTTGCTTCTTTAAAATGTACACCGATTGCGCATGTTATTTATCTTTTGTAAAATTGACAATCTGGAGATTCATCCTTTGGATTTTATTCACACACTGGCAAAACTTGGTTCTACTCTTGGGACATAGCTGTAGGAGAAGTTCAGTAGTCTTCAAGATGGCTATTACATCCATGGGCAACATTCTATTGTCCTGTTTGATGTTATTTCACCCTTGACCTTTCTGTTATATATTATCCATTGTCTTTCAAAACTGCAATGAGTTCCCATCCGGATTTACTTACCAAGTTACCTATTTTCTTTTTTCTCCTAGTTTGTGAACAATCTGTTTACTGGTAGCTTAGGTTTTGAGTGTTGAAAGCACACCTGCCATAAAAAGTACAGGAAAAAGACCATTAGGTTAAACTCTAAAAACTAAAATGCCCTGTGTTTTCTTGTTTAAATTATTTTTGGAGTTGCAGAAATTTTTGTTTTAGATGAGGGTCTGAGTTGTGTAAAATAAATATAGACGCAAAATGTAGTGTCTTATGTGAAGGAAGTCAATGCTAAGCATGGCAAATCACCAAGCCCCTTTGGCTTGGTAGTAAATCTCACCATATAGAGGTTATGTGAGTGAGCTTTTGGGTTCTGTAGCCAATTTCCACAAGGGCTGTGGTCCTTACGCAAAAATAGCAATGAGCCAGAAGCAGCACAATTAAAGAAGACAGTAGGGAGAGGAGCTTTTCAGAAGAAAAAAAAAAAAACAAAAGAGAATAAGGCGAAGCTGGTATATTTTTAGAAGCCTTAAATAATGGAAAGAACCTATAATCCAAAGAAAATGTCTTTCATGGGAAATTATTTACTAATTGCAGGCTGAAATGGCTTAATAGATATATGGAATAAAATACTAAACGATGCTTCTGCTTCATGGGAGCTCTCAGATTTCGAGAAGATGGTTGGTGAAGTAGTTAAAAGAAAACACAATGGTTTTTTTATTTTTTTCTTTTTCTGATTAAAACTGCCAGAACCCCTTTGTTGGGGGGGGGGGGGGGGGGTAGGGGGGGGGGGGGGGTGGGGTGGGGGTTATTTTCTACATAGTATGTGAGGGGATAATATAGTATTTCCTGTAGGTCTCTGCCAATATATACAATGTTGTGTAGTTAGGTTCTATTCTTAGTTTTCCTTCTATTAATTGGAGATTCTCTATCAAAACTGGACAATGGTGAAAAGTGATTTTATGATGCTATTGAAAACATCTTATGAAAATGGCTGTTTACTTTCGAGTCTTAACTCTACTTTCCTAGTGTTCATTCCAAAGATTGCATGAGCTTCAAATGGTTTTTATATATGAGGTAAACACAAAGGTACTAGAGAGGAGATTGTGTAAGGTCGTGGGAGTAGTAGGGGGATGGCAATATGCTTTTATGGACAACAAAAAAATTTTGGATGCAGCACTGATTACGAATGAAGTGATAGATAGCTTATTAAGAAGTGGGCTAAAGTGGTGATTTTTGCAAGCTTTGACATAAAGAAGGCTTTATGATAATGTGTCATGGAATTGATATGGCATTTACAAGGTAAATGATTGTGGAGGTTTATGCAAGAAGAGGGTACGGTGTGGAGAAGGGTGATAGAAGTCAAGTATGTTATAGATGAGAAAGGATGGTACGCCAGAACATTGATAAGACCGCACAGGAAGGTTTGTGGAAAAAATTTGTATGGGTAGAGCCATATTTCAGACTTGTATCAAATGGAAGACTGGAAAGGGTGACCAAATTATTTTTTGGCAGACTCGTGGTTGAAGAGTGGAGCCCTCAAAAATCAATATCCACATATTTTCAGCATAGATGAACAGAACGACATTCTGGTGAGTGAATCTTTTAGAGATATATGGGGAGACATAAGGAGGCGAGTAGATGTACAGAAAAACCTCAGTGATTGGGAGATTAATGAATATGAGAACCTTTCGTGTACCCTATCTCACATTGTCCCGGATGGTAATAAAGATCAACGTATATGGAGTCTTACTAAATCTGGATCCTTTTCAGCCAAATCCTTTTACAAGCATTTGACTATCAGGAAATTGAAGGTAGTAAGTTTCCTTTTAGACTTATATGAAAGACTAATGCTCCTCCTAGAGTGGCTTTCTTCATGTGGGAAGCCAGTAGAGGTTGTATTCTGACGTTTGATAAATTGACGAGAAGGGGAATGACTATGACGAATGGGTGTTACTTATGTAAAGGAGCTGCGAAGACTTGCGGTCATATCTTTCTCTTGTGCTTGGCGGCATACAAGCTATGACCAATGATTTATGGTCTTTTAGATATTTGTCTAAAAAATGGTCCTTTAGGTATCAACTGGGTGATGGTTGGTTCGATCATATAGATGAAATCTGGACATGGAAGAGCATAAGTCGCAGAGGAAATGCATGGACTTTACTCAGCTCACCGTTTTTTGAGTGTTATGGAAGGAGAGGAATATAAGAGCTTTTGAGGGGGATTTTGATAGGATTAGGAACATATGGTCCAGACCCTTGGATTTTTTATTTTGGATCATCCTCTTTATTTAATGGAGGATTTTGGGAACTTTATTGACATCTTGGTAGATATGTAAATATTTGTATACAGGTTGACACTCCCTTGATGTTCGTTAATATAATCATACTTTTATTTCAAATGTTTGCTTTCTATTTAGGACCTTATTATGGAACAGATTAATGGTATGGGCATGCATTACACTCCCTTGGAAGCACAAAACACAGACATTGGGAGAAAGAACACGATTTGAGCGACGAAGTTGGAGCAGATCTTTTGTGTTAACCTTTTTATGAGCTGCCCTCCATACAAAGGGCCTCTCCTTAATGTAAACAGGAGCTTTCCAGAATCCTTCAGCAACAACCGTAACTGGTTGGTGGGGGGTCATTTGTGAGGTAGTCAAATAAAAATTTGCAAGTAAATATGCCAGATGTGTCTATGGTCCATATTCTTTGAACAACCTCCAGAGCTCTTGGATTTCCCACATATTTCCCAACTCACTAGATGATCCTTGAATTTTTCCCTAGCCCTAGAGTGGAGGAACTTTCTCATGTGACCTTCAATCCTATTCTGCTACCCCGTCGGGGATCTTAAACAGGGATAAATGATACAAAGCGATACTTGAGAGACATGCCTGAACCAATGTAACTCTGCCCTCGGAAGTGAATGAGCTACTCCTACAACTCTCTAACCGCTTGGCTACCTTGTTGTCAAACATCTCCCAGAAGTGTATGCTTCTCAGATTGTCCTCAATGGAACTCCCAAATAAATAAAATGCCATTCATATTTGCTGCAACCTATTTCTGCCACTAACTCGTTAATTATGACCTCCTCCACATTTAATCCCAATTAGTCCACTCTTATCTAGATTTATATTTAAGACCCGAGATAGCTTAAAAAAACTTGAATGAGAATTAGAACCCGGAAAATGGACTGATTACCATACTGCAGGAATAGGACTGTGTCAATATCTCAACACTATCCCTGCCTACCCTCAGGCCCTTAATATGACCCTTACTCTCAGCCTTGGAGATCATTCTGCTTAGAACATCAACCATCAGAGGGAAGAGAAAGGGAGATAAAGGATCCCCTTGTCTCAAACCTCTGGAGGTCCTGACTCATTCCTGTGGTTTCCTGTTAATCATCACTGCAAATATAGAAGGTAGTCAGACATCCTTGTATTCATTTTTTCCATCTAAACCTTGACCTTTTTCTCTTCATTACGGTATCTAGGAATATCCAATTCACCCGGTTGTACGCTTTCTTGAAGTCAAGTTTCAGAACTAAGCCTTTCCCTTTTGATCTTCTAGTGTACTCCACAACCTCATTGGCTATTAGAGATGCATCTAGAATCTGTCTACCCCCACGAGTAATAACAATTATGTTTTAGGAGCCATGTGTCAATCATTTATAGGTAGTCGTGTGACTCATAATAAGAGTTATTGAAATCTTAGAGTGTTGCTTAGAGGAGTGAGGACAAATGTCACACAAAAAGTTTTTCATTATAGCTTGTTGCTCAATGGGGTTAAAGGCATGTTTTCTTAAAAGGATTTGTTTTTGATAGTTGTTGTTGGTGACAAGTTGATCGAGGTTTGTGGTTGTTTCCTATGGAAGGTTTGCAATTATTTATGGTGCATGGATGTTGTATTAGTTGAGCTCATCTTTGTCCAATTAAAGTGTTGTTCAAGTCATTGTTCGTGAAGCAAGTTGTTTGTTTTTAGCTCCTTCGGAAGAATGGTTCTTGGAACTCGTCGATTTTGTTGCAAAAAATTTGTGGAATTTGTCAAACTACATGTTTTAGGACTTTAGTCTAAGTTTTTATTTACTTTTAGTTTATTTGTGATAAACTTCAGGTTATGTAAGCTTCAGTTCTAGGGGGGAGTGCTTGAAGATAGGAATATTCCTATATAGTCTATTAGAGAATACTGTGATATTCCCATATGGTCTTCTCCCATATGGTCTTCTCCCATATAAACAATGTCCTGTATGTTTATATAGTTAGGTTCTATCCGTAGCTTTCCTTCTCTTATCATAGTTATCAGTATAAATTTCACGGATTATTCCTTAAATATTTTGTTAATGTTTCAGTTTATTATTTAAACAGTGGATTTCAAAAATGTGAAAACTATACCAAGCACTCTCAATCATCTCATTGGAAAATTGAAAGGATTGATTTTAGCAACTACGAGGTATAGTTGTATGAATGTGTTTAGCTGCAGTGCGTATGTTGCATAGCAAGAGGAGCTACAAGATAAGGAGAACTGGGTATGATGGCAATGAACAGAGAGAAAATCGGATCTGGTAGTAGTTTAGTTGAAGTAAAGAGTGATCTGGTGATATTTTAATTTACACAGGGGTAGTTTAGATGTTTCATCAGAGTGTTACTTCCATTAAAAATTTCAAATGGTTAAATTTAGTTGAGTCTTGATAGATTTTTAAAGCGAAGTCATTTTCATAACAAACATTGAAGCCTATTCACGTTTTCATAATTTGCCCTGAACCTTATATAATATATTCAAACCGGAAGAATCTTATGCATGATTGAATATATGTTAGGTGGGTCAGGAAGGGATTTCTCTACATCATTATAGACAAATTGTGGATAAATGGAATATATTATGGGCTTTGAGAATATTTCTCTTCGCGGGTCCATGTTTCATTTTTTGAGAACAATTTGCAAAAATGAAAAATAGGTTTCGACCCAAGAGGCCAAGCTTTAGTTTTTGAGAAAGGGAAAGGATTAGGAATCCTCCATGGGATGTGGGAATCAGGATGGATCCCCTCACATTGGATGTTTGGTCGGAGAAAATGGAACTGCTTCTGTCTGGCAGCTTTTGTCAGTGGGCTTGTGTTTTATCTTTCATAGTCAATCAATTTCATGTTCAATGGTAGGTCTTTTCCCTCTTTTTGAAGAAAGTATTATCACTGTTGAATTGACTGGCCATAATTGCAGCTTCTCATCAGTCAGTTAGAGCCATTGACGGAGCAGCAGTTGGTGGATATCAACAACTTGCAGCAATCCTCCCAGCAGGCGGAAGATGCTTTATCTCAAGGAATGGATGCATTGCAGCAGTCCTTGGCTGAGACACTATCTAGTGGATCTCTTGGCTCCTCAGGTTCATCGGGAAATGTGGCAAACTATATGGGCCAAATGGCCATGGCAATGGGAAAACTTGGAACTCTTGAGGGTTTCATTCGCCAGGTAATTTCTTATTGCTTTCATACTAATTATTTCTAATACAAGAGTTTCTTAAGACGTGTAAATATACGCCACAACCAGGTCTTTTTGAGATCCCACATAAATATGATGGCTCCTAGAAAGAACGTTTCAATTTCCTTCGAGATTTAAACTTCACCGTTGAAGATTGCCAGATAAATTTTTTGTTAAGTTGCAAACTTATGTTTCCTAAACTTGAGATGAAAAGAAGATACATTACGTCCAAATAGCAATAGAGTAGGTGTGAGACAGGTTGTCCCGGTCCTTTTGCCACCCTGGATGTTGATTTTTTTAATCAAAACCCTTATCTGCGTTGCATGAACATTCTAATAATTCTCGAATTTGTCCTGTTTCTGTCCTGCCTTGCCCTTTCTCAAATATTGTTTTTGATAAGATCATTTGGGGCAGATCACATACCTGCAGTTTGCAGGTCAAGTTATCATCTCTCTCTCTCTCTCTCCCTCCCCTTGGAGCCTAGGGTGGCATCAAACCGGTGCAGTTCATCGTTATATACTTGTTCTTACATTGCCCCTCCCAGTTTGTTTCTGATATTTTTCGTGATACCACCAGGCTGACAATTTGCGGCAACAAACCCTTCAACAAATGCATCGAGTATTAACAACTCGCCAGTCAGCTCGTGCGCTTCTCGCAATCCATGATTACTTTTCAAGGTTGCGTGCTCTTAGCTCCCTCTGGCTTGCCAGACCAAGAGAGTGATAGGTAAATCTTAATGGGTGACGATGAGAAGATGGATTGTATAGTAAATGTTCAGTTCAGTTGTAGCATTCCCGACGGTTGGTCTGCCCCGTTAAAATGTACATTTTCTTTTCCATCCCGAGTTCTCATGTAATTTTTAATCTTCCTCGCCATCTGTATCAGTGCTGTATTCTGTTGTCATAGTCAGTCATACAAAGGTTATCTCTAACATCTCTCTGAAACTCGTGTTCGTGTTAATGGTTCTGTCTAATTATTGTTGCTGTTATAATCTTATTTTTTTTTTTACGTAACATTTTGTAACTGGCATTTTTGTATTGGATCTAGAAAGTTGGCAAGCAGAACCAAATCAAGTGCATGCTTTTCTTTTTTTTTTTACCCCAAGAAATCTCTTGTGTGTTAATCTACATGGGATTATTTTGAATATTTTCTGACAAATAGACTGGTGTTAAACTATTTTACCATACACACACACACATATATATATATATGATTATTTGAATTTCTAGCCTCTCCCTCCCCTTGGTATACATGCAATTTACACTTTTACAATACAAGTTACTGTGGACTTTCGTTATTTTCTGTGTTAATTGTTCGAAAATACATTTTTTCCTCGTTTCGTATTTGTTCTATGAACATCTCGAAAAGAACTTCACAGTTGATTTTTCACAAATTTGTGATTACATATATTTTACATGAAATGAAATCACGAAAAGATTAATGTTGAATTTAAGTTTCTAAGGGAATAAAATTTAAAAGCGTTTACTTCTGTATTTATATCAATTTATACTGTATATACTTTCAGCCTTATTACTAAATACCTCAAACTATCATAACATATTAATTATAAAAAAATTACGATAAAAAATCACTAGCATCAGTACTCAGCAATAAGTAACTTGATTATGATTAATCAGCACTCACATCTTCTGTGAAGCACCTTTCTTCTTCACATGATACCGAAACAGCAGTATCGCTGAAACGAAACACAACCAACATTCAGTATGCACCTGTTTCTTGATTTGTCAAAATTAACACGAATTCAATCGAGTGATAATCTGCTGCCTGATACAGTGACCAGAAGAGAAGATCGAATGAAGTTTTTGTCGGATAGACAGATGTAGAAACAGTTCTACGTCCATCATTATTAAAGGTTCACAGGCAATAGCAAAATATAACGGCAGCATAGCCATGATAAGTAATATCAGAAGTAGTTGCCCCTATAGAAGTTCTTCAAGAAATCAGACATGCCCTGGTCCTTGTCCACGTCCTGCACAAGTCCTTGTTGACCAACTACGTACTGGCCAATTATGTGGTGCCGCTGCTTTGCGTGCTCGGCAATGTTGTTCAGCTCTTCCATTCCCTTGAAGAGCAACATATCAATCACCTGCAGGTTTTCTACGATCAAGACGAAGTTCTTCGAAAGCAGCAATTAAAATCTATAGACACGGCAATTATGTTAACTACCATTTAGGAATCTGACTAAGATATGCACCAAGTATTCTCATTGGCCGTAGATTTGATCCAGTTTCAATCACAACTCAGCAACAGCATGTTCAAATCATATGCATGTATAACACAAAATACAGCACCTAGAAGGTTATATATGAATACAAACTGGTATATAAGCGCCCATCCAAGAAATCATATTGGACATTAAGAATATATGCGAATATACGGAAATGTTGTGAAACTTTACATAAAGATGAATAGTAACATTATTCTCTTTTGCTTGCATGGTCTAAAGCAAAAAGGAAAGTTAACAAATTTTAGGTGATACCTAGATTTTAAACGAAAGAGAGCAGGTTCAGCCATCAAGCAAGTGTAGTAGACTTGGTATTCTCTATGAATTTGATTTTTATAATTTTCTAACCAAATTTGTATCCTTCCTAATCAATCTAGGAATAACATTTCCAAATAAATTTCACAAAAGTTCCTGAATTTTTTTCAAACATAGTGCAAATCTACTAGATCATTGTGGAAGACATCCTCAGAGAGTCTCTGTCCATGCCAACTGCATTTCCAACACTAACCTAAACTGAAGAATGGAATAACAGGTTGATGCCTATGAGCATATCCTACCACTAAAAGAGGAACACAAACCAACATTTATACATTGAATAAGTTGGGGAATTGTGTCTTTCCAACAAGCTGACAAGAATCAGAACCAAGGCGATTTCTGTCAGGCAAGAAATTCAGTGAAAAAAAAACCCAATTGCAAAAACTATAAGATTGAGCTTCTTAGAATTATATAATTTTCCAATCCTTAAGACTGATTCCTGCTATCAAAATCCCAACAAAATCAACAATCAACATGCTGCATACAAACCAAGCATGGATAGCATCAGCTTGAGGAGCTACTCTTTAATGATACAAAATTTATATGGAAAACAACACCGGGAAAAAAAAAGAAAGAGCTTAATCATAACGCAGAAAAAAGCATAAGCCATTAATTCATGAGACAAACCTATGTTCCTCCTTACAACTCCTAAGGCCTTCTCTCATCTGGATGCAGTCTTAAACATGTTATTCCTCGCCACCGAAAAAGAAAGGCTTCTACCAATTTATTTAAGAAATCCAACGGCGTATAACAATTCTATAAGTTTAGATAAGGAGGAATTTCACATGGAGATTGAAGCAAGAGATAGATCAAACAAACAAATTAATATCAAGAAAATTAAACAATGTGAAATTCCAAAAGTGATCTAATTAGTCCAAAATACATCCAATTGCAAATAGGAGAGCAGAGAAATTTGGGAGACCTTGGGGTTGGTGACATTGGCGTTTTTGCGGATCTCGGAGGCGATGGCGGAGCGGAGCTGTGAGATTTTAACGACGTCGTCGAGGTTGTATATGTCCATGACAGTTGGTAAAGATCTGCAGGCGGACCTGAAAAAATCGAACACCCGGTTCCTGGCCTCCTCTAGACTCGCAGAGTTGGGAGGCACCTTCAAGCTTCTTAATGTAAACGCCATTTCCAACGCTTGTCTAACACAATACTCAACTCGACTCAGACCCCGAGTGGAGTTCTAGGTTTTGTTCTCAGCTTTCTCGCAAGAGAAATGGAATGATACTGCGAGACCAACAGCGGACGACACAACACGGTGGTGATGGAAGAGGTTACCGCGTACAGGACAAAAAACGGTACCGTTTTGGTAGCAGTCTTATGGGGCATACGGCGACGTATGACACCTCTAACTCGCAGTCTGACCACGTTAAACTTTTATATTAAAATATTTTTTTTAGTTTTTATATTATATATATTATTTAAAAATAGTTTAATAAAAATAATAATAGAAAAAAAAATTATAAAATTAAAAAACTTTAAACTGTTGCGTTAAGAATTTATTTATATTTTTATTGATTATTACACAAATATACAAATTTTTTTAAAAAAACACATTTAAAAAATAAAAATTAAAAAACGGTACCGTTTTGGTAGCAGTCTTATGGGGCATACGGCGACGTATGACACCTCTAACTCGCAGTCTGACCACATTAAATTTTTATATTAAAATGTTTTTTCAGTTTTTATATTATATATGTTATTTAAAAATAGTTTAATAAAAATAATAATAGAAAAAAAAATTATAAAGTTAAAAAATTTTAAACTGTTGCGTTCAAAATTTATTTATATTTTTATTAATTATTATATAAATATACAAATTTTTTAGGTATTAAGCTGACTATATTACATAAAAATATTTATATTCCTGTATAATTTTATGTGAGAATATCATTAATTGTATATTTTTTAAATAAATAAATTACTAATACGAGTCATACTGTAATTGAATTATAAATTTTTTTTATTATAATTTACTATTTAAATTTATAAAATTTCTTCACAGTATGATTTTTTATATATTCGAATTACAAAACTAATGAGTTGCCGAGTTCGTCCTTTTTCTTTTTCCCTCTTCATCTTGTTTTTCCACTTCTCCCCAAGCAACAAACAAAGCCAACACTGCTTCCCTTCACAAGGTTATTTACACTAAATACTCCAAATACATTGTTGATTAACTTGTAAGTTCATACAAAATAAGCCAAGTCACATACCTTGCAAGTAGGTAATGTAAGATCCTGGTACTGCTTTTTATCTCACATACCGGAATGCAGCAACTATATGGAAAATAGAGGAAGAAATTCATCGAGGAAAGCAAGTGTCCGAATTTAGTTATACATTGCGTGCACGTAGGCAAAATAGTTAGCATGTCACAAACGGAAATTTCACGAAATTAGGAAAGTGTTTAGAGGTAAATGTTTGTGGTTAATCCTCAGTAAGTAGTTCACTTTTTCCTTTCTACAACAGTTAAGCAAGAGAATTGAGCCTTGTAGTTTTAAGGCTTTACATTTCCCCACATTCAGCAATAACGCAAGCAAGTTTAGGCCGATTGTTAGGTCCAGTAGCCACATTCTCAATTTTCCGAACTACCAAAAGACCATCTCCGAGAACTCTCTACATCAAAAGCAAGGATAATAAAGTTATTCAGTATTTCTGATCAAGAAAAGCCAGGGAAATGAATATGGAAGGTTCATAGTCCTCTGAAGTAGATCAGGCCAGACCAACCCAACCAAACTAAATGAAGACATGAAAGAAGTTCAAATTTCAGTTATTCAACTAGTCCTCATATCACTGCCTGGTTCTGAAGCATATATCCGATCTCTCGAAGCAAACCAAAGCTGAAACAATATTTCAGATCCATACGGGATAATACTAGATTAACTAGTTCCAAATTCATTATCCTTTAATAGGTACAACAAATACATTAACTAATTGCAGATTCATTTTTAAACATGGATTTAAAAATGTTAAGAGGACATACCCCAAAGACAACGTGCTTATTGTCGAGCCAATCACATTTTGCACAAGTGATGAAAAACTGCAGCAAAAGGAATGCAATAATAAATTGTAAAGATAGGAAAATAAGGAGATAGCTTCAGAAAAATTCTTAAAGCTACATTAAATTCCTCGAATTTCTTTTAGAATTTAATTTTTTAGCAGCATATTACAAATATGCAAGAAAACTAAACCCATTCTCTCTCAGTAGATAGAAAGATGTTTAGCCACCTGGGCTAGGTTTCCCCCTTGCCTTGAACCATTGTCAAATGAAAAGTGATTCTCATATTTTTCTTCCTAAAGAGAACCACATCTAGTGAGCTTCTGGTGGATATTAAACATTAACAAACTAAAATATCGACAAAATATAGTTTATCATTGCTTTTCCAAATTCTCATGTCACGCCAAAAATGTGGCCCACATTAATAACGCTCCGTGAAGAAATGCAACTCAATTATGTGTAATGTCCATTTGGTTATGCTATTATTTTCTGACCCCAACCGCTTCCACCCCCCCCCCCCCCCCCCCCTCCCCCCCCCCCCCACATACCCCAAAAAAAAGAGCAGTAGATGTACTGAATGCAACTGAGATAAGAGAGAGATCAAATTTAAGTACCTGGCACCCATTACTATTTGGTCCACTATTTGCCTGCCATAGAAGAAAAAAATAAATATCTTTTAGTAACCTGATGTTATCTTATCATCAAACTCACATCAGCTAACAAAACGTTCGACAACCAGAACAAAAAGAGGAGCCGGAGACAGAGTGCAAGACAAGCAACATAACATCTTACATCTAGATCAAAATTATGAGGACACATAATAACTGGTCACCACAACCTTTATTTCCCAGAAAGTGCATGATGGCCCTTTATTTTTACAATGGCATTGTGTACACCATCAATCCCAAGACATTCTCATCCATGTGCAATCAAGGATCGTATGCTGGAGAATAGATTTTCTGGCTACTGATGGATTTACGAATCCATGACTTTCCACCATGTAGTTTCTTGATAAATGAAAACACCGTGCTTTTGCTAGGAGTTGAATGTTACAACGTCTTTAGCTTGAGTCAAGAAATGTTCAGCATGAGCCAGAAAGAGGGCAAAGACTGCCTTCCAATAATAAGGTTTGTAGAAGGTTGCCTCATGGAAAGAAGACAACTTAGTCACTGTTAGTGAAGGATTTAGCTTTTCACCCTTTATTTGATAATGGTTGGTGTGTCTGTTTATTTCTTATTTTGACAGTTTTTTCCTGGTAGTCAGACTTAGTTGCAAGTCAGTTTTGAATTTGTATTCTGGATCTGCTATACTTCTGGGGTAGTTATGATTTTAGATAGAGGTATTTGGTTCCTATGACCTAGATCATAAAAGGCCATCTAACCAGTGAATAACATATTGGGAGAAAATTTACACAGTTCTTTGTGCTTTTTTTTTCAGACAGAAAAGATAAGTAATGTTAAGGAGCCATTAAAGAGGTTCAACCCATTTACAAAAGACTTACGAGTCTCTTTAAGAGAAGATATCTAACAGATCAACAAAAGTAACTCAGTTCTAGAGAAGCAAAGTTCCTACAAGGCCGATGAGGAGGCCAACATTTAGCTGGAAGTGGTTTTTTCGGAGGATGAAATCATTAGCTGCCTGCGTGATTGTAATGGGGATAAAGTCACAGGGCCGGATGGCTTTAACACGAGATTTGTGCAGGAATTCTGACCGGTGTTGAAGGAAGATGTGCTTGAAATGTTTAAAGAATTCACAAATCTGGCTCATTTGTTAAAGCACTCAACTCCACATTCCTTGTCTTAACTCCAAAGAAAGAAGGGGCAAAAAGCTTTAAAGACTTTACGCCTATAAGTCTGGTTGGATGTATTTATAAGCTGATCTCCAAGGTACTTGCTAAATGCCTATCGAAAGTCTTAAGCTTGATAATTAGCAACTGTCAACATGCTTTCGTGGGGGAAGGCAGATTACGGATGCTATTTTAATTGCCAATGAAGCTGTTGACGACATGATAAACAATAAGAGAGACGGCATTCTTTGCAAATTCGACATGGAAAAAGCCTTTGAACATGTTTGTTGGGACTTTCTTAATTATGTGCTCAATAGGATGGGTTTTGGCAGAAAGTGGAGAAGGTGGATCAGATGGTGTATTTCTTCAGCCAGTTTTGCAGTCATTGTTAATGAGGGGCTATCCTCATCCTTCACGGCTTCAAGGGGCTTAAGACAAGGGGACCAGTTGTCTACCCTACTGTTCATTACTGCCATGAAGGCCTTGAGAAGACTGCTGGAGCAAGCAAAGGAGATGAATCTGCTTAATGATATTAACATTGGGGGCGAAAGCTCACAAACTGAATTATCTCATATTTTCTTTGTGGACGACACCCTAATATTTTGTCAGCCAGAGACTTCCATGCTGCTCAATCTGAGATGTGTCTTACTCCGCTTCCAAGCTGTATCGGACCTCAAAATAAATTTGCACAAATTTGAACTTGTGAGGATAGGTGATGGCAGCGATGGGAAGGCCCTTGCTCGGGTTTTGGGGTGCACTTCTTCTCAATTACCAATTAATTACCTCAGTCTCCCCTTAGGTGCCAAATACAAGGATGGAGGAACTTGGAAGCCTATCATCAAACTTTTTTAGAATAGATTAGCTGCCTGGAAAAGGAAATTCCTCTCCAAAAGGGGTCGATTGACACTGATGAACAGCATTGTTTCCAACCTCCCCATCTACTACATGTCATTGCTCACCTTCCATTCCAAGGTAGCAAAGAAACTGGGGACCATCCAATACAGATTTCTTTGGCGGGAAAATGAGGATAACAAAAAATACTATCTGGTTAAGTGGGAGAATGTTAACATCCAATGAGGCTCGGGGAACTTGGTTTGAGATCGTTGAATCAGCTGAATAGATCTTGGCTGGGCAAATGGGTCTGGAGATTTTGGGAAGAGGAAAATAGTTTATGGCTAAAGATAACTGAGGCAAAATGGGGTAAGAGGATCAGAATTGGCCCTTCTGTCAGAAACTGGGAAAACAGGAAACATGGTGTGGGCTTCTGGGATGCAAGAAACTGTCCTTCAAAAAACTAAATGGAAGGTTGGCAGAGCCAACAAAACATACTTCTGGCGAGCTGTTTGGTGTTGCAATGTTAGTTTTGAGCTCAAGTTCCCTCAAATATTTGCTATAGCCCAAAACAAGCATATTTTAGTTACTGATGCTTTCAACAACAACACATGGTCAGTGAACACTTCAAGGAATCTTCAGGACTGGGAAATCAATGAATACACTGAGCTTCTTCAGCTTCTCGCTATTGTTCGCTTCAATGATAGCCCTGACAAGCTCCTTTGGGATCTAAAAAAAATGGAAAATTCTCAATTACCTCTCTTTGTAGTCACCTGATGGACTTTAAGGAGTTTGGACAGTATGGTTTCCCTACAAGAATGGTATGGAAGTCTAAAGCACCTACCCAAATTTCTTTCTTTGCTTGAGAAGTGGTTAAGGAACGTATTTTGATAATTGATAATTTGATGAAAAGTGGAAAAATTTTGGCCAACAGATGCTTCCTGTGCAGAGAATATGCCAAATCCAGCAATCACATCATGCTATGGTGCTCCTTCACCTACAGCCTCTGGAATACTCTGTACAGCCTTTTGGGTCTTAATTGGGTTATGGCTGTGTCAGTGAGCAATGAGCTTTTAGCTTGGGAGGGGATTTGTAAGGAGAAGGGCGTGTCTCGTCTCATACCCTTGTCTCTCGTGTGGGTCATTTGGAAAGAGAGAAGTAAGAGGGTTTTTGAGGGCAAAGAAGAAATTCTTGCCAAAATTAGAGACAAATGACTACATTATTCTGGTTCCATGGTTTTGGTACATGACATTTATAGCTTAGAGGATTTGGCATCATCGTAGATATACTCACTGATTACTATTAAATTTTTTGTATATGGGTGGCACCCTTTTGTGCCTTCGCTTAATATACTACTTACACTTTTTTATCTAAAAAAAAAAAGGTTCCTACAAGGCCTCTCTCTCACCTGATCAACAGCTGCTGCCAGCCTAGCTGGTTGGAGCAGACATGCTGATTGCAACAACCAAAAAACTCCTAGTTATTGAGTCGAAATCCTTCAATTTTGTAGAAGAGATCAAGGATGTTTTAGCATGACAGAGAAAGGTTCAAACGCCATTTTTTCCACTTGTTTTGTTTACTCGCAGATAAGCTGGCTTTTCAGGAATCCACAATATAAGGACACAGTAGGATCCTGACTGTTTCTCTGGGTAGGAAGGTAAAGGAAGATTCTTACAACAGAGAGAGCAAAACAAGCACAGAAAAGAAAATTTGTATCCCCATGGCAGACAATGTTCTAGACCATGTGTTAATAGTCCTTATTGATTGATCAAGTTACAGGTCAATGCACATGAAAATTAGTAGGTACTAGAGAATAGTTTTTGCGTCTTTCCTCCTTTACCTATGTTTGGAATTAAATATGGACCTCATTAAGACTGTCCATATTTTGGTTATACTAGTTCTCCACTTTTTCTCTTTGTAAAATATATATATATATATGTATATACATACATATATGCATACGCTCCTCAATGCACAGGAAATTCAGTTTCTTTCTAAATTCCATCATAGCCGTAGACTCCTTTCTGGATGGAACTCTACTTCCATTGTCATTTGTGTTATTGATTTTCTATTAAAAACAGCTAACAGAATTTGCAGCCTCATTACCCTCAAGCCGAGCACACGTTAATTCTAGCACATACATGCTCTCTCTGCATGTATCTTGCGCATTATCTTCTCTGCTTTCATCAATTTTTTTTCCTCGGTCTTCATTGCTGCACAGCTGATGTCGACCTTCATTGCTGGCTTCCTTACTGGACTTGAATTCTTTATCTACAATCTTAATCGCTAGGGCCCTTGCAAGAGTAGAGCCGATGCCAGAAATGACACAGATGATATAATCTTTGAACAACACTGCCCAAACTGGGGAATTTCCTATCAACCAATCGGTAGGAGAGCTCCAAAATATTCAAACAACATATAGATTGAATTGGAAGAATTATCTTAAGTTGTTCCAAGTTATTCGAACCTCTTTGAACGAAAAAGGAAAACTTAGTCATCTCTTAGGGACGAGATTAAAAGATTTCCATTTTGATGCGTGCAATGAGATAGATTCATAATCATGTCATGGTTATGAAACTCAAAGAATCCCGAGATCAGCAACATTTGCATAGTTCTACCATGGTTAAAGGGGCTTGGGTTGCTATTCAACATATGTACTCGAAGGCCTGTAATGCAACATAAATGTATGAGATTAAATAACATTAGGATGACGAAACAAGGCAGCCAAACTGCTACAAAGTGGGCAAATTTATTATAAAGCCAATGGCAAGAACCTTGGTGTATGGTGGGCGGGATGATTTTGGAAGGGTATTTGATGTACTTACTGATTTATAAATAATTGTGTATGGGGGTACACCCTCCTGGTGTCATATGTGTAATATACATATTTTTATTTAAAAAAAAAGAACCCTGGTGTATGGATTGCTGGGTATTAGTTGGGTGATGGCAGGCTTGATGAGAGAAGAAAACTGAGTGCGGAAGGGTGTGAGTAGTGGGAGGGAAAAGTGGAAGTAATTCCGCTTTCTGTCTGCTAGATGGTTTGGAAGAAGAGGAATAGAAGAGCTTTTAAAGGAGTTAAGGATGTAAATAGTTTAGATATTCTTAAAGAATAGATGGTTTCAGACCATTAGATGGCTCGATTTATTTGGGTCACTTTTATTTGGGTATTGATTTGTATAGAGTTGAAGATTTTAGATATGTGATTGACTGCCTTATTGAATTGTAAATATCTTATGGGTGGCACCCCCTTAGTGCTTTGTTAATATATTTATACTTTTTATTTCAAAAACTCTAATTGATTTGTAAATTTTTTATATGGGTGGCACTCTCTTGGTGCCTATACTTATATTTTTCATACTTTATATTTCAAATAGCCTACGACAAAAACATGACCATTATCGGTGCACCGAAACTAAGTGCATAAACTATAAAATAATTTTGAAGAATCTTATTGAAAATATAGTTTAAGATGCTCTTGCATGTTCAAATACGAATTTGATCAACTCAAGGTCCATATTCTTGGCACAGAAGTGGTGCTAGACAAGATTATTTTTTTAAGACAAGTCAAGAGAAGTTGCATGAGAGTCATGTTTGAACCACAAGGCCTAGAAGTTCAGTAGTGGTGACAAAAAAAGAACTCCAAATACAAGAAAATGTGTGTACTGACTTTTGAGCAATGGCTCAAGGAATATGCGGATTATTATGGTTAAAATGAATTTAGAAGATCTGAGAATCAAGTAAAAGAGCTTTATGTGTCTATATTGTGACAATAAATCAGCCATAAAAATTGCACACAATCTGGTACAACATGATCAAATTAAATATAATAAGGATGACAAAAGAGAAACTTGAAAGCAGCCTAATATGCACTCCATATATGTCTACCAGGTCATAACTACAAGATACGTCAACTAAATACTTGAGCAGTCCAATATTCCAAATTATTATTGGCAAGCTGGGAATAGACAACATCTATTCCTCAGCTTGAGGGAGTGATAAAGAGAGTGTATTATATGTAAATTATATTAAAGGGCATTAGGGTCAAATACATCCTACATAATTAATTGTTTTTTTTTTCTATTTTAGAAAACCTGTATATAAAAGGCTGTGATATTCAATAAAATACACGTTCCATCATTCTTAATAAAAGAAATTAGAGAAGAATTTAGAAAAACGTTTCTTGAGTACTCAACTCTTGGAGATTTTAGGGTTCCTTTTTGACGAGTTCGTACTTTTTTTTTCAAATAATAATGAGTTCATACTATGCTCTATCATATAATAAAATTCTAAGTAGGGACTACAACACCTATACTTGAGTTGGCAGTTTATATGATTTGAGCAAGCCTATCTGTAAAGCATTTATTCATCCTATTGCAAGAATAAATTCTGTTTTGCAGTAAAGAAAGGAATTACAGAAGAATTTAGAAAAAAAATTCTTGAGCAATCAAACAAGCCCATATCTTTAACCTATTCTATAACAAGATACTAAGTAGGGACTGTAACACCTATACTTGAGTCCCAGCAACATAGCTTACTAGTATAGGTTAAAGGTCTTAAAACTTCAGAAGGAATTGGAGAAGAATTTAAAAAAGTTCTTTCGAGAAAGCAAACAAGCCCATATCAGTATCGATCGCGTAACAAGATTTTAAGTAGGGACTATAACACCAATACTTGAGCCCCAGCAACATAGCTTACCAATATAGGTTAAAGGTCTTAAAACTTCACTTTCTTTATCAAGGAGAGGATGTTTGTCGTAATGCATGCGCAAATTGGTCCGGAAGCCAACCAACAGCTACTAACTAATATATTAGTGAGAGTATAAAATAGACTATTTTTTTATATTTGTAACTAATATATTAATAAATTCTAAAATATCAGAATTAGTGCTTCTAAATTTGAAAATACCATACACTAGGGTGAATAAATGCATGTTAAATAAACCAACAAATGTGGACATCAAAACCATTATGTTCCTATTGACCCTTTTATCACCCAAGCCAAGAGATTTGGGTCTATTCACTTATACACATAATGGATGTTTGCATTAACAAGCAAAGACTCAAAAGAGAAAACAGAGCAACAAAATCCAAATAAAATTTGATCACAGAAGACAAAAAATTCACACAACAAGGAAGAAGAACAGCATCATTCAACAATAAGGGAACGTAAAGTCAACATTCATTTTATCCCAAAAACCAAAAGCATACCATTGATAGCAGGCCAGGGCCAGTATGCTTGGCAATAAAATTTTCATCTTCAAACTTATGCCCGTATATTGAAACACATCCACTGCCATCATCCTGCAAAGAGAGACTGAAATATAAAAAGCACTCCGAAGCAAACAAGCCAAGATCATAGGCTATTGTTATTCCTTTTTTTCCTAAACGATTAAATATTATTTTTATAGATAAAGAAATATATTAGATAAGGAAAGGAGAGATACAACCAAAAGGAGAATAGCCCATCCTCCAAAAAGAAAACGAGGAAATAAAAAACCAAAACAAAGTTAAAAAATAAAATTTCAATACAAAATAGTAATTCAAGGGGTATTAACCTTTACAAAATCTCCAGCTTGAATCATAAAATCCTTGATCACCCTGTGAAATTGGCATCCTTTGAACCCAACAGGCAAGCCAGCTTTTCTGCCAATCTCATTAAATTGGCGAAATTAGCTAAAAAAATGTTGTAACATGCACAAGGGATGACAAACAACCATAATAGCTCAAATGTGGCAGAACAACAGTCAATCACCAAATTGAAATTGTCATCAACAACAAGCAACATTTCCTACTGAGATTTTGCAAATTCAAAGGTCAAATAGAGCTTTCTCGAGATATATGTATAATGTGTTGCCGGGAGAGACTTGCTCCCATTTGTTTTTACACTGTGATGTTGTTTGGTGTTTGCGGATGCGGCTGGTTGGGTTGTTTGGCTGAGGCTACTCCCTCAACCAGGGAGTTGTTTTGAGTCCTTGTATTATTCAAGGGGATGAAATACAAAAGGAGGCAAACTCCTGTTGAGAGGCGCAACTTTTGCGGGACTATGGGCCCTATGGCTTGAAAGGAATAAACGAATCTCTAATAATTGCTCTCCATCTAATGAGGATCTATAAGAAAGGATGATTTTTTTGGCCACACATGGGCAAAAGCTTATGAACAGTTTCCAGATATTGCTCTCTAGGTGTTACAAAAGGAATTAAGAGGCAGTAATCTTGTAATGACATGGGATTTGGAATCTACTCTCCTCTGCTTAGTCTTTTGAATTTTGAACTTTCTTTTTGTTTTTTTTTTTAATTTTATTTTTCTAGACGATGTCTTATTCTCTACTGTATTTTCTTTTTCTTCCTAATATTACTTCTTTTTCCTTTTAAAAGAAAAAAAATCAATAGTTTTTGCTTGATTCTTAATTCTTGAAAGAAAAAAAAAAGATACAAAAAGGACAAAGCTAGGATAGCATCGTGAAATCCATTAACCTATTTACCATACAATATAAAAATGATAGAGTGCATACCTGTACTCTCCAGTGCAGAACTGCCTGCCAAAAGAAAAGTATTTATTAAAACAAAAGTCTAATTAAATATACATATTGTTTTTCAGAACAAAAAATAATATATATTTTGAACAAACTAATTCTAAAGCACATGTAACAGAATCACAATGCCATAAAATCACGTTAGAGCTAACGAAACAAGATTATGCTACACATGATATACCATTCGAAAAGAAAAACCGATTGTACCTATTCTTTAAATTTGAGGAAAATTAAACAGATGCACAACCTACACCATCCCTCTAGTTTATGAATGCTACAAACTGTGAGAGCATAATAAGGCCAAGTTGTAACAATTGGTAAGAGGGAGTGGCATTATAATCTTTATAGCATGAGAATTAGTAAATTTGCTTGTTTCTGGAATTCTTTTAGCAAATGAAAGATACAGATAGGATCATAATGGGGGAGGCCAATATTGCTATGTTATCAGGGTCCATTGGTTGTGATGTGTTATCTTTGTGATATAGGACAAATAGAGTTGATATGTCCAATTATGGATTTGGGGATGAAAAATATAAACACCAACATCTAGAGTTTCTTACACATCATATCTAAGAAATCTTATGCATCACACCTAATGATTTGATTGCATTATACAAACAGAAAATTAAAAATACTCAAAATATTTTATTGAATAACTTGAATAAATCTGCTCAAGAAATTACAACCACATTTGTAGAGTACTAAGTAGGTCTTTCCAAACTAGATTAGGAAATACCACATTTACCTCTGCACCATTTATTTTCGATAACACAAATTTTCGCTCCCAAACTTAATTTCCTGGCTCCACCGCTATTGGGTTTTGTGGTTGGATCATAACATAAGGATCTTCAAGGACATATTTAACTACTCGTCCTGTTTGTGGGACAGACTGCCTTCTTTTCTGCTTTGTGGGCTAAGACTCACGGCTTCTTTGGTGATATTCCTTCATACATGCAAAGTAGTTGGCTTCCTTACCATTTTGATGTAGTTTCACTTTTCATTAGTTTCTTATCTGAAGGACCTCTTATCCTCTGGTTGTGTATTTTCTTTTCTTCTCCATAATAATCTTCTTTTTTTATTAAAAAAATGAAGATGCATATTTAAGATTAGACATTCACAAACTAATTTGTCAATTAAATTTCCTGTCAATCATTTCACCGACTTTTATATGTACTTCTCGGCTCATATTCAGAGATACGTAAATCACTTTGGCAACCAGCGTACAACTTCAATCAAACAACATGATCTTTTCTTTTTGTTTTATTAACAAAAGTTTACACGACAATTGATAAAATATACAAGCAAAATTTCCATATCAGCATGACAGTTAACATTTGTTTGAATTATAACACCTGAACTTCATTTCCAATAACTCTGATCTTAAATTTCTTTGCCTTGAACTTTCACAGGCTTCAATATTTCACTTGATGCCGACCAAAAAATCCGTATGAATCAGTTACCAGGAACGAACTATCTAACTAGGGCTAGCGTATTAAAATTGTTTTGTGCGTGATTCCATTTCCACCTCCGTCCATGTCTTGTTTAAGAAAGCATCCATTTCAATATCAAAATAAATCCACTTAGCGCCCACAGTGAACCAAAGCAAAAAGCACCACCACAATCACTTGATAAAGATCATTTAACTATCCTAAGTAAAAGAATCAGGCATGAGAGTAAACAAACACAAAATGCCAGTAGAAGAACACACCAGGTGAGTAAAAGCCAAACAGCGGACCGACATATCCACGTACTAAAAACAAAACTAAACCGGAGAGAAACCGAAAAAAAAGAAAATCGAAATAGTGAAGTATTGTCGATAATTGTAGCATGAAGAAAGTTGCAGGACCTGAAATTTTCGGCGGTTTTAGGAGCAATATCGGCGAAGAGCTCCATCTTGATACGACCGGCATCAATGGTGCCTATGGTAATATCGAAGAAAACAATCGGATTTTTAGGGTTTGGAGGTCGAACGTGCCATTCCACGCTTCCTCCTCCCCCTGCCACCGTCGGAGGTACGGCGTTTCCTCCTGACGCCATCGGTATTTGATTCTCCGCCTACTCGCTCCTTCTCCACTAATTTATACTGTAAAGAGTAAATGTCAGTACATCTACGGTCCCAACTTTATAGTATACACATTTTTTCGGAATAACCAACAAAATCAAAAGTCAACCTAATGTCATATGTAATAAATATACAAACATAGTCCTATTTTTTTACTCAGTAATTTTTTGATAAATAACTAGCTTTTGAATTAAGTATTAAAATAATTAAATATTGAATCTCATATAATCGTAATAATAATATTATCATATATTTAAATTATTTATAAAATATTTTATTTATTGTTCGGTAAATATCATATTTTAAATCAATTAATATAGTATTTTATTAATTTATTATAACTAACGATTATTATAAAATATATATAAATATAAATACATGTATCAACTATGGTTATTGATGAATAAATGCAATTACTTATATTTTTATCTTCTATTAACTCTCTCCAATTTTTTTTTTCGGTTTCTTTTATAATTGAGTTAGTCAATAATATTACTCAGTACATGCAATGATAGTAAAATTCTTAAACAGTTTTATCCATAAGTATTATAACATCAGGATAAATTTAAACTATATATATTAATAATTTTTAAAAAATTAATCAAGAGTTTTATAAACAAGTTACAGATAAATAATCCATAATATCGACATATAAAATCAAAAAATATAATACATGTAACTTATCATATGTTAATTGATAAAAGTTAAAGTTTTATGTTAAAATAAAATATATATATAAATTGACATTATTAATAATATTGGTCATAATTATTTGAAATAGTGTAAAATAAATTTTTTATTTTTGTAACTTTTTTATATGAAATAGTTTAAGAATAAATTCATACTTATGATATCGAAATAATCTATCTACCAAATAGTGCTGATACAAATTATTTTTTTATGTTACTACGTTAAGTAAATAATTCGATTATATCAAATATAATTATAGTTTTAATAAGAAAAAATGTATGTGTTTAAATCAATTAAAGTTGTTAATAAATTATAGATTTATATAAGTTATCTCTCTCACATTATATTATTATATTTTAAAATTATATATAACATGTGAACAAGTGACGATATCAATTTCTATTTGTATTATCATTTTTTTCTGATGTAATTTTATATTATTAAAAATTATGACAATGTAATATTGATGTAATTTGTTAAATTTATTATTAAATTTTAATAGCATGGAGTAGAACGATATAATTTTGAAATAAAACATATCAAAATTTAAACTATTACATATTTCAGATATTTTATTTATTATATAATTAAGTTCTAACTCATTTGAATAATTATTATTTTTTAAAAAAATTATTAACAAAATTGATTATAAATATATAAATTATAAATTATTTAAATGTTGAATAGTTAAGAAAATTAAATAAATAAATGATTTAGATTAGTAAATGTTAATATATTATATTATATATTTTAAAATCATATTGACCGGTCTGAATCGGAACCGATTTTTTCAATCCGCAATTATAGATCAAAGATCGTTCCGACATTATTTGGACCAGTCTTGACCTTATAATACACACCACGAAAGGGACTAAATTGATTATAGCACTAAAAATATGTCTTTAATTTTAAAAATTCAAAACTCTAAGGACCAATTTGAAAATACATGTAAAAATTGTTTTGGAGGTCGAACGTGCCATTGATACGACCGGCATCAATGGTACGTATGGTAATATCGAAGAAAACAATCGAATTTTTAGGGTTTGGAGGTCGAACGTGCCATTCCACGCTTCCTCCTCCCCCTGCCACCTCGGATGTACAGCGTTTCCTCTTGACGCCATCGATATTTGATTCTCCGCCTACTCGCTCCTTCTCCACTAATTTATACTGTAAGGAATAAATGTCACTACATCCACGGTCCCAACTTTATAGTATACACATTTTTCCTGAATAACCAATAAAATCAAAAGTCAACCTAATGTCATATGTAATAAATATACAAACATAGTCCTATATTTTTTACTCGCTAATTTTTTGATAAATAAGTAGCTTTTCAATTATGTATTAAAATAATTAAATATTGAATCTCATATAATCGTAATAACAAATTTATCATATATTTAAATTTTTTATAAAATATTTTGTTTATTGTTCGGTAAATATCATATTTTAAATCAATCAATATAATATTTTATTAATTTATTATAACTAACGATTATTATAAAATATATATAAATATAAATACATGTATCAACTATGGTTATTGATGAATAAATGCAATTACTTATATTTTCATCTTCTATTAACTCTCTCCAATTTTTTTTTTCGGTTTCTTTTATAATTGAGTTAGTCAATAATATTACTCTGTACATGCAATGATAGTAAAATTTTTAAACAGTTTCATCCATAAATATTATAACATCGAGATAATTTTAAACTATATATATTAATAATTTTAAAAAATTAATCAAGAGTCTTATGAACAAGTTACGGATAAGTAATCCATAATATCGACATATAAAATCAAGAAATATAATACATGTAACTTATCATATGTTAATCGAAAAAAGTTAAAATTTTCTACTAAAATAAAAGATATATAAATTGACATTATTAATAACACTAGTAATTATTATTTAAAATAGTGTAAAATAAATTTTTTATTTTTGTAACTTTTTTATATGAAATAGTTTAAGAATAAATTCATAGTTATGTTATCGAAATAATCTATCTACTAAACAGTGCTGATACAAATTATTTTTTTTATATTACTGCGTTAAGTAAATAATTCGATTATATAAAAAATAATTATAATTTTAATAAGAAAAAAATTATGTGTTTAAGTCA
Organism: Carica papaya; assembly: GCF_054855325.1. Classification (NCBI taxonomy): domain Eukaryota; kingdom Viridiplantae; phylum Streptophyta; class Magnoliopsida; order Brassicales; family Caricaceae; genus Carica; species Carica papaya. The sequence goes on along the minus strand of NC_142316.1, from coordinate 655,275 downwards.
ATTAACGTTGTTAATAGATTATAGATTTATGTAAGTTAAATCTCTCACATTATATTATTATATTTTAAAATTATATATAACATGTGAACAAGTGATGATGTCAATATTTTTTGTATTATTAAATTTGTAGTAATATAATCTTATATTATTTAAAATTATGACGATATAATATTAATATAATTTGTTAAGTTTATTATATAATTTTAATAGTATGGAGTAGAACGGTATAATTTTGAAATAAAACATAATAAAATTTAAACAATTACATATTTAAAATATTTTATTTATTGTATAATTAAGTTCTAACTCATTTGAATAATTATTTTTTTATTTATTTAAAAAATTATTAACAAAATTAATTATATATATATAAATTATAAATTATTTAAATGTTGAATAATTAAAAAAATTAAATAAATAAATAATTTAGATTAGTAAATATTAATACATTATGTTATATATTTTAAAATCACGTTGACCGGTCTGAACCGGAACCGATTTTTTCAATCTGCAATTATAGACCAAAGACCGTTCTGATATTATTTGGACCAGTCTTGACCATATAATACACATCACGAAAGGGACTAAATTGATTATAGTACTAAAAATATGTCTTTAATTTTAAAAATTTAAAACTCTAAGGACCAATTTGAAAATACATGTAAAAGTTGAAAAGACTAAATATAAAATTAGCCTTAAAAAAATATATAATACTTCTTTTGAAGACAGAGATATTTTAACAAAAAAAAAAGGGAAAGAAGAAAGACATTCAAAACTCGTTTATCGGATCATTTTTCTATTTCTCCTCGTCTCAGATCTTCTCCTCAGCTCTTTCTCTGCCAGAGATTACCAGTGGTCTTCAGAACTAACGGTTTCAGTTGAATCCTTCGTTTTCAAAGGTTTTTGACTTATTTAAGCTCTGCCATTGACACTTCTCTTTCTTTCTCCATCTCCCGCTCAACAAGATCTCTGCACTTTCATTTCAAATTTTCTTCAAGAATCTTCTTGATTTTATGTGATTAAGATGTCCTACACTCACTAATTACTTCATTTATGTCTTAATTATGACTCCGTCGACGCATTTTCCACTCTGGTTAGTTTCATTTACTTTTTTTTAAAGTTGTATTGTTACCTTTCTGAGTTGCGGACGCTGAGGATGGAGTATAGAGGGAAGAGAATTCAAGAGCTAATGCCTTGTTAGTTTGCGAAGAAAGCTGAGTGAATGGATAAGGAAGGAAATGGATTTAGTGACTTGATTTGTTGAGTTGCTCCTGTGGCATGGTAGATAAGTTACGTAAAAGTTTGTGGAGTGGATGTTTAAGTGCCTAAGTGTTTTGGTTTCCTTTGATTTTCGTGGGAGGCAAACGGATCTGGTGTTGAATTGTTGAGGAAACTACTTGTTCGACTTAAGATGCATTTCTTTCTTCTCAGATTTTATGTTTTTCTTCTTAAGCGGCATTACAACCATTTTACACTTTTTATTTTTAAAAAACAATGTAATATGCGATTTTGCCTTTTCATTTGCTGGTATATTCGCTTTTCTCGCGCAGTCACAATAATTTGCGGAACAATGACTGACTTTGCCTTTATGTTTTTCCGGCAGGGGACGTAGTATTATTTGATGATCAATTTTAGTCTGAAGAGCTGATTTGAGCTAGTGTTTGAGCTAGTCATGGAAGAGTACGTTTCACCTCATTATTAAGCTCCTTAGTGTTAAATAACCACTTTCTGATTTTAATTGTCTTACTGTAACCACTTTCATTATATACATGCAGGGAAAATTCTATTGAGCTTTTACAACGATACCGACGGGATAGGAGAGTACTCTTAGATTTTATTCTTTCAGGGAGCTTAATTAAGAAGGTTGTAATGCCGCCTGGAGCCGTCACGCTTGATGATGTGGACTTGGATCAAGTCAGTATTGATTATGTCCTTAGTTGTGCCAAAAAAGGTGGTACAAATTTTTCTTTTGCTTTCTTCTGGTAACCGAATCTGGAATTCCCTTATGTGATTGTTTCTTGTAAATATAGGTGGAATGCTCGAACTCTCTGAAGCTATTAGGGATTATCATGACCATACTGGCTTACCACAAATGGTAAGCAAATCTTGTTTAAGAGTTAATTTCTGTTTCTTTCCATTCACTAGACCATATCAATTTTGTGTGCAGAGTCGTGGGCATTGCCTTGAACCAAATGTTGGCACATTTTCATCTTCAGTTTTGAGAAAATTTTAAGCATATACAATTGTGTCAATTATTTTATCAAATTCACCACTTGGCTATTAATGTTCACAAATAATTTTTAATTAAAAAATTAAGGCAATAGAAGAAGGGCTTTCAGAAATATTGTGATGATCAGTTTTTCTTTTCGATAGAAAAGAAGAAATTTTGTTGAGAAAAGAAGATACTGATTGGGAGGATTAGATATCCTCCAAAACAAACAAAGAACCAAAGGAATGAAAAGAGAGAAGAACTAGCTAAGTTGTAGAAAGAATAACCAGCTAATCTCTATACAAAATAGATTGGCAAACGTCTTCAAAACATCTATGGGCCTTCGCCCAAACAGAGGGGCCATCAAGATTGTTAACAGTTCAAAATAGTATGTCATGTTGTCATCTAAGCCGAGGCATAATCAAATCTTCATCCTGTATTTTCTTGAATAAAAATCTTCATCCTGTATATTCATATATATTTATATTTTGTGGTTTGCTGTCAATTTTAAGGCTTAATCTCTTTTTTTTTTTGGGTCTTATTTCAGAATAGTGTGGGTTCTGCAGATGAATTTTTTTTAGTTACAACTCCTGAATCTTCAGGGTCACCACCTAAACGCGCCCCACCGCCTATCCCTGTTTCAAGACCAACACCAACTCCTTTACCATCTGCTTTTGCACTATCACCTGCTGTATCAGCTGTACCAATATCTGAATCTTTTGATTCTATACAAGTTCAAGAGCTTACTGTGGATGATATTGAGGGTTTTGAGGATGATGATATTGAAGAAGTTAATAGCATCAGAATTTCAAGACGGAATGCAAATGATGCTGCTGATCTGGTCCTGAAGGTGCCTTCTTTTGCCACAGGTAAACAGTTGATTTGACATTATTAGGTAATTGGATTTATTTTGCCTTGTGGGATTGCCAAGAAAGTTAAGGGGAAGATTTTGAAAATGGTGGAGCCTTTGATCTTGGATTTTAATGTCTGAAAGTTTCTGAGGACTGACAATACTCTGTGTATCTTTTATTTGCTTGGACCTCCAAGGTTAACTCTTGCCATGTACTACTGGCACCATATACAGGTAGGTATTCAGTTTTTGTTCTGCTATTCTGTTTTGCTGGTTAGGAGAGAAGGGTTTATAGTCTAGAGATTAGTGACAGAACATGGAATCATTGGTAATTTCATGGAATAAACCAAAGTATGGCTTTGGCATCAGAGCTACATGACCACTTTATGCGTTTGCATTTTTATGGAAAATAGTGTACTATTTTATGTAGAATCTCAAGTATTTTGTGAATTTACAATGCATGCTGCTGTCTTTGAAAAGATCATATTTACTGTTATCAGGCATCACAGATGATGATCTTCGTGAGACTGCATATGAAGTCCTTTTGGCATGTGCTGGGGCATCTGGGTATGCTTGCCCTATCTGTTTTACTTTGAAGATTATCTTCTTTTCTTTGATTGATGTCAGTGAACTATTAATAGTGCAAATGAAGTCTTCTTCTCATCTTTATAATTTGCTGCCTATCTCCCTGTTCTTGTTTTCTTCTTTCTTCTATGCACAGGGGCCTTATTGTACCATCAAAAGAAAAAAGGAAGGATAAAAGGTCTAAGTTGATCAAGAAGCTTGGACGTAGTAGAAGTGAAAGTGTCCGTCAGTCTCAAAGTGCAACTGGATTGGTTGGTTTGTTGGAAACCATGCGAGTCCAACTGGAGGTATCTCTTTCTTTCTCTATCTTGGGTGTTCTGCAAACTTTACCTCCTAGCTCCTGTAACAGGTGCTAGGATCTGATCAGAAAATTTTCAAATGCTTTCTTTATATGATGCACAAAGATTTAGCAGTCTCTTTTTTTTTTCTTTGTGCAGATTAAACTAGATAAAAGTGAGCATCTTTAAGGCATAATTCTTTATGATAGTTGTTTCCATTTATTTATTTATTTAATTATTTTTTCCTATAGTTCCAAGAAGTGAGAGGGTTAAGCTTTGTTTTTTTTTTTCACTTTCATTTATTTATTGATTTACTCATTGTTAAAATGAAATAAGCATATCCCTATATCACACTTTGTCAAGAAATTAACACAAGATAAGGATGGAAATTCAGTAAGAAGGATAGATCAACAAATTCTCGAAAGTTTTTTTTTTTTTTTACCGAAAATTTCAGTTTGGGGAACAAACCAAATCTCTTTATCTTGTTCTGGTGTTCTGTTTTACACAGAGACTGGCTGGTTATTCTTTTTTGATTTTTGCCCATTGGCTATTCTTTATGTGTTTCTGCATTATAAGGTGGCTTGGGTGGTTTGGACTAGACCTTTTTCCTCAATTCGGATAAGCTTGGTTTTTCCTCCCCAAACGTGGAGATTTCTTTTCTCCATTTTTATGTGGTCTTGGGAAAACTAAGGCACATTCCATGTTCTGGAGGGGCTAATTTGCTGGTTTTTGGGTGTTTTGGTTGGAGAGGAATGCAAGAATTTTCGGCCAGCATTGTAATTCTGTAAATGTTATTTGGGAATAGGATTATGTACATAGGGTCGAGATACATATTTATTAGGGGTTCTTCTTTCTATCCTACTGGAGGATTGGGTTGTGATCTTGTATTGGCACATTCTTTCCTTGTTTTTTTCGGTTAGTTTTCTTAATTTTTTCTCCTCTATGGTGGATGCTTCTAGTTTTTATTTCTTCTAATATTATTTCTTCTTTTTCAATAGAAAATATTTATTTTGAATTAAAGAAAGATCATATTCTTGGTTGCCTCTTCAACCAGCAAAAGGGCACTCATCTATTCTGCTGCTGATGGTGTTTCAAATAGCTGTTTTGGTGTCAAAGTTGTTGTGGCTAGTCTCTTTTGGTGGTTAACTTGAACCCGTAGTTGTTCATTATCTGTTATTTAATCTTGCTTGTTATTTAAGTCGTAATATCTGGAAAACGTAGACCCTTTGTTTTTGTGAGCTCCGTTGTGGTTTCTTTTCCTAACCTATGTATCTATACAATTAAAAAAAGGACAGTAATAAGCTTCTCAGTATTATTCCAATTTTGTTTTCTAACTGTCTAATCCTATTGATCTGTAACATGTTTTTTTAGAAACACAAATAGGATTTAACTATTTTTACTATGAACAAGTAGTTTCAAGATAATTCACAATTTGTCTGAGAATTAGAACTTTAAAATCTTTATCCATATCATCAACAACTATTACTTTGCAATTAATGTGAAATAATTTCATTAACATTTTATTGATGAATATAATTATTATATTATTGTACTGATATGGGGGCAATACTTTTCAGTCTCTTGCATTTTGTTCTGTTAAGATTAAATAGTAGTATTGTCACCATCTGTGTAGAGGAGAAGATTTTTTTGTCCTTTTCTATCAATCCTGAATCAGAGCAATGTTGATCCTTTCTTTTATTGTTATTATTATTATTATTAGTTTTCATAAAAACAACTAACTAATCGTATGTAGTGCATGTTTACTGATAGCTAGTTTATGTATGAGTTCAGATTTCTGAGGCCATGGATATTAGGACAAGACAGGGCTTGCTGAATGCGCTTGCAGGGAAAGTTGGAAAAAGAATGGATACCCTACTGATTCCTCTGGAATTGTTATGTTGTACTTCACGCACAGAATTTTCCGATAAGAAAGCATATATACGGTGGCAAAAAAGGCAGGTGAGTCCTGTCCAGTTCTCATGTCTATTTTTATTGTTTAAATTGGAATAGTGGTGATAAGTGTTTTCTACCTTTGATGTTGTTTTGCTGCAGTTAAACATGTTAGCAGAGGGACTTATTAATCATCCTGCAGTTGGATTTGGTGAGGCTGGGCGCAAGGCCAGTGAGTTGAGGAATCTTTTGCTGAAGATTGAAGAATCTGAGGTATCTGTGTCACTCTTTTGGTATTGTTAAATGGTTTACTCTGATCTTATGACAATGAGGTCTCACTGAAATGTAAACGGCCAATATGCCATTTGGATTGGTTTTCTGTAGAATCCATGGTACATTTTTTTGAAATAGAATCCACGGTATATAAATTGAACTATTTTTTTCTTTGAGAGAAAAAGGGAAAGTATTATACATGAAGGCACTAACGGTTGCTGCCCATGTACATCATAAAAAAAAAATTTATATAAATACTCAATCAATATGTCAATGGTATCCCCAAGTTCATCTCCTTTAAGGAATTGGAGGATCTTTAACTAGATATGTAATCGATGAAACTTGTGGTCCCTAAATGTAGCCATTTAACAGTCAATATCCTCTTACACTCTCTGATTTCTTTCTTTTCAAGGGGACAAGAATATGGCATGGGATGAGATAGAAACTTATTTTTGCTCTTGCAGCCAACGAACCTTTCTCAAGCCAACATTTCTGCCTGAATACACCCACTCACCACCCAAGAAATTCCCATAAAACTAAGAGCTGAATCTCATAGCCTTCTCCTCTGAGGGCATCATAAAAGAAGATGGTTATGGGATTTGTTATCCAGCTACAAAGTGGGAACCTTCTAACAATGATGCAACTCCTTTTTCTCAAATTGTCTATGGTTAAGATACGATCCCCAAGAGGCTTCTCAAACATAGATGACAACACGAGACTGAGGCTTTGCATGTCTATATGGGCTTCCAGAGAAAACCATCCTGGATTCTTGAGTAGAGAGAGCATAGTAATAGGATTTCACTGTGAAAGTTCTACTTTTTGTCAACTTCATGCTAGTATGATCCTTCATAGTAGAGATAAGAAAGAATGATTTCAAAGCAGCAAAAAGATTTTCAAGTCCTCTATTTCCTCCTTGGACCCAAGAGACTTGTGGATAGACTCATCCACCTTTCCTCATTGGACCAAGTATCGGGTTCTTAGTTAGTGTCCTAAGCCAATTCATACATGGCCCAATTAAGGAACACATAGAGGCTGTGTAGAGGATTTTGAGATACCTCAAGGTGACCCTAGGAAGAGGATTAGTTTACAAGAAACAAGTTACCTGGAACATTTCTATTTTTTCTAATGCAAACTAGGTGGGAGATATGAAGGATCGAAGATCCATCTTTGAATACTCTTCCTATTCTTTGGGGAACTTAGGTACTTGGAGAAGCAAAAAAAAGCTGTTGTCTCTAGCTGAAGCTGAATTTATGAAGGTATGTGGATAAAGGGACTTCTAAGTGAATTGGGGATAATCACTACGTTACTTATCAACCTTTACTAGGACAACCAGGCTGCCATTCACGTAGCAAAAAATTCTGTGCATCATGACCGAACAGGCACATAGAAATTTACCGCCATTTCGTTTCAAAGAAAATTGAAAATTCTATAATTCAAGTGATCAACATGCCTTAAAAATCACAAAAATGCTGATATTCTCATTAAAGCCCTTCTAAGAATCACCTTTGGAGAACTCAGTGGCAACTGTGTTTGTTCAATATTTACAACCCAGTTTGAGGGGGAGCCTAGGATTCTAGATTAGGAAAGTGATAATGATGAAGAATTCTATGTAATTCTAGATTTAGTTGACTCTTTAATTATTTGGTACCAGTTATTTAATAATCAGATCCTCCAAGATTTCCTCCTAAACTCTGTCCTTAGCTTTCTGAATTACGGACAGAAAGTTAGGGTTTCTTTGTGTAATCTTACTCCTACATATTGCTGTATTTCTCTTCATCAATATACAACAATAATTCTGAGAAAATACTTCAGAATATTACGGGTCTTAAAATTCAAATTTGGGATTGTATGAGGGGTTGGAGGATTTGGCCTCTTAGTGGTCCTTATGGGACAAGTTCTGAAAGTGTATTAATTAGGGGTGTGATGAGATTTTAAGGTGTATTAGATTGAATATGGACTTTGATCGAAGTGTGAAGTTTTGGGCTAGCTGGGTGGTGCGAAAGGAGGCACTTGTATGCATGTTTCCCTATTCTGTTTTTTCTTTGGAAACTGGGCAGGTGGTGTGGAATGTGAACCTCCCTTGCTATCTTTCCTTATGCGCAGTGGATCACTTGTGGCATGATGAGGTAGGGTGGAATTTTGGTAAGGCTTTCCAGTGTGGAGTTCTTCTACTTGCACCTCAAACACTCTCACCTTGCGTAGTGTGATTTTCCTTCGAAACAAATCTGGTTAGACAGTGAGTTTCAGGGAAACTTGTTTATAATTGCTTTCTTTTATTGTTAGGATGTGAAAGGGTGGATCTCAGGATTGAAAATCTTTGGAAGAGACTAGGGAGGGAAGAATTCTAGTAAAAGGGTTGTTTGTCTAAGGCCACAACTAAGATTCCACACAATTTACTTTTCTGGTATTCCTTCTCTTATTGCCTCTGATGCACAATCCTCTGCTTTCTCAACCTGGAATGAGTTGCTTTTGTGTCTATCAGGATATGCAACGGGCTTATTAGTAGGGTATACTGTGTGATAAAAAGTAGGAAAGGTACTTTTTCTTTTGATAGGGTTAGAGACTTTTGGCTCCAGCTCCTGTGTTTTTTTATGTTCCAGAGTCATGTTTTTGATGCTGACGAAGATTTGGGAGACCTTATAGGTATTTTGACTGAACTATAAATTCTCTCCTTTTGTACATGGGTGGCTCCTCCTTGGTGCCTTGTTTGTAAGAATTCATATTTCTCTTTAAAAATATAAATGATAGTTAATTTATGAGTAAGTTGCTTAAAATGTTATTCGATATCTTTCCTTTGGCTTTGAAACTTAATTCTATCTTTCTTCTTGATCTTATGATTATTATTATTTTTTAAATTATCAGTCTCTCCCATCTTCTACCGGTGAACTCCAGCGGACTGAGTGCTTGAGAGCTCTTAGAGAGACTGCCATTCCACTTGCTGAGAGGCCAGCACGGGGTGATTTAACTGGAGAAGTATGCCATTGGGCCGATGGCTATCATCTAAATGTTAGATTGTATGAAAAATTGCTTCTCAGCGTCTTTGATATGCTAGATGAGGGAAAGCTGACAGAGGTTTGTAAATTTTGTTTATTAAATTGTTATGCTGATATAATATGTTAAAAACCAGAATAAAAATAATTAGTCAAACCCGGCTGAGAGGCACAATGATGCTTCTTGAAGATACCTAGAACCTCCCGCTGTGCAGGGATTTACCAACTCGATTTCTGGGATTTAAATTAGCTCTTTTTGATTCTTCTTTCTTGTGTTTTACACTAACCAACGGGAACTAAGTACTTGTTAAGCTCAATAATAGATCCTAGTAAGTATTTAGATTTCTTGCTGTGTGTTTCCTTGTTGCACTGTTTATCAGCCTTGTATAGGTGAGGCTGTCAATTGGATTCATAATATTAGTGTGGCAATTAATGATATCTGTATGTGACCTTTCAATAATACATGCACCTATGCATAAGTATGCAGTAATACATGCATGTATGCATCTATATGCTGACCTTAAAAAACTCATCCATCTAGCAAGTATCAGAAGTACCAGCAATCATGATGCGTTATTACTACTAACTCATTTGCCAGAATAATATTTGGAGGAAAGCTTAAGTGCTAAAAACAGACATTTTTTTTCTCTTTAGTGTCTGCGCTTGCATGGTTTAAATCGTGCTGGAAGTAAGGTTTTAATTCTTTTCTGAATTTAGTCCAATGTCAACTATTTAGGCTTTTAATATTTCAAAAAAAACTAGTTAGGCTTTTAGTATAATTGGTTGTCCAACTGATCTTTTAACAGTTTCTAATAGCCAAATATGCAATGCTTTAGATGACTATCATACGATTTTGGGTTTTGTTACAAATTTCACAATTGGGGATGTTAATTGCGATATTCTTAAGATTCTATCTGTTTCCTAAACAGATAACAAGACTCATTTTTGTGTTTTGTTTTTTGCTTAATTGGTCTAATTGCAAAGCATTTTCTAGGAAGTGGAAGAAATTCTTGAACTTCTGAAATCAACCTGGCGTGTCTTGGGAATAACAGAGACCATTCATTATACATGCTATGCGTGGGTACTGTTCCGCCAGGTATTACTGACAAACTGGAAATGAAAATTCTTTCTTGATGCAAAATTTGCATTCAGTCACTAAAATTACTGTGGGTTTTTTACAAGTATTTTTTCTTTGTGATTACAGTATGTTATCACTAGTGAGCGAAGAATTATACGCCATACCATTGAGCAGTTGAACAAAATACCATTGAGAGAAGAACGTGGTCCACAAGAGAGGTTACACTTAAAAAGTTTGTACGCAAAAATTGAAGGCGAAGAGGGCTGTCGAGAACTATCTTTCTTACAGTCCTTTTTATCACCTATTCAGAAATGGGCTGATAAACAGCTAGGAGATTACCATCTATACTTCTCTGAGGTTTGGTTGTTGGTGGTTATTTCAAATACATTAGTTTCTGGTAAAACATGTTATATCATTTTTGAGGCCAAACTTTCGTGGAATAAACTAGCATTGGTTGGTTCATGTGAACACCGTCTTTGTGGTTTGTGCTGCCTTTGTTCCCTCCCTCCCACCCCCTGCCGCTCAAAATGGAAAAAGAAAAAAACTGTTACTACTATGTTTATTTCGTTATTTATTTTGTTGCTACTATGGTCTTTCATTTGAATTCTTTTTTTTACTACAACTGCTTTTTTTTTGTTATTGAGTAAATTGTTGACAGGCTAATTGATTACAATTAAAAAAAACTCTCTTTTTGATAGACAAAAACAATATTATTAAAGAATGAAAAGAAACAATAATATTATTAATGATGAAAGAAAATACTAATAGAAGAGGATAATATAGGCTGACATAAAAAAAAAGCAAGAAAGTAAAGGGAAACATAGAGGAAAAGCAGGAGAAATTTATGTAAGACTGCCCCTTCCAAATCATTCTATCTGAAATAGCTTGGTTAGAGGCACACCTCAACAAAAGCCACTTGCCTTAGCCCACAAGGAAGCGCATAGAAATCATTCTATCTGAAATAGTTGGTGTAAAATTAACATCTTGGTTAAAAGTTCTGATATTTTGTTCCGATCACAATACCTGGCTGACAAAGAGTGCCCCTCTGCAAGGCACTTTTTGCTTTTTTTTCTTAACTGACCCAACTGTCTCCAAAAGGTGCAAACAGCTTACTCCTTTTGCTCATCCCTTTTGTTAGTCTTCCCTAAAAGTGCGAGCATCTTTCTTCTGCTCCTTTAATTTTTTTCCTTAGATTCGCTTTCTAACTGTAAGATGTTGCTTTGCACTTGGAAAGCTGTTGTAAGAGATTCATTATGCAACTAGAAAGTCCATGCAACTAGAAAGTCTGTGACTTTACTCCGGCCTTTTCATCTTTGCTCTGAGATTTTATTTTAAACTTTAATTTGCTTTGTCATTGTTGAATTTAATTTGCTCCTTATGTACATTCTTATTCTTACATCTTGAGGAACATGCGGAATTTGCTTGGGCAATACCTAGAGCCACAGTTCAATATCATTATATTCATTAGTTTTTTATTATTGTAGGAGTCAGTGATGATGGAGGATATGGTAGCTGTTGCATTGATTACTCGAAGGCTTCTGTTGGAAGAATCTGAAGGAGTAAGCAATCACTTCCTTCATTGGAATTTTCACTCATAATTTAAGTAGCTTCCCTTGGAAGAAATAAAGGAAAAAACTTACCCTGATTATGGACGCTGCAAATTTTCATGAATTCTTATTGGAAGTAATTATTTGTCTGGAGGATCTGTTTACTTCGTTGAGTGCAATGCTCTAACATTATGTATCTACTGTCTTTGAGACTGAAATTTCAATTTCCCAATGTTTCATGCAGGTAATGCAATCTACATCTGACATAGATCGAGACCAAATAGAGTCGTTTATATCATCATCCATTAGGAATGCATTCACAAGGGTAATATTATCTCTCATCATCAATCTTTTGCTCCCTTTCGTAGAATTTGTAACAGTAAAGCTTTGTTTAGTACAAAAAGACGTTGGCTACTTGTTTTCTAAATTTAAGTATTTCATTTACAAAACGATGCATGTTAGTTAACAATGAAGAAAAAGTGATGAAAATGATTATGGAACTAGAAAATTTTAAGATACTTTGTATTTTTCGGAGAACTATTTCGTTTGTGCTTTGATTATTTTATAAGAATGTAATTTTTACACAGTTAGATAAATAAAGCATGCGTAGATACACAAATTTAAAAAATGAAAAACTACAATATACTTTTATATACCAAATGAAACTTAATTTTAAATGTTAAAATTATTTTCAGTGGTTGATGTTTTGATTTCTTTTTTGTTTTTCCCATGTGTTTGTGTTAGACAGTCATTGATATTTCCATAAAGCTATCAGAATAACTACTGAACATTTGGAAGACAACATAATTAGCTTTTGCTCATACATGTGGCCCTTGATTAGATAATGAGCTCCCTTTAGCTTCATCTGTTGTCCTATCTAATTTAACTTGAAGCTTAACAAATTTTAATACTAGGTTTCAATAAAAAGGGTCTTTGATTGTCTACACTTTGGAATTTAATAAGGTGAAAACTAGTAACTACTCAAATCTTGCTAGAATTTTCACCTATGTAAGACTTAGTGTTTCTAGGATGTAAGGAAATAACTAGGATTAAACAGTACATTATAAAATTTATTTTTGTATAATTTCTTCTGCAAAAGAAACTTCAATTTGGATGAGAGAGACTTATGGTTCCAGAGGTTTTGTTTTTCTTTTAAGGGTCATCCTCTCATATGGAAGGATGAGTTATTGCATTTTGACTTAGCTAACTTGCTTGGGAAATAAATTACAATTTTAGCTACAGTAGTAAAGAGCTGACTATATTGGCATGTCATCATTTTCTGACAGACATTGCAAGCTGTTGATAAATTAGACACAATGAGCGAGCACCCCTTGGCCTTGCTTGCAGAAGAGACCAAGAAACTTTTGGAAAAGGATTCATCAACATTCATGCCAATTTTTTCTCAGAGGTATCCGCAGGCAACTGCTGTTTCAGCATCACTTGTTCACAAGTTCTACGGGAACAAGTTGGTAAGCTGATAGTAGGTTTTTTTGTGCATTACGAATTTCTAACTACTCATTCATCAATCAATTTTTTCCTTCTAGTTTCTGAGGTTGTAATTTTTAAATCTTCAGAAACCTTTTCTTGATGGTGCTGAGCATCTAACTGAGGATGTTGTATCTGTCTTTCCGGCTGCTGATAGTCTTGAGCAGTATATACTAACAATTATCTCGGCTTCATGTCTTGAGGAAAATGTGGAGGTTTACTTCAGAAAACTAATTCCATATCAGGTATCACAGCTGGATTTTTTTGCTTGAAGTAAATTGTTCCTTTTTACGAGAGAAGTAAACTATTTCCAACTTATGGAAGAAGAATTGAATTTTCTTTCAAATGAGAATGGATTTTGATCTGTGATACAGTTGTACTGTTGAGTGGTAAAATACTTGAGTTGGAAATAGATTAGTCAGTTTCAAACAATAACTTGTTTTCCTACTTTGTGAATAAGTTGCAAGGATTAATTTATTCTTTTGGGATATTGGAGAACAAGTATTTTGCTCATTTACCAAGGGGTTATATAAATGTTTTCTTTTTGTCTCTAAAGGTAGCAAGAGGGTGTTGTCTGAACATGAGACAAGGTCAAAATTTTCTCTTTGAGTAACTTTTCTCATCTAATAGCATGGTGATCTTTTAAGTAAAGATCAATATAGTTCCTCTGTTAAAGGGGCTTCTCTTATCTAATGGCATTGTGAGGATTCAATGCATTCTAAGCCCACGACTAAGAAATTAAGAGATCCTGATGTCAAAGTAAAATAGTTCCTTGTGTTTATCAGTAATTCAGCAGTTATGGATATAGATATCAATGTGCATTAGTGGAAGCAGTAATGACTTGTAATATTTATTAAAATCTTGCTTGTTATACTATCATAAAACTTGGTTCTTTGAATACTGCCAATCTTTTTTCTGCAATTTCATTTCTTCTCCTGTCTAATATGGAGTTTCATGCTTGATTCTTGAAAAATACTCATGTGAGCCTTCAAGTGTGGTATAATTTCTAATGTTCATTTTTCAATATTTCAAATTTCAGTTGTTATCTTTTTCTTGCTCATCTTTCTCCAACATTACTTGCTTCCTTTCATTTTTAGATTGAGCCTATATCTGGTACCTTGGTCTTGCGTTGGCTCAATTCACAGCTTGCAAGAATTTTAAGTTGGGTGGAGCGGGCTATTCAACAAGAGGTAAATATTTAAATAGTTCATATGACCTCACAAACCATGCTTCTAATTTTGCTACTTGTTGGAACCTAATATAGCTTCAGTTATTTGTTCAAGTACTTTTAAAGCAACTACCTTCTCTTCAAGATAATTTTTGGCTTTTCTTTTTCCCTATATTTGGAGGATAGGATGAGCTCCTTTATTTAGCCTCTTCGAGTTTCTTACGAGGTTAAATTGTTGAGATAATTTGTTATCGATTGATTATTTTAGATGGTATTAGAGTTGGCCGTCTTTCAATTCTATTTTTAGCTTAATTTCTTTTAATCAAAGTGGGCTTCTACTTCATTTTTTCAATCTGGTTGCTGCTAGTGAGAAAGCTTGTTAGAGTATAAAGAATAGGTTGAACCTTTTTCTACTAACGTAAGCTTTCGCTATAAGTCGTGCCAAAAGCTTAACTTTTTCAAAATTTATTTTCGGTAACTTTTGTTAAAATTTAGAAAGAAAACTCTAGAGAGAAAAATAGAGGGTGTTCGTATTTGCATGTTATCTTCTCTAGGTCTGGATCCAAGTTGTTCGCATAACCAAGGATGTTCTTGGTGATTGAGAGAAAATGTTTCAATGGGTGATTGAGAGAAAATGTTTCAATGGGTGCTTGAGGAGGCAAGTTGATGCAGAAAAAGAGACCCTAAGGTAGAAATATATCAGGGAGATATTTAGGTGATTTTAATTTTTATGTATTATTGAGATAATTAGTTAATTTAGAATAGTTAAAAGCAACATTTCCTATTTAGTTAGGATGTTATTTAGTTATTATATACCATACGTTATTCAATTAATTAGCTTGCTAGAGATTTTTTCAATCTAACACTCATCATTTTTTTATTAAGAAGGGATTGTTTATGAGTCATTTTGTGCCCACAGTTCACAATAAAATAGAGCAATATAAATAAAAAACAATCATTTACTTGCTACCACTCGGACCTTATTGTTCTAAAACCATGTGCGTAAATAGTATTGGAAGGCCCATTCGTATAACCACTTAGCTTATTAATCGATTACCTTTTAGGGTGTTAGACTTTAAAAGTTTCATAGAAGTTTTTTCCACATTTTTCTCAAATACTCATGTCATAGACCATATTATCCCCATAATATTGGACTGTCGCCTCTACTAACATGCATCAACATCAGGGAGGGAAACTCGACTCAAAAGCTCGTAAGTGTGTTTTTATGGGATACTTTTCAACACAAAAGAGTTACAAATGTTACCGTCCACCTACTAAAAAATGTTATATCTCTGTAGATGTTATTTTTGTTGAAACCAAATCGTCCTTTAGCCAATCTTATTTTTAGAGAGAGACTGTAATAGAAGATAGTGATTTCTTCTTTTTTGATCTTATCTTACCCTCTACATTACCAACACCTCTACCTCCACCATCAGCAGCAAATGACTCTCCTCATTACATCTTAGAACATGACTCTCTTCCACCATCACTAGCAAATTATACTCCTCAATCACGTCACGACCCAGAACATGACTCTCCTCCATCACTTTAAAACCTAGAAAAAGATCTAGTCCCAATGACTTTATCTGACCCAAGATTCTCTCAGACGTATTTAAAGAAGAAAAAATTTGGATCCTAAATCAAAGTACATCTAAGCATAAGTTGAGCTCTAGAAATGAGATAACTTTTCAGAACTTTTTGTCATCTGACATTGATATACTAGTTGTAATTCAAAAAGGAATTAGGAAATGTACTAAAGGCAAACTTTACTCAATCTCAAATTTTGTATTATTTGACAAGTGTTCACCATCTCATAAGAATTTTCCTGTGAGTTTAAATAAAATATCTATCCCTAACACATTATTAAAAGATTATCTTGTGAAAAATGAAAAAATACTATAAATGTTGAAATGTAGACATTGAAGAAGAACTAGACATGAGAGGTGGTAGACCTACCTAAGAGAAACAGACACGTGGGATACAAATGGATCTTCACTATAAAGTACAAAACTAATGGTACAATAGAGAGATACAAAAACAGACTTGTTGCTGAAGGATACACTTAGACTATAGAATAGATTATCAAGAGATCTTTGCACCTATAACCAGGATGAACACATTTAAAGTACTATTAATCTTAACTGTTAACTAAGATTGGATTTTTAACTGTTTGATGTAAAAAATGTCTTTCAAAATCGAGATCTTCATGAGGATTACATGAAAATTCCACTAGGATTCATAAAAAATTTAGAAGCAGTTGCAGATTAAGAAAAAATCTTTATGAACTCAAACAGTCGCTGATGACACAATTTAAAAGGTTTATAAAGGTAATGTTGACAATGGGATACAAGAAATCATACCTCAGATTCAGGGGGAGTTACAAGTAATAATTGATGATGTTATTGTTTATGTTGATGATATTATTGTGGCAAGTAATAATAAAAAAGAGAGATTAGTACTTAAAGCAACATTTGATCAGAAAATTTGAAATTAAAGAATTAGGCACACTAAAATACTTCATTGGAATTGGAGTGATTCACTCAAAATAAGCATTTTCCGTCTATGACAAAAGCACATAAGTGATCTTCTAAAGGATTCAGGCAAGCTGGCATGCAAACTTGCTAGCACATTGATTGATGTCAACCATAAGCTGGGATTAGCAGAGGAAGACACAACCTTCAACAAAAAAATGTACCAGAGGCTAGTAGAAGAGTTACTCTGTCACATACATGACGAGATATAATTTACATGGTAAATGTGATAAGTTAACTTGTGCATAATCCTAGAAAAGTGCATTTATAGGTAGCATACAGAGTGTTATAGTATTTGGAGGAAACATTAGGAAAAAGTGTCATGTTCAGAAGGAATAACAGATTGCTCTTGGAAGTCTATACTGATGTTGATTATGTTGGATTGTTAGTAGATAGAAGATTAACTACAGGTTGTTGTAACTTTCTTGAAGGAAATTTGGCCACATGGAGAAGTGAGAAACAAAACGTGGTGACAAGATTAAGTGTGGAATCAGAATTTCGAGCAATGACATGAGTACAAAACATATTGTCAATAAATAATGATCAGTATCACCTATAATCGATATAGTATGACAGAACAAAACCTATTGAAGTTGATAGACATTTCATCAAAGAGAAGCTGGACAATAGTCTAACATACACATCGTACATGCCTACTAACTCCCAATTTGTAGATGTGCTTATTAAGGGTTTGAACAAAGCAGGATTTCAGATAATTATTGCAAAGCTGGGAATGAATAATATCTATTCACTGGTTTGAGGGGGAATGTTGGAAAATATATATACATATGTGATTTAATGTGTAATGATATAATAGTAATACTCCTATGTAATTAATTTTAAGGTCTTCTTTTGTGAACTCAAGGTTGTGCATATATAGGACCTGATTCTTCAATAATAAAATGCATAATTCTATTCTCCCACAGAAATAAATCAGCAAATTAACTGACTGATTTGATTGGCAGAAATCTCCTAAATCCTGTAATTAATCACAAATATTCTGCAGTTGATTTGTTTGCTGGAAAGCCTGTAATTAATTTCAAATATTCTGCACTGATTTACTTGCTGGAAATCTCTTAATTAATCTCAAATATTCTACATTTTGTTTCCTTGTTTTTTATAGGATAACTTTATCCTCCTTTAGTTTGTAATTTTTCTGTGCTTCTGAACATATTTGTATTTTATTTTATTTTTTTAAAATCCTGTTATTACATGAACTCGCTTATATTAGCTTAGTTTTTTGCATAAATGCTTCCAGCGATGGGACCCGATATCACCTCAACAGCGACATGGAAGTTCAATTGTTGAAGTTTATAGGATAGTGGAAGAGGTATGGATGTGCATGTTCCGTCCTTTATGTATTGTTACCTGCCTTCTACCTGAAGTTTTTACAGCTATTTTTATGGCAACTCTTCCTTAGCATGCCTTTTGAAAACAATTTTTATTGTGGATGGGTGCTGAAAGTGAACAGATAGTTATTCATTACTGGCATTGTTTTTAGTAATTCATAAGTCAAAGAATTTGTCCTGCCTCCTTTTTTGGTTTAACCTTTCTTTGCCTTTTCACATATCCTGTATTTATGGTTACAATATTTGCAAGTACTGCAGTAGTAGTCCTTATTGTTCTAGTTATCAAAGTTTTTTGTCTAATCTGCCCTGCAATTGAAAAGGTTTCATTCCTGTATTTGCCAAATAGTGTCAGCCTTAGCCCTGGCATCATTTTGATTTATATTATTGCTATTGATGAGCTGATAAAATACTTTTAAATTACTTGAATTGTAGCTAGGTTTCTTTTCAGAAGCATTAATAATATCATCACTATATCTGAAAGAAAATTACTCTTAGTGTAGCTAGATGAGTATATGTAGTTATTTCAACAAAAAAAACTTGTTGGTATTATTATGTTGAATTTGTTTAAAATATCAATTTTCTTTCAGTGGGATAACTCCTGTTTAGAATATCATCACTATATCTGGAAGAAAATTACTTACAGTGTAGCTAGATGAGTATATGTAGTTATTTCAATAAAAAGAACTTGTTGGTACTATTATGTTGAATTTGTTTAAAATATCAATTTTCTTTCAGTGGGACTAACTTCTGTTTATGATTTCAGTTTTTCAAAAGATTGCAATTTTCACGTGAACTGAAATAAACTTTTGTCATTTTTACACAGTTTTTGATTGCCAAATTATTCATCATGGCAATGAATATGGTTGTGGGTGAAATTCACAACACTAATATCCCATGTGAAAGAAATATGTTGGTAAATTTGTAGTGCTCAAAGGTTGAAACAAAGTTGATCAATAAGTTTCTCTTCTCCGATGGAAAGTCTTTGTGGAAAGCTTGTGAGATATCACAGTTTGGATCCATTTTAGAATTTTCTCATCTGTTGATTTAACTATGACATTGTAGTCATTTTTCTGTCTATGAGGACTAATACTATTATGAACAATCTTTGATGCAGACAGTTGATCAATTCTTTGCTCTTAAAGTTCCAATGAGGCCTATGGAACTGAGCTCCCTATTTCGTGGAATCGACAATGCATTTCAAGTTTACGCAAATCATGTCATTGATAAGTTGGGTGAGTATGTGCAACATGGTCATTTATTTATTTAGAATAGCAACACGAAGATTGTTCAAACTCTAGGTATCAACAGATTTTTAGTTTAGAAGCTGTTATCATATGAGAGAAGTTGCCCTATTCTGCATGGCTTTGGATGCAGAATAAGAAATCCCAACTTGGAATAATTATTATTTCAAAAAGAAATAATCATTCTGTATCATTAATTTAATTTTAGACTATTTTAGTAGAGTTTAAATATTATTTGGAATTGGGAAACTTTTCTTTTTCCTTCTATTGCTGCAATATTCTCCTTATTATGTCATGGTATCTATAAAAAAGTGGCTGACTATCTATAGTGTTTGGTGATGAATTAAGAATTTATTGTTTTAGGACTTCATTCCTTGTTATATCTATTTGTGTTCTTTTCTCCAGTATTGTTTCAACCTATCCATGGGACAAGTAGGTCTGGAAGTAACTTGTTCCCAGATACTTTTTCAGGGGTAGGTGACAAAGAAGAATAGGGATAGACCTTAAGAAATCAAGAATCAAGCTAAAGAATTACATAAAAAAATAGATATAGCATTATAAATTAGCTGATGTAGGACAAGTAGATTTGGAAGTAACTTTTTCATGGATAGTTTAGAAGGTAGAAGAATGGAAGTGAGGAAACAAAAGAATAAAGCCCTAACACAATAAATTCTTATTGATCATTATCTATTCTAACATTGTTGATAGTCGATGACCTTTATATAGGCACTTGCAGCAACAATAAAAAATCAAAAGTTTCTCATTCATAATAATATTTAAAGTCTATCTAAATAGTGTAAATAGTGGAGTATATGGATATCAAAGATCTGCAAGATTTTAGATTAACGGTGACCTACTTAACTCCTTTTATGAGTTATGGGAAAGAGTAACCTTTGGCAACTTTATGGACTAAAGTCCATGGTAACTTCAGACAAATCAATGTCTGACCTATATTGACTTGGGAGGTCATTATTTGCGACCTTTAAGACCCTCTTCTTGCTCCATAAACAATTCTTTGTTATATTCACTTTTGCATTTGTTCTTTGTGGATGATGTCTTATTCTCTCTTGTTACATATAATCTTTTCTCTCCTTAATTTTTTTTTGTTTTTTATAAAAAAACTTACTTAAGTAGTGGTCGCAAGTATTTAATCAAGATTTCTTCTTGGTGAAAAATTGACCTTGAGTTTTGAGGTAATGAAACATCAATGATGGCAAGAAAGGAAAACACACTTATTAAAGCTATTAAATACTTGCAACTTCAGATACTTAAGTCACCGAAATTGTAGACTCTAGAGCGACATGGGGCTGAGTCAAAGTCACACCGACAAAGATGTTGCTCAACATGATCAACATGAATAACATTAATAGGAGCTGACATTTCTTCTATTGTCAGTGGAGGGGTTTCAGGGAAACTATGTCATAAAACTAGTTTGTTTTATACATCTTTATATCACATGTTCTAATGTCTGATTTTGGTCATGCAGGAAGCAAGGATGATTTGGTTCCCCCGGTGCCTGTTCTCACACGTCACAGGAGGGAAGCTGGAATCAAAGCTTTTGTAAAGAAGGAACTATTTGACTCTAAGCTTCACGATGAGAGAAGATCGGCCGAAATTAGTGTCCACATGACACAAACCCTTTGTGTTCAGTTGAATACTCTATATGTAAGCTCAGGCATTATTTTCATTTTCTGTTTCTTTTTCTCATTTGTTGTTGACGAGACTAAGATATTACTTTGTTTTATATTGATAGGGCTGCATGCAATATTCATAATTTATTCATTTTCTAAAAAAGAGAGAAAATCATTAGTATATATAATATGGTTTTTTTATGAAACATTTAGAAATTCTTCACTTGTTTCAATTCTAATTAGTTTGTAGGAAAATAGTGCAATCAGTATATAACATTATATTTTCTCAGAGAAAAGCAAGACAGGAAGAATACTGCCTACAACTTATAAAACCAAACCTTTTGTCTCAAAATAAGCTCTTGCCAATACTTTCAGTTGCTATAATATGATGATACCAGAAGAAAACTGACCTACAATGGATTTTGGCGAAATACTCTCTATCTTGAACTTGTCAGGAATGAAGTTTATATGCTTTTATCAATATATAATGATATTTGTTTTTGTTTTCTTTTCCTGCTAAAAGTATGCGGTTAGTCAACTGAATAAGTTGGAAGATAGCATCTGGGAGCGCTGGAAAAGGAAAAAGCCTGCTGAAAAAATCTCTATCAGTAAGTATCTTATGCTGCATTCTCAGTTTGTCAATTTAGAGCTAACCTCATTTTTATATCAATTGTCATGCAATGTTGGAACATGTTTGTTTTAACTTAATAGTTAAGATGATGTTTTTAAATTAAAAGTTAGTAGAAGAAAGAGGAGGAAAGGAAAGAAGAAGAAAAGGGAGGTTTCTAAAGAGAAAGAATTTTTTCTTTAGATTGTTGGTGACGTTTGATAAAAGTTTAGTAGAAGAAAGAGGAGGATACACCGATACAGATTATTCAGGATCATTAGTAGACATGAGATTTACTATTAGATATCGTACCTTCCTTGGAGGGAATTAAGTCACTTAAAAAAGTAAGCAGCAGACTTCGGTTTAGTGCAGAATCAAAATGCAGACCATGCCCAAGGAGTGTGTGAGCTCATTTGATTAAAGATGATCCTAAAAATTGAATGGGACAGGTGTATGAGATTTTACTGTGACAATAAGTCAATAATAAGAAGTCTTTGACATGACTGTCTGATATGAGGAAGAAAGAAAGATAGAAGAGGAAAAGAGAAGAGAAATTGTTGATAAGGATTTCATGATAAGTAGAATACTATATTAGTTAGAGTTCTAATCGTATAATTATATTTTATAATTAGAATCCAACTAAAATAAGAATAACCACTTCATATATATCTTCTAAATATAAATATAAGAAATAAGAAATAAAATTAGAAGTTTATTTTCTCCAAAAACTTCATGGTATCAGAGCCAAAAGAAGACGAAAAAACCCTAAAAGCAAAATAGGCCAAAGTTGGTAGTCAACTACCAAAGAAACCAACCCACCATCACCCAGGCGGAGTCACCGCTCAACCCCAGTCAAAAAAGCCACAGTTTCTGCGTGCATCCGCCACACACGCCGCCGGCTTCATCCCATTCAGCCTGAAAAACGGTGGAATACTGCTAGAAAAGCTCGATTGAAACAAATCTAGTTTCTTTCTGCACAAAATCTAGCTTGATCGCAATTATCTGGCTTTTTTTTCATGCGGTTGCCCGCGTTCGGAATAACTGTCGTTCTACGCCCTCCACTGCTTTGATCTGGCTGATCTGCATTTGGAGACGGGTCGATTGATCCTCCTGCACACCACGCTGCTCTGGTCGCGCGCCGAGTCGTGTTGCATTGATCGGACAGAGCCCCTCCCTCGCGCCAATCCGCATTTCCGCGCACGAGAAGTCTGGTGTGGCCATTCCACGCACCAGACCACTCTGACCTGGTCCGTCTGCGCTTGAGCAAAGCTGTCCGTGTCCGAGCCAGTGCCAAGCTGAGCCAAGCCAAGCTAGATCTAGTTCTGGCTTTTTTGTCATTTTTTCGATTTTTTTTAGATCCCTTTTTGGATTCTTGATGTAGATAGGAGGTCCGTTTTTCATTATTGGATATTTTTCTTCCTTATTTTTAGTATTCTAAAATGACAGAAGTAAAAAAAGTGAGTGTTACTAGTTTTGATAACCCTTTGTTACAAATCAGTCTCGTAAAATTTGATGAAATTAATTTTCTTGCTTGGTCGAAATCTTATTTATTGTTCATCAAATCTACAGGATTGTAGGGTTACATTACTGGTGAGGCGAAAAAAACTAGATGTTGGTAGTTTAAAATATAATAGATGAGACTCTGAGAGTTCATTAGTAATGTCATGATTCATAAATTCCATGCAATCCCATATTGACAGAATATATCTATTGCTTAATACTGCTGAAAAATATGGAATGCAGCATCTTTTACATATTCACAGATGAGTAATGACACTCAGATTTATGAACTCCGGAATAAAGTTTATAGCATAAAGTAAGAAGAGATGATTATTTTTCAATATTTTTCTGAAATGAATGGATTATGACAGAAGTTATATTACTATCAAAATTTTTAAGTAGAGTGTCCTACAGATGCAGTCAAATTTCAGAAATTATTAGAAAAAAGTGAATTTATTATTTTTTAGCTGTCTGAACACCGATGATCAAATACGGGTTCAAGTGTTTGATAAGGACTCATTTCTTTCATTAGAATAAACTTATGTTTATGTTCAGTAAGAAGAGAGTAGAAGAAATGTCATACTTTATATTGCACCAGTTGAGAAGACTGGATTAATGGCTAAGTCTGATCTATCCAGAGATATATGGAAGTGTGACTATTGTGGCAAGCCAAGACACAATAGGAAAACTTGTTGGAAGTTGTATGGAAGACCAATTAGAGGTCGGGGAGGAAGAAGAGGTGGAACCATAAGAGCTCAAGTAAATTTTGTTAAAGTTAGGGAAATACCTGGTTTACCATCCGTTGGAGTCTTTTCCACAGAAGAAATTCAAAATCTGAAACGACTTCTTAGTTAACTTAACTCTTCATCAACTGTTGGCACATCAAATGTGGTAAAATTAGGTATTACTCATCCTATTTCCACTCATGATAATTGGATTATAGATTATGAAGCTAACAGACACATGACAGACTTTTCTAAAGAATTCTTAATCTATTTTTCTTGTACTGAAGGGGATAATGTTCGTATAGCAGATGAGTTATACACTCTCGTGTCGGGAACAAGTTCCATTAATTATACTCCTACTATTACACTTTCTTCAGTTTTACACGTGTCTAATTTTTCTGACAATTTTTTATTTATTAGTGCCATAATTAGATATCTCAAGTGTAAAATTGAATTTTTTCTTATCATTGCATCTTTTAGGATCTTCAAACCGGGAAGATGATTGACACTAGTAGACTGCAAGATGACTTATATGTCTTGGATAGACATCTGAACTTAATTGGAAATCAAGCAACCATTGGGAATAAAGAAATCAATATGAAGATACTATAATGGCACCGACGATTGGAACATCCTTTCTTTTTTGTTTTAGAAAAATTATATTTTAATTATTTTAAAAAAATTTTTATGGAGTGTTTGTTTTGTGATGCATGCGAACTTACTAAATATAAGAGGAGCTCTTATCAATAATATAAGTATTGATCCTTTTATGACTATTCACTCTGATGTGTGGAGACCTACTCAGAATATCTCACTTTCTGGTCATAGATAGTTTGTTACTTTTATTGACTGTTGTACTATATTAACATAGATTTATCTGTTAAAAGAAAAAAGTGATATATTGTTATATTTTCAATCTTTTCACAAAATGATATGTACACAGTTTGGTGTTAAAGTTAAGATTCTGCGAATAGATAATGGTATAAAATATATGAATAGTGGGTTCCGTGCCTATATGGAGTCAAATGGAATAATTCATCAGACAAGTTGTGCCTACACCAGTGAACAAAATGAGATTTCTGAAAGAAAAAATAGATGCATACTGGAAGTAGCTCGGTTACTAATGTTCACCATGAATTTACCAAAGAGTTCCTGGGAAGATGCAGTTCTCTCAGTTGTCTATCTTATTAATAGAATATCTTTGCGGGTGCTGAATTTTAAAAGTCCTATGGAGGTTTTGCAATGATAAAATTCTTACATTATTCGCCCAAAAGTGTTTGAATGTGTGTGCTTTATTCATGTTAGAAATGTGGGTAAATTAGAACCTAGAACTCTTAAGTGTGTATTTGTTGGATATTCTTTTATCCAAAAAGGTTATAAGGGTTATCATTCACCATATAGAAAATATTTTATAACTATGGATGTTACATTTAGGGAGAATGAGTTTTATTTCAACTCAAACCCAACACCTCTTCAGGGAGAGAATGAGAAGGAAAAAATGATACGTAATTGGGTAACAATTAAGAGTCATATCCAGGGGGAGAATTCTATTGCAGAAAGTCTTAATCAAGAAGATAATGTTGAACATTTATATAAATTAGATTTGAAAAGGTATTCAAGGAGAGAGAAGTCTAAAGAAGACATCATGCAGTATGTCTCAGGTTAAGAGGTCAAGAATCTTTTCTGGTTCCAGAAGATACTGGTGAGTTATTGAAGTTTTTAGATAAAATAAACTTTCTAATTTTTTTAGTCCTTGTTTTGTTTACATTTAGAAGATATATATAGATTAGTTATCCTTATTCTATTTGAATTCTAATTATAGGATATAATTATACTATTAAAACTCTAAATAATATAGTATTCTACTTGACATAAAATCCTTATCAATACTCCCCCTGAAGTTGGTGCAAAGATATCACACATGCTCAACTTGCAAATCAGGTTCTGAAGAGATTTGTTGTATCTTCTTTTAGTGAAAATGTCAGCCACTTGGTCGCCAGAAGATACATGATATAAGCATAGAGAGCCACCAACCACCTTCTTTTTATGAAGTGTTAATCAATCTCAATGTGTTTTGTCCTGTCATGTTGAACTGAATTATGAGCAATGTTAATTGCTGCTTTATTGTCACAAAACATGGATAGTTTCTCATTTTTAAGCAGTTTTAACTCCCTCATTAGTTTTTGCAACCATAGTACTTCACATACTTCTTGGGCTATTGGTCTATATTCTGCCTCAGCACTGGAGCAAGTAACCACACTTTTTTTCTTACTTTTCAATTTGATTAAGTTGCCTCCTACAAGTGTGCAGTAATCTGTAGTTGATATTCTATCATTTAGGGAATCAGCCCAATCAGCATTTGTAAATGCTTTTATTTTAAGATGATCATGCTTAGAAAAGAACAGACATTTTCCTGGTGCAGACTTCAGGTATCGTAATATGCGGAAGACAGCATGTAAATGAGTCTCACAAGGATCATGCATGTACTAGCTCACAAAACTAACTGCATATACTATATCGGGTCTGGTATGTGAGAGATAAATGAGTTTTCCAACTAGTCTCTAGTATCTTCCCAAGTCAACTGATGTACCACTACCTGCTTGCAATTTGTGGTTGCTCTCAATAGGTGATTCTGCCGGCTAGCAACCCATCATACCAGTCTCTTATAGTAAGTTTAGGATATACTTCCTTTGAGAAATGAGTATTGCAATATTTTTAAATTTTTTATTTCAAATTCTTGAGTAAGAAGTTCCTTCAACCGAGCCATCTCCTTTATACCATCTCCAGTCACCACAATATCATCCACATAAACAATGAGAAAAGTAACTTTACCCTCACGATGTTTAATAAATAAGGTATGATCCGCATTGTTTTGTTGATATCCAAAAGAAATCATAACTGTTCTAAACCGTTCAAACCATGCTCTTGTAGATTGCTTCAATCCATATAAAGACTTTTTTAATTGACAAACTTTTCCTTGCATCTTCTCATCTTCAAATTTAGGTGAAATTTTCATGTACACCTCTTCCTCTAAGTCTCAATGGAATGCATTTTGTACATCAAACTATTGTAAATCCCAATTAAGGTTAGTTGCGCAAGACAAAAGTATTATAATTGTATTCATTTTCGCAACAGGTGCAAATGTCTCATGATAGTTAATCCCATAGGTTTGAGTAAATCTTTTAGTCACCAATCTAGTTTTGTACATTTCGATCGATCTGTCTGTTTTGTGTTTTATAGTGAACACTCATTTGCAATCAAACATCTTCTTTCCCTGTGGAGGTGAAACAAGTTCCCATGTTTCATTATTTGTCAATGTTCTCATTTCTTCAATCATGGCTTTCTTCCACTTGGGATCTCCTATAGCTTCTCTCCAATTCTGTGAAATAAACATAGAGAAAACAGATAAGACAAAGGCTTTATAGGAGAGAGATAAAGAGTCATAGGAAAGAAAGTTGATATACGGTGTTTAGTGCAAGTTCTCGTTCCTTTTCTAATAGCAATAAGTTTATCTTTTCTAATAGCAATAAGTTTATCTGATAAACCACAAGAGAAAGATAATTCACCAGTATCTTCTGGAACCAAAAAAGATTCTTGACCTGTAACAGACTGCATAATGACTTTTTCAAACTCCTTTCTCCTTGAATACCTTTTCAAGTCTGATTTATCTAGATGTCCAACATGATCTTCTTGATTAAGACTTTCTGTAATAGAATTCTTCTCCTAAATATGATACTCAATCGTTACCCAATTAGGTATCACTTCTTCCTTCTCACTCTCCCCCTGAGTAGGTGTTGGGGTTGAGTTAAAGTAAGGCTCGTTCTTCCTAAGTGCAACATTCATAGTTACAAAGTATTTTCTAGATGGTGGATGATAAGACTTATAGCCTTTTTGAGTAGAAGAATATCCAATAAATACATACTTAAAAGCTTTAGGTTCTAGTTTACCCACATTTCTAGCATGAAGAAAGCACACACATCCAAACACTTTTGGGGGAACAATGTAGGAATTTTTTCCTTACAAAACCTCTATAGAACTTTTAAAATTCAGGATCTGCGAAAATATTTATTGATAAAATAGACAGATGAGAGAATTTCATCTCCCCAATAACTCTTTTATAGATTCATGGTAAACATTAGTAACCGAGTTACCTATAGTATGTGTCTGTTTTTTCTTTCGGTAACCCCATTTTATTCACTCATGTAGGCACAACTTGTCTGATGAACTATCTCATTTGACTTCAAGTAGGCACGAAACTCATTATCCATATATTCTGTACCATTGTTTGTTCGCAAAATAACTTTAGCACCAAACTGTGTACATATCATTTTGTGGAAAGATTGAAAATATGAAAATACATCACTTTTTGCTTTTAACAGATAAATCCATGTTAATCTAGTATAACGATTAATAAAAGTAACAAACCATTTATAACAAATAAGAGAGATATTCTGAGTAGGTTCCCACACATCAAAGTGAATAGTCTTAAAATGATCAATACTTCTATTATTACTTAAATGATAAGAGCTCATCTTATGTTTAGCAAGTTCGCATGCATCACAAAATAAAGACTTCATAGAAATTCTTTTAAATAACTTAGAATATAATTTTTTTAAAATAAAAAAGGAAAGATGTCCCAATTATTGGTGCCATTGTAGTATCTCCATATTGACTTCTTTATTCCTAATGGTTGATTTCCAATTAAGTTAAGATATCTATCCATGACATATAAACCATCTTGCAATCTACCAGTGCTAATCCTTTTCCTGGTTTGAAGATCTTGAAAGATGCAATGATCAAGAAAAAATTCAA
Organism: Carica papaya; assembly: GCF_054855325.1. Lineage (NCBI taxonomy): Eukaryota > Viridiplantae > Streptophyta > Magnoliopsida > Brassicales > Caricaceae > Carica > Carica papaya. The sequence continues at coordinate 626,526 of NC_142316.1, read as the reverse complement.
TTTTACAGTTGAGATCTCTACTTATGATACTAATAAATACAAGATTATCAGAAAAATTAGTCACATGTAAAATTGAAGATAGTGTAATAGTAGGAGTACAATTAATGAAATCTGTTCCCGACAAGAGGGTGTATGACCTATCTGCTATACATACATTATCCCCTTCAGTACAAGAAGAATAGGTTAAGAATTCTTTATAAGAGTCTATCATGTGTCTGTTAGCTCCAGAGTCTATGATCCAATTATCAGGAGTGGAAATAGAATGAACAATACCTGATTTTACCATATTTGATGTCCCAACAATTGATGGAGAGTTAAGTTGATTCAGAAGGCGCTTCAAATTTTGAATTTCTTATGTGGAAAAGGTTCCAATGGATTATGAACCAGGTGTTTCCCTAACTTCAACAAAATTTGCTTGAGCTCTTGTGGTTCCACCTCTTCTTCCTCCCCAACCTCTAATTGGTCTTTCATGCAACTTCCAACAAGTTTTCCTATTGTGTCTTGACTTATCACAATAGTCACATTTCCATATATCTCTGGATTGATCAGACTGAGCAACTAATCCAGTTTTCTCAACTGGTACAATGTGAAGCATGACAATTTTTTTACTCTCTTCTTGCTGAACATAAGAATAAGTTTGTTCTAATGCAGGAAAATTCTTACCAAGCAGTTGGACCCGTATTTGATCATGTTCAGTGTTCAAACCACCTAAAAAATTATAAATTCGCTCTTTTTGTATTAATTTCTGAAATTTGACTTCATATACAGGGCATTCTGCTTGATAGTAATCTAACTATTGTTATAATCCATTTAGTTTAGAAAAATATTGAGAAATAGTCTTCTTTTCTTACTTTGTGCTATGAACTTTATTTTGGAATTCATAAATCTGGGCGTCATTACCCATCTGTGAATATATAAGAGCTGTTGTATTCCATATTTTTTCGGCAGTGTTAAGCAACAGATATGTTCTGAGGTTGCATGGAATTTATTAGTCATGACATTACCAATGAGTTCTCAGAGTCCCATCTATTATATTTTAAACTATTAACATCTAGTTTTTTCACCTCATTAATAATGTAACACTGCAATCCTTTAGGTTTGATGAACAATAAATAAAATCTCGACCAAGTAAGATAATTAGCTCTATCAAGTTTTACAGGATTGATTTATAATGAAGGATTATCAAAACTAGTAATATTCACATTTTTTGCTTATGTCATTTTAAAATGCTAAAAATAAGAAAAAAATATCCAGTAATGAAAAATGGACCTCATATCTGCACCAAGGAGCCAAAAAAATGAAAAAAGATTTAGTTCGGCTCTAAACGGCTCAGACTTGGCTCTAAAATGGCTTAAAATAGGCTTGGCTTGGCTCCTCTTCTCCGGACAGATCTCTGAACGTGCGCAGAAAAAGGTAATGGTGTGGTCTTTTTTATTTGCATCTATTGATGTGCGGCATTAATTTTTTATTAGCGTCTCCGGATGTGTGGCTTAAATTTTTATCAACGTCTTCGGATGTGCGGCTGCACCTTTTTACTAGTGTTTGAGGATGTGCGACTGCAATTTTTTACCAGCGCTCATGGTTGTGTGGTTATATATTATTACCAGCGCTTTCGGAGGTGCAGTTGCACTTTTTATCGACGCTTGTGAATGTGCGGCTTTAATTTTGACCGACACTTGCGAATGTGTAGTTTCAGTTTTTACCAGTGCTTGAGAATGTGCAGCTTTAGTTTTTACCGGCGCCTGCGAATGTGCGGCAGTAGCTTTTTACCAGCGCTCTGATACTATGAAGTTTTTAGAGAAAATAAATTTCTAATTTTTTTATTCCTTGTTTTGTTTACATTTAGAAGATATATATAGATTAGTTATTATTAGAACTGTAAGTAATATAGTATTCTACTTAACATAAAATTCTTATCAACAGTTATCTTTCTGTTTTGACTTATCAGACAAACCTATTGCTGTTGGAAAGGAATGAGAACTTGCACTAAACACCCTATATCTAACTTTGTTTCCTATGACTCTCTATCTTCCTCCTATAGATTTTTTGTCTTATTTGTTTCCTCTATTTCTATTCCATAGGGTTGGAGAGAAGTTTTAGGAAATCCCAAGTGGAAGAAAGCCATGATTGAAGAAATGAGAGTATTGACAAAGAATGAAACATGAGAATTTGTTCACCTCCACAGAGAAAAAAGATATTTGGTTGCAAATGGCTGTTCAACGTAAAACACAAAGCAGACGGATCGATCAAAGGGTATAAAGCTATATTGATGGTTAAAAGATTTACTCAAATATATGGGATTGACTATCAGGAGACATTTGTACTTGTTGTAAAGATGAATACAATTAAAATACTTTTGTCTTGCGCAGCTAATCTTAATAGGGATCTACAACAATTTGATGTAAAAAATACATTTTTTCATAGAGACTTAGAGGAAGAGGTGTACATAAAAATTGCACATGAATTTAAAGATGAGAGGACGCAAGAAAAAGTTTACGAATTAAAAAAGACCTTATATGGATTGAAATAGTCTCCAAGAGTATGGTTTGAACGATTTAGAAGAATTATGATCTCTTTTGGATATCAACAAAACAATGCGGATCATACCTTATTTGTCAAATATCGTGAGGTAAAGGTCACTTTTCTCATTGTTTATATGGATGATATTGTGGTAACTGGAGATGACACAAAAGAGATGGCTCGGTTGAAGGAATTTCTTACTCAAGAGTTTGAAATAAAAGATTTAAGAAAATTGCAATACTTTTTGGGGATTGAAGTTGTTAGATCTAATAAAAGGATCTTCATTTCTCAAAAAAATTATATCCTAAACTTATTAGAAGAGACTGATATGATGGATTGCAAGCCGGCAGAATCACCTATTGAGAGTAATCACAAATTGCAAGCAGGTACTGTACATCAGTTGACTTAGGAAGATACCAGAGACTAGTTGGAAAACTCATTTATCTTTCACATACCAGACCTGATATAACATATGCAGTTAGTCTTGTGAGCCAGTATATGCATGATTCTCGTGAGATTCATTTACATGTTGTTTTCTGCATATTACGATACCTGAAGTCTACATCAGGAAAAAATCTGCTCTTTTCGAAAAATGGTTACCTTAAAATAGAAATATTTACAGATGTCGATTGGGGTGAATATCTAGATGATAAAAGATCAATTACAGGTTACTGCACACTTGTAGGAGACAACTTAGTTACATGGAAAAGTAAGAAACAAAATGTGGTTGTCCGCTTTAGTGCTGAAGCAGAATATAGAGTAATGGTCAAAGAAGTATGTGAATTTTATGGTTGCAAAAGCTAATGAGGATGTTAAAACTGCTTAAAGACGAGAAACTATCATTGATTTGTAACAATAAAGCAGCAATTAACATTATTCATAATTCAGTTTAACATAACAGAATAAAACACATTGAAATTGATCGACACTTCATAAAAAAGAAGGTGGTTGGTGGCTCTCCATGCTTATATCATGTATCTTCTAACGACCAGGTGGCTGACATTTTCACTAAAGAACTATGCAACAATTCTATTCAGAACCTGATTTGCAAGTTAGGTATGTGTGATATCTTTGCGCCAATTTGAAGGGGAGTGTTGATAAAGAATTATGCTAACTAGAATACTATATTAGTTAGAGTTCTAATAGTATAATTATATTTCATAATTAGAGTTCAACTAGAATAAAAATAATTATTTATTCACTCTATATATATTTTCTAAATATAAACATAAGAAATAAAAAATAAAATTAAAAATTTATTTTCTTCAAAAACTTCAGAAATAGAGAGGGAAATCTGGGATATAATTTCTATTCTTTTCCTTGATTGATAATATGCATAAGGAGTGAGCCTTTTTTATAGGCTACAAAGCAATAAAGGGACCACAATCACGACCGAAATCAATAGTCATTCATGATGTAGCAGCCGCTGCTCTGGAAATACATTCAAGATGCTGATCCTAACCCTAATCCTAACACGCAAGACTAGTTTACTCTTTTCTTATTTTTTTTTTACTCTTAATGTCCTGACAATACCTTTCTTTTGAGTATCAACCTTGTCTCCAAAGTTAAAATATTATTTATTTTATTATTATTATTATATTATATATATAGATATATATATATTTTAAAACAGTTCTTTTTTTTTCTTTTTTTTTTTTTAAGATTATATATATTTTAAGGCACTTATATATATATATGTTAATTATTATATATATATGTTTTTTTTTTAAAGCAGTTTTCTACTGCTTCCTCCCCATATTATGTATATTTTAAAGCAGCTTTCTACTGCTTCCACCCCCATGAAATCAAATTTTCACGGATTGACTCTTCCAAACCACGATGCAGCCGATGCCGGCCATTCTAATCGTGTCGCTGCAGTAACGTCTTTTTCTTCCACCTCTTCTTCTTTCGTTTCTCCTTCTTCCGCATCTCCTTCTTTTGCTTCTCTTTTTCCATATCAGAACACATCTGGAGAACGAGAAACCTCTAGGTTCCAATCTTGACCT